>NC_141689.1:1767867778-1768467778 GCF_964263255.1 Lissotriton vulgaris
GAGTGTCTATAGCGTAACCAAGGGCCTTAGACAGGCAACATGCGGCGGCATTAGTTTCTGACGGTAGGGAAAGGTTGATCCCATCTAGATAAGGAGATAGGGAGCTGTTACAAACTGCACTATAATTTCTTCTAGTTTCCCATGTGTTTCTACTAGCTAGGTTAGGGGCAGGCGAGGTGATGATGTTAAGGTGGAAAGGGACTGCCCGGTAATCTGACCAAGATAGAGGAATTGAGGTTCCAGTCACTAATCTGGAGTCGTTATCCATTTATGCAGGAATCCCATCTAACAGTGTCCGAAGTACACACTTTACGGAAGAAATGGAGAGGAACCGTATTTTCTACTTCCTACTCCGCCTTCTCCAGAGGGGCTACTATTTGGGTACGTCACGGCACTCCCCTTGTAGAACTGGAAAGGAGGGTGGACGACCAGGGGAGATATGTTTTGGTAAAAGGCACACTAGACGGTACCCTGCTGGTCCTCGGTAGTATTTATGCCCCGAATTTTGATCAAGATACATTCCTTGCCAAGGTAGGGCGGGCTTTGGCTGACTGGATAGATATTCCCTGGATCCTGGGAGGGGACTGGAATATGGTGTTGGATGTAGAACTAGATAGATCATACCCCCCTGCAACTGACTGGGATACATAGAATAGCGGAATCATTCCAGACTTGGCTTGCGGGTTGGGGACTGGTAGATGTATGGCGTGCATTACACCCGGCCCAAAGAGTACTCTTATTACTCCCTGGTACACAACCTCCATACACGACTTGATAGGTTCCTGTGCACTAGCTCTCTGTTGTCCAAGTGTACTTCATCGGAATACTTGGCTAAAACCTTCTCCGACCATAGGCCATTCACACTAGACCTACAGAGGGGTCGAGTGCCGCCCAGGTACCCACCTGGAGGCTCAACCCGCAGCTGTTAGAGGACGGCCCCTTTCCGGCGTCACTGTCGGAGGCCCTGGATAACTACTTCCAGGAGAACTGGGACACGGCAACGTCCAATCTGGTGGTGTGGGACGCCCTGAAAGTTGTAATACGAGGGGCGGCCATAGGACAATTAGTGGGGGCCCGGCAGGAAAGTCATAAGAAGCTGTGCGAGGTCGAGGACCGTCTGAAAAACCTGGAAAGGTAGGCAAGCGTAGACCCCGATCGGAAGGGGGAGCTGCAGAACAGCAATATTGAACACGCGGAAACCCTACGGGTCATAGACCATAAAGAGTATTTACGCCGCCAGCAGGCCGAATCAGACAGATCAGGAGCCCTACTAGCCCGCCTAGTATGGGACTGCCCCGAAACCCCGGTAATTACACAGATCCGAGACAGGTCCGGGAGAGTCGTGCATACACAGTCCGAAATTAACAATGCATTCCGGGTTCACCTGCGAACATTATACGCCCCTTTTCCCACGGACGCCACAGACGGGATAATAGACTTCTTACGAGACTTACCTTTCCCAGTCTTTACTCGAGATGAGCAAGCTGGGATGGACGGACCCATCACGCAGCAAGAAATTCGGATGGCTATCCGATCCCTTAACCGCGGTAAGACGCCAGGCATGGACGGACTCCCAGTGGAGTTTTAACAGACTTACTCTGCAACCATGGTGCCTATTTTAGAGAACGTCTACAAGACGTCATATGAGTCGGGTCACTTGCCTGCCTCGACGATGCAGGCCCTTGTTACTTCTATACCCAAACCTGGCAAGGAAACCCTTGAGCTGACTAATTATAGACCCCTCTCGATGCTATCCACAGAGTATAAGATACTCAGCAAGGCCATTGCTCTGAGAATACAGGCCCAGCTCCCTGCCCTGATCCACCCGGACCAGTACGGATTCCTCCCAGGTAGGAGTACTTCCCAAAACACGTGGAGACTCCATTCCCTCATGTCAGCCACACCGCAGGATCTTCCTCGGGCAGGCTGTATCGCACTGGACCTCCGACAGGCGTTCGACTACTTGTCGTGGTTGTTCATGTTCAAAGTGTTGCAACGCTTTGGCTTCCAGAAATCACTGCTAAAATGGGTACGGCTACTATACACGGACCCTTCGTCCAGGGCACGTACTGGCAGATATATCTCGGACAGTTACTCCATTCACAGAGGCACCCGACAGGGCTGCCCACTGTCACCCCTCTTATTTGTTTTGACGCTGGAACCCTTAGCAATCACCCTCAGAGCTCACGTGGATAGAGTGGGCATCTCCATTAGTGGGACACATAAGTTGATATCGATCTATGCTGACAATATCTTATTATACTTTCGGGACCTGGAGGGCGACCACTCACCCATAGTGGACATATTTGACCGATTTGAAGCCGTGTCGGGCCTGGCCGTTAACCCTTCAAAATCTACAGGCTTTTACTTTAGGGCATTGCAGCACCCTCCCCATACTCAATTTGGTGGACACCATATTCCAATAGCGCAGACCACGTTCAAGTACCTAGGCATTAACGTTTATAGATTGCCTGAGGACCAGATCGAGGGCAATGTACGTAGGGCCATTAATAGTCTACGTGGCAGAGTGGGATTCTGGACGTCCTTGCCCCTGTCCATCATGGGTAGAATTGCCGTCTCCAAGATGGTCATGCTCCCTCGTATGCTATACTATTTTGTAAACCTACCGGTTCTCCTACCACAAAAAATCTTTAATACACTGAATACGCTCCTGATCACTCTTATTTGGGGCTTTGGAAGGAGTAGAATCAGTCTCCGGAAACTACAACTAAGTACTAGACGGGGAGGTCTTGGGGTACCGGACTTAAGGGGGTACTATTATGCGAGTCAGCTCCAGTGGTTGGTGTCATGGACAGCAGGTGGGAATCTCCATGAGATTGACTTCACAATAGATCGACTGGCACGCGGTGAACTGCACTCCCTACTTTTACCTAAGACCAGGATCACTCGGTACTGCCACCATCTCTTACACACTGCCCTGATGTGCTGGCGGAAAGCACTAGCGTACACGTCCGAGCCCACGCCTTACGCAGACAATATCCCTCTGTTAGGTGTCCCGGCACCGCAAGGGCGACTGACGCGACGTAGATTGCAACCCTGGGTAGAAGTGGGGGTGGGCACAGTGGGAGGTCTTTTTGGAGACAACACACTGCTGGACCATGACTCCTTTTTCCAACTTACAGGGGCACCCCCGAGGCTATACATCCTACACGGCCACAGTGTCACACTATGTACGGAATACATGGGCCCCACAACGAGCAAAACCCGCACAGCACGAATTAGTGCATCTACTTTATTACATGGGAACCGGGGGACACTTGGTGCGATGGCTCTACACTGGGGTCAGGGAACATGCCGCCATATCTCTTACTACACTCAGAGACACCTGGACACTGGACACGGGTGAGGCTCTGACAGATGGTGCCTGGAAGATTATCCTTGAACATCCTAGGAAGGTGTCCCGGAATGTTAAGCTCAAATTTATACAAGCTATGGTACTACACAGGGCATACCTCACCCCTCAAAGGTTACATAGGATGTTCCCAGATTCTCCCCACTGCTGTCCCCGTTGTAAGGCTGACTAAGCTGGTCTTCTTCACATGTTATGGGCGTGCCCACGTCTACGAAGTTACTGGGGAAATGTTTGCCATGTCCTACGTACAGTCACAGCCCAGCAGGTGCCAGAGGAGGCGTTGTATTGCCTGATAGGGCACCGGAAAAGGCCCAAACACCATAAGGCCCAGTTGAAGCTCCTTGATCTATCCTTGCTGCTGGCAATCAGAGTTTTAACCATGAGATGGAAGTCCACCAGGCCTCCAGATCTGGAGGTATGGCGATCCGATTTGTTAAGGTGGGGCAGAGCTGAGGGAACTGTTTTGCATAGGGAGGAGGAGAAGGGACAACGAAAATACCCAATTGCGCAGGACTGGGAGCGGATGCTACTTGAGCTGGAGGAAATAGAGAGGGCGCCATCACAGGCGGACAACTCTTAGCTGTGAATGTATGGAGGAAGGTTATAGGGCTGTCATACAGAGAATAGGCCCAGAAAGCGCGCAGGTCAGTCAGCTGAATATGTGCATGCTGGCCAAGGTGAGGCTGGTTTTAGTGCCAGGATAGGTTGCCGGGTAAACAAAGAGACCAGGAGATGTACGGGCTGGGGTGGGGGAAGTTGGGTGGGATGGGAAAAATGCTAAGACTAAAGATTTCCAGGATTAATGTTACATATCTAAGATACACTACACAGTGGTGCATGAAAGGTCGTATCATAGGTGATTATTGTATTCCTTTTCTACGGATTGTGACCTTGGGATACCCGACACGTCTTAGAAGTATCATGATGTAGCAATTCGTTTTTAAGTCTGATGCTATTTGTTGTGGGAGTAAAGAGAAAAGACTGTCCACTGTTGGAAATGTCTAAATGTATAATGTGATAAGTCATGCAGTCGCAAATAAAGAGTTTAAAAAAAACTGGTTAAGGGACTAAAAATCTTTGACCTTCATGTCTCTCACACAATAATTCCATTCACACAATACTCCATGAATCAATTTTTCAAATGGAACACTGTCAGCTCTCTTGCAGTTCTTGAACCTTTGAAGGTACTGAGCTGGCTTCAGCCTAAAGCTTTCTTCTTTCACTCATTGACCATCTGCTCTGCCACAGCTTCCTTCCTCTGACGGCTGTCACTTCCAGTGGCATCCAGCTCCTTAAGGCAGATGCCTTAGACATCTCATTTAAGTCCTACTCCTTACGAATGACTCCAAAGCTGACAAACTATTCCAAGGAATCCTGCCCTTCCACATACATGTGTACAAGCTCTTTTGGAATCATGGCCACAAACCTATCCCAGATGAGCTGTCACAGGGGCTATCTTTCTCCCTCCCGTTCTCTTTTCCTTTCCTCCCACTCTTTGTTTCTTATCCCATTCTCTTAAGAGAAAGGTAAGATAAGCTCATTTCTCTTCCAGAACCCCTTCCTTCTGTCTCTCCCTCCTCCTCTCATATTTTTCTAGGTGAGCTAGCCTCAATGTCTCCCTGTAAAACTCCCTGGCCTTCTCCTCCTGTTTAGCTTTATTTTTCTTGAGAGACAAATGCAAGTTTAGGGTCTAGGCTAGACTCAACTCATTCAAAGGATATACTCCGGGAATAGGTGACATGGGTACTCTTGAAATTAAAGGTGGTGTACACACCTGGGGAATCTTACAAGCTGATGGAGAGGTGTACCTGGGAAGCTTTGAAAATAAATGTGCCTGTAATGGATCTGTGCTAAGCAGACTTGAGAGCCTGACTCCACCACACTCTCCTCCTGGGGTTAATCTCACGGTTCCCTTCCCAGAGTCTAATACTTCCTCGTCCCTCTTTCTCCCAGTCTCTCAAATTGGTCCCTAATGAAATCAACAAGGACTTTCCTGTCCCTGTTCTGGGGGAACTCCACCCTCTGTCCTGGCATGGTTTCTTCAGCTGATCTACAAACACAGAGAGAGGGCCAACTCTTAACCCTATGTTTCTATTATTTATGTTTGCATACTTTGTGCATAAAACTGGACTTATTGAGTTACTGGCCTAAATTGTAAAATGGCCTCTGCAGCACATTGCACCTTATGCGCCTAATCGTTGGGCACCCCACCAAATACCCCCAATTGTCAGAACACCTTTCAATGAGTCACGGGGCACACAGGAGCTAATAGGCTCAACTGTGGGGATAGTGGCCTTTTACTCCGATGTCCAAGGCCCGACCAAATATGGATCTTGTGTAGCTGTGCCAAGTACTACCCCTTCAGAACTTGACTCTTCATGGTAGTTCATGTCGAGCAGTCCAAGTGTTCTTATGTAGTGGAAGGTAGATGTGTGGTATACACAGGCTCACAATACTAAAAACAGTAATATTGACATGCAAATACAAAGTGAAATAGAGCACACAACAAATAATACACGCAGTCTTCGTAAGGCCGGCACTCTAGTGTTCTTAAAGCACTGCACAGGGGCAATAGCCTTCTTGCTTGTCACAGCGTTATATCAGGGTAACAGCACTTATATTCATTGTGGCCCCCACCTGGCATATGGGAGTCACGAGCAATGCACTCCAGACAACAGCCCTTGCAGGTCACAGCACTGCACAGGAGTGACAGCCCTCTTTCCTGTCACAGCGCTGTATCAGGGCAAAAGCCCTTTTCTTCACCGTAACCCCCAACTGGCTTATGGTAGTTACAAACAGATCACTCCTGAAAATGGACCTTTAAGGTCACAGCCCTGCACGGGCGTCGACCCGCTTCTTACTACAGCCCTGTACCCTATTTACGGCCCTTAAGCTTCTCCGTGGCCACCACCTGGAATACAGGATCACAAAAAGCAGCACCTGGGTGGACTGCACAATCAGTACAACAGTCCTATACGTGGACACCAATTCCATCTGCAATTTGAATGGTCTCTTTTAGCACACAATTGAATCTCTCAATCATTCCATTACTCTCAGGAATAATAAAGAACATATTTGTTATGCACAATGCCTTTGTCTTTCAGAAAACTCTCCATTTGTTTGGAAATAAACGGGATCCAATTATCAGTAAGATTGTACTTGGGGTTTCATTCTCTAGCAAACACTTCTGATGGGAATCTTGTCACCGGTGTGGTGGTAATCTCATGCACCACTCCCACCTCGGGCCATCTGGACAACATGTCCATTGCCACTAAGATATACCTGTTAGACCCACTAGAACTAATAGGGCCAACCAAATCTAAAGCTATTTCCTCCCATACCTCACCCAGGATATCTCTACACTCCTTTGGGGCGTATCTCATCTTCAGGGTTTTGTCACTCAAATGACATTCTCCACAATTTCTCACCTTTCATTCTATCATGATGTCCATCACTGCCCATTAGTATATGCACTTAACCATATCTTTGTTTTGGTTATGCCCAGGTGTCCCTCATGAGCCAATTGCACTAGTTGCTGCCTGACACCCTTATGCTAAACCAATCTAGTCCCTCTCACAACAATGTCATTAATTATTGACTAGTCATCCACATTTATGGCATAATGAGCCAACTTTGTCTCTTTAAGCCACCTTTTATCATTTGACCTTACAAATTGAGAGATCATTTTTTTTAACTCTTCGTCCAACTCCAGTTCTCCCAACCACTTTCTCTCAGAAATACAACCTTGCATAACACCAAAGACTGCCACTTCATCCAACACGATTTCTAACTGGAGTCCAATCATCGAACTTCCATCAACAATCTAGAAAGACAGTCTGCCACTTTGTTCTCCACCCCTAGAATGTAAGTGACAAGAAATTGAAAATCTTGCAATCCTGCCAACCACTTACAAATCTTGGAGAAAATAATGTCCAAACCTTTCTCCCTAAACACTTCTTGTAAGGGTCTGTGGTTTATTTGCACAATAAATTTGACACCCCACACAAATTGTTTAGCTTTCTTAATGGCCCATTAGACATCCAGCTCCTCTTTCTCAATGACTGAATACCTCTCTTCTGTACCCCTTAGTGACTTAGAGGTAAACGCCCCAGTTGTCTCTTTTTCGCCTTGTTCCTGTTTGAGTACAGCTCTCTAAACCTTTTAACTTGCATCCGTAACAATCATACAAGAACTATCTGGCACAACGTTTCCCAAACTTTGAGCAGACAAAAGAGCACTTTTAACATACACAAACTTCTTGTGATATTGTCCAGTGGCATTTTTCATGAGTAACATTCTTAAAGCCTGAGTGTGACTAGCAAAGTTAGGGGTGAAATGAGAAGAATATTCTGCCATCCCTAAAAAAGCCTCTTTTTTCCCCAGATGATGGCTTGTTCTTCAATGTCTAACCCACCTCCTTTTTAGGTCCGACAACCTCTCTTGTTATCATATGATCCAAATAAGTGATTTCTGAGACAAAAACAAAACTTATTAAGTTTGAATGTCATCCCCTTACATTGAAAAATCTTCAGGACCTCTTTAATTCTCTCTATGTGGTTTTCATAAGTGTCACTGTAAATCAAAATGTCATCTTGTTAAAATTTGACTTGTGACATCCCCTTAAATAGATTGGTCATCAGACTCTGAAAAACTGATGCGGCCGAACAAAGACCAAAAGGCATTCTGTTGAACCTATAGATTTCAAAAGGTGTGATGAACGCCGTAAGATCTTTGGAGTCACCTTTAAGGCGTCTTACAGCGAACTGCTAATCCATTGTGCTTTACACACATGGGTTCTCTTCCCATCCTCGTCACCAATGTGAAGCCCAGATAATCCAAGACGCAGTTCGTGAGATTAAAGTTGTAGTTTAAAATACAGCTAACAGAGGAACTTCAGCCATATCTTTACCTCTCCAATCCCACCTTCAACTTCCAACAAGTCCTAACATTCAAATACTAACATTATAATGTAACAGAGGACAGAACAATGCAACTGAGAAAGTAATATTACTGTACGATACCACACAGTCCTCAGTCCTCAATCCTAGTCACAAGAGGCAGAAGTTGTACTGAGCTTCTCCATGCTGAGGTACAGCTCCTGTTTGACAATGTGGGGGGCACAATCCCCCCTTTTTGTAATCCATTTCCAGACACAGCTGTGATTTAGTGTTTCTGAGTCTCTGAAGTAATGTGGGAGTTGTAGGAGAGTAGGGTCTGCTTCCTATGGTCACCCCCACTTTTAGCTGTGATTCTCTGGTTCTTTGACTTTAATGTGGCTGTGGGCCTGCTAATCAGACCCACAGCCAAGCTGTTCTCTCTCTAAATTGATACCATGTACTTTAGGTACATACCAGATTGGTTGCTGGGTCACTCTTGTGAGCCCCTGTATAGTGTACCATAGGTACCCAGGGCATAGGTGTACCCTAGGCCTACCAGGGGCTGCAGCATGTATTGTGTCACCCCTTGTTTGCCTTCCAAACTGACACCACAGGTCTGTTCACACAGCCTGGGTAAGGTGGTGTAATCACCCCTTACTTAGATATAGTATACCTATATCTACCTTTACATATAGGCACATCTACACCTATAAGCCACTCCTATGGTAGGCCTCGACAATCCTGGAGGCAGAGTGCTTGGTTTTATGTGAGAGGGTGCCCTCGCACGAGCTGAGCCCCTCTGCAGCTTTCGGAACCATCTCCTTATAGCTGTTCTATGATATAGCCATACCATATACTCTTAAGTGCATTATAATCCTCGCGGTTAATGCTAACTTTGGTTTGGCTTTATCAAAACATGTTGTGTAAGGTGTCAAACACTTTGGAATACTACCCTCCCCCCGCCAATTCTGGCGGCGGGAGAAGCATTCCATCCTTCCAGAGGGAGAAGACATGTAGTTACTGCTTTACCCGGTTAAAGTTAAACAGAACCTCAGCATCACAAAATGGATGCTGCTGCCACAGACATGAGTCTGACCTCCTGTTGCTGGACGAAACTCCGGCAGGGGAGGCCTGGGCAATAGGTTTCCTGTCCAGGGAGGCGCTGGCACCTCCTCAGGCAGGGGTTTTGTGTATTGGGGCAGGGAGGGCTGCATTCAGTGAATGCATCTAGACACTGCCTGGGGCACACAAGGTGCTCCATGCATAGCCCGGTTCAAACCAGTTGCTGGGGCACTCCAGCCCCTGCTCTGGTGCGAAACTGGACAAAGGGAAAGGGGTGTAACCACCCCCTTCTCAGGTCCACCAATAGGAGGGACCTAGTCAGGAAATCCAGCCCCCTTTCTTAGTATAAGTATAGGAGCTGTGTCCCTGGGACTTTAGATTATCCTGGACGAATCTTTGAAAGACATATCTTGGACCTTCGACATTCCATTCTGACTGGAAGACGGAAGACATCTCCCTTGTGGGCAAGGAGTGACCACCCTGTGCAAACAGGCACCAACAGCAACTTTGCCGGTCTGCAGTTTCAAGGCTCCCGTAAGATCCCGAAGACTCTGCGACACAAGAACTGGACTTCCAGACTTCTCTCGCCCGACCCACATCCACAGCAAAGCTGAGACCCGTGGCGGACACAAGAGATGTGGGACCGGACATCTTACACATTCTGCCTTTTGCTAACTGCACTCCTTTCCTGAAGCCTCAGTAAGTTGTGCATTGGGGTACGAGAAGCCCCAGCCCCGAGAACCATTTACCCCGAAGCCTAGGCCCCCGCACTCCGCGAGTGTCCCGTGGGCCCCCCCTTTGCATTTGAGCTTGATGCGTCTTTCCGGTTTCTTACCCGTTGGCTACTGAACCCCCTGAAGACGCCATCTTGAATCTAACTTCGCTTCCTGGTTGCTCCAGCTTCCTTGAAAAGGAGAAGTGCCACAGACCTTGCTGGTCTGCAACAGAACCAATCTCGACATCCTGCGTGGGTTGCGGTTGCCAAGGCTTGTTGGGTCCAATCCGGATACCGACACTGCAGTCATCTAGATCCATCGTGGGACAGCTCGAACCAGTGCCTGGTCCTCGTCGATGCCTCCTGGCTGAAGAGACTAACTCACCTTCTTCACATTAAAGCACCCGACATTGCCTGGTTCCTTCCTGGTACCTCCCTGGTCACTGGCTAGTGACCCAGACTCTGTCCCCTCTGCTTTCAGGTTCTTCACATCTCCGATCCACCCTTGGATCCACCCGGACACTTTTCCTCTGGTCGCCTGCAGCACTTCTTTGCAGCTCTCCATAGAAAACGACGACGAAACCCGACACGAAAAGACACCTATGCACCCGGCTTCCCTGGGTGAGGTAACAAGAGTACTCAGGTGGTCCCGTGGGTCTGAGTCTCGAAGTGTCCTAGTTTAAAAGGGTTCCATCCTAGTCCATCCGGAAGTGTCCTTAAATTGTATATATGTAACTTCTTTGTTTCCCATAGAAAGTAAATGGTAACCCGCGTCTGTGTTTAGACACTGCACGCATCTCCCGTGGGCCTCCTACGTCCTAACCCTTGGTTGTTTAGTGTAGCCCCAGCGATTCCACAGGCCCCAGGCCTGCTTTCTAACTCTCACTTGGTACTTATACCACTTTCTTAGTATATGGTTTGTGAGGCCCCTAAGGCATACCGTATACTGTGTAACTTATCGTATATTAACTGTGTGACGTGCATTGTATTTTTAACTCTGACCTCATAAAGAGTGCAGAGGGGTTGTGTTTAGATTAAATACATATATATTTGATATATACCTTGTGTGGTGTCCTTTTGAGGTTCCGTGACAATTGTAAGTGGTGTTTTCGACTCGCACGAATATGGTCGAGTCTGGTATCTATGAACCGCAAATGACGAGTTTAGTAAGTGTGCGCAGTTTCGCTGTGCTAACTTAAACCGTTCGTTTGTAATGTGGGTTTTTCATCTGTACCCACGGGTTCCATCTTAGATACGGCATCCATTTTGTCTCTTGCCCTCAAGTAGCCAGCGAACGGACGTTGTCCGCTTCGCGACCCTGGGACTCCCAAGATATTTGCGGCAAGACACATGTTCTTTGTAAGTGTCTTTATGACGAGGGGGTCGCTGCTGTAAGGCAGGTGGCGCCGCTCGAGGCTCATCTTGCCGCACGGGCTTATTGTCTCAGCCGTGCATCTCATTAGGCACGTCCCTTTGATGCCTGTATCTCGTGTTTCCCGTTACCTCCCCTTTTACACCCTTTCCGATCTCCCCACTGTCTCCGTCTTCCTCTACACCTGTCCTTGTTCCTATTTCGATCTGTTTTACTGCTGATTGGAATTTGCTAATGGTGGGAAGATGGGTTTTTACAGTTGGGAACCGCCAAATGTTTCCGCACTTATGTTCCGGACCTCATGTGTTTAAAGTGACCAAAGTGACCCCTCTGGGGGATAATTGTGGGAACCGGGTTGTAAACTTTTGTGTTCAATGTTATCCTATGGGTAAAAACTGTATAAAAGGAGCGGTCCACAGAACCAATTTGAAGCAGTCTCCCCAAGTTGCACGCTGTGTACTTGTCGTGATCTCTGTGTTCCCTGCAGCAAATAAACCTTGAATCTTTGACGTCGAAGGAAGTGTCCCGTGTCTCTGTGATTCGTACGCCGGAGCGGGTTACCCACGAAGGTTTCAGGTGTTGTGCCCTGGCACCGCTGGGTCTTAAAGAACCCAGTCCTTCAGTTGGCGCCCAACGTGGGGTTGCATCAGTGGTACCGGTCCAAGCCCGACGATCGTGAGGAACTTCGTGTGAAATCTCCGAGGGAAGGTGCACTCCGCTTCATCGATCCTGTTGTCGAAATAAGTGGCCCGAAGACTTTTCCCGCGAAGATTCCCGCCTCCGGACGGCTGCGACGGACTGCTGCCCTGACTGTAGACCTGTTTTGGCGCCTGGCGTAGACCTTGGTATAGCGAGACGATTGACGGGCCTTCCTGGTGACGCCATCGATTTTTGAGTTAAGTATTTGTGGGTCGCTCCCATAGTTCTTGGTTGTTGACACTTTAGCGAGTGTTTTTGTTGTTAGCGCTGTGTGAGTGTTTTTGTCGGTGACACTTTGCTAGCGTACTTTGTTGTGTTGTTTGACGACTGCAGCCGCCAAAGACCGAGGGTTTTGTTCTTTGCTGGGACTTGGTAAATCCCGTAACCCTTGAAGTTTGTGAAACTCGGCTAGTGTGCAAGATGCCTGGTCGTAGTACTTTGTTTAGTTGTTTCAGGCCTTGTGGTATGGATTCCCGATTGGAGGACTCGTGCCCGATACCTCCGGTTGGAACTCCCACGTATGAGCTCTATAGTAAGCATGGGCTAGGCCCAGTTACCTTTAACGATTACTGGATTAAATACACGAAAAAGGACGGCGACCTTCGTTGGCCACCTCATGGTAGCTTCGAGGCCCCGATCTTAGATAATCTAGAGATTAAATTGTTCGAAAGAAAGTCAAGGCCGGCCATGTTTGATGCCTTTCGGTTGTGGCGCAAAGAAGCCCGACAGAAAGAAATCAGACAGACTAAACGTAATCAGCGAGATAATGTTGCTACTATAGTGAAGAAAGCAGAGCAATTTCAGCGAGATAAGGAGGTTAAGGATAAGGAAGTGTTTGACCGATTACAGCATATGACTGTAGATAAATGTTACCCCGCTTTACCAACGGAGTCGGGAAAGAAGGAAGAGCCAGTTGAGGACCCCTTAATGTCTTATCTTATGAAGTCGCCACCTCCGTACGTACAGGGTACCGCAGCTCCTGTGGTCCCTGCCGTACCTGTTCTTCCGCCTATTCCTCCTCCTCCTGTTCCTCAACCTGCACCCGTTCTTCCGACTGTTCCTGTTCCTTTGTCTGTTTCTATTCCTACTGCTCCTCCGCTTCCACATACTCCTGTTCCCGCTACTACTTTTGCTACTGCTCCTGTTTTGTTAACCCCTGCTGTTGCTACTGTTTCTACTCCTTCTCTTGTTAGCCCTGTGTCTTATTCTTCCCCCTCTACTCGTAGTCGCAATTCTCCTCTTGCGGCTAGCTTCTTTCATTCGCTTGGACCTGTTCATGGGTCCGCTGGTTCCGATGGTCCTCAGAGACGAAGTCAGCTTCCTGGAAACAGAGAACGCGTTGCGCTATATAATATGGCGATGGGTTGGATGGTAAATCCGCAGAGAAGTCCACCCCGTGTTGTCCTCGAAACATTCTGTCAATTTAATATACCAACCCAAAGATATGTGTTTAATGAAATGTGTAAATTCCTTCATGATCAGATAGCGGCCGATGCGCCTGACGAGGTGCTCGCCGCTCTGTCTGATCTCCAGCTTCAGTTCGCAAATGGGCTGATAGTGGATACCAACGTTCGACGTGCTGTTGAACGATTGCTATCTTTTCGTCCCGCTCCCATCCCTCATGCATTGTTTGTTGAGGATATTGAAAAACAACCGGACGGGTCTGGCCAATACCCTATGCGGGAAGTTCCACCAGTGTGGATGCCAGGTGATGCTACTGCTATTCCTATTATTCCGCCGCATTTCCAGAGAGTATGGATACATCTCCCATGGAAAAGATCGGAAGTGTTGCAGGTGAAGCAATCTTTGCCTGACCCTCGCAAAAATCCTGCAGGGTATTACAAAGAATTATCGCAGCTCGTAGATGCTACGATAATGAATCTTGCTGATATCGACATGTTGTTTGGCAATGTCGTACCGCAACCGGTATGGGCTAAGATTCGCCAGCAAGATCACGCAAATGAACTAGGTGGTGATTGGGCGGCCATTGTAGCGGCAGATGGGTTGCAAGTTGGTGGCGCTAAGCCTGAACAGTTGATTGCTGCTCTCCCTCAAAGAATCATAACATTAATGAAAACTCTTATGCCAGCTATGAAGGTGAATTGGGACAAGTTGTCAGCCTGTAAGCAGAAGAAAGATGAGAGTGTTTCCGACTTCTTTACGAGGTTTGAGGAAGCATTCATCGACCATAGTGGTCAGGATATGGGCACGGAGGGTGGTCAAAGGTTGTTTGTGGATAAATTTGTTTCGAATTTGTTACCCGATTTGAGCAATAAATTGAGAAATTCGGAAAGTGCATGGGCCGTTTCTACTTCGGCTCAGATATTGGCTACGGCACAATACTATGAGAATAGAGAGAAAGAAGAGATTGACCGTGCTGATAAAAAGACGAAAGAGCTAAAAACTAAAGTGTTGTTGCAACAAGCGTATCCTCCGCGGTCAAATCAGAATAATTCGCAACAGAATAGGTCACAGCCGCAATCAAACAGATCCCAAACCCGTAACGATTCCTCCTCCCAAAGATCCTCGTTAGGGTACAATCAATGTGCTTATTGTAGACAGGAGGGACACATTAAATTCAATTGCCCTGTTTTAAACGAACGCAATAGTGGTAACTCAACTAGAGGAGGTCGTGGTGGTTCGCAACAAACGTCACGAGGTAGAGGCCGTGGTGCTCAGAACGATCGCTCAGATAACTCATCCAATTCTAATAATTGTTTCGATCAACGTGGATCATCGCAAGGACGATCTGCGCAGTATAATGTAGACGATTATTACGTCGATCAGGGAACTGACGACAGTAATTACTAGGACAGCCAAAGACAAGGAGAGGGAGTGGTATCAGTTCCGGTTGATCAGAGAGGGCCTTACGTCGCAGTTGCTGCATCGGGCGTCGTTGAGCCTTTTCTGTTGGACACTGGTGCAGCGAAAAGTTCTATCATGTATTCGAAACTCCCTGGCGCACCTTTGTCTGGCTTAACAAATGTTTCAGTTGGATTCTCTGGCGCCCCCGTTAGCAATCCAGTTTCACGCCCTTTGCCTCTTCAAATCGGGCCACGTGAGCTAGAAGCTCCGTTGATTTTAACTACAGGTTGTGGTGAAAATCTTTTGGGCCTGGATTTGCTTAAACGTTTGTACGCAACTTTGTATTGTTCTCCTGCGGGTGTAAAGCTTACGTTAGGAGAGAGGGTAGTCTCTCCCATGTATTTGTCCCTCGATAAGCTCCCACCGGAATTGAGTTCTCTTCCTGCATCTTTGTGGGCAACAGGTCCAAATGACGTGGGCCTGCTTGATATCTCCCCTTACGTTGTTCAGTTGAAATCTAATGTGCGGCTGCCACGTATTCCCCAATATCGTATCTCCCTTGATGGTGAACGAGCACTGTTGGCGATCATTTATGATTTGATCGAGAAAGATGTTATTGAAGAAACTCGGGGAAACGTGTGCAACAGCCCCGTGCTGCCCATTCTTAAACGAACAGATCCTTCCAAGCCGCCTGTTTATCGCTTTGTTATCGATTTACGGGAGGTAAATAAAATTGTGGTTCCTCAATTTCCTGTTGTGCCTGACATCACGGCGCTACTGACTCTGATTCCAGCTTCTGCATCATGGTTTTCGGTGATTGACTTGAAAAATGCGTTTTTCAGCATCCCGATTGCCGAGGAGAGCAGGGACCTTTTCGGTTTCTCTCTCGGTGGACGCAGTTTCCGGTTCAAACGCGCTCCTCAGGGCTACTGTGAAAGTCCATCTATTTACAGTCAAGCCTTGAAGGGTCAACTGGATGCATTTAGGTTGCCGGTTGGTGCGGCTTTGATCCAATACGTCGACGACTTATTGGTGGCTGCTGATACTCAGGACATTTGCAAAATTGCTACGGTGTCGTTGCTGCAACATCTCTGTGGGTTAAATCACAAGGTGTCACCTTCTAAACTCCAATATTGTTGTCAAGAAGTAACCTATCTAGGTCACTTATTGTCAAAGGAGGGAAGGAGATTGACCCCAGAGAGAATTGCAGCGATTGCGCGAATGGCTGTGCCAAAAACCCAAAGAGATGTGCGTGCCTTTCTAGGTATCACGTCGTACTGCAGGCAATGGATTCCTAACTTTTCATTGCTAGCGAAACCATTGGTGGCTCTTACGTGCAAGGATGTTTCAACTCCTTTACCATGGACGGAGGAATGTCAGAAAAGTTTTTCTGAACTACGTGATTCATTGTGTTCGGCTCCTGTGTTAGGTACCCCTGATTACAGTAAGCCGTTCATGTTATATGTTCACGAGAGGGAAGGTTGTGCTTTGAGTGTTCTGACGCAACCTTTTGGTGGTAAGCAACGTCCATGTGCATATTTTTCCTCGACCTTGGACCCAGTAGCTAGAGCATTGCCGAGTTGTTTACGAGCAACAGCGGCAGCTGCGGTCTCCATCCGTCAATCAGCAGGATTGGTCATGGATAATATGCTTACGGTGATGGTTCCGCATGCAGTCGATACTCTTTTGAATCGAACGAAAACTCAGCACTTGACGAGTGCGAGGTTGTCTGGGTACGAGTTGACGCTCTTGGCAAGCCACATTCAGATAAAACGTTGTAACGTTTTGAACCCGGCAACTCTGTTACCAATTAGCACAGAGTCAGATGAAGTAGCGGAACATGACTGCTACTTGAGGACTGAAGAGGAAACAAAAGGTCGAGTGGACCTTAAAAACACCCCATTGGAAGATCCGGATGGCACTTTGTATGTGGATGGGTCATGTTTTAAGTTGCCGAATGGCGATGTGACTACTGCTTATGCTGTTGTAACATTGAATACTGTTGTTGAGACTGCAAGGTTGAATCAGAATTCTGCCCAAGCTGCGGAGCTGATTGCTCTTACTAGAGCGTGTTTGTTGGCGAAAGGGAAACGTGTGAATGTTTTTACCGACAGTCAATACGCGTTTGGTGTTGCTCACAGTTTTGGACGATTGTGGAGAGAGAGAGGTTTCTTGACGTCGCACGGTACGAAGATACAGCATGGCCAGCTTGTGAATGATCTTTTGGATGCATTGACTTTGCCTACGCAAGTTGCGATTGTTAAATGTAGTGCGCATCGTAAGGTGACGGATGATGTTGGTCGTGGTAATGCGTTTGCGGACGAGACTGCTAAGGAGACCGCCCGGAACCTTAGCACTCGGATGTATGTGACGAATTCGGTTAGGTGGCCTACAGAATCGAGTATGTGTGAGGACACTATCGAGAGTGTGAAAGCAATTCAGAATGAGGCCACCGAGACTGAAAAAACGAAGTGGAAAGAAAGTACGGGAAAGTTGGATGCAAATGGTTGTTGGATTGATTTGTCGGATCAGAAAAGATGGTTGTTGCCTGATGCGTATGTGCTGGCCGTTGTGACAATGGCGCATGGGTTAGCACATATTAGCGCGAAAGGTATTTGTAAGTTGTTGGCTGCTGTGTGGAAGAATGATGGCATTACGAAATGTGCTGAACGTCTGGTGAAGAACTGTATGGTGTGTATAATGTACAATCCTGGCAAAGGAACCCCAACTCCTCCTGGCAGTTTTGCTCCCCCTTCATATCCCTTTGAGGTGATTCAACTGGACTTCATCCATATGGAGCGATGCAATAACCTGAAATACGTTTTAGTTGTGGTTTGCGCATTCTCCCGATGGATCGAGGCCTATCCCCTCAAAGATAATACTGCTTTGTCTACTGCGAAAATCTTACTGAAGGAATACTTTCCTCGGTATGGAATGCCTAGAGTCGTGTGGTCAGATAACGGAAGTGAGTTTGTTGGAAGTGTGATGAAGAGTGTGTGTAAGGGCCTTGGAATTAATCAGAAATTCCACAGCGCCAATCATCCTCAGTCAGCTGGATTGGTTGAAGGGTACAATGGCACCCTTAAACTAAAGTTAGCGAAGATTCAGGCTACGACTGGTCTTTCGTGGCCTGACGCTTTACCTTTAGCATTACTGTCAACTAGGGCGACTGTACACTCCCGAGTAGGGCTTAGTCCCTATGAAATAGTGTTCGGCCGTCCTGCGAATGTGTGGGGGGTTCCTAGGCCAGGAATGTTTTCTGATCTTGAGTACCCAATGTTGATCGATTATCTACATGACTTGACTGCTAAACTGAGGTTAATTCACCAACAGGTTTACGACGCATTGCCGACGCAGACGGAGGGTCCAGGCCACCAGCTCCAGCCCGGAGACTGGGTGGTGACACGGAACTTTTCACGCAAAAATAATCTGGACCCGAGGTTCACCGGACCCTACCAGGTGCTCCTGGCCACGAGGACTGCCGTTCGTCTCGAGGGACGTAAGAATTGGGTGCATGCTACGCACACCAAGCGAGTCCCAATCCCTTTGCCGGCAGACCCGTGGGTAAGGAGAGGCATTGCGTCATATGAAACAGAAACATAGCCGGCGTTTGTGCCTTTTAGCGACGCACAGCTTGTTGAAGAATCCTCAGCGCAGCAGAAAGACACTGTTGAACAATTAGCATCAAAAGACTCAGGACCAGAACACTCAACTGATCAGCAAGACGCTGTCTCTTCAACGGATCCTTTGTTCGACGAGCAGACACGTCCTGGGAAAACCCGATACTTTTTCCGATCACGCACTAAGGACAAATAAAAAAATCTTGTTTTGATGAATTGACAACTGCATTATCCCGTTTTCCCGTGATCAGTTTTGAGCTTTCGTATTACTGTAATTATTTTGTACATATATTTTGAGCTTCACTCCCTGTATCTTTTTGCCTTTACAGCTGAGAGACTTTGTTTTTGCATACATATATATTGTGCATTGAAGGCCGTAGGGCCGCGCGCGTACTTCCTTCTGGACAGTAGGTCTTGACGCTAGGTTAAAGGCCGTCGGTTCCTGGGAACTCCTAGGGATTGACTGTTGCTGCACAGAACGAAGTGCGTCAAGAAACGTTGCGGACGGTCGTAGGGAATGGCATTCTCGAAGCTGAATGATTTGGAGGGAGCTCAAGTCCACAGATTCAAGCTGCAGCAACTCAGTCGTACCAAATGTTTCATATTCCAACTGTTTGTATTGTTTTTGACTGCTTCTGCATTATTGGCGGGTGGGATGTATTACACGATGTCTTACTTCTTACCTGCTACACCTACTCCTACTTCTTACCCTAATCTTACCTCTACTGCTTCTCCCCATTCCTTTCACATGTTACCGGAACACGAGCAGGCTAGACGTGTAGAATTCCGCAACAATTCCTTTATTCAGCTCCTCCATCAGCATCAGTTAGTGGTTAACACTACTAATTGTTGGGTGTGTGGGTTGATGCCACATACTACGGATAAGGGAATTCCATATCTGGTGTTACCGTATAGTTCCCAAGGGTCAGCTCGAGCATTTCAAACAATGTTTCGAAGCGCACTGGGTTTCCACCCCATTCGAGAACCACGTTCCCCCTACTCTGGTCCTACCTCGTATCAAAAGCCTTTGTCAATAGCCATAGAGGATTTAGATAGTGATATCTATGATCCCTCGCTTATTCCCGAAGAAGAGGTACAAGCCTATAGAGTCCTAAGTAGAGGTGAATATAGTGTGTTCACTAGCGAAAAGCAGCTTAAAAGCTCGCCTCCGATATGGGTCGTACCCCACACTGGTAATTTTTGTCTTATGGGTCGTGGTCGAAGATCGCAAGCCCGACTTGGAGCAAGTGCTTGCACTGAAAATTACATTCTGCCAATGTCCTCGTCCCCTGTGTTTCTGGCTGCCAAGGGTACATACTTTATCTGCTATGATCGTGCATACACATGGTTGCCCGCTGACTTCATGGGCTCATGTTTCATTGCAAATCTGTTGCCTCCGACGTTCACTGTAGATGCCGATTATCATAAGACTAGAGTTGTGCGAGGCGTAATTAGCGAAGAGGATACTGCCGGTCAAGAGGCAGGAGACTTTTTCAAGGGTTTCCTCCCGTTTTGGGGACCTATGGTCAATAGTAGGAACCTGAGACAGTTGACTCGAGTGGTAGAATCGACAGCTAATATTACTGCCAGTGCCCTTGGTAATATCACCACAGAACTTCAGGCGGAGAGACTTATGACGTTACAAAACCGTATGGTTTTAGATGTCATCTTAGCAGATCGAGGTGGGGTATGTAAGGTGATCCATTCGAGCTGCTGCATTTTCATTCCAGATAATGCTCCTACTGTCTATCAAGCCATCTCGAGGTTGCATAAGATCTCCGAATCCATACACGTGGATGTAGGGGATTGGACGCTACTTGGATGGTTTTGGGGCCTGATGTCGACTTGGGGTTGGAAGATTCTGATGATCATCGGAGTCGTTGTAGTGTTCCTGTTCACGTGTTGCCTTTGTGTGCAGTGTGGTCCTGCCTTATGTGGCCTCTGTGCTACAACGTGTATGAGACAACCACCTGTTACCAAGGGGACTCAGTTGGACAGAGCTATGCTACAGCAACATCTCGATGGTCTGATGAATATCGAATATGATTCCGACTAGTGCTTGCCTACATGAGGGCAAAAGGAGCGTCTGAGGTTCTGTGACAATTGTAAGTGGTGTTTTCGACTCGCACGAATATGGTCGAGTCTGGTATCTATGAACCGCAAATGACGAGTTTAGTAAGTGTGCGCAGTTTCGCTGTGCTAACTTAAACCGTTCGTTTGTAATGTGGGTTTTTCATCTGTACCCACGGGTTCCATCTTAGATACGGCATCCATTTTGTCTCTTGCCCTCAAGTAGCCAGCGAACGGACGTTGTCCGCTTCGCGACCCTGGGACTCCCAAGATATTTGCGGAAAGACACATGTTCTTTGTAAGTGTCTTTATGCCGAGGGGGTCGCTGCTGTAAGGCAGGTGGCGCCGCTCGAGGCTCATCTTGCCGCACGGGCTTATTGTCTCAGCCGTGCATCTCATTAGGCACGTCCCTTTGATGCCTGTATCTCGTGTTTCCCGTTACCTCCCCTTTTACACCCTTTCCGATCTCCCCACTGTCTCCGTCTTCCTCTACACCTGTCCTTGTTCCTATTTCGATCTGTTTTACTGCTGATTGGAATTTGCTAATGGTGGGAAGATGGGTTTTTACAGTTGGGAACCGCCAAATGTTTCCGCACTTATGTTCCGGACCTCATGTGTTTAAAGTGACCAAAGTGACCCCTCTGGGGGATAATTGTGGGAACCGGGTTGTAAACTTTTGTGTTCAATGTTATCCTATGGGTAAAAACTGTATAAAAGGAGCGGTCCACAGAACCAATTTGAAGCAGTCTCCCCAAGTTGCACGCTGTGTACTTGTCGTGATCTCTGTGTTCCCTGCAGCAAATAAACCTTGAATCTTTGACGTCGAAGGAAGTGTCCCGTGTCTCTGTGATTCGTACGCCGGAGCAGGTTACCCACGAAGGTTTCAGGTGTTGTGCCCTGGCACCGCTGGGTCTTAAAGAACCCAGTCCTTCACTTTCATTTGGTATTCAGGGGATTATATATGGTAAAACAACTTGCTTAACTCGCCTACTGAAGTATTAGCCTGAAGACTGCTGGTTCATGCTACCACTAGGATAGCTTTCTATAAGGTTGACTTTACAACCACCATCAATAAGGGTCGATTAGACTGGTGCAAGGTGCCCACTAGAACTAGTGGACATCATATGCCAAGCTAACTTCTCACAGGGGTGCCCCTTTGAAGTGCCCTCTCCTCTGTCCTGTTACGTCTCCATGAAGCATTCTGTCACAGCAGAGTTGATAGCTCCACACACCTTGATGTCAATATCACTGATATATGCCTATTAGATACACTTACGGACTGTTCGGATCCTGTGGAGAGCTGTGCTTGCATTCACGGACTGCCGGAACACTTCTTGCGTTTCTGCAGCTCGGGGAATTGTGCCACAGCCTACGGAAGAAACTACATAGCCGAGCAGACATCGGGGCCGTGACACTCCCTCCCGCCACGCTCTGCCCTGCCCAGGTGTACAAAATCGGCACTGAAACCCTGCACCGCGGGATACACTTACGGACTGTTTGGACCCTGAAGGTGTATTTGAGGGTTGACGATCCTGTGGAGAGCTGTGCTTGCATTCACGGACTGCCGGAACAATTCTTGCGTTTCCCGCTTCACGGAAAACACTCGCAGCTCAGGGAATTGTGCCACAGCCTACGGAAGGAACTACATAGCCCAGCAGACATCGGGACAGTGACACTCCCTCCCGCCACGCCATGCCCAGGTGTACAAAATCGGCGCTGAAACCCCTCACCGCGGGATACACTTACGGACTGTTTGGACCCTGAAGGTGCATCTGAGGGGTGACGATCCTGTGGAGAGCTGTGCTTGCATTCACGGACTGCCGGAACACTTCTTGCGTTTCCCACTTCGCGGGAAACACTTGCAGCTCGGGGAATTGTGCCACAGCCTACGGAAGCAACTACATAGCACAGCAGACATTGGGGCAGAGACACTCCCTCCCACCACGCCCTGCCCAGGTGTACAAAATCGGCGCTGAAACCCCTCACCGCGGGATACACTTACGGATTGTTTGGACCCTGAAGGTGTATCGGAGGGGTGACGATCCTGTGTGGAGCTGTGCTTGCATTCACGGACTGCCGGAACACTTCTTGCATTTCCAGCTTCGTGGGAAACACTCGCAGCTCGGGGAATTGTGCCACAGCCTACGAAAGGAACTACATAGCCCAGCAGACATCGGGGCTGTGACACTCCCTCCCGCCCTGCCCTGCCCAGGTGTACAAAATCAGCGCTGAAACCCCGCACCGCGGGACGCGCCGAGCGAAGCCCGGGCAAAGGGTGGGCCGTCTGTGGCCGTCCGGGGACGGAGGAGGACGGGGCGGGTCACCCCCTAACATCTCCCCACCACCATAGGAACTGTTGTCTATATAAAGGTACTCTTGGAGCTATACGATCTTGGACTTTACTTCATAAATGTAATAGCACCTGGTGGCAGCTCTACTACACACTGTCATAAGCTGCTTGTAATATTCAGGGGTTGAAGCGATATGTATAGTGCCTAGTGGGATTCAGTAACACAGTGTAGCAGTGTTTAACTAAAGGGAAATGTCAAAATCTGTCTCCTCACGCCATATTACCAGGCTTCAGGCCATTAAGGCGCAACCCCTACCTAGTCTTACGGCCATTGACAAAATACTCCAGAAGACCATTGGGGTTGTTGCTTCTGCAAGAGAGAGCACGGAACGGCAACTATCTATCACCCCTGCGGTTCCTTCCATCCAGGCCGATGGGGACTTGTCGGCCGGTACCGTGATTCCACCAGATTTTAGTTCCTCGCTTATGTGTTCCTTTTCAGACCTACCATGTGCACAAACCGCCCATGATGTAATTGATATGCCTGTGGTCCCTATCTCGCCCCCACATCCCGTAGCTAGAAGGGCACCTACATTTAACTTGAAAAGTAGGAAAAGGAAAAATAAAAAATCTGCGACAAAATTAACGACTATAGCTGCTGGAACCCAGGCCACCGCAGGACCCCGCTGCGTAACTTATGCACTCCTGTGTGGGCTACACATCTCTTATCTGATCTAGAAACCCACATAGAACAGATTATCAGGTCTTATCTTAAACCCTTGACGTCTAAGCTTGACCGATTGACCTCTGCAATTAACAGTCTAGGCCAAGGGAGACCTCAGCTTGCGGGTCATCGGGGAAAGCAATTAATGGCACACCAGCTAACCCTAGTGCCCCCAAACCCCCATCACTAGGAGCAAACAAAACAGCTGAATCGGCTAAGGTAATAGTAAATCCTTCATTGATCCCTGTGGCACCCACGATAGGGGTGGGAAAAGCGGCTGACGGGAAACCCCAAGTGACAAAAGCTTCCACTGGAAACCAGCTAGGGTCCTCGAATCCCCACCCCTGCTCTAATAGTAAAAATTCGGAAAAGGGGACTTTACCAGCTCTGTCCACTCTTAACCTTCCGGTTGAGTCCTTACCATACGTGGTGGTTTTAGCGGGGGTTCCTCCCTTAAGCCATGTTTCGGGTGAAATACTCTTTGTAAGAAGGGTTGGGTGGATAGGGTCTGGGACTAAAAACATCACGGAGAATTGTGTAGTGATCAACTTTAGGAGTACAAGCGCGGTAGACTATATCTGTAGTAGGTCACCATCTTGGACAAACACCCAAATCTTCCCTCTGCATCTTTCATATTTTTATCCTAATACCCATCCCAGACAGTATAGAGGTATTCGACAGAAGGAAGGACAGAATATCCCGCAACTAGAAGATCACCAGGGATTAACCCCGTGGGAAGTTAGCCATCTGCCAACCCCCCTTCTCTCACATTTCCCACATAGGAATAGGTTCAGTGTACTGGAGCAGGTTGAATGACGCCACGAGGGACAGGACCCTTTGACCAACTCAGGTAGCGGCGGGTTTAAAACGACAAATCCCTTGGGGTGCAACGGTGACAGTAGTTCACCCCCGAAGCCAACAAGTCTCTTACTAGATGCCACTGAGCTAAATCCTTGTGAGCAGGGTGGGAATAAGGGAGTTACACTAGACTTGCCCTCTACGGTTCATAGGGTGCTACACTTGCTATCTTGGAATGTAGCTGGGCTGCAAAAAAAGATGGTCTTACCAGGGTGGAACGCGTTTATCGAGATGTTTGATATCTGCATGTTCCAAGAGACTTGGAACATGCAGCCTGTACCTGGCATTTATAGATCTCAAAACAGCTTTTGATCTAGTTCCTCGTGCCAGGCTGTGGGATATCCTAGAGAAGATGGGTTTCCCGGGGTCTCTCTTGGGATTTATTGTGAAACGTCACGAGGGGAATTATGGTTGGATCAGATGGGGCTCCCAGGGGCAACTGACAGAGAGGGTGCCTGTGAAGAGTGAAGGCCGCCAGGGATGCGTCATGGCGCCGACCTTGTTCTCCCTCTTTGTGAATGGTGTAGTGGATCACCTGAGGGAGGAAGCGGCCGACGCCCCATCCCTGGCAGGGGAAAAAACACCTACCCTGCTCATCCCGGACGACACCCTCCTGATCTCTAAAACCCCCCTAGGCCTTCAAAAGCTCTTGGATTGTTTTAGTGCGTTCTGCAAGGATAGAGGCCTTACCATCAATACCTCCAAGACAAAGCTTATGGCCATCTCACCCTCCAAGAGATTCAGGAACAATGTTTCGCTTAACGGTACTCCCTTGGAGTTGGTAGATTCATTCGACTATTTGGGGGTCAGGGTTAATAGCCGGATGAATTGGAAAGATCATTTGGCCAAAATGCTTTTAAATCATAAAAGAGTGTCAGGGGCTATTTTGAGGGAACAGCAGGATCAACGAGTAAACTTCTAGCACCGGCTCTCACTGTGTATGAAGGCCAAGCATTACCATCGGCACTATACGATCTGAGCTGTGGGGGTCCGAGAACATAATTGATCTAGTTACATCTGAAAATAAGTTCTTGAGAGACCTGGTGTCCCTTCCAGTATCCACTCCGCTAAATCCACTACGGCAAGATATGGGCAGGCGCTCTTTAAAAGATGTAGTTCGCTTGCAGCCGCTACTTTTCTGGGTACGTCTCAGAAGGACCCGGGAGCTCCATAACTACGCAGCAGTTCTAGATGAACTTCTTTTGCTCAACTCGGGGAATAAGATCAAGTGGTTGAGCAATTTGAGGCAGCTGGTTTTAAAATTGGGCCTGAGTGAATCATGGATGAGCCAAACACCCCCCTCTAAGCTAGTGATTAAGAATCTTTACTGGGATTGGGTTCAGGAGGAGGCCACATCTAGAGGTGCGGGGGTCCCCTTACAGAGTGGTTCCTTGAGTTTAAATTGGCAAGGAAACTTGAACCTTTCCTAGATTTTATAGAAAAACCATTGGATATATCACTCTACCTAAAACTCAGGTTTGGGACCCTCCCGGTGAATGATTTCACCTCTGGGTGGAACAACCCAGGCAGTGTACCAAAATCCTGTCCTGGGTGTGCAGCCCCCAAAGAGTCTGTGGCTCATTTCCTTTTCGCTTGCCCGGCCTACAGGGGTGCAAGGAAGATAGGGTTAAAACCCGTATGCTTGGGGCTGGGCCTCAGGTGCCATAAAACGGCCTTGCGGGTCCTCAGCACCGACACGGCTTCCCTTGCCATGGTGTGTGGGGTAGCCAAATTCTTAGGTAGTGCATGGCAGACACGTATGCTGAGGGTAAAATCCACCCCCTTATCAACCTGATTGTTAGATGGATTTATGTTAGGATGCTTTTAGGCTGTCATGTATCCGTTTTTATTGTATATCTTATCGCTTTTAGCATTGTGGTTTTAACGTGTTGATGTTTGTACACAAGGATTGTTAGGTTCTTGTTTTTATTTTTTTTAACTGTATAAGATTGTATACTTTTATGATGAAATTTTATCGAATAAAGTACTTCCACCACCATGCCTATTAAAAGGTTACCAAGGTCTCAAGCCCTATTCTCGATGCCCTTGTCAGTCCCATCTCCTTCTTGATTGATGTGCCCAGGCCCCCACTGAGCAGTGGTTCAGCGCTCAGTTGGGGACTGGGCATATTCTCCATAAAGACTGTAATGCAGCCTGTATGGTGAACATACGTAGTATGCATGACTGTTTGGCTGGCCCCAGAGGCTCGGCCAAACAGTCATTGCACACTGGGAGCGGGCAAATCACTCCTCCCCTGCTCTGAGAGCAGAGCAGCCCTGCCTGCCTGCAAAACAGTACAGAAACATAAAATGATAATAACTTTGTTATTATCATTTTAGGTTTCCTTTATTCACAGTGCCTGCTTAAAAGCAGTGGGGCGACGCTCCTCCACCTTAGCAGAGGAGCCGCCACTGCTCCCTTCCTCCACTATGTGTATCCCAACTAGGTCTCTGGAATGCAGGCAATCCATAAAAGTCAATCAGGTGGGTCCTCCACCTCCACATGCCTCAGCATGCAACCTCAAGGTCCTTATGTATGAACTATACGCAGACACACATACAGCATGCAGTGCAATCATGCGCGCTGCATAGCACTCCCTACTAACATGGTGCAGGCCAAGGGCAAGTTTGGGACACTGCAGCTGAACTTTACATGAGTGGGCTGTTAGGCCTCACTCCAGTGGCAGGTAAAAAGGCCTGTTCACTCTACTGATCACTAGTACAACAAGCATTGGCATTGCCAATAGGTCTCACCTTTGGGACCTTATAAGTATTTAATTATGCAGCACTATCATTGGTGCAACATCAACTGTTGCATGGTTAAACACTTATAAAGTACCAAAGGCGAGACTTATTGGCTATGCCAATGCTTGTTACATTTTGTATCAGCTACACGAATTACTGCAGCACCGTTGCTTGTTTCCCTCGCCTTCTTACACTGCTTGTGTCACTGTGTAATCACTCATTTCCCTTGGCAGTAGGGTTCTCCAGTGTGAAACATATTTTGGCTGTCTGCTTGTCTCATCTTTTGAGGCCTTTTAGAAACTGTGAGGGATCTCCCTTCGACTCGCCCAGGGCTTACATAAATAAACTTGATGTTGAATTTATGTGCCAGGGTGAGAAGTTTCTGTAAATATACTCGGAATGAAAGGAGTATGTCTGCGGAGCACAGATAATAAAATGGTTTCTGGTATGTCCAGGTTGACACCGAGGACCCCTTTGTCAATTAATCTTCACACATTTTAAAAACAAAAGTGAAATACAGTTACAGCCCCCCTTGAGTGTCTTCTGCACACTGCAAATTGTATACAGTGTCAGAATATGGCTAATGATATTTAAAAAGTGCTATGGCTGGATTCCTTTGGGATTAAAGGATTTTGCAGACATGTCTTGAAGTTGCAGTTAGTGATGTATGCTATTGACACTAGGCAGTAGTCAGTACGATAGGAAAACAAAACAAGCCTGTGCGCGCAAGAGCGAGCACCAGGCCATATGTTTTATTTTATCACGCCCATGTCTGGGCACAATAATTTAAAACATATGGCGCCCGTGCGGGTAACCGCAAGCAATAAGCCACACACACACACGAGCGTGTGGTCAGCTTTTTGAAGACCCCATACAATAAGTCTCACAGAGCAGCGCATGTGCGCTGCTAGGCGAGACCTAAAAACAAGGTTTGCTGCCATCACCATGCTTGTGCTACTTATGTCATAAAGGGCTCCTGCCCTTACTAGAGGGTTATGAATGTAGTGCTTTGGGTGTTCCTCCCAGTCGAACAAGACCACAATGTGTGAGGCAGGCCTAAGTCATAGTGCACATGCATGATCAGTGTTCGTACATGACCAAAAAATCAGCACCTAGGATCCAGAAAAACCTGCAGTTGTGGCACTAAGGGCAGGCATGCAGGTCCATTACCATGCACAGGACTTTTCCATCCCAGTAGCCTGGTCATACTATTGAGCCTTCTAAAACACAGTATGCTGCCACCACCACATTATCCGCTACACCCAGGTCAACCGACCATGAGAACCTGTGTGATTCGCCCCTCCCAATCACAGACCAGGACCAAACATAGTCAAATACTAGCCTGGGCCTCAAGGTCTTAACACAAATGCTTAGCATGATGCCAGGGCCTAAATTATAGTCAACATACCAGAGATGTATGTAGTAGGGCCTTGGGAGCAGGTAAATAGGGCCATATACCATGTGTGGGGCATTCTATAAGGCTTGAGAGTCAGTAAAGGCTGTATAGGCCAGACCAGCGGTCTTACATAAGGTCAGAGAGCTCACTCTCAAGAGCAATTTAGTCTGTCACAACATTATCTTTTGCAGATATTTGTACTGTAAATATGGAATGTCTCCAGCTCCCGAAGTCCAACACTGTAAAATCTATAGTTTACATCAACAAGGTCTGCAAATTCTACAATTCTTAAAAATTGGCTTCTGGTGATTGCCAGACAAGGAATTTCTTTCATAGTGTAATTTGAATCTTACCACTTGCACTTGTGTCCCTTTACTCCTGGGGGCTTGCAGAACACTGAACATTCAGAGAGTTGCATAGGTAGCCTAAATCTCAATTTCTTCATTTAATTTTCCCTTAAAGTATATTACACATTTTTATTACCGTTTAATTGTTCCTTTGCTATTCCTGTAGAATGTTTGTTTTAAAGGAATGATATTGTCACACCTATAGAAAAATACCTGTAAATGCATGTATCTCTACTGATGTTCATGAGGAATAGGGGAGCTCCTACTTGCCAGTCCAGTGTGTTGTTTTTCTTAGTTTAGAAATCTGATTTCTGACTTGACTATATTGATGGCGTTTCCTACGAAGCATTCAGGTAGTATGCAAACGGACACCCTGCTCACAATCCTTCTTAGAGCCTAGTAAACAAAGAATGTGAACAAGTGTAGGGAGTAAAGAAACATTTTCATAAGACTGACTCATAATCCTCATAATCGGTAGTTTCTTTAAATAAAACTGGAGGCTAATTAGATTATTAAAGATCGGTCCATTTCGCCTGTAAAAGGTGGCGAAATGGACCGATCTGATGTTCCTGGTGGACTTTTTTGTGATTTTTATACATGAATTTCTGGAAATATTAACCCAGATTTACTAAGAAAGCATGCAACACACCGCAGCAAATAAAGTTGCTACGCTGTGTTATGTGAACTGGAGGGAGCAGAACAGTGCCATATCTACTAAGATGTGCTGTTCTGCTCTCTCCCTGAACTGTTGCACCTTACACTGTCATGCGCCAACATAGACACCCTCGTGCCATATTACAAGTGTGTCTGCTTTGTGGTAAACATAGTGTTTGAACCAATTGGAGTCCCTTCTTGTACAAAAATTATACTTTAGGATGTTTCCCTCTTTGTATGTGTGATGTTGAATGCAGCACACATGCAAAGAGATAAAATCGAGGACTGAGTAAATAATTTGCCTTATTACTCTTACGTTGAGGAGGCGGAGGATTTTAGTGCAAATCCCTATCTACAGTTCTTTGTAGATAGGGATTTGCGTCAAAACCCATAGGTGGTTCCAAGGAAAGGCCCCATGCGCCATCATTGAAATGCCCTCTGATGCAAAGTAACGCAGGGCAATGAATTGTGTGACCTTACATTACTTTTGATTACAAGCCAATGCAACACTGTTTGCTTTGGACTGTAAATACCAACGCAACACTTTGAGTTGGGTTTGCGGCAAACCCAACTTAGCCTCATAAGTGCTGCGCCTAGTCCAGCGGCCGACGGCACCACTAACTCAGGAGTGCTGCCGTCGGCCGTTGGACGTTCGAACCTCACCTGCGCAATGGAGCGTTCAGCACTGGAGCTGGACGTTCCATAGCTGCTAAGAGGTTAAAGTCTTTGTAAATCTGGTTCCCGGAGTGCAGAAATGCACTTTGATTCACACCCAGGTTACTGACCAGCTTATGCCATGATGTACAATACACACCTTACTTTGTACATTCATCGGAATTTCTTAAAATACTTCTTTTTTTGAAAGACCTCTGAAATAGCCAACAATCATTTAATTGGCTCTAATAAAAACAGACGATTATAACAATAAGCATACATAAGGTGTGACTCGCTCCTATTGAAAAACGCATGGAAACTTTTGGAAAGACTTGCCCAGTTAAAGAAAAGTATGATGCTGGAAGTTTCAACTAAACAAAGCGTAAGTTATGGAATCCCATATGTTTATTGTTGTCGGAGAATTCACATGTATTCCCTTAGGGCTCATGCATAAAGTGCCCATGTATCGCATTCTCATTCTAGCAGTGATGTTCATTTCCATTACTCTAAATGTACCCAATGGAGAGACAACAAGTGCCTAGGGTCACGTGAATTGTTATTAAACTGTATTCTTTTCCCGCATTGTGATTCTTTTTCTAATACTCCTGGAGGTCCTCCTCGCACAAATCTTGTAAAAACACGAGATATTAGTGCAACTTGGGAATCTTTCTGCTCCATTTATCCCTTATCCATTTAATTATTAACAAGATGCTCATAAAACACGAGAAGAGCAGTTATAGGGATACCACAAAAGTTATATGGGGCCAGATGTACGAAATACTTATTTTGCATTTCCTAAATAGCGACTCCATAGAAATCTCTATATAGGAAATGCAAAAAGGTATGTTCAAAAATAGAGATTTCCAAATAGTGATTCCTACAGCGTAGAAATCGCTATTAGGAAATCGCTCTTTAGGAAATACAAAACCATTTGTTCCTATTAGCCTAAAAGCCCATAGATACAATGGTTTTGCATTCCCTAATTTGCAATTTCATAAGAGGAAATTGCAAATTAAGAAATGCTAAAGGAAGGGTGACGTTTGGCCTAAGGCCCCCGTCTTTTCACCCCAAAATAATTGGTGCACATGAAATGTGCACAAATGCACTAGGGACATGTGTACGCTTTAAAGCACTTTACAAAAGGGATTTTGGAGTGATTTATTTTCCAATTGCACATGGTTACCATCGACTTGAGTCGATGGTAATTGCATTTCTTAAATGCCCAATTCACATTTAGGAAATGCTTAGTACATGTGCAATGGAAATCACAAATATAAAATCCTTGTTTGCCATTTCCTATTAGAGTGTCGCAAAATGCGATTTCTACTGGGTAGAAATCACTTTACAATTCCCAAACGGCCTTTGTCCATGTCAAAAAGGCTATTTAAGCATTTCTTAACAGGCCGAAATAGCGATTCGGCCTGTTAAGAAATACTAAATAGCTTCATACATCTGGCCCATGGTATGCCTAAGTTTCTAATTTAATTCAAAAATGTGGTTGTGCGTAATATAAACATATGGCATACATTAATCATGCTTCTTTCTTTTGGATGTATATTACACTGCTATTCGTATTTTTGTGCATCACATGTTATGTACTCATGATGCCTACATTATGATTTTTTTCTAGCTACATATGTCGTACCATCAAAAAGCTTTAAAATGGATCCTTAAATGGCCTCATCAAACCTGAGCAAGTGGTAGCATAAAGTTTGTGTCTGCCAAAAAGGCAGCTTTCTGTGAAGCTTCCATACCAGCCCAACAGAACATTCGCGTAAATAAGGACTCTCACACGACTCTGCTTAAGTAGCATAAAAGGTCACTTTTATTATTAGGACAGCCAAAGACAGACTCCGCAACATTATCTTTATTCAACAAACACCTTGTACTATTTTCCCCAAAACCTTTTTCCCAATTGTATACATCTCCATTCCCCAATGCTTTATTCTTTGCCAACAATCCATAACTTTTTTCATATCAACCAATATAATTTCCATCTTTCCTTTTCTTTCCCACCTACCCTCCCAACCCCCCCCCCCCATAGAGAAAGGATGAATCCGCTCCAGATTATCCTATCCCTTAAGAACACGCCAATAACACATAACAAAAGGAGACTGTCTATAATGCCCTAAAGTGACATCTTTTCTCTTTGGTGTCTATAAGCAGGACAAGAATACATCAATAACATAGAACAAAAAACTCCCTTCCCGACTTCTTTCAAAGCCAGGGTGGGTGGGTGGGTCAAAAACACTACGCCACCGCTCCTTCACTCGCATTGAGTGACGTCGCCCTCCCTCTCCCTCCCCGCGCCTGGACAGCCCCTCCCAAACACCCAAACATCCAATCAGAGTGCATGAGGATAATCCCATTGCGCGAAATACCCCAGGGGGACACCGGCTCATGCCAAGTCCCCCTGGGAGCCATCGCGCAAATAAGGACTCTCACACGACTCTGCTTAAGTAGCATAAAAGGTCACTTTTATTATTAGGACAGCCAAAGACAGACTCCGCAACATTATCTTTATTCAACAAACACCTTGTACGATTTTCCCCAAATCCTTTTTCCCAATTGTATACATCTCCATTCCCCAATGCTTTATTCTTTGCCAACAATCCATAACTTGTTTCATATCAACCAATATTATTTCCATCTTTCCTTTTCCTTCCCACCTACCCTCCCAACACCCACCCCATAGAGAAAGGATGAATCCGCTCTAGATTATCCTATCCCTTAAGAACACGCCACCCAGGAAAACCCTCAGAGTTTTCCTGCCCCACCCAACCTCTAATCACATCCTCACTGTTGCCAATGTGTTTATATTTCTTCTCTCTTTGCTCAAAATTATTTTTTTTTTATATATTTCTTTCTGCAAACACCATAAATCCACACAACACAAGTAGGCCAATGCATCACGTAGTTCCATGAGGTAGTATGCTTGCCCCATCTGTGACAGGTGTACACCATCACTTCGAAATAATTGAAGCATTTTGCTGGAAAAATGCTCATGAGCCAGCACCGTTATGCCCATAGCTGTGCAGAAAATTTTTAAAGCTCTGTTTAACTTACGGCGAGCTTTCTCGACAGCCGCATGTACTCGGGCACCTCTCCATTGATGTCTATAAACAAATTCAGTCCAAACCACCAGAGTACCCACCCAATTGGCTTTAATTACCGCTAGATCCAGTTTCATTTGTTTAATGAGCGCTAATCCTGACAAGTCCACCAGATCGTTTTCACCAAGGTGTATTATTAACAAGTCTGGTATTCCCCAAGCCGCAGCCAATTTAGATAGCAAGGGAAATAAAACCTTCCATTTCATTCCCCCCACACTTTTCCATAACACTTCATGTTCTTTGCTATACAAACCTAACCCTCGTCCGCAAATATGCTGTTCAGCAAAAATTGATGCCCATTTAACTATGGAATGTCCAACAATCCAAGTCCTCTTTTTGCGAGGGAAATCCAAAACTCGACCTGCGATACAAAAAACCAACATTACTACTATAAACACAGCGACAATTACATTACAATCTCACATATCTTTAACAACAGTTAGATTTCCATCGCCCTATGCGTTGTAATTCTTCCTTCCCCCAACCCAACTTAGCAGCTTCCGTAGCCGCGCCTATTCTAAAGGAGTGAGTACCAAAGCATGTTGGATTTTCCCCCACCAATGACAGAGTTTTTCTCAATACTGCCAAAAATTGAAAACAAGTCAACTGATCCCCTTTCTTATGACAAAAAATTGTTCCAGAACGGAAAACTGTGGACTGTAGAAATGACCCCCACTCCTCAAACGGGCAACAACCCACCACCCCACTCCCTCCCAATCTCACCCACGTCCCACTCCCTGTTTGGTCTGTCTTTGACTGTCTCAGCCTGATCTGTAAGATTTTTTCCCCAAGGATGTGAATATCCGACGTCTGAATCCCAACTTGGTTCCTTAAACCAAGTAGTTCCGAAATGCGGAACGCTCCAAAGCAAAGCCACACCATACATAACCTAAAGCGTACCAACTCCCATTCATTGTAACAACAACCAGGCAGGACTTCTAAAATCCGCCGTAACAAGTCAAATGAAATAGGGTCCCTCAACTGTTTTGCATGCAACTTGTGTTTACCAAAACCTTTCAACATCTTCCTCAAAAGGAAACCTATCTGAACCGCTTTCCCTAATAATAACTGGCTGTTAAATGAAATACATGCAAGCTTGCCTGAAATCGTCGTATGGGACAAACCTTTGTCCATCAAATATAATACAAACTCTAACATAAACTGTTCACTTTCCACTGCTGTACTGTCCTTCTCCCGATTAGAAGCGTAGCGTAAAAAGTAAGACCACGCTTGCTGGAAACTCCTTCTCCTGGATTCCGCTATAGAATGCTCAACCAGTTCTGCAATCCTCATTCCCCCAGGTCCTAAATGGTCGAAGGGATCGCCGTCTTGTGTCGGTCTGCTCTGGGCGCCAACTCCCAGAACCTCTGCCAATTGCAACGAGATAAAGCGTCGGCAATTGAGTTGTTCACCCCAGGAATATGTTTTGCCTTAAACACAATATTCAACTGAAGGATTCGCAACATGAACGCCCTCAACAAGTATAGAACCTTCACATCTTTTGCTCGTTGCCCATTGACCAGACTTACCACCGCCATGTTGTCTATATGGAACAACACACAACGATCCTTAAACTCTTCACCCCACACGTGCAATGCAACCAAAAGCGGGAAAAATTCTAGGAAGGCGATGCTACGACCTTGTTCCAACCAATGAGCCGGACAAAGCTCCGCGCACCAACGTCCTTCCCAGAACAACCCAAATCCTTGGGCTCCAGAAGCATCTGAGAAAATCTGTACCTGCCACACCGTGTCTTCATCTACAAAATTGACAGACACCCCATTAAAGTCGTCTAAAAACCTCAACCAGATAAGCAAATCCTCCTTTATTTTGTTCGTCAGTCTTATGTGATGATGGGGCAAGGAAGCCCCCGCCATTGAAAAACCAAAGCGCCTGCAAAAGTTTCTACCTGCTCTAACTACTCTGCAGGCAAAAGTAAGGTAACCCAGAAGCTTCTGGACCTGACGTAGTTGCAACTTCTTTTCGCCAATGATTTCTTGCAGAAAAGACCTGATCTCTTGCACCTTAGCCAAGGGCAAACGAGCCACCATTGCTGCGGTATCGATCTCTATACCCAAGAAGACCAACTTCGATGTCGGACCTTCCGTCTTGTCCGCCGCCAATGGCACTCCAAACTCACCTGCCAATTCCTGAAAACAAGCCAAAACCTTGTCACAATGCCCGCTACCAGCCTCACCAACAAACAAAAAATAATTCAAGTAGTGGCAGACTGCCGCATGTCCAGACCGACGAATAACACACCATTCCAGAAATTTGCTAAAAGTTCAAATAGGGAACAAGAAATAGACAATCCCATTGGCAAAACACGATCCACATAGTATGCATTGTCAAAGTACATGCCCAGTAATTCAAAATCCATGGGATGTATGGGTAACAAACAAAAAGCTGCTTGAATATCGCATCTTGCTAGTTGCGCTCTCGTACCAGCCCTGCGAACCATCTGTAAAGCATCGTCAACTGACGCATAAGACACCGCTGTGTCATCCGTCGAGATGAAGTCATTTACTGATTGCCCTTCCGGCCAGGACAAATGATGAATAAGCCTGAACTCACGTTGGGCCTTCTTTGGAATAACTCCCAGAGGCGAGACATCAAATTTGGCAGGGGACAATGTGAGAAACGACCCACTATTCTACCCAATTCCAGCTCTTTCTGTAATTTTAACCGTACCACATTAGGCAATTCCTTCGCTGATTTGAGGTTATCAGCCCAGCGCAACACTCTAGGACCTTGATACCCAATACGAAAGCCTAACCTAAAACCCCAAATCAGTTTTACTGCCGCCTCTTTATCCGGGTAAACCTCCAGACACTGCATCATCGCTTGAAGCCTAATTAGAGTAGGAGCCTTTTGGTACAAGTGGTGGCAGTGTACCTCCCCCCCTCTGTCCCCTCCCATGGTCTCCTTGGTGTTGATTAGGAAAGCACTGGAAAATGGCATGTCTACCCCCACACTGAGCACATTCGTGTTTGAACTTGCAATATTGACGCACACAGGAGCCTCGATTGAAACCCCAACAAGCTCCCGTGGTAGGCAACTGTCCTCTCCCCAATCCACCCGCCCACATTGTGGCGGGACGCTGCAGAAAGGGCCGATAAGTTATTGGTAAACCACTGGCCGTATGTATCGTTTTGGAAGACGGGCGCCCCGACAACCATTGTAGCCACAACTCTTGGTCCACCTCTCCCCACGGTTTATCATTAAAGAGACTCACCCTAGCCCAAAACTCTTCATCATAATTCAACCAAGCATAGCCCCCCGCCTGTAGATGCGCCCTTCTGATGATATCTATGTATTTAAAAAGTGCAACTGCCCTCTCTGGATAACGCTCACAATAGACACTGACATATATAATGAAGGCAGCCGTCCAATTCTCAATTGTTTTAGGCACCTTTGGGCGGCGGGGCAATTCCAGCTCCTCCTCCTTAGAACCCTCCCTGGCCTGCAGGTCTCTATGTAAAAGGCGGAAAATATCCACATAATCGTGGCTCCAAATCCTCTGCCTTGTTCTCTGCGACAAGTGTGTGCCCAAGGGCATGGCCACCCCCATATAAGGCAATTTCGTACGACCACTCCTTGGATTCTCACAAGAGCTACTTACTGATGACACCGGGCTCACCCCTCCTTCCCTTTCCTTCTGACCCCCAGACCTCAAAGTTGACTGTGGCGTCTCCTGTGCCCCCGAACTCAACTCTTGACCTTTCGCCACCACGCCATTTCCACCCTCCACAGGCCCAACACATGGGCCGCTTGCCAAAGGCCGTGTCCACGCAGCTCACCAGTCTGCCTTACCTGCTGGTAGCTGCGAAGCCCTCTGATGAAATTCCTTAAGACCATCACGCTGATGATGTCCGCCATGCTTTATACGCTCCGAAGAGAGAACCGCTCCAGATCTCTGAAATACAATAGCAGAGGTGAGATGGCCGTCCCCCTTCCCTCCAGACTCCTGGCCGCCCAAACCAGCAGCCACCTCTTTAGACACCCAAACCCTTGAATACGTTCCATTTTCTTTATCAAAATCGTCATAATCACCATCATTCACATCTCGGAATTCAGTATTCTCAAAACTATTGTTTGGCATAGAGCCAGAACCAATGTCGATGTCATGATATGTCACCTCAGATACAGGCCTCCGTGTAAAGCGCCCGGCCGAGGGCCCAAAATCCGCACCAGATTCGCTTCGAGTAACACGCCCCGCCCCCAAAGCCGCACTTTGCTTCACTGTGACAGTAATAGAACTCTGTACCTCAGAAATGTGACCAGAGCCCATTGCAAAGTTCCCGCCGCACCAGCGAGGAACCGCTCCATACCTACCTTTTACCTGTTCCAATGGATTCCCAGAGAATTGTTTTTTGCGCATATCAGCGTGGTTCACCCAAACCCACTGCCCTTGCTGTGGACCCAATCCAGAATCAAATTCCACACGTGGGTGACGCGGTGGAGGCCTAGATTCCGGAAAAAACTCAAAACTTTCACTGTCTTTGCTGCCAACCCCACTCTGACCCTCCTCCCAACCAGGATTTTCCCCACTTTGATGATCCCACAAACCACCCCCAACCGTCTGAAAGTCATATGTAACGCCAGAGGAATGGGGCTCCTCATAACAGAAGTCTGCGTCACTCAAAGCCCGCGGGGGCCTCTTGGCTGAGGTAACAAAACATCTTGACAGTCTGAATACGCACTCTGCATATTTTGGTCATTCGGCGCCAGTTCTCCACCCATGGCGCTTTCAAACTCCACCACCTCCAACTGTCCAAAATCTTCCTCTTCGCTGTCACTGGAATAATCTACTAATGTATTCTTCTGACCCCTGAAGCAAACCTCTGGCGCAATGTCGACTCTATTGCGCACCTTGGGTACAGAATAGCTCGTTGGGGGTATTCCTCCTGACAATGCCGCTTCCGTTTGCAGAAAAGACACACCTGGCGCCTGTGACGTTTTGTCAACTCCTGAACTGCTCTCACTGAAAGGAGTCTCTTCACTTAACTGCACATGACGCACTCTAGTATCTAGCGCAAAACTGGCTCTACCTCCTCGTCTCCTCGTCTTCCTGCCCGCTTCCTGGCTTGAGGTGCAAAGACAAGCTAACCTCCCCTCACAACACATGGAGCTGAGGCAGAACGCGGGGGTGGGGGTTTCTTCCCTCGGCTACTCCTGCCCGAAGAGCGCGCTCTCCGTGGTCGCACAGCTGGCATTTTCTCCACACACAAAGTCTCTGTGGTACTACCTGCTACAGACATGCAAGCAGCGACAGCGCGACCCACCCCTTCCTCTGCTAGGCGACGAGGACGCTTCACTTCGACAGAACCTTCCACCACAGCACCTGGCCGTAATAAATCAGAAATGCCCAACAGCCACCAGTGCTCCTATTGCCTCTCTGGCAATATCTACCGCCGACATGGCTCGAATATTCAAACCGCCGTCGAAGAAAACAGCAACGCAATGTAAATAACTAAGCGCTGACAGGAATTCCTCTCAGCTGACAGTCAAAAGCACGACGCCACTGCTCCTTCACTCGCATCGAGTGACGTCGCCCTCCCTCTCCCTCCCCGCGCCTGGACAGCCCCTCCCAAACACCCAATCAGAGTGCATGAGGATTATCCCATTGCGCGAAATACCCCAGGGGGACACCGGCTCATGCCAAGTCCCCCTGGGACCCATCGCGCAAATAAGTACTCTCACACAACTCTGCTTATTCTTTGCCAACAATCCATAACTTGTTTCATATCAACCAATATTATTTCCATCTTTCCTTTTCTTTCCCACCTACCCTCCCAACCCCCACCCCATAGAGAAAGGATGAATTTGCTCTAGATTATCCTATCCCTTAAGAACACGCCACCCAGGAAAACCCTCAGAGTTTTCCTGCCCCACGCAACCTCTTATCACATCCTCACTGTTGCCAATGTGTTTATATTTCTTCTCTCTTTGCTCCAAATTTTTTTTTTTTTATATTTCTTTCTGCAAACACCATAAATCCACACACCAAAAGTTGGCCAATGCATCACGTAGTTCCATGAGGTAGTATGCTTGCCCCATCTGTGACAGGTGTACACCATCACTTCGAAATAATTGAAGCATTTTGCTGGAAAAATGCTCATGAGCCAGCACCGTTATGCCCATAGCTGTGCAGAAAATTTTTAAAGCTCTGTTTAACTTACGGCGAGCTTTCTCGACAGCCGCATGTACTCGGGCACCTCTCCATTGATGTCTATAAACAAATTCAGTCCAAACCACCCGAGTACCCACCCAATTGGCTTTAATTACCGCTAGATCCAGTTTCATTTGTTTAATGAGCGCTAATCCTGACAAGTCCACCAGATCGTTTTCACCAAGGTGTATTATTAACAAGTCTGGTATTCCCCAAGCCGCAGCCAATTTAGATAGCAAGGGAAATAAATCCTTCCATTTCATTCCCCCCACACCTTTCCATAACAATTCATGTTCTTTGCTATACATACCTAACCCTCGTCCACAAATATGCTGTTCAGCAAAAATTGATGCCCATTTAACTATGGAATGTCCAACAATCCAAGTCCTCTTTTTGCGAGGGAAATCCAAAACTCGACCTGCGATACAAAAACCAACATCTATACTACTATTATAAAGAGAGAACACAAACCTTTGAGCCAGGTAAACTCGAACAGTACACCACCAATCAAAACACCCAAGACATCTTTGAAAACCTCAGGGCAAGCAGAAGGACATAGGCTATTAAAAATAAAAAATATACGTTGTTTAAAAAAAATTGAAATAAAAATAAAGTAGTCCCCGTCTGCATGATGACATCATTTGCGTTTGCGCTTCCTGGCAACACTTCCGGAAATGGCGCCGAAGATCGCGACCTGCTGGGAGGACTGCCGCGGCCCTGCTTGCTGCTGGGCGAAGTGGCGGCCTGTGCGGGCGGGGCGCATGGAGAGTGGCGGCCTGTGTGGGCGGGGCGCCTGGAGAGTGGCGGCCTGTGCGGGCGGGGCGCCTGGAGCGGGACCGGCGGCTGAGGTAAGGATCAGGCGGGAGGGGAAGCCGGGACGGGAGGGGGCTGGGACGGGCCGGGACGAGCTGGGCCGGGCCGGGGCGGGAGGGGGCCGGGGGCAGAAGTGCACGCAAGCCTCAAATGCTGCCCCAAACCCCTTTCTGCCCCAGGCAACGCTGGGGCGGGCTGCTAGTTACTACTATAAACTCAGCGACAATTACATTACAATCTCACATATCTGTAACAACAGTTAGATTTCCATCGCCCTATGCGTTGTAATTCTTCCTTCCCCCAACCCAACTTAGCAGCTTCCGTAGCCGCGCCTATTCTAAAGGAGTGAGTACCAAAGCATGTTGGATTTTCCCCCACCAATGACAGAGTTTTTCTCAATACTGCCAAAAATTGAACACAAGTCAACTGATCCCCTTTCTTATGACAAAAAATTGTTCCAGAACGGAAAACTGTGGACTGTAGAAATGACCCCCACTCCTCAAACGGGCAACAACCCACCACCCCACTCCCTCCCAATCTCACCCACGTCCCACTCCCTGTTTGGTCTGTCTCAGCCTGATCTGTAAGATTTTTTTCCCAAAGATGTGAATATCCGACGTCTGAATGCCAACTTGGTTCCTTAAACTAAGTAGTTCCGAAATGCGGAACGCTCCAAAGAAAAGCCACACCATACATAACCTAAACCGTACCAACTCCCATTCATTGTAACAACAACCAGGCAGGACTCCTAATATCCGCCGTAACAAGTCAAATGTAATAGGGTCCCTCAACTGTTTTGCATGCAATTTGTGTTTACCAAAACCTTTCAAGATCATCCTCAAAAGGAAACCTATCTGAATCGCTTTCCCAAATAATAACTGGCTGTAAAATGAAATACATGCAAGCTTGCCTGAAATCGTCGTATGGGACAAACCTTTGTCCATCAAATATAATACAAACTCTAACATAAACTGTTCACTTTCCACTGCTGTACCGTCCTTCTCCCGATCCGAAGCATAGCGTAAAAAGTCAGACCACGCTTGCTGGAAACTCCTTCTCCTGGATTCCGCTATAGAATGCTCAACCAGTTCCGTAATCCTCATTCCCCCAGGTCCTAAATGGTCGAAGGGATCGCCGTCTTGTGTCTGTCTGCTCTGGGCGCCAACTCCCAGAACCTCTGCCAATTGCAACGAGATAAAGCGTCGGCAATTGAGGTGTTCACCCCAGGAATATGTTTTGCCTTAAACACAATATTCAACTGAAGGATTCGCAACATGAACACCCTCAACAAGTATAGAACCTTCACATCTTTTGCTCGTTGCCCATTGACCAGACTTACCACCGCCATGTTGTCAATATGGAACAACACACAACGATCCTTAAACTCTTCACCCCACACGTGCAATGCAACCAAAAGCGGGAAAAATTCTAGGAAGGCGATGCTACGACCTTGTTCCAACCAATGAGCCGGCCAAAGCTCCGCGCACCAACGTCCTTCCCAGAACAACCCAAATCCTTGGGCTCCAGAAGCATCTGAGAAAATCTGTACCTGCCACACCGTGTCTTCATCTACAAAATTGACAGACACCCCATTAAAGTCGTCTAAAAACCTCAACCAGATAAGCAAATCCTCCTTTATTTTGTTCGTCAGTCTTATGTGATGATGGGGCAAGGAAGCCCCCGCCATTGAAAAACCAAAGCGCCTGCAAAAGGTTCTACCTGCTCTAACTACTCTGCAGGCAAAAGTAAGGTAACCCAGAAGCTTCTGGACCTGACGTAGTTGCAACTTCTTTTCACCAATGATTTCTTGCAGAAAAGACCTGATCTCTTTCACCTTAACCATGGGCAAACGAGCCACCATTGCTGCGGTATCGATCTCTATACCCAAGAAGACCAACTTCGATGTCGGACCTTCCGTCTTGTCCGCCGCCAATGGCACTCCAAACTCACCTGCCAATTCCTGAAAACAAGCCAAAACCTTGTCACATTGCCCGCTACCAGCCTCACCAACAAACAAAAAATAATTCAAGTAGTGGCAGACTGCCGCATGCCCAGACCGACGAATAACACACCATTCCAGAAATTTGCTAAAAGTTCAAATAGGGAACAAGAAATAGACAATCCCATTGGCAAAACACGATCCACATAGTATGCATGGTCAAAGTACATGCCCAGTAATTCAAAATCCATGGGATGTATGGGTAACAAACGAAAAGCTGCTTGAATATCACATCTTGCTAGTTGCGCTCTCGTACCAGCCCTGCTAACCATCTGTAAAGCATCGTCAACTGACGCATAAGACACCGCCGTGTCATCCGTCGAGATGAAGTCATTTACTGATTGCCCTTCCGGCCAGGAAAAATGATGAATAAGCCTGAACTCACGTTGGGCCTTCTTTGGAATAACTCCCAGAGGCGAGACATCAAATTTGGCAGGGGACAATGTGAGAAAGGACCCACTATTCTACCCAATTCCAGCTCTTTCTGTAATTTTAACCGTACCACATTATGCAATTCCTTCGCTGATTTGAGATTATCAGCCCAGCGCAACACTCTAGGACCTTGATACCCAATACGAAAGCCTAACCTAAAACCCCAAATCAGTTTTACAGAGGCCTCGTTATCCGGGTAAACCTCCAGACACTGCATCATCGCTTGAAGCCTAATTGGAGTAGGAGCCTTTTGGTACAAGTGGTGGGAGTGTACCTCCCCCCCTTTGTCCCCTCCCATGGTCTCCTTGGTGTTGATTAGGAAAGCACTGGAAATGGCATGTCTACCCCCACACTGAGCGCATTCGTGTTTGAACTTGCAATATTGACGCACACAGGAGCCTCGATTGAAACCCCAACAAGCTCCCGTGGTAGGCAACTGTCCTCTCCCCAATCCACCCGCCCCCATTGTGGCGGGACGCTGCAGAAAGGGCCGATAAGTTATTGGTAAACCACTGGCCGTATGTATCGTGTTGGAAGACGGGCGCCCCGACAACCATTGTAGCCACAACTCTTGGTCCACCTCTCCCCACGGTTTATCATTAAAGAGACTCACCCTAGACCAAAACTCTTCATCATAATTCAACCAAGCATAGCCCCCCGCATGTAGATGCGCCCTTCTGATGATATCTATGTATTTAAAAAGTGCAACTGCCCTCTCTGGATAACGCTCACAATAGACACTGGCATATATAATGAAGGCAGCCGTCCAATTCTCAATTGTTTTAGGCACCTTTGGGCGGCGGGGCAATTCCAGCTCCTCCTCCTTAGAACCCTCCCTGGCCTGCAGGTCTCTATGTACAAGGCGGAAAATATCCACATAATCGTGGCTCCAAATCCTCTGCCTTGTTCTCTGCGACAAGTGTGTGCCCAAGGGCATGGCCACCCCCATATAAGGCAATTTCGTACGACCACTCCTTGGATTCTCACTGCGCAAAGAGCTACTTACTGATGACACCGGGCTCACCCCTCCTTCCCTTTCCTTCTGACCCCCAGACCCCAAAGTTGACTGTGGCGTCTCCTGTGCCCCCGAACTCAACTCTTGACCTTTCGCCATCACGCCATTTCCACCCTCCACAGGCCCAACACATGGGACGGTGGCCAAAGGCTGTGTCCACGCAGCTCACCAGTCTGCCTTACCTGCTGGTAGCTGCGAAGCCCTCTGATGAAATTCCTTCAGACCATCACGCTGATGATGTCCGCCATGCTTCATACGCTCCGAAGAGAGAACCGCTCCAGATCTCTGAAATACAATAGCAGAGGTGAGATGGCCGTCCCCTTTCCCTCCAGACTCCTGGCCGCCCAAACCAGCAGCAACCTCTTTAGACACCCAAACCCTTGAATAAGTTCCATTTTCTTTATCAAAATCGTCATAATCACCATCATTCACATCTCGGAATTCAGTATTCTCAAAACTATTGTTTGGCATAGAGCTAGAACCAATGTCGACGTCATGATATGTCACCTCAGATACAGGCCTCCGTGTAAAGCGCCTGGCCGAGGGCCCAAAATCCGCACCAGATTCGCTTCGAGTAACACGCCCCGCCCCCAAAGCCGCACTTTGCTTCGCTGTGACAGGAATAGAACTCTGTACCTCAGAAATGTGGCCAGAGCCCGTTGCAAAGTTCCCGCCACTCCAGCGAGGAACCGCTCCATACCTACCTTTTACCTGTTCCAATGGATTCCCAGAGAATTGTTTTTTGCGCATATCAGCGTGGTTCACCCAAACCCACTGCCTTTGCTGTGGACCCAATCCAGAATCAAATTCCACACGTGGGTGACGCGGTGGAGGCCTAGATTCCGGAAAAAACTAAAAACGTTCACGGTCTTTGCTGCCAACCCCACTCCCACTCTGACCCTCCTCCCAACCAGGATTTTCCCCACTTTGATGGTCCCACAAACCACCCCCAACCGTCTGAAAGTCATATGTAACGCCAGAGGAATGAGGCTCCTCATAACAGAAGTCTGCGTCACTCAAAGCCCGCGGGGGCCTCTTGGCTGAGGTAACAAAACATCTTGACAGTCTGAATACGCACTCTGCATATTTTGGTCGTTCGGCGCCAGTTCTCCACCCATGGCGCTTTCAAACTTCACCACCTCCAACTGTCCAAAATCATCTTCTTCGCTGCCACTGGAATAATCTACTAATGTATTCTTCTGAACCCTGAAGCAAACCTCTGGCGCAATGTCGACTCTATTGCGCACCTTGGGTACAGAATAGCTCGTTGGGGGTATTCCTCCTGACAATGCCGCTTCCGTTTGCAGAAAAGACACACCTGGCGCCTGTGACGTTTTGTCAACTCCTGAACTGCTCTCACTGAAAGGAGTCTCTTCACTTAACTGCACATGACGCACTCTAGTATCTAGCGCAAAACTGGCTCTACCTCCTCGTCTTCCTGCCCGCTTCCTGGCTTGAGGTGCAAAGACAAGCTGACCTCCCCTCACAACACATGGAGCTGAGGCAGAACGCGGGGTGGGGGTTTCTTCCCTCGGCTACTTCTGCCCGAAGAGCGCGCTCTCCGTGGTCGCACAGCTGGCATTTTCTCCACACACAAAGTCTCTGTGGTACTACCTGCTACAGACATGCAAGCCGCGACAGCGCGACCCACCCCTTCCGCTGCTAGGCGACGAGGACGCTTCACTTCGACAGAACCTTCCACCACAGCACCTGGCCGTAATAAATCAGAAATGCCCAACAGCCACCAGTGCTCTTATTGCCTCTCTGGCAATATCTTCCGCTGACATGGCTCAAATATTCAAACCGCCGTCGAAGAAAACAGCAACGCAATGTAAATAACTAAGCGCTGACAGGAATTCCTCTCAGCTGACAGTCAAAAACACGACGCCACCGCTCCTTCACTCGCATCGAGTGACGTCGCCCTCCCTCTCCCTCCCCGCGCCTGGACAGCCCCTCCCAAACACCCAAACATCCAATCAGAGCGCATGAGGATAATCCCATTGCGCGAAATACCCCAGGGGGACACCGGCTCATGCCAAGTCCCCCTGGGACCCATTGGAAACGCACTCGCTTCTCTTCCTTTGAGTGCTGGATGGGCGAAGGTGAAGCAGGGGTGGGGCGAAGGTGAAGCAGGGGTGGGGCGAAGGTGAAGCAGGGTTGGGGCGAAGGTGAAGCAGGGTTGAGACGTGCCCAGCCAGGTACGGGGTTCTCCCAAGGCAGACATGGTCCCAGATTGGGCTGAAACATTTTACAATATTATTATGTCCATGCCAGTAATTAAGCTATTGGGATAAAACAGAAATCTGATATATTTTTCTCGTTTTGAATTATAACCTAAAACATCAACCACAAGAAGTTATTGAAAGTATTTGAGGACTGTCTAAATTATTTTAAATGATTACTAAAGCAAACCCAGGGATGAAAATTGTATGCAAAATCATTTTCACCTGCCAGCTCTTGGTCCTCCTAGGATTGTGAAACCAATGGCAAGTATCGTTTTCGGAAAAGGTGGGAACTAACGTTGCAACATGGTTGAAATTGTACCAGAGTGGCCAGTAATTAGGTTGAGGTCAGGCCAAAATTAGGAAAATCAGTGAAATACGGTATTTTTTTGCACTTTAAATAAACACTTAAAACAGCAAACATGTATTTTACTAGTAAGTAACTGGCTCTGTCACGATTAAATCAAATACAGATAAATGTATGATAAAAGGAATACCTGGCACTTTGTACACATTCTAATTTACCTACCTGATCTTGTCCCTTCCAGAATAGCTATATTTAAACAAATGGCTGATATTTTTAAGAAAGGTATTTTACTGGTCTGGTCGGTATTTTCAGTTCAAGGCGGGTGCAAAAATTAGTGAAATAATCAAAATGAAGTATTTTTCACGTAAACTGAGACCAACAAAATATTAGACCACATCAATATCCTTATACAACTGTCTAAACTATTAATAATTATGTTTAATGTAAATGGAGACCGACTTACAGTGCTTAAAAAGTTTTATCTCTTGGGCCTTCCAAAACCACAAATGTGCGCACTTTTTTTCTGAGAAAGGTGCAGCTCTAGCGGACAGCTCTATTTCCAGTGTCCCCCGGATTTCCACTCAATCCTCCCCGCCTCCCCTCATCACGTGACAAAGTGCCTCCAATTAGGCAGACGACCCGTGGAGCGCAGCAAACCTGCCCTGCAGGAGGATTCTGGGAGAACGGCGTCCACCCAAGCAGCTGCTTCCACTTTCAGATGATTTTCTCCGGACATTCGTTTTCAATTTGTCTATAAATAATGGAGGAAAACACAGCTGAGGGGCCCAGCGTGATTTCGAAGGAGGGCTCGTTTTTCGGAAATCTGATAAGTTCAGAACCACATGTGTTTGAAATCATTGTCCTTATAAAATAACTGAAACTGGAAAACAAACCTAAAGCCTCACAGACCGTCGTTACTATTTCACTGCTCACTGTTGTGTGTACTGGCGATACGGTAGTGCCTTCAGATCCGACGTGGTGCTCCGTGTATCTCACGTGGGCTTGTATCCTGGTATATTATTTAGTTAAATGAGTGGGGGGACATGAAACCAGAAAAAGTTAAACCGTTCTATTAAAGCGGAGAGGGAGAATTTACCAGCATTTGCTCCTGTGCTAATTAATAGATGATTTTTTTCGCCCCTGCGCTAATTAATAGATGATTTTGTTTGTGTTACTCATGGGCGTAGATTCACCAAAACGCTAGGGGTAGCGGAAGAACACATTTTTTTTTACTTCAATGACATCACAGGAAGTGATGTCATATAACTTTTGACACGCTGTCACCCTTCCCTCAGCTGTTTATCTGTCACGTCTTTGTCACCTGTTGCTGACTCTTGTTCACCCCTCCTGCCTATCTTAACTGTGTCCTTTTCACTGATCTCCTTATAACATGTTTTTTCCTCTCACCTAACTTTACTTATCACGTGTTATGTCTCTTTTCCACTCTATTTCACCTTTCTCTATCCTCTCCTAATATGTCATTTTTCACCTGTCTGTCACAGTATTATTGGTGTGTCTTTCATCTCTCTTGGTTTCTCTTAAACATATATCCTCCCGTGTTTGTCTCTTGATCGCTTACTTTTCTCTCTCTGATGTTTTTTTCAGGTATTTTACCCTTATTTCACCTCAAAACCTTTTACCTTTACCTCCTCTTTCTCTTTCTCTCTCCTCTCTGTTTTTGTTTCTTACTCTCTCAAGGTTAGGGGCAGCAGGAAGCACGCATACGATCCACATTACTTGGAACAAAAAAATATTCTTTTCCAAGTAAGCTACTGTCCTCTTGAGGTCAGGGGGTTGCAGTGATAGTGCTGGGGGTTGCAGGAGGCAAGCTAAGGGTCGCAGCTGCGACATCTAAATGACATGGTGTTAATTCAAATAACCACTCCTTAACATCTCCCTGCATATCACATAGTTCCTGTTCGGAGTCCCCCCAGAACCACGAGGGTCCTAGTGAACATAGCATCAATATGCTACATCTCCCCCTTTGTTAAATAAAAAGTGGCAGACAATCTGCGAGGAGATTGCACTTGTCTATCGGTTTGGGTGATCCGGCGTGATCGAGTTCCACCCTCATCAGGCAACAGCGACTCATGCTCAGAAGCCACACCTGAAGATGTGGTCGTCTCCATGGTAGAGCCAGGAGCTGGTGAGTGATGAGGTAAGTGTTTGAGATGTGATGTGATGTGTTCCGAGTGTTGGACTTCCCAGGACAATGTGCTGTCACGATCTGTCCCTTGCGCGTAACCACCTGTAGAGGATCGGTGGCGAATGGGGAGTCTGTGTTTCGTTTCTGTCTCTGCTTTACCAGCATCTAGTCTCTTTTGTCAACAACAATTTTCTGGGCGTTTCGGTGATGATCAGCATACTATTTCATTTTCCTCTTATGAGGGGAGTCAGTGTCACGATGTTTGTCAGTGTTCACTGACCTCTCTGAGGTCCATTGAGGTTGATTTGTTCTGATTGCTCTCCTAAACAAGAAGGTAGCTGGGCTCTTACCCATTGTAGAGTGAGGAGTTGATTGATAGGCCCAGAAGGCCTGGCACATAGCTTGGCTTAAGTCGATTCCTTCCATGGATACTCATTGAATTACCTTTTTGAGGGTGCCTATAAATCTTTCGACTACACCATTGGCTGGGGGCTAGAGGGGGTACTCTTTTGGTGTTTGACATTGAGTCGTACAAGAAACTCCTTGTTATTGAATGGTGGGCCATTATCAGACTTGAAGATTTCAGGGATAGCCCATGTTGAAAAGATGACATACAGCCTTTCTATGACTTTATCATGAGTGAAACGTGAATATTTGTCTGATTTATAGGAGATGCTGTCCGTTTCCTAATGGTCCGAAGAAGTAAACTGCGACTCTCCCAAGCATGGGCAGGAAGGTTAAACATTGTCAGTGGGTGCTGAGTCACCAGGGGTGGAGAGGCAATTGCAAATGCGGCATGCCTACAATTCCTTTATTGCTAATCTAGTCAAGGGAACTACACTCTTTCTCCCAGTGCTCATTTAGTGGCTATAATGCCACGGGGTCCCTCATGGGACAACTGTATGACCCGTTGCCTCAGGCTCTCAGATGTGACGATTCTGGAGCTTCTCAGTATTTTGTCTTCTTGTGTGACTGCTAACTAATCCTATAAGTTTTTGAACTTTTGGAATTCAACATTATCAGCCAAAGATTGCGTGCCATGTCGCCATGATTTTGTTTAACATGAGTTATATGATGACAGCCATGATTTGGCTGTTGGTGGCCGCAATGATGTGATCCACAGACAGCCGCTGGTTTGCTGAACCTCACAGTAAACAATGTTTGATAAACAATTTCATTGTTTTTTACTCCCAGCGAAATTATGACATTCTTCAGTGGTTCTGGATGTCGCGCCATGACGATGTAGCGGTGCTTGTGAAAAGTAATCCGCTGGGTTTTGATCCTTCCCAGGTTTGTGTACAATCTCATAATCCTACTCTTGCAGCCTCAGCCCCCTCCTTTTGATGTGAGGGGGCGTTAGCCTTCGGGTGTGCAAAAATAGTGAGCAATGCCTGGTAGTCCGTGAGGACAGAAAATCAGTTCCCATAAAGGAATACATGAACATGTTTGTAGGCCCACCCCACAATCAGACTCTCCTTCGCCAGCTGAGAGTAAGCACGTTCTGTTTCAGACAGGCTTTGACTAACATAGGCCACAATGTCTCCCTGATCATTCCAATGGCCACTGTGTTGAGCAAGAACTTTCCCCAGCTTGCATCTAGTGTGACTTCTGTGTGTAGCCTGGGGTCGAAGTAGACCACTTCAGTTGAATTCTCAATTGCATGTTTCATTTCTTTGAAACTTTGATCTCGTTCAAGAGACCACTGAAAAGGAACATTCTGCTTCGTTAGGTCTCTCAGTGGGGCACGTACTGTGGCAAAATTACAAATGTATCAGTAATTGGCCATGCCTAGAAAGGATCACAGCATGGTAACATCTTGGCGAGGGCAACGCTTGCACCTCATCTGGAGTCATTCCTCCTATCAGAGAATATGTGCCCAACCATGACATGCTGGGCACAGGCAGAAAGTGTGGCGCTTCTGCGCAAAGATGCCATGGGCACGCGTAAGACCCCTAGCCGTACCCTGCGACGCGGTACTCATAGACCTCCGCAGAGAGTGGCAGGAGCAGATGGAGACACAGGGGCTCTCCCAAGCAGCAATCAAGACACAAAGCGCACAGAGGAAACCCAACAGTAGCTAGACCTTATCCCCCCTCCCTTAAAAAGGGCACTGGTCCAGACGTAGAGGATCAATATGGCAACCCTTGACAAGTATTCAGGATAACAAGCACTGACACTGAGTCATTGTTAAGAGTAGCGTTGGCACCGGAAGGGCCGTTATGACCTGAGGCATGCACAGTAGTGGCGACACCATCTGCACACCGTATAATCATTTTGTGAGATGCGTTCTCCCCCCCACTCTTCCCCCCCCATTATCATATTGTTCTTCTTCCCCCTGCGAGTTAACATGTGATTACAAGCAATGTTGTGTACATTCGAACTGACTGTTTTTAGAAGCATAATTATGTGGTCATGGCTGGTGTTATCTCCTGATTGTTTCTTTGGTATCAGTCTTATAGCTAGCGATGCACAAGCTCAGCATCTGTGACAAGTAGTGATCGTAAATGATACAAACATGCAATTTCAGTTATTTGGTACTGCTGTGATACATGGAAATATGTAAAATTAATAAATAAATGTAAACAAAAATCAGAGAACATGTGCCCAAAAACATACGTTTGGTTTAGTGGAATTCACATTTCGCTGCATTCAAAATGTCAAGCACTTTGTTGTGTTCCTTTTGAGTGTTACCAAAAATCAGTATGTCGCACTGTAATTGAAAGCATGTGTAACAGGTTGGATTACTCTGCAGATAACATCTTGAAATATCTCAGCAGCAGAAGATGCTCCAATCTCATATTTGAACAAATCAAAATGAGTGGAAAAAGTGGTAAAATATCTGCAGTTCTCTTCTAGCTCAAGGTGGTGGAATCGTTTGTTTAGGACAAGACGGGAAAATACTTTAGCTCCATTCAGTTGCATGATCATGTCCGCTATGTTGGGACCAATGTGTCACTTCCTCTCAATGGCCATGTTTGGCTGGCGCATATCGATGCAAATGCACAACTCTCCACTATTGTCTTTCTTTGGTACTACTGCTATGGACGAAACTCATGGGTTGGGGCCTGTGGAACGTTCAGTGATGTCATTTTTCAAAAGTGTTGCAACCTCTTTTGCTACAGCTTCCTGAAAATGATACACAACTTTCTGATGCTGCTGGGCAACAGGACGAATGTATTCTTTGATATGATGGTGTACTTTTATTTTCTTGAGAGTTCCCAAGCAATGAAACAGTGATGGGAATTGGTTCATAATTTCAGGATGAGCACAGAGGTTGTAGTTTAGGAGTATTAACCCCATGTCAGCTGCTCTGGCAAAACTGAGTAAATATGCACTAGACGAGGTTCCTATTTGAACATAAATGGTGGCTTGCACTGACGTTGTTTTGAATTGCATTGCCGCTGTGAATGACCCTTGACTTTGTATTGGTTTAGAAGCTGCCCATTTATATACTTTCATGTCTGAAGGAGTGATGCAGGGCACAGGCAAGAGGCTTTTCCACTGGCTTAATATTAATCGATGCCCTACTGCCGACGATGAACATTATGGGGTCACTGTTTACCATCAAAGTCATTTTAGGACAGTGTCCGAATGGAGTTTGGCGTTCTGTTTGCTGATATTTTCTTGAGCTTCAGTGTTCTTTAAAGACAGCTAACCCCACATGTGCATGTAGTCCTTTTGAGGACATCATTAGCAAGCACCCATCTTTTTCACTGGGACTCAATAGCGACATTGAAGAGTTTTTATATGACAAACTTAGAGAAAGAAACCAACACAAAAATTGTATAAGCTGGTTTGAATGTGAGGTATGGCATACTAGTGCACACATTTTTAAAGCATAAGTTAACGCTTAATTAAGATTTACCCTTATTGTAGAGGCAATCTGGTAAAAAGAAAATGGAGAAAAGGAGAGACGGCAGGTCTGAAGGGAGTGGGATACAGCCAAATGGCCGTTAGGTGATCAATGTCTTATAGACGGAGGTCATGCAAGAGTCTTTAAATACTGATGAATGCATGGATATCCACAAGATACGTTTTCTTAGCAATTTAAAACAGTCACAAAAGCGCTTGATGCCTCATGTGGTTATAGAACAGCTACTATGTGTAAAAAACCTTTAACATGATAATGATCTAGATATCTGATCCCCACTCTGTTATAATTTATCAATTTTTGTGTTGGTTTCTTTCTCTTGAATACAGCTTGGAAATTCCAATCCATCATTTTTTGCGAATCACACACTAATTGTGTGCGTTTTCTTTTTGTATGTTTGTTCTTGTCCTTGTCCTGACGAAAGCTCCCCTGACCCTGTTGGGCCCCGAGAGCTGAAACATGTCGACACCTTTTTGAAAACGATATGGTAGTTCAATAACTCAACTACCTACATATCACAATGGTTCTTAATAATAGTGACTACTTTCTTTGATAATAAATTGTATAGTTTGGACCTAGTCATTATTTTTTAAAACTTTTTTCCCAACCCTTTTTTATTTCTGGACACTTCTGTAAATACCAGAAGTAGCATCTGGTGAGGCAGGCATCCTGCATGTTAATCGTTGACCCAATGACTATGCCATGACTCCTGATGGGGCGGAAAAAAGATATACCGCTACGATAAAATTCCAGGAAGTCTATGAGGGTTCTCGATAAAAAACTACTTGGTTTTTTACAGAAACTAGTGTCCATTCTCTTTTGATTAATAGTTCTCTTTTGTGCTTGCCTTTTATAGTCAGCGCTGATTCATTGTGCGCTATCCCTGCTTCCATCAGCAGCTTATCGTTCTGCTCGTTCTCTGTTCTTGCAGCCATCAGCATTTTACATAGAACGAGTGTCTCTCTCACCATGGCCCCTCCTAAAAAATCTGATAGGCAGCTGTTCTTTCACTCTTCTATAGTATCTTGCGTCAGACTGCGAAACTCTTTTTTGCACTTCTTTCACTTCTTCACCTGCAAGATTTTTCAAATATTTGATGATTTTCTTATCTTCTCCTCAAGAGCATCTATGAAATCTTCAAATGTTTCAATCCATGCAGTCGACCTGGCACCAATATTTTGTTGCTTTGCTGTGTCGAATGGCGGTGGTGGCTTTAAGAATACAGCTGCATTGTATTTCGTGCTCTCTTCTACTGCCATTGTTTTAGCATTTGTCTTTCTACTAGTTGCTCTGTTTAGGATGGCTCACATAACTTCTGCACGCATCAGTCACGTGCAGGAGCATGTGTTGCAGTACACTCCAATCACTTAGTAATGTAAGTATGCTTTCTTTGTTTTCTATTTCTTGCATTGTATCAGTGCTATAGTTACTTTATTACGTCGGCTGATTGGTTGCTCTTTTGGCTTGCGCTGATATTACAGTGAGTAATCGGTTGTTGCACATGTTGTGCGTGAATCGCACATTCTTCGAATGACTTCATTTTTCAAAACACACAAGCAGGCATCACCATGCAGAGTTCAGGCCATTTCTGTAATTTCAGCGCCTTCAGAGCAATGAGCTGTTTCAGGTCGCTCCCAAGTAGCTTCATGTTCGAGGCACAGTGCAGCGTCTTAGCCGACAACCTCACCGTCAGTATTTATTTATTTATTATTTTAATTTGTAGGGTGCAACAGCTACCCAGAAAGGGTTTCCAGGCGCCATATGGACTTTGTGCTGACACAGAAAGGCAGGTCGTGAGCATAAAAGCAGGGCATACAGCTGAGGTTATTGGTTAAATAGCCAGGTCTTTAGTGCCGCCCCTTGTCAGTACTTTAGCCCACACAGGTTTAACTCAGCCCCCAAGCAATTCTCACACCTCTGTACAAGAGGTGCTTTGGTGGCTGAGAAGAGGAGCTGCAGCCCAGGTGGAGTCTGCACAAAGCAGCTTCCCCGAGCCCAGAAGGTGTCACTTACGTACATTTCAGGGACCTCGCAGATTCCCTTTTACCCAGGGCCCCAAAAACCCTAGGAACGGCCCTGCATATCATCAGCATATGAAATTATCTTAGCCCCACTGGCCTCAGTCAGGGGTGCAAGGGGGGATATGTATAAGTTAAAAAGAGTCGGGCTGAGGATGGAACCCTGAGGGATTCTTACTTTCATACTGGGCATGGGGGACGCAAAAGGGGGCATCCAAATTTCCTGATTTCTATCTTTCAGGAAGGATGTTATCCAAGCCAGTGCTGATCCACTGATGCCTATATCCCTCAGCCTGTCAAGAAGTTTCTCGTGCGGGACCTTGTCAAAAGCCGCCAACATGTCCATAGTATAAAGATAGCTCTGCCCCCCTGGTCAAGCTTTTAATTAAGGTGCTCCGTCACCTCCGACAGAGCAGTCTCTGCTCTGTAATTGGCCTAAAGCCATATTGAGTCATATGTAGAAGATTGTGACTTTCTGCATAATCCGAGATCGCTCTGGTAACATGTTTCTCCAGTACCTTAGAGAGAGCCGGGAGAAGGGAGATGGGCCTATAGTTTGCAGGAACTTTCGGGTACGCAGAAGGTTTTTTAAGTAGAAGAGGAATTTTTGTATGCTCCCAAATAGACGGCACAATACCTGTTAAAAGGGATGAGTTAGGCAACCTGTTCACTAAGGGATTCATAGTGGGGGCCATAGATGCTAGTAATTTTGCTGGACATGCATCTACAGATGAGATGTACAAGTGATGCTTCCAGTTGTATAGCAGGATATTGCGATAATACCGGGTTGCGGGTTGTAGAGGACCACACTCTTTGTCCAGATTCCGACGTGGAGCAGGGTCCTCCAATGTTACCTCCGAAAAAGACTGTTGCATCGCAACAATCTTACTGTGGAGGTAAAATGCCAACTGGCTGGTCCATTCAGCCGAGTGTGGGGATTCCTTAGCGTGGGCCTTGGGGGAGGTGAATAACTTTACGATGCTAAAGATCTCCTTGCCCTTATTGGTGAGGCGCCACGGCCAGGGTGACTGACTCAGGAATCTGGGGATCACGGTTCGATCCCCGGGGCCGGCAGCAGATTAGCCCAGCACCATGTGACTCTGGGCAATAGCTTGCTTAATCTTCCCGGCGGCCCCCAGCGCCTAGAGACCCTAACGGGTGATGGTTCGCGCTTTACAAATGTGGATTATTATTATTATTATTATTATTATTATTATTATTATTATTATTATTATTGGTGGCAATCTTGATCTTAGTCTGCAGATAGCTCTTCTTGGCCTCTTTCATCTGTAGATAATGACATTTTAGGGCTGCCTTATAAATCAGCCTGTCCTCAAGTTTATAATGTTTACGCCACTTTCTTTCTAAGCATTTGCATTCACTTTTGCTAGCTCTCAGAGACTTGTTGAACCGAGGGGCATATAGACTAGTCCTCCTGGAGGTGCGGGTGGTCAGAGGGGCTACTGCATCCACATTCATTCTGGGCCAGGATTCTAGAGCAAGGACATCTACTTCGGGGTCTCAGAGTAGTGGAGAAGCTGAAGCTCCTAGTGCGTCCTCCAAAACTGGGAGAGAGATTTTGTGAACGGCTCTGTATTTATAATCTGCCATTTACAACAGGGGGGGATATCTTTCCCTGTACTAGGTATCTTGAAGTTAATGAGGAAGTGGTCTGACCAGATGACAGGGGATGGTGGATCCCTCTCCAGTTCCTTATTACAAAAGATCTGATCAAGAGGGGCATTTAACTTTCGGCAGCTCATGCACGATAAAATTGTGCTAAAATATGAATGCCGCATTACATAGAATAGTGCTTTAATTCTTTATAAAGCATATTAATATTACTACATTACAAATTGAAATTGGTTCATGTAAGTATTGGGTACCCATAAAAATGTTTTAATATTCATTATCACTTCACATAAAATCCAGTAAATCTCTTTACACTTTGTATGTTATTACAGTATACAAGATTCAAATGCACATCAATGATAAACTTTACGAAAATTCAATCATAACATAACCTCGTGTAGCACCTACTTTTCTTGTCAATATCTGTGCCCACGTTTATACATTCTAATATTGCTATTCGTTTTGCTAACACATGAACCATTTTATTCTCCCATAGACGTTTTCTGTGTTGTTGTTTATTTATCACGTTTATCTAAGCATAACAACAAATGCCACTAAAATGTCAGATTTCACATCAACTTATTGACTGTTATGTGTTATCAGAAAAATACTTCTAACATTCTGCATGCTTTTACCATGCAGTATCTAAATCAGAACTTAATTGCATGTAATTTTGAAACGTGAAGCCTAATACACAGTTTGTCGGTTTGATATAAAATGGTGTCACAGACCATTTCCGTGTAAAAATTTCGTAAATAGATGAAAGGTAACATCTATGCTCTATCAGCAAGTTCGAGGGCAAAGAAGAGGGAAAGTTCAGCAGGGGCCACCAGAGTTTTCATCCAGGTTTCTAAGGAGGCAATCATGTCGCTACCCTCTGCACCCTCGGGCAACCCAATGATCCGCACATTTTTGCGCCGATTGTGACTCTCTGCTCTGTTCTCCAGGATTTTCACCCTTTTGGTGAGATCTGCCATTTGTTGGTGTAGGGACTGCTATGTCAGTCGCTGCTGTCCAGCAATGCACCTCCGTCTCCTTGACCTTGTCCACAAGCTTGTGGTGATCTGCCTGAAGGAGTTCTAACTCCGTTGACACAGTGTCTATCTGCATCTGCAGAGTGTCTTTGGATTCTGCAATGGCTTCCAGTATCCTGTCCAGTGTCTGTTGTGGGACAGGAGACACCTGTTCTGCACCACTCCCAGTCCCAGGCAGTAGGCCCATTGATGAGGGCAACCCCTGCAACCCAATGGGCGAACCAGTGACTTACACTCTAGGTTTCCCCATTGCTGAACACATGGACAACAGCCTCTCAGGACAGTCTCTCGTCAAGTCCCTCGTCAAGGGCCTAGGTGCCCCCACCTAGATGTCAGCTGCAACCTGTCTCTTGGCAGCTATGGCGCTCAACTTACCTCACACTTCAGACTGTTGTTAGGTACTGATTAGTGCCCTAGCCTCACCTTGATGCCTCGTCAAAATGCCTCCAGGATCCGGGTTGAGGAGTGGATGAGCATGGTCATGGGTGTCTACCACACCTCACCAGGGCCCAGTCATCCTCAAAGCTGTAGGCCCTCCAACCTCGTACCCGGGCCTCCTGCACTGAGTCGCTCTCCAAAAGATTCGCTGGCATCAGGTCTGCCCCATCTGTGGGAGGCAAATGGGATCTACAGGGTGCCCCAGGCTGAGCGGTACCTAGGCTATTTTGCCAATGTCACTGCGGGGTCCACCTCATTTGCATGGCCTGGCCCACCCGGCCGCTGTGGGTGATGGAGTCTTTACCACTGCTCCCCAGGTGCTGAGCTGCACCTTGAAAAACTACTGGGTGGGAGCTCCTCGTCTGTATCTAACAAAATTGGCACTTCCAATGAGCCCAATGGCCCAACAGCTCCCCAGTAGCCCCTTGTGATTTTACTGGGCTGGGCCCTCCTAACATGCCCATTTCCTCAACTGTGCTGAAGGAATAGTGTTATACACCTATACAGGGCTCACTGGGCGCGTCACTTCTACCCAACCCAGCGAACTACATCAAACACGGATGTTCTCACCAAGAAGCCTCATTCTTCTGTGTGACCGCGGGTCGCCCCTAGACTGCCTCATTCATCTCCTCTGCAAGCGCCAAACCCCAAGTAAAGCTGTCCTGGCCCTCAGCCTACCTAGCACAGGCCACAGAGACTCATTCAATGCCACTGCCCAGCCACTTCACCTCTACGGCTTCTCTATGCTGCAGCAGTGTGGAAAAACTGTACTTGCATCCAAGGAAGGAGAAGTAGGTAAAAGAAATGGCGAAGTCAAAGCAGAGCGAGTGTCTAACACATCCGTTATCTTCCCTCAGCAAGCCACGTCTCCCATCTTCCCCCCCATTAAAGATTTGAGGAGGTCAGTCAGTATAAACATTTGCTGCACCAGTTCTGTTTTCAAGTATTTACAGAGTGGCCCATGGATTTCTACAGACTTCATTTTGGTGGTGTGATTGTAAAAAAGTGAATGAGCTTTTAACCAGTGAGGCTTGTACCCTATTTGATCTAACTTCAGTGACTCATGTCAAATAACCATGCCTCAGATTTCTCTTAAAGAGCTAGTAATAATAGGTTTCATTATTTTAAGATCTTGTCTACATAGCTTTTAGCTGTCTGTTGTCAAAGACCTATTTTGTACAATACCAGTATGTACAGTGGGCTTTGGGCCTATCCATTGTTTACCATTGGTCAGCTTTCTTGTCAGTCTTGTTTGCTTCCTTCTTATTCAGTGACTTTCCTTTCTCTCCTAACGTTTGTCCATCCCCTGGACCATAGCTTCTTTACCATCTCTTTGATTGGATGAGTTGTAACCTTCCTTTGCTCACAACCATGGAGCTACTTTCTATTTTTAGGTCTCGTCTATTCCATCTGGTAGGGATGGTAGGCGAGATTTATAGTAGGCTTCCGAAAAGTCTAACCAACTACGGATCGCGTACAGTTCATGTGAGCCAGGCGCGTGAGCAGGAATTCGCTCCCCCTACCCCTCCCACAAAGCAAGACAAGACAAGAACATCAAAGCGTCCGCAGCCGCTCTGATTCCATTTGCTACCAGTTACTTCACGCGCTCCGCAGGTCATAAACAGGACCATCTGCTCGTGAATCTGAATGCTGGCATGGTTGTCCAGCGCCCCTCCCAGCGCTGCCTTTTCTCTGCCATTCCATGGTTTCCAATACGTCTTACTAAAACCTAGCTATCACACATCGCATACAGCCTCGGCATCAGACTTCAAAGGAAGCCGCTCCCCTGCCCCCCCATCAGACTTCAAAGGAAGCCGCTTTATCGCCTCTTTCCCAGCTCCCAGCCGGACCCTCCTTTCTCACCTTCTCTTCCCGTCTTCATCTGTTTCCTCCGCCCCTCAATCAACTCTCTCGAGCTCTGAAGCGGACACTCCCCCGTCACCCTCATCCTCCTCTGCCCGTCTTCACATTACTTTTAAATTCCACGTCCCCTCTCTCTAGCTCACGTTCATCTCTTCTCTGGCGCAACCACCTCCTTCCTATCCTTTGTCATAATTGGTTTGCCCCATTGAGCCAAGGTTCTTGATAGCGTTTTAAAATGAAAGAAACCAGATACAGTATATTTTCCTTGCTTGGCTACATTCTTGGCTCACAACTCGTGACCAAGTCGTGTTGGCCCCTGAATGGCGGGGTTGGCTAAACAAGAGAGGCTTGTGTTACACACTGAAGAGTGAAGAAAGACTTGGCACCCACATTCCCTCTCGTGAATCCAGAGCCAGGTGTAACTTGCTTAGCCAGTTGCAGTGCCTTGAAGAGGTAAACTCTATAAAACTCTATTAATAAAAAAAAGTTTCCTCTAAAATAAAAGACGAAGTGCAAGCTGCCGTATCCGAAAGCTAAGCAGACTATATTTGAGCTAAAATGGAGGACAACCAGCATTCCTAAAGCCAGTCATCTTGACTAACCAGCAGTCCTAAACCAGTCATCTTGAATCTCCCTACTGTTCCCCAATAACAGGAAGTGACGCATCTCCTAAGTTTTGTCTCCTCATTCTATGGTTGCGAGTCATATTTCACGACAGAAACTACGGTAGCGTTTCACTGGCACCATATGTAACTGAAATGCTCGAGTCATTCATTCCAAGGGGTGTTCTGCAGCATGCGTGCACATCAGAGAGTGTGCTTGCTCATAAAATCGGTGCATTCGCCCATTCAGCACAGCACAAGCGGCCCACTCTTCATGCTGTCAAACTGTGCCTGGGCTCTCTTAATGCACAGGGCGCACTGACAGCCCACGCACTCTCACAGACACTACATGCATTCATAGCATACAGTGCGTGCACCCAAACCCCAAATAATGCACGATCCACTATCAAAAGTGCATGCCTGCACACCATTAAAAAAACATATACATGCACACCAAACAGTACATCAGGGGTGTCCATCGTAAGTCCAGGAAGATTGGTGCCTTGACACGTTTTCAGGATCGCCACGGACTATGTATGTAATGTGCATTTAGATTCATTGCCTGCAAATGTGTGTCGTGGATCAGGCCCACCTCATCTTAGATTGAACACACCTGCAGTACATGTATGCATAGACGCGGACATCCCATGTGGACGCACGCACACAGATGCAGTACACTACACAACACGTAGTACAACCACACACAGTGTAGTGTGTATGGAACTATATAGTTATCCACATGCACCACACATTGAGACACAGACACCACAGACAGCATGCAAGTGTAAAACATACGGCTGATGCACCCACACCACATACAGTGTGCACACATGCAGAGATAGAGCACAGACCACAAGCGTCTAAGACAACATAGCATATGTTCCCATATGACGCCATTCCTACATGCCTGTGAACGTATCCAGGTCAGATCATGTATCCGGACTGTTCACGCTCCCTCCGCAGAGCAAACACCTACCAGTGCATGTTCTCACACCACAGAATATGCCACACCGTGGACCATCTGGAATTTCTCCATAGCGGTCGCTCCCCTCGCTCACTGCCTCCCAACAGACGCTTTGCTTCCTGCTGCCTGCCTGCCCTGATAGAGCGCATTGAATTGAACACATCGCCTGGTATTGTTTGCTTCTCATTTAATTTTTAGCACATTGGCCTTGCATTGCAGCGAATTTAAAAGTGCCTGAAAAGTGTTTTGGGGAATTTCTGTGCAACTGTACCTTGACTCGCACTCCGGCTGTGCCCCAGTTTCGATTCAGGTACCGGGCAGACATTTTGTTGTGTGTTTACTTGTGGCCCGTGTCTCCTCCCAGCTCCCGCCTCCCAGCTGACCCTCCCACGCTCCGCCCCCCTCCACTCTCCATTTAAGACAGATAAACCAACGTGCAGCGTCCACGCGCAGCGGGTGCGCCAAAGGTAAGCCCGTCCGCGCCTGGCCCGCGCCCAGAGCCAGTCCCCCTGCTCCTCGCAAGACCCACTCCTCCCGCATTACATACGATGCCACTACCCTCTCATCACTCAACCCTGGCCGTCTTCTAAACTGCTACCAAGCATCCCCAGGACACACCCATGGACCCTTCACCTGCCACCCCTGCAAATTCGACTGCATCAAGACCCATACTAAATACACAAACCCCAAACAGAACCACACCACGAACAACCTGCAGTGCATCCTGCTCAACACTCGTTCGGTCCACAGTCACGCTATTGAATTATGGAACTTACTCGACACTACATCGCCGGACGTCGCCTTTCTTACAGAAACCTGGATGAACACCTCTTCAGCGCCTGACATCGCAACTGCCATCCCCGAAAGCTACCAGATTATCCCTAAGGACCGCACCAACCAAACTGGAGGAGGCATCGCCATCGTCCATAAGAACACCATCCACATCACGACCAGCTCCGACGACATCCTTGCTGCCGCCGAACACCTTCAATTCCAGATCCACACCGACCCCAAGACCACACTAAGAGGCACCCTCATCTATAGACCACCAGGACCCCGCACACAATTCAGCGAAGACATCACTGACTTCATTAACCCACACGCCCTTCCCTCAGAAAACTACATTCTACTGGGAGACCTCAACTTCCACCTGGAAAAAAACAACGACAGCAACACTACCACCCTTCTAGACAACCTCGCAAATATCAGACTCAAACAACTTGTGGACACCCCTACCCATTGTGCCTTCAGCAAGTACATCTCCTTCACCCACACCACAACTTTACTATGGACAGACCACAGCTGCGTTCACTTCAACTTCAAAAAAACCATAACCCATAACCACCCACAACCAATTCCCCGTAGAAAATGGAACAAAATAACCTCGGATCAACTCTTCACATCGCTTCACCAATACCCTCCCGCAAATTCATCGGACCCAAACCTCGCAGCCACCAACCTCACACAATGGATCACCCACAGCGCTGACGAACTAGCACCCTTGAAAAAACACCAAACTAAACATGGAAGCAAGAAAGCACCCTGGTTCAACAATGAACTTAAGCAATCCAAGAAGTCCTGCCTCACACTCGAGGAAAACTTGGAGAAAACACCCAACCACTATTAACCTATCAACCTTTAAAAACGCCACCCGCAAACACCACCAACTTATCCGAGCCACCAAAAAAGCAGCTTTAAAGGACCAACTTGACAACAACGCCCATAACAGCAAGGAATTATTCAACATCGTCAAAGAATTCACCAACCCCACCGCCGGCACCAACGACATCACTGCCTCCCAAGACCTCTGCGACTCCCTAGCCTCAATCTTTCACAACAAAATCGCAGACATACACAATAGCTTTGAAAAACCCGGAGATCAGTCCACACCACTCACACCGGAACTTAAACCCCCATCCAACAACCTTTGCGCCTGGAACCCAGTCACCACTGAAGACACCATCCGACTGATGAACTCCATCCATTCTGGATCACCAACCGACCCATGCCCCCACCACATTTTCAACAAAGCCGACTCCATTATCGCACCCCATCTCCGAGATGTCATCAACTGCTCCCTCAACTCCGCTACCTTCCCGGATAGCTGGAAACATGCCGAACTCAGCGCCCTCCTGAAGAAACCCACAGCAGACCCTACCGATCTTTAGAACTACCGCCCCATCTCGCTCCTCCCATTCCCCGCCAAAGTCATCGAGAAAGCCGTCAACAATCAACTCGCCACCTTCCTCGAATCCAACAAACCCCTCGACCCATCACAATCCGGGTTCCGTGCCAAACACAGCACCGAGACCGCACTCATCGCAGCAACAGACGACATCCGATCCCTACTGGACAAGGGAGAAACCACTGCCCTCATCCTGCTTGACCTCTCCGCAGCTTTCGACACGGTCTGTCACAGCACCCTTATACAACGTCTCAGCAACATCGGAATACAAGGTAAAGCACTGGACTGGATCATCTCGTTTCTCGCCGGTCGAACCCAAAGAGTCCGCCTACCCCCCTTCAGATCAGAGGCCACAGAAGTCATTGCGGCGTACCACAAGGATCATCACTCAGTCCCACCCTCTTCAACGTATACATGAGTCCCCTCGCCTCCATCGCACGCCAACACAACCTCAACATCATCTCCTACGCTGACGACACTCAGCTGATCCTCTCCCTCACCAAAGACCCAAACACCGCCAAAACCAACCTCCACGAAGGAATGAAAGAAGTAGCCGAGTGGATGAAGAACAGCCGCCTAAAACTGAACTCGGACAAAACTGAAGTCCTCATCTTAGGATGTTCCCCCTTTGCCTGGGATGACTCTTGGTGGCCACCGGCCCTAGGAAAAGCACCCACACCAACGGACCACGCACGTAACCTGGGCTTCATCCTGGACTCCTCCCTCTCAATGACCAGACAAGCCAACGCCGTCTCATCACCATGCTTCAACATCCTACGCATGCTCAAAAAAATCTTCAGTTGGATCCCCACCGAAACAAGAAAGACGGTTACCCATGCACTAGTCACAAGCCGGCTGGACTACGGTAACACCTTGTACGCCGGAACCACAGCCAAGCTACAGAAAAAACTCCAACGCATCCAAAACGCCTCAGCCAGACTCATACTAGAAGTCCCCCGCCAAGAACACATTTCCGGCCACCTGAAAGACCTCCACTGGCTCCCTGTCAACAAAAGAATAACGTTCCGTCTCCTCACCCACGCCCACAAAGCCCTCTACGACTTGGGACCCGAATGCCTCAACACGCGCCTGTCCTTTTACACCCCCACTCGCCAACTTCGATCATCCAATCAAGCCCTCGCCACAATTCCACGCATCCATAGATCCACCATGGGGGGAAGATCCTTCTCCCACTTAGCGGCCAAGACCTGGAATTCCCTCCCTACCTACCTCCGCCTTACCCAGAACCACCTCTCCTTCAGAAAACAACTAAAAACATGGATATTCGATAAGTAAATACCCCCCGTCCCCCAAGCGCCTTCAGACCCTCTGGGTGAGTAGTGCGCTATACAAATGCAGAACTTGAACACAAAACTTGCATATTATACACAACACAAACTCCTATCATCGATTTATACTTCACACACACACAATGCAGGTGTCCAAACACTGCGTACATGCGCACTAAACCCAACTCGTTCCTTTTCATCCTAGAAGATGCATGTCCTGTCAGTGTATGCTCGCAAAGCGCAAACAACCCACGAATACTATGCTTGAACACATAAAAAAAAGTCTATATCTATCGCGCTCACTCTATCTGTCTATCTATCGCCATCACTCTATCTATCTATTGATCGCCCTCACTCTATCTGTCTATCGCCCTCACTATCTATCTATCTATCTATCTATCTATCTATCTATCTATCTATCTATCTATCTATCTATCTATCGCCCTCACTCTATCTATCTTTCTATATATCACCCTCCCTCTACCTATCTATTGCCCTCCCTCTATCTATCTATCGCCCTCCCTCTATCTATCTATCGCCCTCCCTCTATCTATCTATCGCCCTCGCTCTATCTATCTATCAACCTCACTCTATCTATCTATCGCATTCACTCTATCGCATCACCAAAGCATCACTCAGCACCACCACTGTATCACTCAGGGGCACCACAAGATCACAATGCGCTACCACAGCATCACTGAATGCCACAGCATCACTCGTCGCCACCACAACATCACTCAGCGCCACCACAGCATCAATCTGTGCAACCATTCAACAACAACTGGTTCAAATATGTTCTCTCAATGTTTCAAGCTTTATTACAAATGTCACAAAAAGATGTTAATATTTCTCTTCTGTTCGGATTTTCGTCACAATAAAATACACTGAACATAATCTTCACAAAAATTATTTACAAAAGTTTTTTTTTTGTTTTTTTTTTTTGGGAGTTCAACTCTGCTTTATTGTGTTATTGGAGACATGTCACACAGCTTGTCATGCCCACAACCCGGAGGCCGGCAGCAACAAAAAACAGAAATGTACACAGCCTTGTTGCCGGCATCCCGGAGGCCCGGCGGCATTACGTAAGAGGAATGAAGTGGGGGTACTTCTCCGATGTGGCATGATAAAAGAGGATGAGCAGCAGCAGAACAGAGTTTTCTATTGGAGAAGAAAGAGAACTCTCCCCTCTCCGTTTTTAGATGTGTAATAAAACAACTTAACAACAGTACCCAACAGTGTAGTAACTATGAGGCGAGTCATGCATCATGGTCAGTTAAGTAGCAGTGCATCGGTGTGGCGTGTCATGTGAGCGGAGGCGTGTTTACGAGTGTGTGCAGGTCACAATCAGTCCAGCAAGAGGGCCTCCAGTAGCCGGAGGTTAGGTCGGGTGCGGGGCCCTAGAGAGTCAACCATCAGTGGGTGTCTCGACATAGTGCCAGCAGGGCTTAGGTGAGTCTGTGTGAAAGCAAGGGAGAGTGGTGGTAAGCCAAGGGAGCATAGCCACGGTGCCGGCGGAGCATGGAGTCAGGGGGGAGGGGGGGAGGCCGACAAGTGAGCAGTGGTCGAGTCTAGGGGGGGGCCCTATTTGGATAATGCAGGGAGGAGGCATGCGCGTGGAAGCAGGGTCCTCAGCTAGGTCCAGTAATGGAACAGTGTGCTATCCTATAGTGGGTTGATCGTCCGCCTGGCTCGCATCGTCTGAGCGTGCGAGGAGATATCGCATCAGTGGGCCCCAGATGTCGCCGGGACGACTCGAAATGGGCAGCAGTTCAGCAAATGTCGTATGCTGATCTTGGCAGTATGTTAAATCGCCCAGCCAGTCCTTAAATTTGGGCGCCCTGCCCCGTCCCCATCGGCACGCCACGCGTCTCTTGGCCAGCAGGAGCGCAGTGTCAACAAATTTCCGGCAAGATCTAGGAAAACGTACAGTGTCCCCGAGTAGGGCCACCATTGGGTCGGAAGGCATTGGTTCTTCCACCATCTCCGCAAGAGCATCCAGCACCTGGTGCCAGAAGTCCGCCACCTGGGGGCATGCCCACGCCAAGTGGAGATAGTCGGCTCCAGCGACATGGCAGCGTTCACAGCGGTCATCATCTGTCAGGCCGAAGCGCCGCTTCCTCGCCGGCGTGTAGTATACTCGCTGCAAGTATTTATAATGAATGATCTTTAATCTGCTGCTTGCAGAAATGCGGGAGGTGAGTGCGCAGCAGCGATCCCACTGCTCATCTGATATGTCGAGACCGAGTTCGGCAGACCAGCGCAGCCGCGCATTGGACTCGGGCACCGGAACAACTCCCCTGAGTTGACGATAAAGGCCGGAGACCAGGTGGGTCCCATCCTGTGAGCTTAATAAAAAGTGTAGCGGTGGTAGGTTATCGGGCTCGCTGGGAAAGTCTGGCAGGATGTCTCTCATCCCCGCCCGTAGTCGCACATAGAAGAAGAGGTCAAGAGGGGTGCGGTCTTGTGCAGCAAAGAACAGGTCAGCTGACTTGAAGGTGCCATTGGAGAATAGGTCCCCCCAGCAAGAGACTCGCAGCTTTGCACAGAGTTTGCGAAAGCCCAGGTCCCCCAAAAGGGTAAGATCGGGGTGATGCGTGAGCGGTAGCTCGGGCGAGTAGAGAAATTTACAAACCAATTTCTTGGTAATGCGGCGCCATGCATCTAATGTGCATGAGACCGACGTATTCGGTGTAGTAATGACAGATTCAGGACAGTGAAGTAAACCATTAAGCGGGAGGGGATGTACTATCCAGTCCTCCACCGCTACATGCGGCATAAAGGGAGTAGGGGCCATCCAGTGGTAAGCGAAATGCGCCTGCGCACACTGATAGTAGGCCTCGAAGTCAGGGACATCGAATCCTCCCTTCTCATAGGGGAGGGTAATGGTTGACCACTTGAGTCGGGGGTTCTTGCCTCCCCAGAGGGGCCGTCGCAGCTCCGACCGCAGGGTTCGGAAGAAATTAGCGCCAGGGAAGTACGGTATATTGATAAAGAGATAAAGGAAGCGAGGGAGTATCACCATTTTTATGAGCGACGCCCTCCCGGCCATGGAGAGTGGCAGGGCGATCCAGCGGTCCACTGAAGCAACAAGTTTGGTTATCGCTACACCGTAGTTGGACCGCAGCGTCTCGTCTCTGTCTCTTGAAATGCAGACCCCAAGGTAGCGGAGATCGGACCAACACCACTCTAGTGGGTAATCAAGGGGGAAGTCAGTCACCGCGTCGGTCAGGGGGAAAAGTTGCGACTTGGACCAGTTGATATGGACTCCGGACATTCCTCCATACAGAACAAACTCCCTAAGCAACGGATTGAGATACGTTTCAGGATGTTTGACATATAACGTGATGTCATCCGCGTAGAGCGACACATCAATCCGGCGCTGTAGGCATTGCACTGCGCCGCCACGATGTAGCTGACGCAGCCTACAGGCGAGAGGTTCGACAGCGATGGCGAACAATAGGGGAGAGAGAGGGCACCCCTGTCTCGTACCCCTGGTTAGTGTGATGGGCTGTGACAGATGACCGTTGATCAGTACCCTTGCCATAGGGCGAGTGTATAGCAGGTGGACCCAGGATATAAATAGTTTAGGAAATCCCATAGCAGCCAGCACAGAAAACAGGTACGGCCATTCGACAGAATCGAACGCCTTGGTTGCGTCCAGGAAAATGGCCGCCACGGGTGTGTCAGGGTGTACCGTGCGGAGTAGGGAAAAGAGCGTGCGGAGGTTGTGGGAGGTAGACCTACCCGCCACAAATCCCGATTGGTCGGGCAGCACGAGTCTGGTCATTAACAGCGACAGCCGGGTGGCCAAGACCTTAGCAAGTACTTTGACGTCGCAATTTAGGAGGGAGAGCGGACGATAGGAATGACAGGATTTGGGGTCCTTATTGGGCTTAAGGAGGGAGGTAATCACCACCTCGCGCATGGAGTAAGGGAGTACTCCATCTCCCAAGGATTCCGAGAAGACCTCGCTGAGTACCGGGGACATGATGTCAATATAAGCCTTGTAGAATTCGGCCGGTATGCCGTCGAGCCCAGGGGCTTTGCCATTCTTGAGGGACATAATGGCCTCGCGTATTTCGTCTTGCTCGAACGGAGCTGCGAGGAACTCTCTATCGCCGTCGCTAAGCCAACACAGCGCAACATTGCTGAGGTAGTCGGCATAGGATACGTCGGGCCCTACGGTGGAGGTGTAGAGTGAGTGATAGTGTGCCACAAAGGTGTCAAGGATCGCATCTGAGTCCCTAAAAGCAGTGCCAGTGGTGTCGGTGAGTTCTAGTATGGTGTTATGAGCTCGTGGTGGTTGTGTAATCGTAGCTAGTGCCTTCCCGGGCCTGTCCCCCTCGCAATATTTACGGGCCTGCCAGTGTTTTCCCCTAAACTTCGCTTCCCGCGCAGCCTCCTCCTCATATCGTGTCAGTGTCTCCCTAAATTTGGCCTGTAAGTCGGGGCTGGGGTCGGATACCATTCGCAGTTCCAGATCCCGCAGCTCTTTCTCCAGTGTGCTGAGTGATGCAAGGATGGTGCGTAGCACGCCATGGCCTTTGGAGATGCAATACCCTCTGATCGTGACCTTGAATGCCTCCCATATGTGCTCAACTGAGTCTACTGATCCCTTATTCCTGGCGAAGAAATCTGCGATCTCTTCCCCTAGTTCAGTACGAAACAGGTTATCAAGGAGGACATCAGGGCGAAGTCTCCATTGCGGCCGGGGGCTGTCCCAGCCGGGTGTACGAAAGTGGAGCAAGACAGGGCTGTCCTCGGCAGATGGCGAACCCCCACCAATTCGACAGCGACGTCTCTTGTGATGAGGAAATAGTCTAGCCGTGCCCAAGTCCCGGTATATGATGTAAAGTGCGTGCCCTCCCGCCCCAGGGGGTGCAGGTGTCGCCAGGCGTCCAGCAGTCCGCCCTCCTCAACGATGCCCTCTAGTGCCTCCCGTGCTCTGGCCTTGTAGGTGCAGACCCCATCCGCTCTATCCAACAGTGGTTGCATCGCTAGATTGAAGTCCCCTCCCCAGACTATGTGTCGTGATGCAATGGAGAGGATTTTGCCCCAGAGAGCAGTGAAAAAGGCTGTGTGAAAGTGTCCCGGCCTATCCTGCCCCATAGTAGCGCATATCTGCCCTCCCTGTCGAGTAAGTCTCCATACTTTTGAAAGGGTACCCTGCGGGCAATGAGGATAGCGACTCCCCTCGAATAGGTGGAGTAGGAGGAGAAAGCTCGTTCTCCGGCCCACCTTCTCGCGAAAGACGTCCCGCCCTGTGGTGACAGATGCGTTTCCTGTAACATAGCGACTTGTACGTGACTTCTATCAAGATAGGCTATGACATCACGGCACTTTCTGGCATTGTTCAACCCTCTTACATTCCAGGATAAACAAGTTAATTGCGTGTTAGCTGCTGGAGTGGCCATGGATAGCACAACAAGAACTATAACAGCACCGGCCTAAGCAGCACGGATATATCACCTCCGCACCATAGTATCGGTGCCCACACCGAGGTTTAAGCCAAGCGTACAGTCTAAGAAATGAGTGCCTCAAAGAGAAAAAAAAGAAAAGAACACCCCTCCCCACCTCCCACCCCAGCATCCCAATCATGCCAGCAGCCAAATACTCCCACCCAGCCCCCCGCCCCCCTCCCCCCTTCCCCAACTCAAACAACGTGAACAGCTGGAACTCCAGCAAGTCAAAGGGGATCTCCCAGTAGGGGTAAGACATAGAGTACGTACAGCCACCTCCTAGGCCCCAGCTCCGTATCTGTGCCACCCTCGGTGGAGACTAGGGCCAGGAATGTGGTCCTTGGGTTACGTTACCATAGGGATGAAGAGTCCATGCGGCGTCCTTGTCCATACAGTATCTTTTTGTCCGTGCATCAATGTTCGGGGTGAGAACAAGTCGACATAGGCAGGGTGTGCAGCATAGCAAAGATCAACAGTCAGTTTCCGCGTGGCGCCGGGGGTAAGTCTGCGTTGCTGCGTTCCTCCTCCGCATCCCGGTCTTCTCTACGTGCTCTCCGGAGCGATTTGAGAAAGTCTTCTACCTTCTGTGGGTTGGTGAAGAACCGTTGCTTGCCCTGGTGGGTGATTCGCAGCTTTGCAGGGTATAAAAGTGCATAGTCGATCTGAGCCTCATGTAGTTTTTTCTTCACCGGAAGGAACTTGCGCCGCTCCTCCTGCACCATTGGCGTAAAATCTGGGTAGATGGAGAAGGTGACTCCATTATACTGTAGCGATCTTTGGGATCGGGCTGCCCGGAGGGCAGTGTCCCGATCACGGTAGTTTAGCAGTCGAGCAATGATGGGGCGCGGAGGAAGGCCAGGTTTGGGCATAGGCGCCAAGGAGCGGTGCGCCCTCTCGACGATAAACTGGGGCGAGAAAGCGTCCTCACCGATGGCCCCCTTGAGGAGCTTCTCCACGTACAGCTCCATTCTGCCCGTATCTGTGGATTCCGGAACATTGGTAACCCGTATGTTGTTTCGGCGGCTACGGGCTTCCAAATCCTCATTTTTGGCTGCTATGATCCGGAGGAGGTTGTCCATCCTGGACAGTTGAGTGGTGTGAGTTGTGGCAACGTCTGAGGTGTCAGAGATACGTTGCTCTGCAGCCGCAAGGCGTTCCTCATGACGGTCCACCTTGTGCACCAGTGCGTCCAGCCGCGCGGTGACCCCGTCGACCTTCTCTACAACAGTGGCGAATCCCTGGCGCATCTCTTGTATCAGGCCGGACAGGTCAGTGTCTTTAGCTGCGGGGATGGTGGCCCTCGGGGACGACGTGCCAGGGTCCGGGTCCAGCTGCGTCGATTTCGCGCCTTTTTTTGCAGTGTCAAAGCTGAGCTTAGTCTGGCGGTTCTCCGGTCGCACCATGATGGCGCCGGGGCGCGGAATTCCAAAAGCGCGAGGGGCAGTAGTGCCACAGGTAATCTGGCTAGGATATTATCTCCAGGATGTAGGGCCACAGCGCGGGCGAGGCAGGGCAACGCCCCAAAAGTGCAATAAGGGTCCAGGCGGTGGAAGTTCAGGGACCTGGTGAGATCGTAAAGGTCACCGCGCGGCCTGGTGGCTGGGAGGGGAGGTAGCGAAGTCCCAATGGCAATGGTGGTAGGGTCCAGCACACTAGCGTCGCTGTGTAGGGTGGCAGCACGACAGTTCTAGGCGTGTGTGGGATGCAGGGCAGCTGGACCCCAGCGGGGGTGTGCCACGCAGGTGTGATGTTCTACCTGGTTTATCCACAACGAGGCCACCTCGCAATGTACAGTTGGAGGCACGTAGGAGGGACGCCAGGCAGGTGAATGGGGAGCGAGGTGGGTCCCAGCTTCCCCAACGTGGAAGGTGCAGTCTCCCGGCAGCGAGGGGACAGCGTCCCGATGGTGAGCGCTATGCTGGTGGCCAGGGCCGGCCGAGGCACAGTACAGGGGTGGCAGCAAGCTCGAGAGCCCAGGTCCAAGGGTCAGCCCCCGCGCCGGGCAGTGCACTGCTCCGCGCCTTTTCCCACCGGGCGGGTCCAGCACTCTCCGGGGGTCGAGCAGGCAGTGAGATGTCTGTGCCCCGACAGCCAAGGGGCAGTGGCAGCTCCTCCAGCGGGAGAGGCGAGCGCAGCGAGGGAGGGGAGGGGGGCGGGGGGGTCCCCGCACCACCGAGCGGTCCGCCACTCACCCCGATCGCGGGTCCGCCGGCGAAGGTCCGTCCAGGAGGTCCGCCAGTCGTCTCGGGGAGAGGCCTAGCTCCTCGTGGCAATCCCCAGCCTGTAGTAGTCCTGCGAGGCCGGACTCGCGCACCCCACCGCACCGCAGCAACGATCGGCAAGTTTTCAACTCGGCACCGCTCCGGCCCCGAGTCTCCCAGGGTCACCAAACTTGGACCGAATGCAGGGATGGACGTCTTGCTGCAACTCGTCCGGAATTTAGGCCGTTTTAGATCCCTTAGGCAGAGGATAACAGGAGGATAGTGTCCCAAGGAGCGGGAGCTGCGAGACTAAGCAGCCATTCCGCTTGTGCGCCCTCTAGCGCCCCCATTTACAAAAGTTTAAGCTATTGCCATTATAAATTACAATAACTTTTATTTAAGTATTAATTATTTGAAAAAAATAAAAATCATTGTTATTTGTAATATCAATACATCTAAGCCAGGTAAATACAACACATATTGCATTACAAATGCTATAGGTGTCACATTTGCAAACGTTATAACTATTGGCATTGTAAATGACAAAGCTATTAACCTCATAGCTGCTATTACACATTCCTCCCCAGTGCTGCGCTGTCCATTAGAACTAGTGCTGAATGGACGTTCAATGGTGTGCGCAGCACTGGGGAGGTAGCGCTGCTGACGACCATTGGCCGTCAGCAGCACTTAAGGGGTTAATTTCACTATATCAAAACAAACACATAAATAAAATATTTGTCATTTACTATACCAATGTATTTATTTATTTATTTATAGCTCAAACTTTCCTAATTCGAGACCTATTGCATTGCAAATGCTTGTTTTCTGCATGAGACTGCATGAGTTTTCGTGTGCTCTCCCTTGTGTGCTGCTTCCCTCTTCAAATACCCTTCCCTTCCTCCTACAGGCTCTGTTTTACTATTTCTTCCTCTCCAGCTAGTCTGTTGCTTCCCCACCCATTCCTGCCTGGCTTTAATGTGTATTTTATGTTTTTTATCCCACATCTTTACGTCAAGCTCCACCACTGTCCCGGGGCGTAGCTTCAGGGGTGTTGTTTGGGGTGTTATACCTCCCTAATATATGTGTTTTGTGATAGTTGGGTACAGGTGCATTTGGCTGGGAATGGCTGATGTCTGTCGTATTTTTCCAGGAATCTTCACACACACAGGGAAAAACTGCCATACTCTCACTCTGTTTGGAAAGACTTAAAACATTTTAGTTATTTCATACAATAATGGGGTTTCTCTCACTTAGTACCCCTTAAAATTTCCATTCCTCTACCTTTCCACAGCCCCTTATGCCCCTCTTGTGCACCCTGTTTGTAGTATAATGCATTTTAACATTTTTTGTCAGCTTGACTGTTGGAATATCTGATGCTCACCCCCTCCCCAATCTTACTGTACAAATCTACGATCTTGCCACTGCCCACCCTCCACCATTCCCCATTGCTCCCTCCTATGGCTTTTCTCCCTCCCTTTTCGTGATTGCTACCCTGCCCCTTCTATTGGAGTCTTTTATATAAACACCCTCCACCCCCTTTTTTTAATTACTTTTTTTGAGAGGGCCAGGCAGCTCCAATTTGCTCCTCTTACACTTTGACGAACATCCATTTTTTCTATTTACCACTCCAAGATTGGCATACACCATGGTGAAACGGTAAATAAAAAAACCAGAATATGCTGTATATACGTGCATTAGTGGTGATGCATGTGCATGAAGAAATTGCCTTCTAAACAGAACTGAAACATCTACTCCTATGACGATATTTTAGCTAGGTTATTGCAGTTAATCCTCTCCATTCAGAACATGTTCACTCACCTCTTTGCACAGAACGACACCACCTCCATTTCATCAGATGCTTACAAATTTTGCACTGCTTTATATTATACCTATTGTACACTTTCAACCTCGACACTTCAGCTCCTGAAAGAAGCTGGCCTTACGGACGCCTGGAGCCACCGCTTCCCCTCCGCTCGGGAAGATACCTTTTTTTCCACGACTCGTCAAATGTATGCCCGTATGAGATCTCTTCTGGACTTCGGCCAGGGTCACAGCGTCAACCGATGACGTCTCTATAGGGGTAGCGGCCTTTTCGGACCATTCCCCAATAGTTTTAGCGCTGACTCTGCCAGGCGGCTCCCCGGGACGGCATTCCGGGTGTCTCAATTGCAATTTGCACCTTACTCACATATGATGCTAATGTCACTTTTCTATAATGACTTACCATTTTGTAATTCTAGAGCTTATGTAACTAAATTTGGGAATATTAGCACCCTCTGTTAACTATCCATGTAACAACATATATCTACTGTAAACCGCTCTGGCACCTTTGGGCATTGTTTGCACTATATAAAAATGCATAAATAAATCATGTTGTACTGCCATAGAGGCTCGATGCATGCACCTGTGAAGACACATTCTCGTATGAACTTCACTTTTTTTGGCTGGTGCTGCATAGCATTTGCAAAAAGCATTGGCAAAGTGGTTTTACGTTTTTTTAGGTCTCGCCTGTCGATGCGCATGCGCATCGAGCAAGCGAGAGTATTGGGACTTATCCACTCTTTATCCACTGCAAGGAATCGTGGCGATTCCTTGCAGTGCCCGTGACTTTTAAGCTCAATGCGCATGCGCATTGAGCTTAAAAGCGCGTGCACGTCCGTCTTGGTTTACCCGCTCCGCCCCCTCCCCTTCCCGCCGTGTCGCATTTCTCCTCCCCCCTCCCCTCTCTTCCCTCCGTCTTGTTTGTTATTTTACCCGCTCCGCTCCGCCCCCTCCCCTTCCCGCCGTGTCGCATTTCTCCTCCCCCTCCCCTCTCTTCCCTCCGTCTTGTTTGGGGAGAGACTTCCTTGTGTGCTTCAGACTTTCCTCCATGCCGTTCTGTTTGGCCATTGCTCGCCAACACCCGCAGCAGTGGCATAGGCTCGCCTCCTGTACCGTATATGGCTGTGCTGCTTTAAGGCTCGCCGCTGGCGTCTGCTGTGATTTGCAGTGCACAAATGTAAATCCTGGGAATTGGAAACGACACCTCTCATCCTTCTGAGGTTAGTAAACCGAGAACTATAATTGAACTTCTTAAAGTAACACCACTTAATAATAGTGCTTACAAACGCAGAAATGTGGTGAGGAGAGCTATATAACATTGCACCATTATTATTTCTAGTCTTTTATAAACATACTCTCCTCCCCACATTCAAGAGTATACAGGTTTCGTTTTTCGCCTCTCTTTATAAGATTTCTGACACTGAGCCGTTCGCCGTCATGTTAGCTCTACTCTGTTTCTTTATTTTTGAAGTTAGTTAATTTAGTTTAATAAGTTAACTATCAATAATCAATACGAAGCAATAGGTGGATTTAAAAATATGCTGTTCTAGAAATATATTGTTTACCTTATTTAACATTGACTAGTCTATGTAAGGGGCCACACGTTGGCAGTGACTCCCAATGGTCCCCTTCCTTCAGCAACACCTCATTGGGGCACCTTTGATAAAAAAAAAAAAATACATAAATAAAAATATCCTGTCCTATTATCGTACCGCGCCTCCTCTGTGCCCAAGAGTGGTGGCATGTCCCATTCCCGCGCCTCCTCTGTGCCCCTTTATCTTGTCACTTTCCAAGAGTGGCGTCATGTCCCATTTTCACGAGAAGCTGCAAAGTGGAGTGCGTTAGCAGCTCAGTTTTCTGCAGTGTGAAGCAGTCCTTTCACATAGAAAAGAAAGGGAAAGCTATGTTTTTTTCTTCTATAGGATGATCACAATAGAGAGAAATTAATTAAAAGCAGATTTTACTTTAACCAAATCCCACCTGGAAAAATTAGATTACAGCATTTCAATTAAAAAATGGACTAACCATCTTTAAGAGGCGTGTGCATGAGCACGCCAATAGCTCTGCTCTACAATTCCTTTATTTGGAATAAATATAAAAAAACGCATTGCCTTTATATTTTTCATGCAGCCCCAGTTTTGGTGAATTAGCTTACGCTGTTTTGATGAGGTGTTTTGGCAAGTTTCTGCTGTTCCAGACGTGGCTACAGGAGCTCTCCAGCCAGCGGTGATGTGTTGTGTATATGGGATGTAACATGGTACTCTGAACTCCGATTACTCGTGTCTCTTAGGGGCCCAATAGGTTTAGGGGAAAGCAAGGTCGCTGCTCTGTATCCAGCTTCAGCCTAGATCTAAAAATGAATGCTTGAGAAGGTTAATCTTTGTTACAGTGACTTCTTGCTTCTCGCAAAGGAATGCCGATGATCTTAAACCATTGAAGGTTGTAGGTGATGCCTCCACAGGTCTCAAGACAACCACTATAGAAATGGGCTCCTTTTCGGGTTCTGTAGATGTGCAGGTGCTGCTGAGCTCAAGTACCTGCACCGGGAGAAAGCATTACTTCCAGTGGAAGGGTACCGGCGTTCCGCCATTACAAAAAAAAAAAAAATGTGCATTAATAATCGTGATTAAAATGTCTTTTTGCACACAAATTATGCTGCCTCCTCCCTCTTCATCTCCCTCTCAAGCCCCCTCCCACCTCCCTCCCTGGCACTGTTTGAGTGAACATCCTGAAAATCTTGTGTGGCAATAGCCCTTGAACTCCGACATAAAATAAATAAAAAAATCAATAAAATTGAAAACAATAGACTCTAAAGTTGAATAACTGTCGAAAAGCTGAGAATAATATCCAAATCTCTGGGACCGGTATAGAGTGCTGCTTGATTGAACAATACCCTCCTCCCTCCCTTTCCTAACTCATCAATTAATAGAAAAGAAGCACTTTGGCCTCACTCACTCACCCTCACTCACCCTCAACCCCTCCCCCTCTACCCCTCCCCCTCAACCCCTCACCCTCACCCTCACTCACCCTCACTCACCCTCACTCACCCTCAACCCCTCACCCTCAAACCCTCACTCACCCTCAACCCCTCACCCTCAACCCCTCACCCTCACCCTCACTCACCCTCACCCTCACTCACCCTCAACACCTCACTCACCCTCACCCTCACTCACCCTCACCCTCACTCACCCTCAACACCTCACCCTCAACCCCTCACCCTCACTCACCCTCACTCACCCTCACTCACCCTCACTCACCCTCACTCACCCTCACTCACCCTCACTCACCACCCCTCACCCTCACCCTCACTCACCCTCACTCACACTCACCCTCAACCTCAACCTCACACAGTGCAATAGTTCTCAGACCATTTCAGTTAGAGCTTTTAGAAATGTTTATGGCTTTTTTTATTTGTAATACTTTAGCATTGGCTACAGGAAACAAAAATGCTAAACATTTACAAAAAAAACCCATAAACAATTCTAAAAGCACTAACTCTAATGGTGCGAGACCTATTGCATTTCCAATGCTTGTTTATTTTTATAACTCATTAGCAGTACACCGTGAGATTGAAATCGGTCTTACTTGTTAAGTTGAAGTCACTGTTGTGTTACTGTAAAGGAAGGACCATGCAGGTAAGTATAAAATAGGTCTGCTTTATTAATTTCAAATGAGCCCGTGTTCATGGCCTCTCACTTCCAGGAGAGCCTTCAACCGTTTGTGAGAACAGCTGTAGAAAAACCAGCATGGAATACAACACAAAAGAATACAAAGTCAAAAAACAACAGCACATGCCTACAATAACAATAAGCCTGCACGCGAGCGAGGTAGAAAACAACACATAGCAACAGCTCGCAGTTGCATGAGTACGAAGCACTTTGCCACAGTTATTCATTTGTTTTGGCCTGATTCCTACGTGTTTTCTCTCCTAAATGCACAAAAAAAATCGAATTTAAATTCTGCATTTCAGACCTGTTGTCACAAGTTTAGGGTTGGGTGGATTTTGGGTGTTTCTGGGAAGAGAGAGAACCTGGAATTGTGGGTGAACACTGTAGGAAGGCAGGATCCTTCTAGCATGGTTACCCCCACTTTTTGCCTGGTGGCAGTGTTTTTTTATGGTTTAAATCGTTTTATTGAATTTTGTTGTAAATGATAACAATACGCCCACCTACAACCACTGGCCGGTGGGGAACTTGCTTCAAATATTATTGAGTCAAACACAGAAAGAAACGACAAAAAAGAAAAACAAAGGAACAGAGGAAGAGTCTAAGAAGAGCAGAGTAAGGCAAAGAGTAGCATAAGAGCAGTATAGGAATAGAGAGACAGAAATCCACCCACAGCTCAAGGTAACGTCTGTCCGGGAGTCATGGCTGAGATCCCCTTGGGGAGGAGAGAGGGGCCGCGAGGGGGGATGTGGGAAAACGCAAGACCCTGAGATATCGGGGGCATGTAAGCTCTACAAATTCGGAAGAGAGGTAGACCACAGTGGACCCCCAGATTTTGTCAAACTAAGGGAGAGCGCAGTGGATCCCAGCAGTAATCCGTTCCATCCCGACCATCTCCCACAGTCTGTGTAACCAGTCAGGCTTGGTTGGGATAACGTCCGTGCTCCACTTTGTCAGGAGAACTTGCTTGGCTGCTCCCAGTGCCAAGGTGATTGCCCTACCTCTACATGAGCAGAGGGGGTATGTGAGGGGGATTTGGGAGTCCCAACAAAATATAGCTGGGTAATATAGGAAGTTCTGTTTGATATATCTGGTCAACTAGTGGTAATATGGAATCCCTGAAGGACTGTACCTCGGGACAATACCAGAGAATATGAGACAGAGTGCCCACTTGACCGCAATGATTCAGAAAAGGGGGTGGTGATGAACAGAGTGTCTGAATTAAGCAGACCACTCTTACCCAGTCCAAAGATCAGGGCTTGATCCATCACCGTTATTTAGCTCACTGCACCATCCCAGCTCAGAACCTGGCTATATGCAAATTAGTCTGTCCCTGGCCCAGTGCATCATGGGAACAGGGCAGACCAAACTACCAAGCCAATTCTTCCCCAGAAAAGAGACAAGCTTCCGGGGACCGGTTTCTGGCATTTCAGCCGTCGTCGGCCCGGCTTGCTTGAATCCTGATGGTGCAGTGAGCAAGGGACTCATGTCTGAGTATACCCTGCCACACCTATAGTGGCCAAAAACGATTCAGAAAAGGGGGTGGTGATGAACAGAGTGTCTGAATTAAGCAGACCACTCTTACCCAGTCCAAAGATCAGGGCTTGATCCATCACCGTTATTTAGCTCACTGCACCATCCCAGCTCAGAACCTGGCTATATGCAAATTAGTCTGTCCCTGGCCCAGTGCATCATGGGAACAGGGCAGACCAAACTACCAAGCCAATTCTTCACCAGAAAGGAGACAGCTTCCGGGGACCGGTTTCTGGCATTTCAGCCGTCGTCGGCCCGGCTTGCTTGAATCCTGAGGGTGCAGTGAGCAAGGGACTCATGTCTGAGTATACCCTGCCACACCTATAGTGGCCAAAAACGATTCAGAAAAGGGGGTGGTGATGAACAGAGTGTCTGAATTAAGCAGACCACTCTTACCCAGTCCAAAGATCAGGGCTTGATCCATCACCGTTATTTAGCTCACTGCACCATCCCAGCTCAGAACCTGGCTATATGCAAATTAGTCTGTCCCTGGCCCAGTGCATCATGGGAACAGGGCAGACCAAACTACCAAGCCAATTCTTCACCAGAAAGGAGACAAGCTTCCGGGGACCGGTTTCTGGCATTTCAGCCGTCGCCGGCCCGGCTTGCTTGAATCCTGATGGTGCAGTGAGCAAGGGACTCATGTCTGAGTATACCCTGCCACACCTATAGTGGCCAAAAACGATTCAGAAAAGGGGGTGGTGATGAACAGAGTGTCTGAATTAAGCAGACCACTCTTACCCAGTCCAAAGATCAGGGCTTGATCCATCACCGTTATTTAGCTCACTGCACCATCCCAGCTCAGAACCTGGCTATATGCAAATTAGTCTGTCCCTGGCCCAGTGCATCATGTGAACAGGGCAGACCAAACTACCAAGCCAATTCTTCACCAGAAAGGAGACAAGCTTCCGGGGACCGGTTTCTGGCATTTCAGCTGTCGTCGGCCCGGCTTGCTTGAATCCTGATGGTGCAGTGAGCAAGGGACTCATGTCTGAGTATACCCTGCCACACCTATAGTGGCCAAAAACGATTCAGAAAAGGGGGTGGTGATGAACAGAGTGTCTGAATTAAGCAGACCACTCTTACACAGTCCAAAGATCAGGGCTTGATCCATCACCGTTATTTAGCTCACTGCACCATCCCAGCTCAGAACCTGGCTATATGCAAATTAGTCTGTCCCTGGCCCAGTGCATCATGGGAACAGGGGAGACCAAACTACCAAGCCAATTCTTCACCAGAAAGGAGACAAGCTTCCGGGGACCGGTTTCTGGCATTTCAGCCGTCGTCGGCCCGGCTTGCTTGAATCCTGATGGTGCAGTGAGCAAGGGACGAATATTAGGCAGGGTGCCCACTTGACCGCAATGGCACCAGCAAAGGTCGCTACTGCGAGTCCTCAACTTAGTGACACGTGCCGGGGTATAATATCAATAGTGCGCGATTTATAGGAACATCTTCCCTGAGGTGCTGCATGCTGATGCTCGGGCCCTGTGAATAATGTCCGACAATTCTTTTGGGGAGAATTCTCTGTCCAGTTCAGATTCCCCCCTACGCTGCACTGGGGACCTAGAGTGGTTCCTAGTCTTGTTGAGAAAATTATAAATGTCCGACAGGAGACTCTTATTTGAGGCGCGGGTGATAAACTAGATCTCAAATTTCGTAGGAAGACGGCCTTCATGCAGGCAGATTTGAGGTTGCGAGCCCAAGGGCGCAGCGCATGGTAACGCCAATACGCCTCTTTGGAAATCCCGTAGTGGGCTACCAGCTGGGGGAAGTACATAATGCCTTGAAGATCAAAGAGATTGCCGATGCGTTTACAGTTGGCCTCCTGCCATTTTAAGTAGGCGGACCCGGTGAGAGCCGGGGGGAAGTCTGGGTTCCCAATGAAGGGGTCAAGGGTGAGATTGCCGTAGAGAGCTGACATCTCTCTTGTACTTTATCCCACACCATCATAGTAGCGCGCAGGACCGGCGAGAGGTATGCACCCTGAGGGCGGTGTTGCCGCGGGAGCCAGGGGACTTTCCAGATGTGGAGCCCTGCTACGCCTTAGTCCATAAAGCACCAGTGCTTTTCGGACTCCATTTGGTACCATTCTACCATCCAGCGCAGCTGCGCTGCTTCATAGTACCGGCCCAGGTGAAGGACCCCCAGACCTCCGTCCTCCTGTCTCAGATACAGGAGGTGTTGAGCCTTGCGAGGCTTTTTCCCTCCCCAGATGAAGCCATTAATTAGTGGTTGCATTTGGGCCAAAACCGTAGGTGGTGGATTAAGGGAAGCGTCTTCATGATGTAAAGCAAACGCGGTAAGATTGTCATTTTGACGGCTGCTATCTTGCCCAGCCACGAGAGAGCATGCCTCCTCCAGTTATTCAAGTCTTTACAGGCCTTAGCCAGCGCTTCCGAGTAGTTCATCTGGGCCGTCCTAGCAGTGGTCGAGAAGATCCGGAGCCCGAAATATGTAACATCGCTGACTGCCCAAGAGAATGGAAAGAGCTGCAACAGCTAGAGGCGGTCCGCCGCCGGGAGCGTGAGACTCAATGCCTGGGACTTCTGTAAATTAATTGTGAACCCCAACGCAGCACTGAAGGCTGCTACCTCAATCAGCAGGTGGGGAGAGGCCAGAGGGTTGGATAGGAAAAGGAGCACGTCGTCCGCGTATAGCGAGATCCTGTGCTACCTATCCCCCATCCGAATTCCGGTGACTGCGGGAAGTTGGCGAATTCGCTCGGCAAGCGGCTCCATGTAAAGCGCGAATAGGAGAGGGGAGAGCGGGCACCCCTGTCTCGTGCCGCGCCTGATCGAGAAGGGCTGCGAGACCACGCCATTGACCCTAATCCAGGCCTGTGGCCCCTGATAAACACAGTACACCCATTGCCGGAACCGCTCCCGAAGTCCGAATCGACATCGGACCTGGTGTAAGTTAGGCCAGTGGACCCGGTCAAATGCCTTCTCGGCATCCACTGACAAAAGCATCGCCGGGATTTGGGTGCGCTGCGTCTTATCCAATAAGTGGCACAGTAGCTGAGTCCCATCCCCACAATTGCGATCTGGAATGAACCTGGATTGGTTCGGCTCTACCATGCCTTGCATGTGCGGGGCGAGTCGAGCCGCCAGGATGCTAGTGAAAATTTTCAGATCCACATTAAGCAGGGAGATGGGACGGTATGAAGCGCACTCACGAGGGTCCTTCCCTGTCTTTGGTAAAACCACAATTTCAGTTATGGACATCGAGGGGGTAAGTCTCCCCGTGGTGCTGAAGGTGTTGAAGAGATACGCCAGGAGAGGAGCGAGGTCGGACTCAAATACTTTATAAAAGTCTACCGGGAAGCCGTCCTCGCCGGGAGCCTTACCGGCTGGGAGTCTCACCGGCTGGGAGTCTCTGAACAGCCCGAAGGACTTCCTCCGAGCTGATATCTGCCTCCAAATGGGAGGCAATCGATTCCAACTGCGGAGTCACTGGTGCCGCCTGTGTGTATTCTTCAGCTGCAATGGGATCCAGGCTTTCGGCTGAATATAATGCCTTATAAAAGGCCTCAAATTAGGACGCTATGTCCTAGTCCGCTCGCAAATTCTCACCCCGGCTGTTCGTAATTCCCACGACCCAACGCATTGCCATTTTAGTTCGGAGGGCATGTGCCAAGAGTCTCCCAGCTTTGTTCCCCCCCTCCTAATAGCGTCGTTTAGTGCAGAGCAAAGCATATTCGGCGCAGTCCAGATCAAGAGCCCGCAGTTGATGACTGCCTTCAAGGCATCCCATAGCGTGTTTACCCCGACCGCGCCCGCGTCATTCAGTTCCAGATATGTCTTAATGGCGTCCTGCAATTCAGTGACATTAGCATCATACATGAGTACGGTGCAATTGAGACACCAGGAATGCCATCCCGGGGAGCCGCCTGGTAGAGTCAGCGCTAAAACTATTGGGGAATGGTCCGAAAGGCCGCTACCCCTATAGAGACGTCATCGGTAGACGCTGTGACCCTGGGCGAAGTCCAGAAGAGATCTATACGGGCATACATTTGATGGGCCATGGAAAAAAAGGTATATTCCCGAGCGGAGGGGAAGCGGTGGCTCCAGGCATCCGTAAGGCCAGCTTCTTTCAGCCGCTGAAGTGTCGAGGTTGAAAGTGATCCCGTATGTCCCATCCGAAGTGTCGCGGCTGGGACTATATTAAAGTCCCCCCGATCACTAAGTCCTCATCTGGGGAATCCATAAGTACGTTCAGTCTATCACGTAGAAAAACCTCCTGATGCTCATTGGAACTGTAGACCCAAGCTGTTGTGTGAACTCGTCCTCCCATTAACATCTGCATCCGCAGAGCGAGAAGGCGCCCCGCGATGTCCGTGAAGGTCCCGACCACGACCTCTGGAAACTCGTAGCCAAAAGGATCGCCACCCCTGCCTTCTTCCCATTCCCGATGAGAAGTATTGGCGATCGAGCCACCTAGACCGAAGTCGCCGCCAGTCCGCCCGCATGAGGTGAGTCTCTTGTAAGAGGCAAATATCACACTTTGCGTCGCTCAACATGGTAAGAAGCGCTCGTCGTTTTGCCGGTGAATTAAGGCCTGCACATTGAAGCTCAAGATAACTACTTTAAGACGGGTCATGTGTCGGTATGAGAAAGAGCAAGTGTACCCCAGCCCAGCAAGTACCAAAGAGAAACCAGGAGGACTGGATACTCGCTCCCCCACCCCTCGCTGCAGCACCAGAATCCCATCCAAGCACCCTCGCACCCCCTCGCTGCGCTGCGCAGTGTCACCCAGTCTGTTGGGGCCGTCCCGCTGTGTGTGCCTACAGATAGAACCCGGGAGCATAGCCAAGCATCTAGTGCATCTGTGGGGAAGGGACGCCGAGAGGATGCCGAGAGGATGCCGAGGCAGCGCACCCCTAAGAAGCCCAACCGCCACCACCTCCCCTGCCAGCTGCTTCCATTCACCCCAGGCTCAACCCCACCCCCAACCTCCAGAATCGAAGACATTTCCTACCTGATCGTAGAGGAGCTGTAGATCTCACGTGGGTGACGAGAGATAGCCAGAAAAGAAAGAGGGAAGAAAACAACAGGAATAGGGAAGGATAACAAAGGAGCATCAGTGAAGTCGTCTCAGCTTAACAGTTCGCACCATCGTGCAGGGGTCCATGTGTCTGGCAGTCGGTCATCACCATCCAGATGGTGGGGCTCCGCCACCAAGGCTGCTGTTGCATGACACTGGCCACGGACCCTGTGTAACAGCATCAGGTCCCTGGGCGTCATCTATCAAGAACCATTCGTAGGTCTCCCTCTCCATGGCTCTCCTGGATCTGCAGCTGGCTGATCAGGGCATTCCTTTCCCATTGAAGTTCTTCCTCGGAGGGTTTCGCCTGAGTGCCACTCCTATGGCCCCTTCTGCTCGTTTGTGGCTGCCGCCCGGCCACCGATGCTCTTGTCACATCCTCCAAATCTTCCAGCACCATCAGAGTGTGTCACCAAGTATGGCCTTTGCTTCCTGCACAGACCTCACCCCATGCGTTTCCTTGTTCCGTACAAAGGTCAGGCGGAAGGGGTGCCCCCATTGGTACAGAATCCCTTGCTCACGGAAGAGAGAAGTGACCAGATGCAGCTCCCTGCGCCTCTGCAGGGTAAGGGGCGAAAGATCTTGGAAGTCACCCACCTGGAGACCCTCGAAATCCACCGTCGAGCGATCCCGTGTGGTGGCCATGATGAGTTCCTTTTGACGAAAAGAATACAGGTAGGTCAGGATGTCCTGTGGCTGGCCGGGTCCCGAGTCGGGCTGTCCCGCCCGATGCGTGCGATCCAACACAATCGCCTTGTTTCGTAATTCCGGGACCATGTGTCTAAAGAAGTGGAAGACCCATTCTTCCAATTTGCCTCCATCAGCTAGGAGTGGCATGTCCTTAATGCGGATAGTAGAGTGCCTCAAGCGATTTTCTAGGTCTTCCAGCTTGAGGTACAGCTCGTCGTTTCTTTCGCGGAGATCGATGAGTTCCCGAGCCTGAAGCATAAGCTCTTCCTCTCGCCTGTCTCCGTTGCGTTCCACGGTGTCCACTCTGTCCCAAATTTCGCCAAGCTCCGACTGTAGCTGTTTGACATCGTAGGCGATTTCCTGGCGGAGACTCGCAAAGTCATCTCAAAGAGAACTGAAGAGCTGCTCCATGAATTCCTTTGTGATGGGGTGTGCTGCATGGCTGGCTTCAGGATCTCTGCCTGGCTCCCTCAACTTTTTCCTGCTCGATTTCTGGAGCAGGTCTTTAATGGAGGGGTCCTTATTCATGGAGTCTCTCCTGGCTTGGGGGGGTGGTCATATCCACCGCCAGTTGGGCCAGGGCCTCGCAACTCCAGGTGCAGGGTTAGGGTCTCCGCCGGCCGCCACTCACCCAGATGTCTGGTCGAACTTCAGTGAGGATCGTAGAGACCCAGTTATGTGAGCGCCTCCTTGACCAGAGCCCAGTCGCTCCCCCACACGCCAAATCACACAGGCTCCCGAGTCCCAGGGTGCCGCCTCCATCGAGCCGGCACCACCAACGACAGCCTCAGGGTTTACGCACCCGCAGTCAAAGGCACCGATGATCAGATGCAGGTTCCTCGCTGAGCCCAACCGGGACCCTCAATACAAGAATAGCGAACGGGGGGCCTGATCAGGTTGGATGTCTCCAGCGCAGTACCAGAGAAGGCCCCACTGTCCTCGAGGGGGGTGTTTGCAGATCGGGTAGGTCTTCTCCCAAGATTGGGCCGTGGGGACAGATCTGCCTCAAGTTCTCACCACTGCTGGGCCATGCCGTGGCCGTCCTAAGTCTGCGTCGTGCATGGCCTCTGCCTGCCGCCGCGCACTGCAGCCTCATGAAAGATGTGGCTCCGGGCGACGTCTGGGAGCCCCGATCCCGCAGCAGCTACCGCCGCGGTCCACCACAATCCGGGTCCTCAAGGTCAGAGGGACACCGCTGTCGCCGTCAGCCCAGGCGGAATCTCAGAGGGTGCCCCGTCAATGCCTCCCAGCCTCTGCTTCAGGCCTTATGCAAGATGGCCGCCTCGCGATCTCCGGGCTCAGGCCCTGGGCAGGCCCTCACACTGTAGATATTCGGCAGCGGGTCTCCCGGGGCCTCCGCTCACTTTATTCCGCCCTCCGCTGCCTGAAGGACGGCCCGGCTCCTTGAATAATGAGGTCCGCCGCCACCCAGGCCGTCTCCGTGGGTGCCGAGACCCCCAGGGCACTCCCCCACTGCCTCAGTTCACGCCACGGGGTGCTACACCGCAGCCGATCTCTGCTGAGGGAGGGCCAGCTCACCAGCCCGCCTCACCCGTAGTCAATAGCACTGCTCGGGGCCCGTACGATCCCTTCCCGGGTCTCGTTACCGCCAGTGGATGCTTTAGATCGGTCTCGGCGAGCGGAGCCCCTTAGAAACAGTGCTACTCCGCAGTGTGGTTTAGACTCCCATCTGATCTTGCCATTAGTCGCGAGATTGCGTGAATGAGTAAATTAAAGAAATAAAAGAAAAAGGTGCTCCCAAAAAATATATATAAGGACCATGTATTCATTACTGTTCTTGACTTCATGCGTACAATACAAGGTTGTCCTGTCTGTGGGTGATGTAACACATTTCCAGTAATCACATTATTACAATGAACACAATTTGAACACTTTTTCATGCCTTTATATTCCTTTTTTAAACTTTTTGAGGGTTCCATCAAAATCTCTTTCAAATTCTTAGATCTAGTTAAAGCGAACAGAGGTGTTTGTTGAAATATCCCCTTGAAATCTGGCTCACTTTGAAGTAGCTCCCAGCGGTTAATGATGATTCTTTTGATTTTTTGGGAACTAGTTGAGTATTTAGAGACAAAAACTTGTCTTTCCATGCTCTTTTTGGGTTTTTGTTTCAATAGATCTTTACGTTCATACTTTTGGTTATGTACTCTTGCATGTTTCACAATTTCCTCTGGGTAACCTCTATCTAGATATTTTTGTTGATGAAGGTTCAAATTATTCTCCAGATCTCTTGACTCAGAACAAATACTTTTAATACGTAAAAATTGGGAGAACGGCAAATTCCTTTTAAGATTTTGTAGATGGAAACTCTGGAAAAATAATGCATTAGTCACTTCAGTCGCAATTCAAAAAACTTCATTTGTTAGATTAAATCCTTCCAATGAGATTAAGACATCCAAAAAATAGATCTTTTTTTATCACTGATAGTGTGTGTAAACTGAATATGATCATCACACTTATTTAATTGTTCAATTTTGTGTTCAAGCTGTTGTTTGCTGTTGGTCCAAAACATAAAAATGTCTTCAATATATCTATAACAATACATTTTCAGTCCATTCGCAATAGCTGTAAATTAAATCTGATTCAAATTTAGCCTTAAAGGTATTGGCATAGGTGGGCTCCCCCGCAAAGCCCATAGAAGTGCCTGTCTGCTGTAAAAAGAATTGATCATTCCATTGGAAATAACTATGGTACAAACAAACATGTAAAATATCAAGAATAGAGGCTTGGCGTAACAGTGCCCATTCTACAGCTCCATGCCAGCTGTATGGGGAATTGATGTTTATAGAGATCTGACATCCACTGTACACAATAAGGTGTTCCTGTTAAGTTTAACTGACTCCAATTTCAATAAGAAATCTTTTTTGTCCTTAACATACAAGGTTAATTGCTGGACGAATGGTTGAAGGAAATAATCAATATACTGACCCAAAGGTTCAAAGATGGTACCACACCCTGTCACAATTGGCCTCATGGGAGGATCATATAAGTTCTTATGAATTTTTGGAAGCATGTATAATCAGGGTCTCCTAGGATAATCAACCGTCAGATATTGTTTAGTGGAAACTGATATCCAAACCATTTCAAAAGCTTGATCGAGAATATGCTTAAGAGTTGCACTCAACTAATTTGTGGGGTATTTCTCCAGTAGCAAATATGTTTGAGAATCCATCACATGTTTGTTGACTTTATCTATGTAGAAATTTCTATCCCTAACCACTATTTCTCCCCATTTGTTTGCTTTTTGAATTAAGATATCTTGATTAATCTGAATTGAATGAAGGGTATTTAACTCATGGTTTGTTTTTTTTAAATTTTATTTTTAAAGTTTTATATTGCGCTAGCTCGACCCGTAAGTATCAGAGCGCTTTACATACACACAGTAAACAGCAGAAGGACATTACATTACATAGCAGGCCGGCAGTAAGGAAGCAAACCACAGACAAAAATACAGCATGGGAATAAATATGCAGTGCAGCGGAGGGGGAGCGAGCCAAAAGAAAGGGCGAGAAAGACATAGTCCGGTCACCCACTATTCTTGAAAGTCCATGGAGAGGGGAGAACAACTTGGATAAAGAAGACTAGGTTTGTTGACGTTGGTCATGAAAGTATTTGTTTAGGAGATGGAGTTTCAGGTCCCTTTTGAAACAGGAGAAGGAGGGGTTGCATCTGAGGACTCCAGGGAGAGCGTTCCATATCCTGGGAGCGTTGCCAGAGAACGATCGGTATTGAGTTGTTTTCTTTTTCACTTTCGGAGGAATAAAAAGGAGTGAGTTGGAGATTCTTAGTGTTCTGGATAGACCTGCTCTAATCAGTATGTTGTTTAAGTAGTTGGGGGCAGGAGAGGGAAAAGTTTTGTGTGTGATGCAGGCCAATTTATAGATACATCTCCCTTCCATGGGAAGCCAATTGAGGCAGTTGAGAGCTGGAGTGATGTGTTCAAATCTTTTAACTCCAGATACGAGTCGAGCGGACATGTTCAGCACTGCTCTTAGAGGGGCTAGATGAGCTTTCGGAGTCCCTGTAAGGATGGCGTAGAAAAGGTTTCAGTTTCTTGGGGTGTTTTAGAGAGAAAAGAGCACTTTTTGCAGAGTTTTTGATGTGGGACTCCATTGATAGGTTCTTGTCAAGGGTGATGCCTTGAGACTTAACTGAGTCGGATAGGGTAAGGGGGCAGTTTAGGGCAACCAGATTCTTGAGCCACTCTTGGATTGGACGATGGTTATTTTTTGGAGAAAATAGGATTAGTTCCGTTTTGTCTGGTTTGAGCTTTAAGTGGTTAACGTAGAACCAAGTTTGGATCTCGGTTAGGGTGGTATTGAGGAGTTGGATGTCGCTGGGAGACTTGATCCTGAAATAGCTTTGGGTGTCGTCTGCGTAAAGGTGGTAATTCACTCCGGCTTTTTTCAATATGATTGTGAGGGGCTCCATGAAGAGAGTGAAGAGGGACGGGGAGAGGATCGAGCTTTGCGGGACCCTAAGTGTAACTTTAGTTGGTTTTGAGAGACCGGAGTTAATTTTAATTTGTTGCGAGCGGCGTTGAAGGAAGGAGGTGAACCATTTTAGTACTGTGCCACTGATGCCGGACCGTTTCGACAGGGTCTCCAAAAGGGCTGGATGGTTTACTGTGTCGACTGCCGCAGATGGGTTAATAAGGATGAGTAGGCAGGCATCTCCTTCGTCTAGGGCCTTGTGAATGTCGTCGGCGACGTTGAGCATAGCTGTTTCCGTGCTACAGCCTTTTCTGAAACCAGATTGAAAGGCATCGAGGAGGTTAAACTCATTAATGTGATTATTGAGTTGGAGGAGAACACATTTCTCTAATGTTTTTGCAAGGAATGGGAGGTTAGAGCTAGGTCTGAGGTTGTTCAGATCATTAGGGTCAGCCCCTGATTTCTTGAGAATGGGTGTGATTTGTCCAAGTTGAAGGGAGCCTCGGACACAGCCTGAGGTGAAAGAGGCGTTGATGATTTTTGTCCAGAAAGGGGAGATGGTGTGGTTGAGTTCTTTTATGATTGTGGGAGGAAGAGATAGATTCTTATGTTTTGATCTTCTCGTGTCAATTTTAAGAAAATCTTTATAAACTAAAGTCTCAAATGATTCCAAAACCTTGTGAGAAACTGTAGCTAGAAATTTAGATTTCGGTCGAAACTGAAGAATTCGGTTTCTGTAACTTCAGGTCTGCTGGGTATCACATTAGTAAAAAAATGTCTTAGTCTTAATACTCTCATAAACTTAAATAGAGCTATCTCACATTCTAGATGGTTGGTATCATATGTTGGGACAAAACCCAATCCTTTGTTCAATATTCTTAGTTGATGTGAAGTGAACTCTAAAGATGATATGTTGACAACAATGTTTGTTTTTGACTCCTTGTGGGCCCTTGCTTTCCGGTGGCTTCTCCTGGTTTTAATCCTGGTTTTGACGTTCCCGGTGGTTGGCTTGAATCTGCTCCTTTGGATAAAAAATGTTTCGAGCCTGAAGCTTGTGCTCCATTCTTATCAAGTGCTTCCACTGGGGGGTTCACCGCCGCTAATCTGTGTATGAGCTGGAGGTCTTTTCATGTTTCTGTCAATTTCGGTTGCTAGACTCTCCTCAGATCATGCAGTCACATTCTTTTTTGTGTATACACGTCATTGGGCATAGACTTCTGCCCATGTTTACACTTCATTCAGTTTGTAATCCAGTGTGTCCCTTTTATATTTCTGGAGTTTACCTTCCTGAAGTTCTTTAGTATATTTCTCCAATCGTAGATTGATATCCTCCAATGTCTTATTCCAGTCTTCATCCTCCATTCGTGTCTGGAGAATCTGTTTAATCTCTTCTATTTCCTTTCCAGTTTCACTAATGGCCTTTGATAGTTCTTCAACTAATCTAGTCTGGCTGGGATTCCGCTAACCAGGACCCCAGCCACTGTGCTTCCTACTTATATTTGACATGGTAAGTACTTTGGTACAGCCATAATAGGCTACCGGTGTACCCTTCTAAGTCCCTATTATATGTCACTGAGGTACCCAGGGCATAGGTACTCAAGGCCTGCCATTGCAGACTTTGTAAGCTGGTACTAGCACCACTTACGAAAGTTATACGTTTCCTTATATCTGAGGTCATCACACCTAATCCTATAAGTCGCCCCTAAGGCAGGCCTTTCAATCCTGAAGGTAGGGTGCTGGGTTATACGTGTTAGGGTGCCCTGCATGAGTAAGACACCCTCTGCAAACCCCAGAGTCAATTCTCCAGCCTTTGTAAGTGCAGTCAGCCAATTTGATAGATATATTGGCCATGTGTCATTATGTGATGGCAAACTATATATTGGGTGTGCCGAACCTGGGCATGTTTGTTATCAAACATATTGGAATCATACCCCAACACTATTGCTGGTGTTGGAGGTTTCATTCCATGCACTGGGGGCTCCTCGGTGAAGCCCCCAGTACTCCCGGTAGCAACCTTCCAGGGTCTGCCAGCAAGCTAGTGCTGCTGCCGACCCCAGTCATGATTCCGCCCTCCTGCTACTGAGCTCAGCTCGAGCAACGAAAGGCAGAACAATAGGTTTCCTGTCAGAGGGAGATGTGACCCCTCGCAGACAGGACTTAGTGTATTGGGCTGGGGTGGGGGTGCCTGACAGCGCCACCAGACTGCTTTGAAGGGCACATTTAGTGCACTCCTTTCTTACTCCAGTTTGAGCCAGTTCAAGAAGCCCTTGGCTCCCGCTATGGTGCGAAACTGGTCAAAGGACATGGAAGCATTCTCCCCTCTGTGCAGCCCCTCCTCTGGGAGGCACCCTTGAATCGTTCAAACCCTCTTCCTAGGGTACTTAGAGCTTACCTGTCGGTGGCTCTTCAGATTCGTTGTGGGACTAGATTCAAACCCCAAACCACTTCAACTAACTGGGCACCTGGACTTCGCCTGGAACCGAGACTGCACCAAGGAAGAATCCTGCTACTCCTGGTCTTGCTGTTCTGCAAGTCTTCTTCATCGTCTGTGCCTGTGCTTCTTCCAGGTTCCTCTCCAGGCCTGTGGGCATCAAGGATACCCGAGGTAATCTCCCTTGGAGTGAGAAAATCACTCCCCTGCATCTGAAGGCACCACAACAAAGCTGACCGGTCTGCTGCTCTTGTCGTCCCACTGACTTAACACAAAGGCTCAGCAACACAGGTGGTGGTTCTGCAACTCCTTTGGGGCCTGACCTGTCCACTCAGCAAGTTTGAGGCCAGTATCCCTCATCGGAACTGCTGGAACAGAACCCCTGTGCACCTCGTCGACTTGCCGTTGCCAGGGCTTGTTGGATTCTGCACTCCAGAGATCTTTGGGCTACAAGAAGCTCCAGCCTCCAGCATCTCTTCCTGCCAAAATGTTCTTTCTCACTGCATCCTCTGCACCATGGGCCTGTATCTTTGGGGAGCAGCTCGAGGTCCTCTTGCAACTCCTGTGCCTTCAGCCTGTAGGTGCTCTTGAGGGTCTTCTTTGGCTTCAGTGGGCTCCCCTGCTTGCTCGGTCCTGCTTTGACTCTCCTGCAATTGTTCATTTCCCTGCACCTTGCTGATCCTAAAGTGGCTTTTTTTTCATTTACTGCATCTGTTACTGTTGTCAAGGCTTGTTGGTGCTCCCATCGGACACTTACCCCCTGGTTCTCGACTTCCAATGTGGAAATGCTTGTGAACAGCTCCTGGTCTTCCACAGCATCACCTGGTCCGCACAGCTGCAGCAACAAGGTCACCGTCAACTCTCCTGCATCTTCCATCACCAGTGGTCATTGCTCTTCCGTGCCTCCTAGTCCCCTCCGAGTGGCATAAACTCTGTCCCCTATGCTTGCAAGTTCTTCTCATCAAGAATCTATCCTTGGATTCCACTGGACTCTTTCACCTTCTTCACCAGTTGCATCTTTCCTGAAGTGCTCCATTGTGGTCTACGGCATTTTCCGATGTCACTTCGCACTTATGCACCCGGCTTCCCTGGTGTAGGCTCCTGGTCACCTCCGAGTGGCATAAACTCTGTCCCCTATGCTTGCAGGTTCTTCTTATCAAGATTCCACCCTTGGATTCAACCGGACTCTTTCACCTTCTTCGCCAGTGGCATCTTTCCTGAAGTGCGCCATTGTGGTCTACGGCATTTTCCGATGTCACTTCCCACCTATGCACTCTGCTTCCCTGGTGTAGGTATCCTGGTTCCTGGGGTATCCACAGGTGGGGTGACTCTCCACCCTTCTATCTTCCACAGGGTTTCTTCCGGCTCCCCTGGGAAGGGTCCTTCTTGAAAACTGCAACTGTGACTTTCCCATTGGCTTGGATTGAGCACACAACTGTGTTTCCACTCTGCACACAGCCTCCGTAGGGTTCCTGTGTACTTACCTCGGGTGATTCCCTGTGTCCCTAGCTCTTCTGAGTCTTAGCTCCAAATCCCGACTTCGGTTGCAGTTCGAATTCTACTTCTTTAGTATATGGTTTGGCCTTCCCCTGGAGACCACTGTGTATTTGGGCTTACGTATCTGCTTACATTGAAGTATTGTGTGTATTGTGTTAAAATCTCCGGGTAGGAGATATACAAATGTGTTAGTGAGTGTGTATAATAAATATATACCTATTTTTATAACTACACTGTGTGGTTCTTTTTCGTATAACCTACACTATATGATTAGTTCTGGTTATCAAGCTGCGTAACACTCCATCTGGACTAAGTCTGATGGCTGCTCTGAACAGCTACCACGTAGAGAGCTTTCTATGGTTGTCTAAGACCTCTAAAATCACCATAAGGGATGACTGGATTAGTGCATGGTGCGTCACTTAAATAGGTGTGCACCATATACCAAACCAGCCTCCTACAAACACCACATCCACATTTGTACATTTGTGGGAATGTCAACAAGTCCTACAGGCCATTAATACTTGCCTGGAAGCTCACTGAAACTTGCTTCTGTCAGAAGCAGGAGTGAGTGCCTCTCAAGGGTAGAGGAAAACGGAGTGAACACACCTGGGGCGTAGTGGAAGTCGTTTCTCTGCTGAAAAAATATTTTTCCTATTTAAAAAAGAAGAAACAGTACATATGCTGAAGCACATTTTTGTTTTATATAAGATGTCGAATTTTCACCTAGTGAAAACCCTGCAAGTGTATATTTAGACATTTGAGCTACCTAGAAAATCCACAACTAGGGTAGATTTGTTGGTGCGCTTCTTGGCCCATTGTAAATCTCTAAAAAAGTCAGAGTAAAGTAAAGGTGCAGAGATCAGAATTTCTCGCGTGAATCCGGCCTAAAGCGATTTATCGAATCAGAGGATGTGGCGTAATGGCCAAAGCTACCGACTTTAGAACTGGGGAACCAGGTTCCAATCTCGGCGTGCCTAACTGGTGCTCATCTAAAAAGGTCCCATACCTATGGATCGAGTTTGCGCTATATAAAAGTAAAAAAGATCGTGGCCCAGTGGTTAGGGCCTGTCTCTGTAGGTCAGCCTCATCCCCTTCCCACAATTGAAAGCTAAGCTATGTCATTGTTCTGTGTGGAAAATCAGAAAACGTTTATTTCGAGATTCTCCAAAGCCAGCTTTACAACCTGATATATGGCACCCGTTAAAGCCATTAAACCAGCATGCGGTGTCTGGACGAAAAGGAATCTCTTTATGGAGGCAGTTAGTAGGAAGCTATATATATTATATGGAGCCCTCTGGCCACGAGCAGGCTGAAAACTGCAGCCCAGCCCCCTGGCCCCGGAAGAGGGGAGAATAAGCGAAATCACTTACAAAGGAAATGTCTGTGGCAGATCTTAAAACCAGCGGATTACAGTTCTCGTGGTAGCGTGATTTAACAAGGGGAGGCCATGCCATCAGGTGAGAGAAATGGATATGGTTTTTCCTCAGACGTAGGCTATTTCTTTTGCACAGGGCAGAGCAATGTAACAACCTGAGCATTGTGGAAATACATGCTAGTGCCGATTGATAACTTTAATTTATGTCCAGGGCGAATAAATTCAATTTCCTCTGGTGCAACGGAGTATTGCAGTGGCATTTGCTCCAACAAAAGAGTTTCACTGGCCGACTAATGCAATTTCTGTCATATACATAAAACAAAAACCTGAAAGAAGCCTGGGGACAGAAACAAGCATGACCAATGGCAGAGCTGGAGACACAGCAGGGCCACAGCGTCATGAAAGGCAGACAGGGAATGAGCGATGCTGCATTTGTGTTTCTCTGCATCGCAGCCAGGTCTCAAGTCATGCATTTGGAACTAGTACGAGGTGGCTAACGACATTTTGAAAGGTGCTTAACGAGACCAGTGGGAGAGTCCTCTTAGCTGGTGACTTGGAGCAAAGGCAGAGATAAACTGACTACTGTTACTACAAGACATGTAGTCAAACCTATGTATTCAAATTCCAGACACTACACATCTTATTTTTTTTTATTGATTTAAGAAGTTTTCTATAGCGCTGTCAAGACCCAAAGGTAGCAGAGCGCTTTACAGTATGAGAATAGCATATAAACAACAGAAGCATGAATTGTGAAGGTATTAGCGGTCAACGAGTGTCAGAGTAAGAGCTGCATAATTTTACTGCAGAACTTCTTTGGTTTCAATGCAGGCGCATAGTTCTCGGGTTGCTGTCTGTTCTGTGTTATCCACAACCAAGGCAACGGATGAGGAACAGGGATTTGAGTTGACTTTTGAATTCCACAAAGGACGGTACGATTCTGATGTGCGGAGGGATGGAATTCCAATTTTGGGGGCGTTTCCCGTGAAGGAGCAGTCCGCTGTTCTTTTCTTTCTTGTTTTTGGTAGGATGAGCAGGAGGGAGTTAGAGCTTCTCAAATTCCTGGCTTGGCCTACTTTTTTGAGTTTTTTTGCCAAGTAATCGGGTTTACCGGTATGGAGGGCTTTGTGGGTTAAGCAGGCCGTTCTGAAGTTACTTCGAATTTCTACTGGGAGCCACTTGAGTTCTTTGAGTGCTGGGGAGATGTGATCAGATTTTTTGATGCCGGTGATCATTCTGGCTGCCGCATGTAATGTTGTTTTGATCGGTGCCAAGTGCGATTTAGGAATACCTGTTAGGATTGCGTTCCCATAGTCCAATCTTGACAGTACCAGAGATTGAGTGGCCAGTTTGAGATCCTTGTTAGGAATGTAGGGTTTGATTTTGTTCAGAAGTCTGAGGTTGAAGAATGCACTTTAGGCCGAGTTCTTAATGTGTTTCCTCATGTTTAGTTTAGGGTCTAAGTGACGCCAAGAGATTTAACAGAGTCAGCTAGAGTAAGATTCTCTTTGAGTGCATCGATTGCCTTTAGCCAATCAGTGATTAGAGGGTTGTCCTCCTTGTTCGAGATAAGGAGTGTCTCGGTCTTGTTTGGATTTAGTTTCAGGTGATTGTTTGTCAGCCATTCTTGAACATCTTTCAAGACATCATTTAGTCTATGGATGTCATTGAGAGAGGAAGTTTCCAGATAGATCTGTGTATCACCCGCGTAGAGGTGGAAGCGGATGTTGGCTTTTCTGAGTAGCTTGGAGAGCGGTTCCATATAGATGTTAAAAAGCTGTGGAGAGAGCACCGATCCTTGGGGGACGCCTTTGTTGACTTGCTGGGTTTTCGGAGGTGAAGTTCTTGATTTTTATTTTTTTGCTTGCGATTGTGTATAAAGGATGAGAACCACTTGAGAACCACCTCGCCGAGACCAGCTCTTTCTTGAAGAGCCTTGATGGGGAGTTTGTGGTCCACCGTATCAAATGCTGCCGAGAGGTCAAGGAGAATGAGGAGGCAGCATTTGTCTGCGTCTAGTGATCCATGGATATCATCTATGATGTTCAGCATTGCGGTTTCTGTGCTGCAGCCTTTTCTAAAGCCAGACTGGGTGGGGTCCAGGAGGTTAATATTGTCCAGGTGCTGTGTCAGTTGATGAAGTACGCAGCGTTCAAGTGTTTTAGAGAGCAAGGGGAGGTTAGAAATAGGTCTGAAATTGTTCAGATTTGTCAAGTCTAGACCGGGTTTTTTCAGCAGGGGGGTGACTTGCCCCATTTTAAGGCAGTCAGGGACCACTCCATTTTTTAAGGAGCTATTTATGATTTTGCTCCATATAGGTGCAAACGCGTGTTTCATTTGCTTGATTAGTAGGGGAGGAATGGGGTCTAAGATATGTGCTGATGGTTTGGAGGTCGAGATCAACGAGATTATCTCTGTTTCTTGAACGGGCCGAAAGCTAAGCCAGGGGGTGAGAGAAGAGCCAGGAGAGAGAGCATGAGGTACAGCTGTGCTGCTCTTCTCGGGGTGTGATTCGTTGATGTCTAATGATTGTTCGATTCTTGCGATCTTGTCGTTGAAGAAGTGAGCAAAGTTGTCGCATAGTTCTTTGGACGCCTGTATAGATGAGGACAGTGGCTTGGAGGTTTGTTGTCTGATGATGCTGTAGAGCTCCTTCGGTCTGTTTTTGGCCTTGTCCAGTGCCTCGCGGAAGAAGCTGGATTTCTTGTTTTTTATGTGGTTGTTGTACTTCCTACGGGCTGCTTTCAGTTGGTCACGAAGATGGCGGTCAGGTTATTTCTCCACTTTCTTTCTTTGGCTCTTAAGTTTCTCCTTTCTGCGTTAAGGTTAGCATTGAACCATGTTCTGGATGGAATGGCTCTGCTTCTTTTGAGCTTCAGTGGAGCTAGTTTGTCGAGTATGGACATAAGCTCGGAATTGTACCGGTCAGTGAGGTCATTGGTGGAGAGGTGGGCTTTGTTGTCCGGGAGAAGTTAGCTAATCTGAGCTTTCAGGATATCCAGGGGTACTTGGGAGAGGTTTCTCATCCATTTGGGGGGGTCTTGAGGAGATTGATGGGGGATAGTGGGGTGATTGATATGAAATAGGATCATGTGGTGGTCTGACCAGTCAACGGGAAATATGTGGTTGACCGTAATTGAGTTATTTTGCGAAATGATGGCATCCAATGTGGCTCCTTTGTAAGGAGTCTCCTCAGTACAGAATTGCTTAAGGTTGTTATCATAGAGGAGGCTGGATAACGATTGGATTAGAGGATTGTGTGTTTCATTCCATCGTAGATTCAGATCACCAAGAATTAGGTTATTGGAATCACCAAGTGCGCCTTGTGTTATTAGGTTGGCTAGTATTTCTCCAAATGCGTTGTTTCTGCCTGGGGGGTGATAGAGCAGGTAACACAGTAGGGGTTATCCTTGTCTTTGGTCTTGATGATGAAGGATAGATATTCAAATGACTCGTAATCAAAAGAGGTGGTTTCCGAGATGTCCAAACTGTCCTTTTGGATGATAGCGACCCCTCCTCTTCGCTGATCTATCCTGTCTTTGGTGATGAGAGAGAAGCCAGGTGGTACCAGCATGTCTAGGCAGGGAGGAGATAACTTATTTAGCCAGGTCTCTGTGAGGAACGCAATGTCAATGTCATGAGTGAGGATAGCTTCACCCTTACCATTGCCTTGCAATGGTAAGGGTGAGGTTATGTTTATCATAAAAAACCATTTATGTGGGCAAATTCGCAATCCTGTTTCACAGAATCAGGATTGGCAGAATTTTACACTCATAAAGTGCATTTGTGAATGTAAAGTTTTTGATTGTCGCAAATTTAGTGGTTTCGGGTATGTGTAGGGACGGAGATGTGGGTAATCTTGGGCAGATCTACCTGCACAAGTCGGTGAATACTCACAAACATTTATATTGGTGAGTGTTCACTTAACCCTTGCACACTGAAAACACAATTTACTCTTGTTAAGGGCACAAGTCAGCACTTTTCTCGGATGATGAAAGGGAAGGAACACTTTCGTATTGCATGGGCTGTAGATGGCTTTTGCCTACCGTGAGAAATATTTTCTGTGTGGACAAATCAAAAACAAATATGCATTGTGGGAAATGTACATCTTGAGAACTTTCCACCTGCTAGGTATGTGGGTACTGGAAATCTGCTACTGGTCTACTTTTCTAGGATTAGTCATGGGATTATTTGTAAATCCCGTAAAAGTTGTACATTTGTTCCAAATATTGAAATAGTCCTAAAGGAATAAATGTTTATCTTTCTAATCAGGGCTTTGTGAATTGCTCCAGTTGTGTGTTGCTGCTTTCCAATAGGTTTTTGTAGGATTTCGGATTTGGTAGGCTGTAGAGTTACTGTAGTGTGTGGTCTAGCTCTCCACGGTCACGTGACCCGGCGAATGATCGCGAGAGATCGTGACGCGGGTGGCTGGCCACTGGAGACCGTGATACCAGAGACGGCGGACTGGCTCTCCCCTTTATGTATTGTATGTAGATACATTAGTGCCATTAAAGTACCGTTAAGCTGCCCCATAATCTCCGCATCATTCTTCTGAGGGACATCTTCCCTCTCCCACAGTGGCGACGAGAGGAGACGGACCGGTGCACTGCTGGACTGCAGTACGGTAGGGGAGAGCCGGCGCTTGCGATCAGGAGGGGGGGGGGGCAGCGCACTGATCACGCGCCCACTTCAGCCCCGCTCCCAGTGGCTACGCTTCCTGGTGTTCAGCTCCCCAGCTTCAGTGTCACTGGTGCGTGCTGACACGGAGCGTGGCCTTGCCGCAGTCATCTCAGTGCGCAGCGGGGCTCCACCCACTAAGCTTCTTCCTGCGCCACACTGCCAGTGCACAGAGCAGCCTTCCTCCTGGCCCCATTATGGAAGATCCATCCAGTAAACCGCCCTGCATGCAAGCTACTAGCAGCCATCAACAGGAGCAGTCACCTCCTGGCCCCAAATTAAGGACAGTCCAGCTGCTACACCGCCCAGCATGCATGCTACAGGCAGCCATTAACAGGCTTAGGCATCAAGTGTATAGCCAGCCAATGCACGAGGTTGTGCACAGCACTGGACTTCCAGCGCGTAGAGCAGCCACCTATTGGCTCCAATTTAAAGGATCCAGTCATCAGACCGCCCACCAGGCACCCCACAGGCTGCCACCACCAAGCGTGAGCATTGAGGGAGCAACCAACCACTGCGTCAAGCAGTGCGAAGGGCACAGTCCCCAGGTCCACCTGTTCTCCTCTGCACGCTGTCAGCTCGGCGCGCATACCGGCGCGCACCACCCAGACCGCCAGAATTTCCAAAGGGCTGTGGTCCCCACTGCTTCCTCCATCTAGAGGCTTCAGATTGCCCCCTGCTACCCTTGTAGTGGCAAGAAAGCACCATCCCCAGCCAGCAGGACCCCCCAGAGCTCCATAAGAACAATACAGAACCACTGCTGTCCTCATCACACGCACCATGTGTGCACAGACCTTCTCCTTAACCAACCCCATGCCCTTTCTACAGAAGCCTGGCAAACTTGCCATGAAGTGGGCCGATTGGAAGGGGTACTTCTTAAATTATCTCTCACCGCTGAATGACGAAGGCGAAGAGGAATTTTCCAGCAAGCGGCGGAAGAAGATACTGCTACATAATCTGGGACCGGACGGTCTGCGCGTTTACGACCAGATGGTTAAGAAGACCAGGGCCTCAACGGACGACAACATATTCCTACAAGCCCTCGAAGATCTGGACAGCCACTACTAGCCCATGATATGCACGGCCATCAACCGTTATAATTTCTTCCAACGGAAACAGGCGGAAGCAGAGTCGGTGGGGGACTACGTGGCGGCCCTCAAGAAACTGGCCATTAACTGCAAGTTTGGCACCCTACGCGATGACCTCATACCGGACCAAATCATCATACACTCCACCCACACGAGTGTTCAGGAAAAACTCTGGGTAAGCAGCGACGCACCCCTTCCAGAGATTATCACGATAGTGAAACAAGCTGAATTATCTAAACGGTGCGCCCTAGCTGACAAGAAAGACGCGGCACCACAAGCCACAGTGTGCAAGATCTCCGACCGCAAAGTTCCAACTCCAAAAACCACAACAGACTCTGCCACCCCCCGCCAATCTACGTCTAGGAATAGAGGTCCCGGGCGGGCCCCCTCCAAGCAAACAAGAAGCCTGCTACAGATGCGGCAGCCACTCCCACATGGGTAAGGACAAAAAATGCCCCGATTTTCACGTCAAGTGCTCCTTCTGCGGCATCACAGGAAACTTCTGCAAAGTTTGCCGTCGGAGACCCAGAAACGCAGCGGTTAAATACGTCTAGGACGTCTCCGAAGACCAAGAAGGGGCAGAGCTTTTGGATCCGGACAGCATCCTGTGCATCGACAACTGCATCCTGGGCATAGGGGGCATCCCAACAAAACAAGCATTTGCAATGCAATAGGTCTCGCATTAGGAAAGCTTGAGCTACTGTTATTGTAAATTACACCTTTTTTATTTATGTGTTAGTTTTGAAAATAGCGAAACTAGTACCTTTACAATGCCATTAGTTATAACTTTCGCAAATGTGACACCTAGAGCATTTGTAATGCAATACGTGTTGTATTTACGTGACTTAGATGTATTGATATTACAAATAACAATGATTTTTTTTAAAATAATTAATACTTAAATAAAAGTTATAGTAATTTATAATGGCAATAGCTTAAAGTTGTGTAAATAACTTTTGTGAAGATTATGTTCAGTGTATTTTATTGTGACGAAAATCCAAGAAAAGAATTGAAATATTAACATCTTTTTGTGACATTTGTAATAAAGCTTAAAACAATGAGAGAACATATTTGAACTAGTTGTTGTTGAATGGTTGCACAGATTGATCCTGAGTGATTTTGTGGTGGCGAGGAGTGATGCTTTGGCGGTCAGTGATGCTGTGGTAGTGCATAGTGATGTTGTGGTGCCCCTGAGTGATGCTGTGGTGATGCGATAGAGTGCGATAGATAGATAAAGTGAGGGCAATAGATAGATAGTGGAGAAGTGTGGCTCAATGGTTAGAGCGGCAGACCCTGATGCAGAGGTCTAGCCCGGGACCAGGGTTCAATTCCCCTCCTTGGCGGGTCTTGGGCTCAAAATTCCTCGGACCTGATAATTCTCGCCTCAGTGCCTATTCTAACCATAGAGTCCCACTCTGTAACTCTGGGCAATAGATTGCTTAATCTCCACAATCGTTGCAAACCTTAATTAAAACTGTTTGCGGTCTGGCGCGTCTTTGATTCAGATTCCTTCGCTCATCGTCGCTAAAATTGAATGGAATGGTCGTCCTCTCACTGATCAACAAACATTGGATACTTTGTAAAATCACTTCAGCCTAAAGCACGAGTAACTCTGGCATAGAAGGATTAATCTCTTTGCCGTCAAACACCAAAACCATTGGAATTGCTGTTGTCTTTTTGAACAGAAAGAAGATTTATTTGTACTTGAGTAAAAAGGGTCATCTACTGTATGTAGAATTTCTTTGTCCTGATGATGGTCTTATGAAAAATCCTTAAAAGACCGAAACGTCGACTATTTAGTCCAACTCTGCACGTGATTCATTGTATCATCTTTGATTTTCTTCTGCTTTTAGTTGAAATCATTGTGTTATTTTGTATTAGCAGCCTGGACTTTCTGTTTAGATAGATCAAAGGAGGAAACAACCTATACCTTGAATATCTAACCAATATCTGTTTATGTACCCTATTTTATAAAAATGTTTTCTTCTTTTTTATAAATATCCTTTGTCTTGAAAACAAATAATAATCTTCAGACAATATAAAACCCTGGTCTTTGAATTTATTTACTGTGTTAGTGTGGTAACACTGTATGTATTGATCTTTTATGACTTTTTGCCCTAAGTTAATGATTCATTACAGCGACTGATTAATAACAGTTCTAGGAACCTTGATTTTTACAACAGGTCCTAATATTGCTGACAAATAGCAATTGAACAAAATCCCTTGCTGGCCTCTCTTTTATAACAAGTATTGCCCGAGCCCGCAAGGGTATATTGGGTTGCTCACCTACATATCTTGTCTAATCTTGTCTAATCTCCACAACGGCCCCCACAATGCTAAGGAAGCCTGGCCTTCACCCTGGGGTTGCCCAGGAGTGGACGCCTCACAGGGAAAGCCAGGACGGGTTCCACAGCGGTATTCGTACAAGCGCCTTGAGACCCTTGCGGGTGAGTAGTGCGCTATACAAGTATCAATTTACATAGAGTGAGGGCGATAGATAGAGGGAGCGAGGGCGATAGAGAAAGGGAGGGCGATAGATAAAGGGAGGGCGATAGATAGAGTGAGGGCGATAGATAGAGTGAGGGCGATAGATAGATAGATAGAAAGATAGATAGATAGATAGATAGAGTAATGGCGATAGATAGAGTGAGGGCGATAGATAGACAGATAGAGTGAGCGCGACAGATAGATTGAGTGAGCACAAGCTGTTACAAGATGTCCACGGTGTCCTCTACTTCCCAGACGACATCCTCGTCATGAGGAAATCCAAAGCTGAACACGATGACACACTGCGCACCGTCCTACGCACGCCTGCAGCCAATGGCCTCACGTCCAAATTAGAGAAGTGCAAACTCGGTCTCCGCAAGGTCACTTATCTAGAGCATGAAATCAGCTACACAGGGATCACCCCCAAGGCGGAAAATGTGGAGGCCATCCGGTCAGCTCCCTCCCCGACATCCAAAGACGACGTTCGTTCCTGGGGCTGGCGGAGTTCTATAGCAAATTCGTCAGAAACTTTGCGACGAAGACGCACAACTTATGCCAACTGCTCAAGGAAAAGAACAAGTTCACCTGATCGGAGGAAACAGAGGCGGAGTTCTTGGCCATCAAACAAGACGTATGCAAGGCGGTTCCCTTACAAGGATTTGATGGCGCTGCGTCCAGCATACTCACCACGGATGCCAGCGACAAAAGGCTGGGAGCAGTCCTCTCCCAGCAGGTCTCCTATGGCACCGAGACCACTGTGGGCTTTGCTTCACGATCCCTCACCCCCAGTAAAGAGAAGTACTGCGTCATTGCGAAGGAAATGCTGGCTGCAATATGGGCAATGGGAAAATTTCGACAGCATCTGCAGGGGTCAAGATTCACACTCCGCACTGATCACAAGCCTTTGATCAAAGTCCTTACATCCAGCGGCAATGTAACAGCCACGCCATGCATCGCAAAAATGACGTTGCGTCTGTTCGACTTTGTCTATGACGTGGAATACATCCCAGGCTCAAAGAACAAAGTGGCTGACTTCCTGAGCAGAGCGACAGCCATGGAAGAACCCGTCACATCATCAGAGTGGGATGAGTACAATGTCGCTTTCATGATCGATCATGAACACACCATCAGTGCCCAAGACTGGGCAGAAGCCTACACGCAAGACACGGAACTCTCCCAGAAAAAAAGGGTACGTCACGCGAGGCTGGCCGGAGAAAAGACACATTGACGTCAACCTCAGGAAATACTGGGAAGTCCGCGAAGAACTCTCCATCGGTGAAGAGCTCATATTCCTGCTACGGGGAGACAAAGTGGTGCCCCCGAAGGCGCTGTATGACCGCATTCTTCACATCAACCACGAAGGCCACCTGGGCATCGTAAAAGCCAAACGGCAGATAAAACTACTATACTGGTGGCCCACCATGGACGTCCAAGTGGAAAGGTTTTTGAGGGACTGCGCCCATTGCGCCAGAGCAGACAAAACCCTGGTCACCCTGAGGCCCCCATGGAAGTGTTCTCTACTCCCAACAACCCATGGGAGGATTTGTCCATCGACATCGTAGGCCCGTTCCTAGAATCTGGGGCACACCCAAACACCTCATTGTCGTAGTGGACTTCTACTCCAAGTAGCCAGAGGTCGAAATCAGAGACTCTGCAGATTCCGATGCCATCATCACTTTCCTCACCAACATCTTCTTGAGGGAGGGTATTCCCAAGTCCATCACCAGCGATAATGAACCCCAGTTCACATCGGCGAAATAGACAGCCTTCACCAGCAGAAATGGGATCCGGACGAGGTACAACCCCGATCTACCACCCTGCGGGTAACGGCCAAGTAGAATGCTTCAACCGGGTGCTCATGGGCTCGATAAAAGCAGCCATCGGTGCCGGAAAAAACTGGGAGTCCGAAGTCAGGAACACGGTATGGGCATACCGCATCACACCCACCTTGACAGGCTACAGCCCGTTTAAGATATTAAGAGGCAGAGAACCGTTCACCAGAGACAATACAGCCTGGATGACCATGAGACTCCAAAGCAAATGGTCACCATCCATTGACCGCAGCAACATAGCGAAGGCACAAAGTATCTACAAAGCACATTATGACAAAAGAAACCATGTGTGTGACACCTCATTGGCAGAGGACGAGTGGGTCCGTGTTAAGAAGGGCCAACCAGGACTCAAAGGAGACAGCAAATTCAGTGATCCTTTACGGGTGGTAGAAGCATACTCCCGCTCTGCTTTATTGAGTGACGGCAAGATCTGGTCCCAATCCAGAATGGCCAAGTGCAACAAAATCCTACATTGGGGCATAGGCGACAGTGAGCTGGGAGAAAGCTCTGGTGCAGCGGGAGCTGGCGCACCCCCTACACACCACATGAGTGAGACAGGACCAACCAGGGCGGAAGGATAATCACCTGGACAACCAATGTCGTGTCTGCCCAACCAGAACGCAGAGGAAGGGGGCATCCCAGGCGAGACACCCACCGGCATCCAGAGAGATCAGGAAGAAGGCACAATGGTCAGACGGACCCCACGGAGGAAGAAAGCAGAGTACCGGAACACACACCTGCATGGGCCGTGTGGTGAAGCTACCGAAATACGTCAGTGACTTTCAGTTGTAAACCCTCTCTAATCTTTTCTCCGTCCTTGCCTCTTTTCTTTTCTTTTCTTTTCTCTCCTCTCTCTCTCTCTCTCTCTCTCTCTCTCTCTCTCTCTCCCACTCTACCAGTTCACCCCCACCTCGGGGGACGCACCTACAGTTGTCTGTGATTATTAAGGGGGAAGATGTGTAGTGTGTGGTCTAGATCCCCACAGTCACGTGACCCGGCGAATGATCGCGAGAGATCGTGATGTGGGGGGCTGGCCCCTGGAGACCGCGATACCAGAGACGGCGGACCGGCTCTCCCCTTTATGTATTTTATGCGGATAAATTAATGCCATTAAAGTACTGTAAAGCTGCCCCATAGTCTCCGCATCATTCTTCTGCGGGACATCTTCCCTCTCCCACAGTTACGGCATGCTAGCATATACCCAGAATCCTGCATACCTAACAGTGGTGGCAAGAAATCTAAAAGCAGGCACGGTGTTAGCAGGAGCTTAACTTTACACCTAACTGTAGGAAAGCCTGTTTTTGGTGTGACAAAGGCCCTGCTTATGTGTTTGGAAGTGTTTGGGGGCTGGTGGAGAAAAAGTACATTGCCAGAACAGAGGGGCCTGTTTGATAAGATGGTGGTGTGACACGTGAAACTGAGGAGAGCTTTATATGCACACATGACAACATCACACAATCTGACATGACAACTCGAGGGAGGGATATGTTCAGGAGACAAACTCCAGAGACATGGGCATCTGTGCACAACTTTCTGCAATCTCCATCTTCTTGAACTATCTCTTCAAATATTAGACCTGTGTGAGATGTTAGTCTTACTTTATCTTTGCTGTATCCCCTGGCTTGTAAAAGCAACACCGTACTGATGTGAAGTCAATATCATGTTCACATGAGGTGATTTCATGCAGTTGTGAGGGAAATATCCTATTGCAAGGGCATTTTCATCCTCACTCGAGTGCAGTTGCAGGCAATAGTGAGACCAGCTTCGGGTTAATATATGAGGAGATTCCATGATGATGTGAAGGCAGTTTATTTTGGTATGATTGTGACTTCATGCTGATGTCAGGAAATTATCATGCTGACATTTGCCATTTTCATACTGCTTGGACGTACAATGTCGTACTGATGTCAAAGCTGTTCCATTATGCTATTTGGTCATATCCTTGCTCATGTGAGAGAAGCTTCATACTGCTAAATATGAAATCATACTATCTTGCTGCCTATTTCTTAGCTGATGTTTGTTGGTAAATTTCAACACATGTATCGAAGCAATTCACAATGTTTTATGAACACATTAACTACCCATGTGCTTCTTACTTGTGTAAAAAAAAAACGATGTATAGACCAAAACAGCTTTTCCTGACTGACGTGTCATTTAATGATTCTCAAAAAAAATCTGTTTTCTGATTATGAAATTGGCCAGACGTGTTTACCCAGTGGCATTTTGCTCCTTTTCATGGACATTTGTAACCAACATTTGTCTCAGACCACCTTTTGCCTTGCATATGAAACCAAACGGAGTCAGATTTTTTAAACTGTACATTTCACAGCTTTTTTGTTACTCTTTGTACACCAGCACCACTTAGTAAGTTCCGACCAATGACAGTTCTTGTATTTACTTATTGGGCACAGGAGCAGCAGTGATGATGGCTGTGATCCACAAAATACAAATACGGTCATTGTTTTTATGACTGCAACTATGTCCTCCGTGTTACCTGGTTATGATACCTGAAGAGTGCAGAGAAAATACCTAAGCCTGATTTATTCACAACTCGGTCCTTGATGCGCTACATTGGAGAGTGTAAAGTGGAGGCCATTGGCTAAGCCCTGGATAGGTAGATCTGGTGCTGGGCAGATGGCTCATGAAACTATCCTTCATTGCACCTCAGATGCAAGACCACACAGTGTACCAAACCCAAAGCCTGTTTGAAGGCTGAATGTATTCAAAAGAGATTAGAACGGGCAATTGGTGTTCAGAAGATTTTCACTTGCCCATGCCTCTTAACGTATATGTCATATCTAATAAATATTTAGGAAATATATGAAGACATAGAGCACGTCAGAACTAGTGTTAACAAGTTAATCAGCTAGTGAAAGTACACTTCAATAATATAGCTTGTGCGATTGCCCTGAAAAACCTACTAGTCTTCCTTAATGTAGAATAGTTGGCTTGATGGCCCAGTGAATTAATCTCTTGCCTCTGGTATTTGATGTGAGCTGTATGTCATAAGTTAAAATCCTGGCAAGGACAACTTTGTTTTCCCTCCTTCCAGCAGAGCGGCTTCTTTGTTGGAGTGGAGGAGCACCGCCTCACTTACATTACTCCCAAAGATGAAAAGCATAATGGTAATTCATTACCATTTTAATTTTCATCCTCCCATCCTGAACGGAGTGTCGGGGCGAATACGCTGCTGAAGGACCGCAGCAGGGTGGGCTGATTGTGTACTTTTCAAAGTGCGCATCTCCCTTTGGCTGGCTATCTTGCGACGGCCCGCCACACATGCACGCTTTGAAACCTCTAACCCAACTGTCTTAAGATAGCTGGGTTAGAGTAAGTGCAGGGCTCCAGTGTCCTCGGAAGCTGTGAGTGAGGCCGGTCCCTCCAATCAGGGCGCTGCTCTCACAGCAGGAGAGCAGCGCTAGGATTGTTAATCACACCCCATCCAGTTCCTGAGAAGGGTTCCGGAGCAGAGGACCTCGGTTCAGGTAAGTTTTCTAATATTAATATTTGCACGCATAAATATTCAGGGGTAAATCCCACCTAAGCATGGAGTAAGTCACATCTACTCATAGAATAAAGCTTTGTGTATTTGGGGTTTGTGAAGATACTCTCCCACCCCACAATGAAATAACATTCTGCTTGTAGCAAATCTAATGTGTGTATCATCAAGTGGGGCTTACCACTAATGGGACAGACATCTACCACTCAAATGTACTCAAGTCACAGTACCACCCACTGTCTGACCAGGCTTGATTCACTAAGCTGATTCCTAGAGAGAGAATGTCTAGTTTTGGATAAATTAGAGAACAAATTTGACCTAAGGCACACCTACTCAAAGAAGGAGATTGTGAATTTGGCCAATTCTGGAGTCCCTGGCACGAACATCTGCAAACACAGGAAAAGCTAGTTAGTAAACAGTAAACCAAGCATTGGCAAAACCAATAGGTCTGGGTTTAATTTGCAATTGCATGCAGTTTTGACACATTAAAGCGAGACTCACAGAAGGAGTTAGGCAGCACAAGTAGAAAAATCGGGCTGTAGTTGTTAAGTATTGCCTTGGGTAGGTCAATGCAAACACACAGGAGTCAGAAGGATATCTTCGAACAGCTAATAATATTAATGGGGAGATTAATACTCCTCTGGACTGAGCCAAAGCATGAATAACAAAGTAACAAGCCAATTGCTGAAAGAAGCTGTAGAAGAATGAAAACGGTTGAAAGGGGTGGACCCAGAGCCCACTCTATGGGCCTGATTCACAAAGGGGCTCTGCATTCGTGGCAGAGGCCCGGCAGTCATGGGGGGGTGTCCGCACTTGGAGTGGAATCTGCGCAATGAGAATTCTCATTCCCCCCGGAGTGCGGAGACTCCCCAACGACTGCGGGCCTACGCCCCGAGAGTGGAGGCCCTTTGTGAATCCGGCCCTATGTATATTGGTATCAGAGTTTGAATGGTTGGCTCTTCAATGCACGCCAAGGCACATTCTCCAGGGTCCCAACGTTGTGAAACCGGGGACAGTGGAAACAAAGTGCCTTGTCCATGATGGCACCTTGAGAGAACGAACTGCAGGGTCTCCTATACATGTATTGTATTGTATTGTAATTGCATTTATATAGCGCTTACTACCCCTGACGGTGCGTCAAAGCGCTTTTTTCAGTGAGTAGCTACTCCGGGACCCATAGAGGATTATTGTTGAATTAGTATAGTGAAACATGCAAGTAATTTTTAAGTGGGCGTGAGGATAGTCAGTTATTTGGATTTGAAAGGATAGAAGAGGAAAAAAATAGGTTTGTATTTATATAGCGCTTGTTACCCCTGATGGGGTGTTGAAGCACGCTACTCTGGAAACCCATAAAGGATTAGTGCTGAATAAGTATGGTGAAATATGAAAGTAATTTGAGTGGTGGATATTAGTCAGTTATTTGGAGTGAGAAGGATAGCGGAGGGATAAAAGAGAAGAAAGGCTTGCATTCATGTAGCACCTGTTACCCCTGATGGGTGTTGAAGCGCTTTTCTGGGGAGTAGGACGCTGCTCCGGAACCCATAAAGGATTAGTGTTGAAAATTATTATAGTGAAGTATGAAGTAATTTGAGTGGTGAATATGTTAGTCAGATATTTGGATTGAGATTTACGAAACCTCCAAAAAAGACTGTTAACCACAAACTGAGGCAGGAAATGGAGAAGAAAAGCTGCCACAAGATATGAACTTCCACACAATTGCGGCTGGTGAAGCACGTGGATACCTACGTTTGCAGTGCGTTTGCAGTGCTACGTTCCAGCAAGGGACCTGGGTTTGAAAATTTAAGATGTCTGTGTTTCAGTTTTGGAATCGGAAAGCAGTGTAGATTCGGGTGTGCCTGGCAGGTCTTCAGATATTGGAGCGCAACGCATGTTGGTCTTCTTCCGGTGCGAAATCGGTGGCTGTTCTGCAGCAGGAGCCCGACAAAAATCGGAAATTAGAAAACAAAGGTTATTCCAGGCGAGTGGAAATGAAGTGCTATACCGTGAAGGGGAGGGTGCTTCCTGGGCTGTCCAGTGCATGGAAGCAGGGGTCCCCCGCCACAGCAGCATGTCTCACCCTGGTGTGTGCACTTCTAATGATTCGCCCTGGGGATGGGGCGGCTCTGCTTGCACCCCGAGGCTTGCTGCGGAGCGTGTCGCCTCTCTCTTCCTGTCAGGGAAGCTGCCGCCATTACTGCGCATTAGTGAGGCTCATTTATTCACACTTTGTCTGTCAGCCACAGAAAGTATGTGGGGTTCCTGTCCATTTGCGCGTATTTAGATTGCGGGCACTCATTCGTCACCTCACTCGCGCCTGTCACAGAGAAAGGACAGCAGCCTAGTAAACATGGTTGGTTGACCTGTTTGACCCCCCCCCCCCCCCCCGTTCCCGCAGAGTAATGGTTCCCTCGGTTCAAGAGACTGACCTACTAAGAAGACATTAGTGGCTTGTGGTGCCTTCTAGCTATCGGCAGTGACAATGCTGATAAGAGACGAGCATGTGTTTTACCTTCCAATGAGGCCGAAACAGCTAAGAAAAGAGTGAGTCTGAATGGTGCTACCTTTCTATGTGAACAGCACAACTGTCGACCAGTTGACTCTCGAATGAGGGTGAAGCCGGATATTTAAGGGCGTGATCCTATTGAAGCGACTGGAGGGAAAATACATTTGTGTACTGTGATGCGGGTTTGGAAGGGTGTAAGTTATTGAAAAGAGGGGGACACCCACAACATGAGGGTGAATTGACGGTGTGAATCAAAAGAGTCTTCCAGTATATTGTTGGACCAGGCACCTCTCAGGCAGGCACATCCAGTCTTCATGCACCTATCATCGATCCCAGGCCAGGGACGCACTGCTAAGGGATACCTTTCAAATTTCTCATGTTTTCTAGGCCATGTTCACATGACTGTCACCTTTGGGGCCAGCATGAGACATGCAGAGCATTCATCCACTGAACTAACATATTTTGGGGCACATAGTCTATAGCTTGGGGGTAAAGGTGCGTCTTCAGTTCCTCAAAGATATCCTGTTGAGACCTCATTGCCATGCTCAACGTATTGACATGACAGCTCCTTGGTCGAAGTGTTTTATTTTCTTTGGAGACCTTTGGATATGGACTTTTGCCCTAATCCCTGCAGTTTGAAGGTTTGTCTGCCATTGGTTTGAAAGAAGCTTGTCGTCATAGTGTAGTCTCTCGATATCGAACAGCGGCAACTCTCCTTTTCCTAGCTGACTGAATGGCAGCACTACACCGTAAGAAAAAGCATGAAGTGTCAAGAAACAAACTGCATTATCCTTTGCATGATCTGGAAGGACCCCTTTGCTTCTTTTTCTCCACATATCTTGTTTATCTTTCCAAGAACTAGCCAGTGACGGTGATGGGCTTTCCCCAGGTGTAGGGCAGGTTCTAAGAGCAAGGCAGTACGAGGTGCCAACCTGGGACACCACTAAAAGAGGTGTGAGCTTACCCATAAAAGCAGAACAGGTGGGCCTACAGGCAAAGTATTTCACCTAGGACACCAAAAATGCAACGCTCTGGTGAAGTTGATAGGCAAAGGCACTGTGACATATGCAGAAGCATTTTCACTGGCTAAATGTATTCTGTGTGATATCGGGCATTGCACCAGTTACTTGGAAATATCTGTGAGGGTCGCCTCTCCACCCTGGATGCCAATCACCCAGCAGAACTAATCTTGACAGTCCTGTAGACCTAGCCCAGAGTCTCTGCCCATGCTAGTATACCCTCTGTGTGTCCATCTGTCCCAGTGTATGTGTCCTCCTGTCTCATTATGTGAGTTGCTTTCCTAGTGTTAGCAGCTTGGACTGCCTGTTTCTTAATTCATTATCCCTGTCTCACAGTCAGTGGTTTCCTTTTTCAGTGACTGTGTGTCCTCATTTGCCCCAATAGCAGTTTAATTCTGCTTTTGTCAGCCCCCCCCCTTATACCAGCTTTTGAGTGTTCTTGTCACATTGCGTCTCCGTATCAGTTTCTCCCTGACCTAGTATCAGCATTTTTCTGTCACTCATTTCATTGTGTCCCTGTGGTTACTGTCTTTACATTGTTTGTATGGAACTGAACTTGTCCGTCGCTGAAAACAAGGTGTTATCAGAATAACCACTTACATTAAGGGTCTTGCCTCAAGTCAGGAGTTGAGAAACCTATACACTCAGCACAAGATCCAGGACTCCTCTGTTTCTCACCCATCAACCACTCAAGCGGGAGGCTTTGAGAACACCCACCATTACTCCAACTACCAAAATGCTTTTTTTTGTTCCCTTTATTGAGAGTGGGCATGCTGCTCTCTTCCATCACAGTGAGGTGTGGAGTTGGCATTTGCCCTGACTCCTGATTGGCGGCGGCTCCTCTGCTATGGCAGTGGAGCGTCGCACCACCCCCCTCCAGCTGCCTCAAAACGGCAGGAAAGGACAAATAAAACAATAATAAACACTTTTTTAAATAGTTTTATTTTTCCTTTCCCAGCCAAGTCTTTGGGGGCGGTGCCAGAGGGTGACAGTCACTGGAGGGGGAGTGGTATGCATTGGCCTCATCTGGGTTTGGCCTGCCGTCTCAGGACATCTAAACTGACACGTGCACTGAAGCTGTCTCCAACCCGAGCTGCGTTGCCGGGTTAGAGACAGCAGGCACAGGTTCTCAGTCTCACTGGGAGAGCAAATTCAGGGTGCTCAGACCAATCCTGATGCTGCTCTCATGCATTAGAGCAGCGTTTAGATTGGCCCCAGGGGAGTCTGGGAGCCTGTGCCTGCAGTGGGCTGGAGCAGAAGAGCACAATGCGGCTGGCCGCAGGTAAGTTAAGAAAAAAATTGGAGGGTATTTTGTTTGTTGTCCATCGTCCCTCTGACCGCTTCCACCCCTCCACCCTGCCCCTCTACTCCTCAACAACACCAGCCACTGCTGCTCCTAGGCCTCATGCAGCAACCCCACAGCTAGGGGAGAGCTGCACAGTGGGGAGGATGGCTAAACAGGCAGCATCTTCCTTCTACACCCCCACCGGTACAGGGCATGCCAGGGTACCAATAATGACCTTTCGAACCTATAGCCACCAAGGAAGTCTGGCAGGCCCCACAGTATCGGGGCAGGCCATGAGGGGCTACTGCAGCCCCAAAGAGACATGCAATTATGATATAATGGGGTGACCCAAAAACGTCCAAGGACCTGGGTAGTTACTGATCTAGAAAAACAATGGTCCATTCAAAGTTTAGCAAAAAGTAATCATTAATCAAAAAGATTACATCGGATCTGCATATGATCTAGCATTGGTTCATTCCTGCACCATCAATTAATTCAACGTGCAGATATGTACATCTACAAAACACAAAAAAAGGCACAAAATCTGGCTCCAATATTGATTGTTTATTATTATTCAACTTCTTATATAGCAGATCACCCACCAAGTTTTAGCAGAAAGATTGCTCCAGAAGGGGAGTGTGGAAAAAGAAGGTGCGCATGTGAGGTCGGATAGGTATGAGGAGAAGAAAATCAGATCAGATTCAACAATCCATTTATACTTGAATGTCATTAGCAAACTGGCTGTGATTCATAATGGTACCAGTTCACAGAAAAGTTTGTCCCTCATAAATTGTATTCAAACAATGTTGTTTCACAGTTTTCAGCAGTTGTACAGGGAATCAATCTTCTGTGAATAAGGTAGGGCTGGGGTGGTGTCAGGTACAGGCTCACTGGGGGAAAATATCGACGTTTTGACCTTGGTGAAAAGAGGGCAGTTTAAATTCTCTGCTGGCGGGTCTTCCTCAAGACAAGGGCAGGGGGAAGCAAACCAAGGTAGAGAAGGTTCAGGAAACAGCCCTTCGTGCTGGGGTCCGCACTGTAGTTGCGGCTAGGATAGTCAAGTCAAGTCAAGTCAAAGGATTTGTATAGCGCGCTACATACCCGGAGGGTCTCAAGGCGCTTGAAGAAGGGGGGGGGGGGGGTTACTTGTCAAATATCCAAGTTTTAAGTTGCTTTCTGAATGCAAGGTGGTTCTGAGTGAGACGAAGGTGAGTGGGGAGTGAGTTCCAGGTTTTAGCTGCGAGGTAGGAGAAGGATCTACCTCCCATGGTGGTTTTATTGATGCGAGGTACGGTAGCAAGGGCTTGGTTGGAAGATCGTAACTGGCGAGAGGGGGTGTAGAAGGAAAGTCGTGTGTTGAGGCATTCGGGTCCAAGATCGTAAAGTGCTTTGTGTGCGTGGGTTAGGAGGCGGAAAGTAATCCTCTTATTGACGGGGAGCCAGTGGAGGTTTTTCAGGTGACTAGAGATGTGGTCTTTACGCGGGATGTCTAGTATGAGTCTGGCTGATGCGTTCTGGATGCGTTGGAGTTTTTTCTGGAGTTTTGCGGTGATACCGGCGTATAGGGTGTTTCCGTAGTCCAGGCGGCTTGTAACCAGTGCATGGGTGACTGTTTTTCTGGTTTCTGTGGGGATCCAGCGAAATGTTTTTTTGAGCATGCGAAGAATGTTGAAGCATGATGATGAAACGGCGTTGACTTGTCTGTTCATAGAGAGTGAGGAGTCCAGGATGACGCCCAGGTTCCGTGCGTGGTCCGTTGGGATGGGTGCTTTTCCAAGGGCCTCTGGCCACCAAGAGTCATCCCAAGTGGAGGGGGAGGTACCTAAGATAAGGACTTCTGTTTTGTCTGAGTTCAATTTCAGACGGCTGTGCTTCATCCACTCGGCTACTTCTTTCATTCCTTCATGTAGGTTGGTTTTGGCGCCGTTAGGGTCTTTGGTGAGTGATAGGATCAGTTGAGTGTCATCCGCGTAGGAGATGATGTTGAGGTTGTGTTGGCGTGCGATGGCCGCGAGGGGGCTCATGTAAACGTTGAAGAGGGTGGGACTGAGTGAGGACCCTTGGGGTACGCCGCAGATGACTTCAGAGGCCTCTGAGTTGAATGGTGGGAGGCGGACTCTCTGGGTTCTTCCGGTGAGGAACGAGGTGATCTATTCCAGTGCTTTTCCTTGGATTCCGATGTTTTTGAGGCGCTGTAGAAGGGTGCTATGGCAGACTGTGTCGAAGGCTGCGGAGAGGTCGAGGAGGATGAGGGCGACTGTGTCGCCATTGTCCAGTAGAGTTCGAATGTCGTCTGTTGCTGCGATGAGGGCGGTTTCCGTGCTGTGTTTGGCTCGGAAGCCGGACTGTGAGGAGTCGAGGGATTTGTTGCTTTCGAGGAAGGCGGCGAGCTGGTTGTTGACGGCTTTCTCGATGACTTTGGCCGGGAATGGAAGGAGCGAGATGGGGTGGTAGTTCTTGAGTTCGGTGGGGTCCGCTGTGGGTTTTTTCAGAAGGGCGCTAAGTTCTGCGTGTTTCCAGCTTTCTGGGAAGGTGGCGGAGCTGAGTGAGCAGTTGATGACGTCTCGGAGGTGTGGTGCTATGATGGAGTCAGCTTTGTTGAAGATGTGGTGAGGGCAGGGGTCTGTGGGGGATCCTGAGTGGATGGAGTTCATCAGGTGGATGGTGTCCTCAGTGGAGATTGGGTTCCAGTCATTAAGGATGTTCAAGGGGGGTGAAGGTCCTGCAGAAGGTTGGGTGGGTTGGTCTCCGGGTCGGTTGTCGAAGCTGTTGTGGATGTCTGCGATTTTGTTGTGGAAGAACAAAGCTAGGGAGTCGCAGAGGGCTTGAGAGGGGGTGATATTATTGGAGTTGGCTGAGGGGTTGGTAAATTCTTTGACGATGTTGAATAATTCCTTGCTGTTGTGGGCGTTGTTGTCTAGTCGGTCTTTGAATGCGGCTTTCTTGGCAGCTCGGATTAGTTGGTGGTGTATGCGGGTGGCGTTTTTGAAGGCGTCCCTGGTGTTGGTGATTGGGTCTTTTTTCCAGGCCTTCTCGAGGGAGCGACAGAGTTTCTTCAATTTCTTAAGATCATCGTTGAACCAGGAGGCGTTTTTGCTGCCTAGTCAAAAGAGTAGTGGCTGTGGTTGCACATTACTAAAGGGTGAGTTAAACGCCCACAAAATCTGGTGATTAGAGTATTCGTGCGGCCCGGGGGATACGTCGTTGAACTCCTCAGCAACGGATCCCCCGGGCCGCAAGAATGCTCTAATCACCAGATTTTGTGGGCGTTTAACTAACCCTTGAGTAATATGCAACAACAGCCACTACTCTTTTGACTAATCCTTAACCTAGCCGCGACTAGGTTAAGGCGCGGACCACAGCACGAGGCGCTGTTTCCTGAACCTTCTCTACTTTGGGTTGCTTCCCCCTGCCCTTGTCATGAGGAAGACCTGTCAGCAGAGGATTTAAACTGCTCTCTTTGCGCCAGGGTCGAAACATCGGCATTCTCCCCCAGTGAGCCTGTACCTGACACCACCCCAGCCCTACCTCATTCACAAAAGATTGATTCCCTGTGCAACTGCTGAAAACTGTGAAACAACGTTGTTTGAATACAATTCATGAGGGACAGGCTTATCTGTGAACTGGTACCATTATGAATCACAGCCAGTTTACTAATGACATTCAGGTATAAATTGATTGTTGAATCTGATCTGATTTTCTTCTCCTCATACCTATCCTACCTCACGAGCACACATCTTTTTCCGCACTCCCCTTCTGGAGCAACCTTTTGGCTAAAACTTGGTTGGTGATCTGTTATATAGGAAGTTGAATAATAATAAACAGATACTATTGGAGCCAGATTTTGTGCCTTTTTTGTGTTTTGTAGATGTACATATCTGCCCGTTGAATTATTTGATGGTGCAGGAAAAAACCAATGCTAAATCGTATTCAGATCTGATGTAATCTTTTAGATTAATGATTACTTTTTGCTAAACTATGAATGGAATAAGTTTGGGACCATTGTTTTTCTATATCCAAAGAGACATGCAGCATTTGAGCAATATCTCATTATTTACGTATGGTTGGGGGAATGCTGCTCTTACCAACAGTGATGTTTACTCCCTGGGACATAGGGCAAGGACAGGTTATAGTAACTTCTTTCCAGTCCAGGGCTGCCAGAGAGGTTAAAGGGAATGTCGTAATATGTTTTAATTGCCTCCTGACACTGCACACCGTTGGGATACTAGGGATCTGTTTAAGGTAGCCTGAGGGGGCTAATGCGAGGAGCGTGTCATGAGTGAAGTGCCACCTTAGGCTTGCCAGCACCCTACTGAAAAATGTGTGAGCTGAGGCAGCAAATGCTTCTGAGCTGGCAGTTGGATACTTGCAACAGTGCATCCCTTCAGCTGAGCGACCGCTGACTGTAGAAAGATTCTTAACCCCGTTTTGATAACTTTTGCTGTTTTGATGTTTTATGTGAAATTTCATTTGCGCTCCCACATGTTGAATGCCAGCTTGCTCTGTTGAGCTAATGACTATATTTGTAATGTCATTTCCCATGGCACCGTGCTGATATTGTTTTTGGAAATGTCTGAAAAAAGTTGAGCAACGTTCCAACCCAGAATATTGATTCAGTGGGCCTGGAGAAGATTGATCTAACCTTCGGGAAGCTACTAGTTAGTGTGCCCATTAGCTCCACTATTCAGCCTACCACAACCTATTTTCCCGTTACTTAAGGGGGGTTGAGTTGATTGCTAAGAACTATTTTTCTGTTGCTCATTTTATAAGTGAAATGGCCTGGCTGAACTGGAGCTCCCGCCTGATAACAGGCTCACTTCATGGCACAGTCCTGTGTAGTGTAGCTAGTTCCATTCTAAGGTCACCAAACCATAATGCACCATGTACTGCATATGCAGTACATGGAAGTGCTACACCAAGCGTTCCAACAGACTCAAACATTGTGCAACCTTTCTTTAGTGTGTGCTTTGAGAGGGGGCTTGGGACTAGTTCAGAAACTAAACATTGGATCAAGCTCCGTGCTGTTTCTAAAACAAGCTCATATTTATATCTAAATACTTCTTTAACCCAGTCCCCCCAGTAGATAAATAGTTTACATTCTACCACTAGGAGTGATTAATTTTGCAGAAACTGCACCTGTGTTTTCATTTGTTTTTGGTTGTTATTTACTGTCCTAGGCTAGAGAGCTAGTTGGCTTCTCTTTTGCATATTGCATACCCAGAGTTCTGCCTACCTGCCTTGCCCACTTGCTCTCAGGATCCATGGCCAGCAAGCGCGGCACTCTAACTCACTTAGGAATTAGCGTAAACATCCCTTGTCCTAGCCTCTCACAGCGACACATTTTTCCTGTACAGCCATCCCAACACCCAAACTCAGGAGGTCAACTACAAAGAGAAACCCACGCGTTAGGATCCTAACCATTGTCATTGCGGCTGTACCATGTGTTACGGAGAAGTAGGTGGAGTGAGAAAAGTAAGGATAGTGCATGTGATGATGTGCTATGTAGTAGAGTGCAGTTGAGATGTGTGTGCAAGAGGATGGGGCAATATGGGTTTTTGTTCGAGTGTGAATGAATTTGAAAAAGATAGGTGAAGGCTTCTAAATATGGCGGTTGGTCCTGTCGGGCCTATACAGCCCAAATATGGCTTCACGCAGGCAGTCGCCTTTCGGTTGATTGGCCCTTTGCTTGTATGTGTTACTGCGTAAAAGCTGATTATTCTTTACACAACATAAAAAACGATTATGACAACGAAATTCTAATGTGCACGTTGCACACGTCTAGAAAAACAACACTGAAACTGAGAAAAGTTGAAGTACCAGCACAGTAAAAGTGTGCTTGGACATGTAGAAATGCAGGATTAAAAAAATAATGAATTTAACATGTTTATTAACAGACTACTTTATATTTGTAACAACGTCCTTGTGAAAAATTAATGAGGAAACTTAGCACCTCTATTGCCTTTATTGTAATGCACCATAACAAAATGAAAATGTGGTGCTATGTATGCATGTTACGTTGTATATGACTCAAACTTTCAGTATAAGTGCTTGACATTATTTGGGTCTTATATGTCTTAAAACAGTTTTATTTGAATGATTTTTAGGAATAGCTTGGACAGAGATACTTTTAAAATTTTGGTTGTAGGCCATAGAGTTGGACATTTTTGTGTAATAATCACTGACAATGTTACAAATATTTCCATATATGATATGTTTCATTTTTTTAAAAAATAGTTTATATTGCATTATTTTCATTCACTTACAACCAATGAATATAGAAATAAAAAACAAATATTGCAGTTCAATGAGGAACATATAGCAGATGATCACAATATTATCCGTACAGCAGAGAATGCTACCCACGGATTCCCGCCCACTTCAAAGTGTTATCACCGCCATACATCTTTACTGGATAGCCTTCCTTATTACATCAGTTGTGTCATATGAGGGTATTCTAATAAATACTTTGTTACTGGTGCCCATATTTCCTTGGGTCTAGATGCAACTGGTAATTCTTCCTCATAGGTATCTAACTGGTCTCTGCAATAGATGACGTCTTTCAGCCAGTGATCTGCCTTAGGAACTGTTTTCCCTTCCCAGTGTTTCACCACCAGTCTTTTAACTAGCAATATTGTGATTGCCACCAATTTGAGGCTGCATGGTTGTACAATGTGACCAGCTCCAGTAGACATAACTGCAGAGTTAACTCCATGCTCTCCATTACCATTTTCGACCAAATTTGTGTCACCTGTGTCCAGAATTTATAAACAAGGATACAGCTCCAGGCCAGGTGTATGAGGTCTGCATCGCCCCCACCCACCCCACATCTCTCACACCGGGAGCTGTCTCTGAGCCCATTTGTGGCAAATACTTGAAGCGGGTTATCCTAAGGTTACAGTTAGTTGTGAGGCACCCCATAAGTGCGCAGCATATCTCCCCGTTCTAATGAGAAAATGGTGTATCCAGTATTGCATTCATTCTATCTAGGGCCGCTGGTTTGTCTTCAGGGTTTTCCCTGTGGGATGTGTTGTACAATCGGGTTATGAGGCACTTGAGGGAGATGCATGTTAGCAGCACCTCCAGCTCTTTCAGCATATCTAGCTCTTCCAGAAACTTGGGATTATAATGACCATGCAGCCACACAGAGTCTGGTGTATACGAACACTAGAAGTGTAGTAGAAGACTGTGTGGCGGTGAGTGTGTCTAATGTCAAGAACTGTTCATCAATGTATAGGTCTCCTAGTGTGGTCACGGCTGCTTTCTTCAATATTTCCATTGCCGTGGATTCATGTATGACGGAGATATTTGGGTGAGCAGCCAAGGGCATAGCCGGTGCATAGATAGAGGGTCTACCTGCCCTAGCACTCAATCCATGCTAGGCCTTTGAGATACTAAATATAGTGTTGAGCTCCAGCTGTGTGACCTAGGACAATGTGTGTAGTAGAATGGCTGTATGGGGTGTGTATCGTCAGTTTCTACTGCTAGATGTGGCATGTAGCTAATTGGGAAGTGCCAATAATATACACACTGTGCTTGTGCAATATAGCTACACATCCAGGGTGTCAAGCCCACCCCTCTCGTATGGTTTCATCAGTACATCCCAGCAGAATCTAGTTAGCTTGCCTGCCCATGCCAGCGTTATCATGCATGTTTTGAGAGTCTTATAAATTGCACTGGTCAATACTATAGGTATATTCACAAACATACAAACCTGGGCAAGACGGACATTTTCATTATCGCTATACAGTCAGCCAATGATAGTAGTAGCTGTATCCACCTAGCTACTTGGTCGGTCAGTTTCACAATTGCACGTCCGCAGTTCATAAGAACACTACCTCCGGGTCCCTGTGTATTCATATGCCCAAATATTTGATGGGTTTGGTATCCCACGCAAGGGGGAATTCCATGTCATGTGTGGGCAGTACTTTGCTTGAGGGGGAATATGGTGGACTTATCCCAGTTTAAGCTGACACCTGAATATCATTCAAATTGCACATATTCACGTATAAAGGGTGCCATATATGTCTCAGGGTCATTTACATGTAGCAAAATATCATCCCCATATAGGGAAATGGCAAGTGGGCGATGTCTGATCCTCAGTGCAGCCGACGCATGTCTCTGCTGAATTACACACGCCAGTGGCTCCAGAACAAGGGAGAATAACATCGGCAATAATGGGCAGCCTTGCCTAGTGCCCCTGCAAATTTGAACTGGGTCAGAAATGAACTTATAGGGGCAGATTTATGATGCCCTTGCGCCGCAATTGCGTCACTTTATTTGACGCAACTGCGGCGCAAACAATGCGCCCTATTTACAACGTGACGCATCTAGGAGATGCGTCACGTTGTAAAGCCCTGCGCCATAAGGAGGCGTTCCTGCGCAGGGGGGGCGTTCCTGCGCAGGAATGCCTCCTGAAAGTGGCTGAGTGAAATCTATGAGATTTCACTCAGTCACTTTCAGGCCAATGCTGCGTCAAAACCCTGCGCCTGCTTGAAGCAGGCGTAGGTCTTGATGCAGCATTGTGTAGATGCGGCACCCCCGAGCCTTGCTGGACCTGCGTCGCGCTTGCGATGCAACTCCAGCAATGCGCCACATTTCCGGCACAGATGCGTCACGCATCTGTGCCGTTTTTTCACTATGGTGCGCCGCATTATAAATGCTTCAGAAAAGGGGGTGGTGATGAACAGAGTGTCTGAATTAAGCAGACCACTCTTACCCAGTCCAAAGATCAGGGCTTGATCCATCACCGTTTTTTAGCTCACTGCACCATCCCAGCTCAGAACTTGGCTATATGCAAATTAGTCTTACCTTGGCCCAGTGCATCATGGGAACAGGGCAGACCAAACTACCAAGCCAATTCTTATACTGGGAAGGAAACAAGCTACCGGGGACCGGTTTCTGGCATTTCAGCCGTCTTCGGCCCGGCTTGCTTGAATCCTGATGGTGCAATGAGCTAGGGACTCACATCTGAGTATACCCTTCCACGTTCATCACCACCCCCTTTTCTGAATCGTTTTTGGCCACTATAGGTGTGGCAGGGTATACTCAGACATGAGTCCCTTTCTCACTGCACCATCGGGATTCAAGCAAGCCGGGCCGAAGAAGGCTGAAATGCCAGAAACCGGTCCCCGGTAGCTTGCCTCCTTTCTGGTGAAGAATTGGCTTGGTAGTTTAGTCTGCCCTGTTCCCATGATGCACTGGGCCAGGGACAGACTGATTTGCATATAGCCAGGTTCTGAGCTGGGATGGTGCAGTGAGATAAATAACGGTGATGAATCAAGCCCTGATCTTTGGACTGGGTAAGAGTGGTCTGCTTAATTCAGACACTCTGTTCATCACCACCCCCTTTTCTGAATCGTTTTTGGCCACTATAGGTGTGGCAGGGTATACTCAGACATGAGTCCCTTTCTCACTGCACCATCGGGATTCAAGCAAGCCGGGCCGAAGAAGGCTGAAATGCCAGAAACCGGTCCCCGGTAGCTTGTCTCCTTTCTGGTGAAGAATTGGCTTGGTAGTTTAGTCTGCCCTGTTCCCATGATGCATTGGGCCAGGGACAGACTGATTTGCATATAGCCAGGTTCTGAGCTGGGATGGTGCAGTGAGATAAATAACGGTGATGGATCAAGCCCTGATCTTTGGACTGGGTAAGAGTGGTCTGCTTAATTCAGACACTCTGTTCATCACCACCCCCTTTTCTGAAGCATTATAAATGCGGCGCACCATGGGTGGCGGAGCTGTGGTGCACTGTGGCGCACGTTAACTGGCGCATCCCTGGGGATTCGCCAGTTAACATAAATCTGCCCCATTGATTCTAATCCTTGCTACTGGTCAGTGTACAATAGTCGTATCCACGTATTCCCATATGATGCAATACCATGGACATATACCTCCACTGGATCGAGTCAAAAGCTTTAGCTTCATCCAGCAACACAGCCTTCATCTTCGGTTCTAGTTGATGCTGTACTGTAAACAATGTTTGCAAGTTGTACGATATTGAATGCTCTGGTACAAATCTCGATTGATCCGGTAGGACCAGATTGGGTAAGAGAGGCTGCAATCTGGTAGCGATTATTTTCGCCAGGATTTTGGTGCCTATATTTATAAGGGATAGTGGTCTGTATGATCCACACCTGTCTGGGTCCTTATCTGGCTTCAAAAGTGTGATTATTAGGGCTTCACTGAGTGTGGGGGGTATCCTGTTCCTCTTGTATGCCTCTGCGTACATGGCAAGTAAGTGTGGAGCCAGGCAATCTGTATATGTTTTGTAAAGTTCACTGGTGAGCCCATCCCCACCTGATGCCTTACCATTTCGCAAAGAGCGTATAGCCTCTTTCACATCTTCTAGTGCTATTGGTTGCACAAATATTCTCTCTGCCCCTAGGAGAGCCATCCCAAGGCCACATCGTCCAGGTATTGAGCTATTTCAGTTCTGAAAGCAGTATGTTGTGGCCCACATCGGCCAGTGTACAATTCCATAAATCCTCGTAGAATATCTGTTGCAGTATACCATTTAACACAGTTCTGGTCTACAATCTCTTCAATGTGTGTCTTTGTTTTAGATTCCGCTATTTTAGGTTTAAAGCATTTTATTGAGACATTTACAAAAATAGGAAACAGTTGTCGCAAAGAATTAGTGCTATGGCACAGCCATTTAGGAGCGCATTTGGCGCGTAAAGTCTCTTCAAACTAAATGCCCATCCGGGCTCGTCGCTTGATGCGCATACAGCGACAATAATACAAAAATAAACAAAACCCCTTCCCACTCCCCCCCACTCCCACCCCTTCTGTCCCCTCCCTTCCCACCCCCGTCCAGTGCTTAGTTTGCCCCCCCGCCTCACACCTCCTTCGCCGCCTTCCCCTCTCGGCTAGTCTCAATCTAAGACTCATCAATCAGCTGAATCTGCAGGTGATGTTAATCCCAAAAGTCGGAGATACCGTGGACATGTGAGTTCCTTAAATTCCGTAACCAGTAGTGTGTGAAATGGTTGCCACAGGTCGTTAAACTGCTCCACCTCTCCCGCCACTGTGAGCGACAACTTCTCCATGCCCAGGACATGCCATAATCTATGCAGCCAGCCCGTGATGGAGGGGAGTGTGGTGGTGCTCCAGTGTATGAGGATGTTTTGAACTGCCGAGCCCAGCGCTATTGCAATCTGCCTGCCTCTACGGGACTTTAGGGGGTACATCAACCGGTTGGGTAAGCCCAACAGTACATACGCAGGGAAGCGTGGCAGCTCGATGTCAAAATGTGTGTCAATCTCGTCCAAGACCTCTTTCCAGTAGGGGCGCAGCAGAGGGCAATCCCACAGCAGATGCGTAAGTGTGCCTATCTGTCCACAAGCCCGCCAGCATGTGTCCTCAATACCACGATTCATTTTATGCAATCTTTCTGGGGTGTAGTACCAGTAGGTGGTCACCTTAGTAAACGTTTCGGTAAGTCCCGTGTGGTATACGGAATGTTGTGCCCGATATGAAATCTGGTCCCACTCTGTGTGACTCAACGTCCTCCCCAATTCCCGTTCCCAACGCTCCCTGCCCGGGTTATAAAGATGAGAGGAAGGAGGTTGCAAAAATTTGTAGAGGTCAGAGATTAGTTTCGCATCTGAGGTGCGTGTCACAAGCCACTTCTCATAAGGTAGAAGCCTCCTGGCCGCTGATTCACGCACCTGCGGTTGCAGCGCCCAGTGGCGCACCTGTAAATAACGCATTCTCTCCGTTTCAGGTAGTTGATAGTCTCGCCTGAAGTCCTGAAATGCAATGACGCCATCTGGAGTATACATATGGAACAGCGTCCTGCACCCCGCAGTCCGCCAGCGCGTAAAGGCCCTCTGTTCCATCCCGGGGGTGAAATCCGGGTTCTCAACCAATGGTGTAAACGGCGAGGGGAACGTAGTGAGATCATAAACAACATTAGTGGCATCCCATATCTTCATCGGGACTCGCGTGATGAAAGACGCGTACAGATTGGGGGGCGGTGTGCCCTGCGCAGGAAGGGCACCTCCTGTAGAGGCCGGCCCGCTACTGCCTGGTCTTGAAAAAGCCAGTGTTTATCCGATTCCCATCTGCTCCACTCCACAAGATATCGCAGTTGTGCCGCCTGAAAATACTTGCGTAAATCCGGTATACCCCCTGCCTCAGGGGCTAGCGTGGATAGAGCCCTCTTCAGCCTAGGTTTGCGGCCCTGCCAGATGAAACGTGCAAGGTCCGCTTGTGTCTGCCGAATCCACCCCTTGGGGGGTTGGAGCGGCAGAGCCCGGAACAAAAATAGAACCTGTGGCAGGATCGTCATCTTAACTGCGGCTATCCTGCCGAGCCAAGATAGTGTGCCTTTGTTCCAGCGCCCCAGTTCCTCCTTAATTTTCTTTCCCAAGGCTGCATAGTTGGCGGTTACCATAGCGGGCAAGGTGGGTGCCAATAGGATGCCCAAATAAGGCACAAGGTCCATTGACCAGTGCATGGGGAAGAGGTTCTGGAGTTCGGTTCTCGTGGCAGCGGTCAATGACACATCAAGTCCGCCGACTTACCCATATTCATTTTGAATACCGCGACTGTTGACAAAGCCTCTAGCTCTCCAATACATGCTGGGAGTGCCCTCCCCGGGTTAGCTAGTGTCAGTATAACGTCATCCGCGTAGAGGCTAATCGTGTGGGTATACCTCCCCATCCTAACTCCCTTCGCGTTCGGGTTCTGGCGTATCCTTTGGGGCAAGAGGCTCCATATATAGAGCGAAAAGCAGCGGGGATAATGGGCACCCCTGCCTGGTGTCCCTCTCTATTGCAAACCTCTGGGAGCTGCAGCCATTCACCCGCACCACCGCAGATGGAAACCTGTAGCAATTGAATACTAGGGTGCTGAATTTTTCCCCTATTCCCACCTTCGCTAGGACCTGCTCTAAATAAGGCCAATGTACCCGGTCGAACGCTCTCTCCGCGTCTACGGCTAACAGAAATCTCTCTCCGGGAATCCTGGAGGCCTTCTCTAGGATGTGAACCACTCCTTTGGTGTTGTCCACCGTCTGCCTCCCAGGGACAAATCCTGCCTGGTCCGGGTCCACCAGTCCTGGCAGATGAAGTGCCAGCCGAGCCACAAGGATCCCAGTATACAGCTTGAGATCAATGTTCAGGAGAGAGATCGGTCTGCAAGAGCTGCAATGAGTCCAGTCCTTCCCTGGTTTGGGGATGACTGACACGGTTGCCTGGAGTAGATCAGGCGGGATAGCTCCAGGAGTGGAGAATGAGTTAAAAAGCCGGGTGAGGATAGGTGCCAGCGTGGAGCAGAACGTTTTATAGAAGAGTGACGTATAGCCGTCAGGGCCCGAAGCCTTTCCATGTTTGAGTTTAGAGATGGCAGTAATCACCTCTTCAACCCGAATGTCCCTTTCCAGGTACTCCGCTTGCTCCGGAGCGAGGGAAGGGAGGGCGACCGAATCCAGATAGTTTGCCTCCGTATGTGTCGATGGGGGTTCACTGGCGTACATTTCTGCATAGTACTGACGGAAAGCCTCCGCTATCGGGCCGTCCTCCGTAACTGTCTCTCCGTCGGAGACCAAAAGCTCCTTCACTAAGTGCGGTTGATGCGCCACTCGGAGTTTGTTCGCCAGAAGCCGGCCGCATCTGTCTCCCCCAGTGTAATACGCAGTTTCAAACGTAACGCTGCATACTCCGCTCTGTCCGTATCCAAGGGCGACAGGAGTTACCTCGCTGCCTTGAGTTGCCTCCAGATTCTAGGGGCTCCCGTACGTTGATGCACCTGCTCCAGCTCACGTACTTTGTGCGTGAGTTCGTCTTGTTTGTGTTGCCGTTCTCTGTTCTCTGCTGACGATATTGCTATAAATTCCCCTCTGAGCACGCCTTTAAGGCTGCCCACTGCGTCGCTAATGAAGTGTCGGTATTATCATTGTGGGTCTGATAATCGCGGACCGAGTCCGTAATGTGCTTCACTACTGTTTTTTTATGCAATAGAGTATCCCTGAGGCGCCAAACCCCGCGCGAAGGGGACACCGGCGGTAAGCGAAAGGTGCCCGTGACAGGCGCGTGGTCTGATAAGGAGAGAACCCCCATTTCAGAGGCCGTGGCTAGGTCACAGACTGGCCCCGTGACCAAGAGGTGGTCCAATCTCGCATAGGTCCTATGTGCATGCGAGTAATAAGAGTAGTCTCTGTCGGTGGGATGGAGGCGGCGCCAGAGGTCGTGGAGATCCAGGTCCTCCAGTTGGGATTTACCCACCTGTGAAATCTCCCCCGTCTGTGGGTACCTCTGCGCTGATATGTTTAAGGACGAGTCGAAGACCATGTTCAGGTCTCCTCCTATGATAATGTGCCTATCTGAGGTGGCTGTAATATCCACTAAGGCCGAGCTGAGAAATCGCTCTTGATGCTCGTTGGGGCTGTATATCGACCCAATGGTAAACACCAGACCTCCTGACTTAACCCTGTACACTAGAAGTCTCCCTTTTTGTTCTGCAAATTTATGTAAAACCTCCCCTTTAAATGTTCGGGACACTAGGATTCCCACCCCGGCTGTCTTGGTAGTGTTGGAGGAAAAAAATAGGGTTGGAAATTTGTGAGATCGCATCCTATGGCAATCACGGGCTAGCAAGTGGGTCTCTTGCAAGAGACAGATATCTGCTTGTGTGCCTTCCAGCAGGGACAGGACCGCCCTCCTCTTGAATGGGTTGTTCAATCCCTTCACATTAAGGGTTACGACCCTAAGGGCTGCCATAGGTGTAGGGACAAATGTAGCGCAAGCGTTGAATCATAGCCCAGGTGGGGCGGCTCTGAGATAAGTAGTGTGCGGGAGCCCTGTCAGGCCAGAGTAGATGCATCAAAAACACTGGACGACCCTCACCCTTCCCCCCCAACTCCCCCTGAACTTCCCCTGAACCGCGCTCCCCCCCCCCTGCCCCACTCTTCAACCAACAACTCCCTCCTGCAAACAACCAGCCCCTTCTAACCCCCTCCCCTCTTCCCCTCCTGTACCCCCTGGAACCCCAACCTTTAGTCCCAGTCATGTCCCAAGTGGACAAGTCTGTGGTGAATTACCTGAGTGGACGTCCGGCCACTGTCTCCTCCCCACGGCACCCCACCCCCAGGACCCCGAACCTGCAATATCAGTAAGGCTGTGATGTTCTCCCCCCAGAGTGTTCCTACGCCGTCAATGCAACATCATTATTGGAAGCCGTGTCTCTGGCCACTTCGGAAACGGCGTTTGCCATGCTGGCTCTAATGGTGGGTGAGTCTGGTCTCAGGGGAGTGGCAGGGGCTCGTCTCCTCGACACTCTCCGCCAGCCGTCTCTAGGGCCACGCCTCGGACGTGGCATAGCTGCATCTTCCTCCTCTGCGGTGATCCCCAGAACCTCGCATGTCTCCTGCAGTGATCGCAGTTGGTGCATCGTGCCATTCCACTTAAAGATGAGGCGGAAGGGGTGGCCCCAGGTATAGGACGTTTCGTGCTCTCTCAAAAAATCGGTCGCTATCTTAAATGCTTTGCGCTTCTGAAGGGTGATAGCGGACAAGTCCTGATACAGAGAAACAGAATGACCGCGAAAAGTGAAGGATTGTTTCTTTCGTGCCTCCGCCAAAATGCGCTCTTTCAATGGGAAGTCTGGGAGAAAGGCCAAAATGTCCGGTGGTGGTGCCGACGCACGCCTCGGTGGTCCCACTCTGTGCGCCCTGTCAATCCGGATGGGAAACTCCGCTGGTTCTCCCAAGATCTCCCTGAACAGGTCTCGTAAGTAACCAGCCACATCCGTGCCCTCTTCTGTAGATGGAACTCCTCGGACCGGAATGTTATTTCGTCGAGACCTGTTTTCAAGGTCCTCGTTGTGCGTTTGGAGATCCAGATGTTGGTCCCGTAGGCGTAACACCTCCTGTTGCAGCTGTACAATTTCATTGTCAAGCCGGTGGTTTGTGCTCTCCACGGTGGCCACCCGCTCTCCCAGGCTGTCTACTTCTCTGCACACTCGCACCTCTCTCGCTACTTCCTGCTTCAGTGTTTGAAAACCGTCCCTGAGGGTGCTGAAGAGGGATTCCAGGAAGGACCTAGTGACCGGCGGCTCCCCACCGTTCGTGTTCTGCGATCCTCCGGCGGAGCTCGGTGACGGTTGCCCCTTGTCTCCTCTTTGCTGGGTCCTGCCGAGCATCTCCGCGAGAGTGCGGTCCCCTTTCTTGCTACCCCTGTTGCCTGCCATCGTGGTATGGATGTGGGTCAGATCCCCCGCTCCACCTATTCTGCTACTCCAGGCCCTCCAGACGTCTCCCGGGATCTACTGAGAAAACCCTGCCAGATACCACTGATCTTGTCTCTCACTGTGGCCGGAAGAATTGCCCCCAGACTGCTAGGGCCTTAGGACCAGGTCCGGCGCCAGTCGGCCGTTCCGTGACCGCTGCTAGGGTGCTCTGTATGCAGGCAGGTAGTCCATCGCCACCAGGCAGCCGACCCTCCACTGTGCCGCCTGTAGACGCGGTCCACGGGGGCGCCCGCCTCAGTTCGCAGTATTGGAGACTTGTCTCTAGTCCTGTAGAATACCAGCGACTCCCCGCAGGGAGGTGGTCCCGTGATTGGCCAAGTCTGGTCCGCTCCGCTGTCCTCCTGTGGCAGCCCTTCTGTTCGGCCTCACCGCGGTCTCCGGTCTCGCCGGCCTGCCCATATTCCAGGCTGTGCTCCTGTGCTCTGCAGGCCCCACCAGTCCGGCACGTATGGTCGGGTTCTCTCACGACACGCTAACAATGAAGGTCCCCCCTTGCCGCGTTATCAGCAGTCAGTGTACGCCAGGGCATCCACTCCGGGTCAGGGCGCAGGGGTCGTCTTCCACTCCTATGCAACTTCCACTCATCCGCGTAGTAGGACAATACCTCCGATGATCAGCTCTCGCCTGCCCTGTTCCGAGGACCCCCCGCCGGGGGCCCTGCTGTGAGGCCGCAGCCGCGACCCCAAGATCTGCTGCTCTGCTCGTCTTCACTGCTGGGCCCTGCTGGTCTCTGGGTGCGGCCGACACTGCTGGGCCCTCCGCCCTGTTGTAAGACTCTCGGGCAGGCGTGCCCGCTCCGCTTCGAAGAGCCTCTGTCAGAGGCCTTGCTGGTAGGCCGCAGCCGCGACCCCAGGTGCTGCCATTCCGCCCGTTGTCTTAGCTGGGCCCTGTTAGGCACTGGTTGCGGTCGATGCCGCGAGGCCCACCGGCCCGTCCCGACACCTCCCGGGCAGCCAGGACACTGGAGGCTTCTCGGGGCGCTGGTTCCGGTGCCCCCGGCGTAGCAGTCGCCGTTCGGCTAGCGTGGGCCAGTCCTCACTTCCCAAGCTCCCCCGGCCACACGGGACCCCCTCCGTATCTTCTTTCATCTCCTGGTCCGGGGGGAGCTCCGGAGCGAGTTCAGCTCCTAGGACTGGGGGCCGAACTCCGGGCTTTGTCTCCGTCGGCTTCGGGTCACCTCTAGCGAGTGTCCGGTCTGCTAGGCCGCAGCCGCGGCCTCAATTACTGCCCTGCAGCGTCTCCTCCAGCACGGCTCCACTCGCCGGGCCGCAAGCCGCACTCCGGGCAGTCTCGGCGCCGCAGAGTCCTTCTCTCCTCTGTGTTCCACACCGGGCCGAGGGTTAGCGCGGTGTGCAGCCGGCCGAGTCACCGTCTTCTGTTTCCCGGAGGTCGGTCTCCGTTACCCTTGTCTCCCGGGCCCGACCTCCTTCGCCGTTCGGCAGGCCGCTCCGGGACCGCTTCGAGGCCAGTCCCGCTGCCAAAGTCGTCGTTCCGGGCTCCACTACCTCTCCCGGCGCTGCTGAACACCAGCGGGGGGAGAAGAAGCTATATACCAAGGCCTGGGCCTAGTCGGACCGGGGAGCCGCGAGGAGAAGTGTCCTCTCACTCCGACATCTTAGCCACGCCCATCATTCCGCTATTTTAGAGGTTAGAGTGCGTCCTGGTCTTCAACCTTCCCCATACGACCTCACTTTCCACCTTCTGGACATCTGATGCACTTCCTGCTCTACTATTCCAGTGTATTCTGTAAGCCGATCTCGTATTTCAGCCAGTGTATTCCGGGAGGGGGAACTGTTCGTAGCTTCTCTCTAGTGTTTGTGGGGTACCCTCTATTTTTTTTCAATCTATTGTGGAGTGCTTTCAGGATACCTGCTTGTACTCCTATGCTCTCACCGCATATGGTGGCCTTTAGCCTCCCCGCCCGCTCTACGGACCCTTCATTCTCCTGACTCTCTGGGGGTCGGTAGATGCCGGTAACCCCTCCCGATGGATGGGCGGTGGCAGAATTACACCATTTACACTGCATTAAATTAATGTGGTTAACATGGGGCATCACATTACCATATGTATCAGGATCACAATAACATAGGAGCTATGAATTTCGCTTGAGGCAAATCTGTAAATATCTGACATTTACATAGATCACCTACATGAAACCGGTACCAAGGCTGCCAAGCAGTCCAGAGTCCAAACAGCAGGTTCCTTTCAGAACTGGGACAGTCATTACCACGTAGAGTCTGCCACCCCATACCAGCCTCCTGCTCTCACCTGTGTACTCAATGTAGACACATTGGCCTATTGATCATTGGACGTGTCATCCGCCCTCATTTAATGTTGTTCTCTCTGGCTCTTTAGCATTGTTCTGACGATGTCAATGGCTGTTTTGGGCGAAGTGAAGATCCTGTTCTTGCCCCCAGCCTGTATGCGCAGCTGGGTACAGCATGGCGTATTGAGCGTGTTCAGACTGAAATGTATTTTTTACTTGAAGAAATTCTTTACGTGCTCCTTGAACTGCTGCAGCGATTTCAGGATAAAATGCAATGTAATTTCTCTGGTAGTTTATGGACTGCTTCTCCTGTGTTATGCAAAGCACCGCATTCCTATCCCGGTAATTTAATAACTTGGCAATTATCTGGCATGGAGCTGCTCCTGGTACAGGCCACGCCAACAGTGATTTATGCGCTCTCTCTCCACTACCAGGACTTTGGACAGATGTTCAGAACCAAATATCTCTTGCAGCATGTTTTCGACGTACAGCTCCAATCTCCCGGTATTGGTGGACTCGGGTAAACCGGTAATCCGAAGATTATTGTGGTTGGAGCATGCCTCTAAGTTGTCATTCTTGGCGTGTAGTACAGCTAGCACCATCTCCATATTTACACATTTTGTGGTGACGGTTTGTAGGCCATCTTCTGCAGTTGAGATACGCTGCTCTGACTCCCCCAGACTGGCACCCTGTTTGACTAGTTTAGCTGCCATGTGGTCCATACGCAAGTTGCGCGTGTCTATTTTGCCGTCTACTGATTGCAGACTTTGCTGCTTGGCTAGGAGAGTAGTTTCCAATGCCTTGGCTCCCTGGGATTAGGGTTTCTGCTCCGAGTCTGAGAGCGCATGTTGTTAGGCTTTAGTAGGCCTCTGTGTTTAGAACATTAGGTGTGCTTGCTGTTTATCTGTTTTCCCCATAGTGACTATGTCCCAGAGCTCTCAGTTGGGTAAACTCAACTCTTTTTTTTTTCTGAAGTCTTAGCATGGTGCCCACCAGGTCCACTGGGATCTCTTAATTATGTGTCAGTGCAATTCTGTCACATACACAGGCACCCTTTTCCAGCTCTCTCAGCACCCTTGTTTTTCAGTGGATGTTGAGGCCTTAAGCAAATAACCCACAATGCATAGGCAGTAATTGCTAGTCCCAATCCCCCTGTCAGGCAGCTACCAGGTTGGCATGCCACTCCCACGGCCAGGTGTCGAAGGGGGGCTGCTAAGCCAAGGCTACTCAATGGTTTTTATTACATGACAGATGTTTGCTGTACTTCACCAGGTGTTTAGATTAAGCCTTTTCCTACAGAAGGTCTACTTCCAATTCAGTTACATAATGAGGCATTTTTAGTAGGGCACCACGCCTACATCCAGGCTTCCATTAGGGTCTCTGACCCTCTCTCTGTCCCCGCCTTGTGTGTATGGCCTCTGCTGCTCACCCGACCTTCTCGGCTGCACCGCGGTAGGCGCACACATTGCCTTCTCACCTCATGGCCTCGGAGCACCATATGCCTAACTAACCCCGGCTGCCTTCTCAAGAGCAGCACTCAGTTCTCTACCCCGGCCAGCGGGTATGTGCACGGTATCTCTGCTTGTCACAAGGCACAGCTCACAATTCCCTCTGAGCATGTCTCCTACCGCGTAGCCCCTGCACTATATTCCGCTGCAGGTGCTTCTAACCAGTACAGACCCAGTGAGTCAGTGTAATTATGGACCCTGCAGTGTCCGAGTAGTCTTCTCTAGTCAGCGCAGTTTAGCACAGGTCACACTCCCTGGAGCGGCCCATTTCTTCTCCTAATTCTCAGGGCAACTGACATTTTCGCCTTCACAAAGTTCTGCAGTGGCCTTTACAGGCTGGGGGAATCTTTGTCAGATGTGGCCGCTCAGGCAATTCAGGAGGCAGATTCAGGTTTCGGTGCCTTCAGCCTCAGTGTTCCGCCGGTTTTAGGCATGGATGGCAATCATACCACTAGATATTAAACTGATTTTTATATTCATCCGGCAGAGCTGCACTAGAGCGCTGCCTTCTTGCAGTAGGCTCTATAGCACCCCCCGATATGCTTGATTTATTTAAGTATGCTTAAACTTAACTATGAGTTTCTTTTACTAAATAAGAAATGCTAACTTTAAAATGCATTAAATTGCCTTTTTCCTTAGCCTACATTGTTTCATAGCCTGATCTAATGGACTTTTGTTACGTTTCCTCCAAAATTGCTTTATCTGTTCTGTTCATGCAACATTCTTAAACCCGTTTACCGCGGCGAACATTCCGCCACGGTGCGGGCGTTCTGAAGGGTGGTCGGGGCTGCGTCGGCCAACGGTCGTTCGCAGCACCAGGAAGGGAGTGCTTCCGTCGGCCGTTGGCCAATGGGAGCATGGAACGGGTTAATCAATGAGACACTTTTCCAAATACTTACTTGTGTGTGAATTGGTGGGAACTTAACCTCTCAACTTAATCCATGAAGAGAAACAAAGTAAATAAGCTTTTTGTCAACTAACCTGTGAGGATGGAATGGACAGTTGTTTCTTATGAGCAACATTGGAAAATATGTTGAAGTATCATTCTTATACCTGGTGAACAGAAGAATGCTCACATGACGGTCAGGTCATTGTGTAGTGACAACTGATGTCACAAATGGATGAGTTGGAGTGTAAAAAGTGACTTTCATAGGAGGAGGTAGCCCTTTCTCTTCCATAGCCTCCAACCTGCCTGCCGGAATATTTTTACATGGCCCTTCCCTTTTTCCTTTTGCTAATGAACTTACCTGCTGGTCAATTTGGAGCTGTCTGGTGAGGGACCAGACCTGAACTTTCCTAATTATTGTGACACTTCCTTTGCCCATGCCTGTGGCATTTTCCTTAGGAGTCTCTAACTTGAAACCCTGTACCCATGCTAAGAGAACTATTTTGAACCATACTCCTGCCTTTTTGGGTGGAAAGAATCTCTATTCTTAACCATCCTCTTATGGATACATTCATTTAAAAATAAATTTACTTTGAGTAAATGTGCAGTTTTATATTTTGAGGTATAAGACTCATGACTAAACTGCTTAAAATACTACTTAAATGCATCAATTTTGGATCATTAATACAATAACCAAATTATCTAAATTTACCTGAGTCTTATATTGTATCTTAATGTTCTTCACACATAAATTGTGCTTATGATATAATGATTTCTAAATGTATGATAGGGAGAGTCATAAATTATTTTCAGAACATCAGGCTCTTTTGTTCTTATTCTGTGTAGCCACAACAGAGCTTCTGGTTTGTATAATTCATGTTAGATTGAACTTCTTTAGAAAGTTAGGTCTTCCAATGGTAATACTCTATTTCTATAGCATGGTTCTGAGAGTAGTATACTTGAGGCAGATCTTTAATTAGTGAGTTGGCTACCAATTACTGGTCCTCATTGGGTGGCCGACAGTTCGACACCCTGAATTCTCACCCCTCTCTATGACAAAGAAAGGTCCATCTGAGGACCCATGCCTCTGTGACTGAAGTATAGAATCTGAGCTAAGTGACTAAGATTGTAAAATAACTGTATGTGCCCAGTGCTAGAAAAACAGAAAAGTGCAAAAAGAACAATTGATTGACAGAATGCAGAACAATGTCATACATTCACCCCAGTATCTGAGCCCAAATCCATTGGTTTTTTTTGCTCACCATGCCATTCCAGTTTGGACCCAGCCATATGCAAATCAGTTGACCCTGTGCCCTATGGGAACAGTCCAGCCCGAACTGCCAGGCCAAGTCGAAACTGGACTGGAAACAAGCATCCTAGGACCGGTTTCGGGCTTTTAGCCCTCATCAGCCAGGCTAGCTTGATTCCAGTGGCATGGAGAGCACAGGACCCACGTCTGGGCATACCCGGCTGATGAAGGGTGATGCCCTGAAACCGGTCCCAGGATGCTTGTTTCTGGTCCAGGGAGGACCTGGCTTGGCAGTTCGGGCTGGACTGTTCCCGTAAGGAACAGGATCGAGACTGATTTACATATGGCTGGGTCCAAACTGAGGTGGTTTGGTGAGCAAAAGAATGATGGACTAAACCCAGATCCTTGTGACTGGGGGTGAATGTTTGTATTGTCCAGCATTCCGTCCATCAATGGTTTCTTTTGCATATGTCGCCCTAAGTGTGAAGGGTATGCCCAGACGTGGGACTCCTGCTCACTACACCACTGGATTCAAGCTAGCCTGGCTGATGAAGGGTGATGCCCTGAAACCGGTCCCAGGATGCTTGTTTCCAGTCCAGGGAGGACCTGGCTTGGCAGTTCGGGCTGGACTGTTCCTACAAGGAACAGGGTCAATACTGGTTTGCATATGGCTGGGTCCAAACTGGGGTTGTGTCGTGAGCAAAAGAATGATGGATTAAACCCAGATCCTTGTGACTGGGGATGAATATTTGCATTGTCCAGCATTCAGTCCATCAATTGTTTCTTTTGCATATGTCGCCCTAAGAGGGAAGGGTATGCCCAGACATGGGTCCCGTGCTCACTATACCACTGTATTCAAGCTAGCCTGGCTGATGAAGGGTGATGCCTGAAACCAGTCCCAGGATGCTTGTTTCCGGTCCATGGTGGACCTGGCTTGGCAGTTCGGGCTGGACTGTTCCCACAAGGAACAGGGTCAAGACTGAATTGCATAAGGCTGGGTCCAAACTGGGGTGGTGGGCTGAGCAAAAGAATGTTGGATTAAACCCAGATTCTTGTGACTAAGGGTGAATGTTTGCCTTGTCCAGCATTCCGTCCATCAATTGTTTCTTTTGTATATGTCGCCCTAAGTGGGAAGGGTATGCCCAGATGTGGGTCCCGTGCTCACTACACCACTGGATTCAAGCTAGCCTGGCTGATGAAGGGTGATGCCCTGAAACCGGTCCCAGGATTCTTGTTTCCAGTCCATGGTGGACCTTGCTCTGCAGTTCGAGCTGGACTGTTCCCACAAGGAACAGGGTCAAGACTGAATTGCATATGGCTGGGTCCAAACTGGGGTGGTGTGGTGAGCAAAAGAATGTTGGATTAAACCCAGATCCTTGTGACTGGGGTAAAAGTTTGCATTGTCCAGCATTCCGTCCATCAATTGTTTCTTTTGCAGAAAAACAGAAAAGAGCTTACGCTGGAACACCATGGGACAGTCGTCCGGTGAAATGCCTAGCATGGCATCCTTTTCCCATTGAGTCTTGTGGTGGGGCACAGCTTTGCGCTGCAGTGCTGAGCGAATGGCCCACAGCCAGGACCTGTTCTTCAGAAAATTTGTGCCAGAGTACAAGAGGCTGCAACCCAACCGCTATCCACTGTTGTGATGCCAACTGTTGTGATGCTTCAGTGTCACATTATTGCCTCTGCTCCATGGCAAACAACAGCACAACGTGGCAACGAGCTAGAGTGTGGTGCCTAAAGCTGTGTTTTTTTAGGTGGTTGTGGGTTAAATCTCAGTTTGACCACAGTTTGAAGCCCTGAAGGCAGTCAGCTGGTTGTTGAGAGCTTCCTCAACAGCCTTTAACATAGCCCTATAATTGTATGCGCTAAATACACAATGGGAAAGAAATCTTCCATTTTTTTGTTTCATTTTGTACTTTGTTCCAGACAACTCCCGCTCACCCCGCCCCTCCTGCTACAGCAACTTCTGATGCCAGAAATGTAAATTGGGGAACGATGGGACAGAACAATGTTCCTCTGCAGATTAATAACAGGAACACAAACATGCAATATCCTGGGTCTTCCGCGCCGTCCTGTTTGCGGCTCGGGCCCAATACTTGAAAGCACTGAGTGGAAGCGAGGGAGCTTGCAGTCTTTCTAAAGTCTTTAGGGGGCCCGACAGGCTGCCAAAGAATGCATCTGTGAAACCACTTATTTCCGTCGGCTTGCTTCGCGGAGATCCATTACCAGGCGGAACACGGAGTTTTTGCTCCCAACAGAAACAAATGCACGTCCTTCCAAGAAACACTTCCACGTCTGTGGTTCCGAGGTATGTCATTGTTTGCTCTCGGTTACAAATGGCTCTGCAAAAACATCCGCCCTGCTGGAGCGCGCTTCCTGCCGTGCCAGTCAAAGGCGGGCAGGTGCAGCTGCCTTCTCCCCGAGGGCACTGACCCGCGGCAGGGGCGCGGCGGGCGCGGAGCCGGGAACCAGCACCCCAACAAGAGAAAGGTCACGCTCGACAATACCCCCGGAAAGGCAGAAGCTGCGAGCTTTCGGCGACAAGCAGAACATTTCTCACGCTGCGTCCAATAATGCGCCCCTTGACAAAAGGTCACCGAATCATTGATTTTCTTTGGCATTCGCTAATCCTTTGGATGGGTCCTATTTCGAACGCGAATTTTACTTTCGGTGCCTGTACATATCGCACCCAGCCATACTGTCAAAAAGCTTGAAAGAACAAATATCACTGGTCTTGGAAGCCACTGCGTGGAGTTAGGAGGATAAAGGCAGAGTCTTCCCAACGGAATTTTAAACTGTGACTCGCTCGTCGCAGCAATTGCATTAACCCACTGCGCTGACTCCCGGTTCTGCCGTGATCTTACTGTGCGGGGATGCCACCCAAGCATGATTTCCCAAATGACAAGCTGTGGCTCTCAGAATAAAATGCAAGGTTGTTTGTCACAGTTTGATGCCGTGTAATGCCTCAGGTGTCAACAAGTATGTTGAAATAGTTTTTTAATGCTGTACAAAAATACGGTGTTAAAAATAAAAATGATGAATGTATACATTAAATGGTCTACTATTTTCTTTATGCATTTTCATTTATTGAATAGTACTTGGCTCTGGGCGACTGTTAAGCATACGGGGGCATATTATCAAGGGGGTTTATCTCTGCTTTTTTGGCTTTAAAAGCCAAGAAAGCGGAGATAAAATTATCTCCCTATTACCTAGCTGTCGCTAACACCAGTTAGCGACAGCTAGTAGGAGATAGCGACCATCTTGGGCCCCGCTTTGCATGTCAGTGAAATTTATCACTAATGACATGCAAAGTGGGCGTGCCAAGATGTTAGCGACTGGAAACAGTCGCTAACATCGCTATCTCCTATTACCAACTTTTGGAGATATTCGCGCTAAGAGCGAATATCTCCAAAAGCTAACACCTGCCCCTGAGCAGTTCTTAGCCATGTTATCCAATGGTAGGTGGATAACATGGCTAAGAGCATTAGCTCAGTAATGCATGAATATCGCTGACTTTTCAGCGATATTCATGCATTTCGGCTGATTTTTATCGCTTAGGAGATAAACCTTGATAATAGCAAGGTTCCTAAGCGATAAAAATCGCCGCAGCTCGGCGATAAAAATATCCCCGCTAAACCAACATAGCGATAATTATCACTAGTTGTTGGTAATATGCCCCACAGTCTTTTTGAGCAATTGATCTCTTCACCTTAGCACTATGCCACAGCCTGATTTGAGCAGCTGACGATGTTTGCAATTTGGCAGTTTAGGGATTATTTTACTGAATTTTAAACGACCTTTGTTTTAGTCCTTTGCTGGATCCTGGTTAAGGCAGAGAGATCCCAGTATACAAAGCCATTTTGTGACCGAAAACCAGTGAAAAGTTAAGGCCTCTTCAATGAAGATGGAAGCAGATTTTGCAAAAGGGAAGATGTCCCTGTTGGACAGTTTCCCTTTTTTGGTCAGGTGACCTCAGGATGCAGCGGTTCAGAGACCTCACTCACTGCCTGCTCCCCCCATTGTTTCCCATGTTTTTTTTTTTTTGCAGCAGCATCGGTTCCTTTAAGGATCACAAACTGCTTTAACAAAAAAAATCCCGTTTGACAATGCAAGCACGGGAATGGTGGTCTGCTGTTCCTTGCAGGTCACCATCCACGTGGTTGTTATCAATCATAGAGTCTCAAATAGCGATCTGTTTATTCATTATTCATTAGGAAAGTCGTCCTGCAACCCCTTGCATCTGGATCATTTTCAATGCAACCTGTTAGTACCGAGGGTGCATAGCAAAATTAAAGGCAGTCTGCAAAAAGTCCGCATGCAATTTGTTACCAGTTTTTGTCACTAGTCTTTTGGTACATCCGCCCAGATTTTACCCTTAAGGTATTTAATTTGCTTTGTTACTATTGTGGTACATTGTAGCATGTCGGCGCATGGATGGACGCTCCCTTCTTTGCCTCCTGAAACGATGCACTATGAAAGTTCTCATTCTTACACCAAAATTAGAGAACTTAGGCATCCTCCAACAACAGTTGTTTCTGGGGAATGTATAAGGTTAAGCCAGCAGTTTCCCTATTTAATGCATATTCAGGAGTAAGGAGTAAGGGCCCACCCCTTCTGGACTCGTTTGAGGTAGATTTTGATCACAGAACAATGTATGTGTATATTCTACATCTGTACATAGGATAGCCCATGGCTTCGATTGCTACCACCTGATTTGGTCCAGAATTACTACCCAAGTCTCGTAGCCTGAATCCCAACTTTGCTTTGATTGATGGAAAGGCTTTCACTGGTAACACAAATCCTGTGATTCCCCAATGAGACCTCCACATATGCGTTTACTTCTCAGAACAGTCATCTTATAGGTCAAACATGCATTCCAATCTGCATTAAACTGCATTTTCCAAGCCTACAGCAAACATGCACCAAAGTGACTTTGCTCCTGGTTTAGGGAAAACTACCACAGACTCTGTTAGAGACAAATCTGTAGCACTTAACTTATGTCCTACTTAAAATGTACAGCTTCATGTGCAATAATTCATACATGTCTTGTCGCAACACTTTCAATCAAGCTCATACTGCCTTGCTGTAGGCAGATATTTAATCCGGCCCGGAATTCACATTCTCCCTAAAATGCTGCAATAGTGCTGGTGGTTGGAGGTGGTGGGTGACAGCGTACCCTTTTGGGGCCCAGGAAGTAGCTGTTTGTTGTTGAAAGACGCATTGTGAATAATACCAATACTTGCAGTGGGATTTGGGTCTGGCCATTGTTTATCATTAGTTGGAGTTCTTTTCAATAATATTTGCTTCCGGGGGCGTGGCCAAGCAGCATGGCCGACAGGACGTGAGCTCCACCAGCTCCGTCCGGAGGACCCGTTTATCCTGAATAAAGATCCTACCTGGGCTGTCTAATCGAGAGTGGATAGGCCGGAATCCTTCCTGCAACGAACGAGACCCCCACAGTGTGGGGGCGACCCATAGAAACCCCGCAAACAACGCCGGAGATCCTGTTGGCGATCTGAGGGCTTCGCACTGAACTACGTGAGGCCGTGGTCTGGGCCTACGGAAGAGTGTGGCGGTGCGGGTCGCTCGCCCGGGCGGGGTGTCTGGTTGCTCCCGGGCTTGCCGCATCCTCGACGGACCTCCGCTTGCTGGGGACGGCGGCTGGCAAACATTGAGAAGCGGCTGGTGGCTGACCTGGGGCCTCTGCGATTCGCGCCGGCCTGTGCGGGGAGATCGCGGCGCCCGCCCCTCCCCCTGATGCCCTGCTGAAGCGGAGCCACCGATCGAGGAGTTTTCCCCCGGGTGAGTGCCTGGCTGATCCCTGGGACCCTGGGAGACTTGCGGAGGGCCGCAGCGGGCAGCGGTGCAGTGATCCAGAGATCACCTCTTCCCTCGCTGGAGGCGGTGGCCGCCAGAGACCGATCTAAACCCCTGAGTTGCCGAGCGGCCTGGCTGGGCTGATCCGCCTTGACTCCCTGCGAGGAGCTTGAGGCGCCTGGCCCCCCCCCCCCTGAACAATTAACTACGGCGGACCTTCCACGGGGGGCCCGCTATAGCTGTGAGACCTGTGGCAGTCCGTGGGGTTGCGCTTCGAGTGGACTGGCGCCCCTCCCTCGCTCACCCACCATTTTGTCCGGATCCCGAGGCGGTTTCTTCCTCACGCCGCAATGGCGCAAGGCCTGGAAGATCCCTGAACTGCAGTGTGCTGTAGCTGTGCGCACCCCTGGGGGTGCGCCCCTGGTGACTTGGGGGTCGGGCTGCTGCCTTTTGGAGGTGGGGGGTGCCGTTCCGGGTGCCCTGGTTAGCGAGGGACCCTGCCTGCCTTCATCGGCCGGACCGCCTAAGATCCCACCACCTGACCCGGTGGGTGCACAGTGAACTGCTGGCTGCCCAGTTACTCGCTACCGCTGGGGGTACCAGACTCCTGACCCTATCGGTACGTCTACACCGTGGGAGGGACTATACCTATCCGCCTTTGCTTCCTCCGTTTGGTCCCCTGCTCGGGTTGGACGCCATCCAGAGTGCAGTTGCCTGGCGCTACCTAGCGCGCTTCCATTTCACCTGGTAATCCTCTCTTTGGACCACCCTTGCCTTCCACACCTAGCCGGTGGTGCCTGGGGCAACCCTCCGGAACATATTGGGAAGATACACGATCTATTCCTCCTGATGGCGAACCGCAAGGATAGGTCTTCTAAGTCCTCCCAACCCAACACCATAGTGCAGTATACTACTCCACGTCTGCCTTCACAGAGGATTACACGGCAGACGGGCCCGGAGGACGGAGGGGATGGCCCAGTGGAGCCGTCCCGAGCAGAGATCTTGAAGGCTATTCAGGGATCCCATTCTGCCTTGGAGAGGCAGATTGAGACTGTATCCATTGATGCTAATCTGCTTCGAACGGATCTCCGTAAAGTAGTGGACAAGGTCTCAGATGCGGAGGGTAATATCACCCAACTACAGAGTGAGGTGGCTTCCTTCTGTTGCGCACCTTACGTCCACTATCCGTGCGCTGGAGAGAAGAGCTGAGGACGCGGAAGGTAGGGCCCGTCGAAGTAACATCAGGGTCCTGGGAGTGCCGGAATGCCTAGAGGCGGGAAATGCAGAGCGCTTCTTGGAGACCTGGATCCGCACTCAGCTGTGCCCGACCTGACTGTCCAGTGTCTTTGTCGTGGAACGGGCGCACAGGGCCCTTGTCCCCCCTCCACGCCCAGGCGAACCTCCTAGAGCCCTAATCGCAAAGATCCTGAACTATAAAGATCGTGATTGTATCCTGAGAGCCGAAAGGGAAACTGAGTCCCTCACAATTGAGAACAGCTGAGTTTCCATTTATCCTGACTATACCCAACAAGTGCAGGAGCAGCGGAAGTCCTACTTAGGAGTTAAGGAAAAACTCCGGGAAATGAAACTCCAATACATGCTTCTATACCCTGCCAAACTGAAGGTGCTCTCTTAGGGCGTGCTCACTTCTTCGAGTCTCCGGCGGAGGTATGGGAGTGGCTCAAGATACGGGGAGACGACCTACCCCCTGGTGAGCACGGCGGCCCCCGCGAGACCTGGGGGACACGACCCCAGCGGCGGCGTCGAGGCAGAGGAAGGCGCCGATCTGGGTCCCGGGGTTCTGCCGAGCCTCGAGTTACTGTGGGAGCAGATGGAGCACTCCGCATGAGAACTTCGTCGACGGGGGCCGCCCCGGAGTCCCCTAGGGCATCCACCCCTGGTGAGGTCTTGGTCCCAGATACCTTGCAGGAAACTTTGCCGGATATGGACTCCACGGCTCCAGTGATCCTGTAAACTGGCCTTTCCGAACCACGGCCTGAGTAGGCTCTGACTTGAGGTACTGTTTTGTTAATGCTTTCTTGTCCTCTGGATTTGGGGGCCTCCTCTTGGACCTGGTCTGGTCCAAAGTTGTCCCTAACTGGTGTTGGGGGCTCTAAATGGCTGGCTGGAGTGGAGGACTTGCATCCCACTAGACGGAGGTACGGGGTACGGGGTCCACGTTTTCCGGGTGGACCGACGCCCAGACTAGAAACTGTATTCAGTATACATGCCCGGGGACTGTTCTGGAACATTGGGTCTCTTGGGGAGCTGGGGGGGAGGGTGGGTGGGTTTGATTTGTTGTGTGGGTTGAGTGAGTTGTATGGGGTGGCTGTGTACGTCCTGGCACTGGCAGGGGAAGGGCGGGGTGGCGTTTGTATTTGTTGCTATCCTCTTGCTCGTGGGTTGGGGTGGGAAAAAAATGTTTTCGAAGCAGTTCTGAGTTTTGGGGTTTTTGGAGGGTGGGGAAGGGTTAGTGCGGAAATTATTGCTGGCATTAAATGCGTAATGAATCGGACATATGTGGGGCTCATTGGAAGGGCTACTCCTTCCGGTCTGGCTGGAGCGGGGGCGGCAAGTCACAATGTATGTATGCTATGGCCCGGCTGGGCGCAAACACCGACCATGGGTTTTAAATTCTTAACCTGGAATGTGCGTGGTTTGGGTACTTGCACCAAGAGACATAGGGTCCTTTCCTTCCTTAAACGGCATGGGGTCTCAGTGGCCTGTTTGCAGGAGACCCACTTGGATGAGGACGGCGCGAAGCGGTTGTCTAAGAAATGGAGAGGTCAGATCTTCCACTCCTCCTTCTCCACATATGCCAGGGAGGTCCTCATTTGGGTGGCCCCAGGGATCCCTCATTTGGGTGGCCCCAGGGATCCCTCATTTGGGTGGCCCCAGGGATCCCTCATTTGGGTGGCCCCAGGGATCCCTTGCACTGTCCAGTACGTCGAGGCGGACGTTGAAGGCAGATATCTGCTAGTGCGGCTTAGGCTGGATGATAAGGAATTATTACTCCTGAACTCCTATGCACCGAATATTGATGACCCAACCTTTTTTTCTCAAATCCAAGATCTTGTCGCCTCGGATCTAGATGCCCCCTTCCTCTGGTTTGGGGATTTCAATTGCGTATTGCACCCTGAGTTGGACCGACATCCCCCTAGGTCGGGCCCGAAGCCCCGCATGACGGCGCGTCTTCAGGAAGTAATGCACAACTTAGGGGCGCTGGACGTATGGCGAACTTGTCATCCCACCCAGAAGATATACACAAATTATACTCCGACACATGGCACCCATAGCAGATTGGACCACGTACTTGCGGCTAATCTCGCTCCGTCTCTCACCTTGACGGTTACGCATCAGGCCCGATACCTGTCGGATCATGCCCCTGTGACGTGCATGGCACAATGGGCTGATCGAGCTGCCCGCCCCTGCACCTGGTGAATGCCGACTGACATTCTTCAGGATCAGGTGGGTAAGGACCATGTGGCGACTGCCCTATCGAATTACATAGATCTGAACTGGGGGTGTGATGATCTACCCTACTTCACTAAATGGGAGGCCCTGAAGGCAGTGGTGCGTGGAGCCTGTATGGGCCTCACATACGGAGTCCGGAAACAGTTGTTGTCTGAATTGCGAGATGCGGAGGTTGTGCTTCAGCGCACCCAATCTCGACCAGACCCTGACGCTTTAGACCAGAGGGCGGAGAAGGAGGCGCAAGTGTCGATACATGACATCCTAACGAGCCTTGACAAGTATACATTAGGCCAATACAGACAGCGTCTCCATCGCGAAGGAGACAAATCTGGCCGCTTACTGGCCTGGATCCTTCGACGTGAATTTGCACCTGAAAGGATAGTTGCCCTGCGAGACTCGAGTGGTGATATGGTCCATTCGGAGTCTGATATCCTTGAGGTCCTCCGTTCCCATCTGCAGACTGTGTACTCAGCTGACCCCTTGATCACGGAGGAATCCTATGGGCCCTACCTACTGGATTTGGACCTCCAGACCCTGCCGGAGGAGGTGGTGAAGGAACTCGAGGCCAAACTGACGCTGGGCGAGATCGAGGCTGCGCTAACCGCTCTCCCACGAGCTAAGACCCCTGGCAGGGACGGATTCCCATCTGAGTTTTATCACTCTTTCGGGAACATTCTGGCTCCCCTCTTATTACAGGTTTATAATGAAGCCCTGGACGCTGGCGCTCTTCCACCCACCATGAATCAGGGGGAAGTCTGCATGATCTTGAAACCGGGCGGAGATAGTTGCGACCCGGCAGCATTCCGTCCTATCACCCTGATTAATACGGATGCAAAGATCCTCACTAAACTGTTGGCCACCCGCCTAGCCCCACACATGACCCACTTGATCCACTCGGACCAGTGTGGGTTTATCCCGGGCCGTAATACGGCGATGAATTTACGCCGACTGAATCATGTCCTCCAGGAGGTGCGAGGGAGAGAGGATCCACATGTGCTTGTGTCAATTGACCTGGCCAAGGCCTTCGATACGGTTCACTGGGGGTATCTAATGGAGGTGCTCCAGAAAACGGGGTTCGGACCAAAGTTTTGCAGTTGGATCCGTGTGCTCTACGGGGCACCCCGAGCTAGGGTTCGGCTGGGATCGGCCCGTTCGGAGGAATGGTCCTTGGGGAGAGGCACTCAACAGGGCTGCCCTCTCTCCCCTCTTCTATTTGCTCTAGCAATCGAACCCCTGGCAATCTCTGCCCGAACAGAGTTGCAGCAATGGGGAATTACGATAGGTGACACTGCGAATGTGATCTCGCTCTATGCTGATGACGCATTATTCTAACTAACATCCCCTGCCGAGTCCCTTCCCGCTCTGATGCGAACCTTGGACCGCTTTAGCGCGGCCTCTGGGCTGCGTATTAACCTCGGTAAGTCCTTGGTTTTCCCATTGGCAGGTTGTGCTCCGGACCCGAGTGCAGATATCCCATGTTTGGGTCTGCGGTACGAGCAGGAGGCGTTCCGCTACCTCGGCATACTGGTGGCCGCAACTGACGAGGCCCTGCTGACTTGTAACGTCGTCCGAGTACTCCAGGCGCTCCACAAATCGGTCACCTTTTGGAACACACTCCCTCTCTCCCTTATGGGGCGATTTGCGATTGCCAAAATGGTGATGCTTCCCAGGATCTTGTACGTTTTGCAGAATACCCTGTGTCCGTTTCCTACCAGAGTGTTTCGCACACTCGACTCGCTGCTTACCTCCCTGCTCTGGGCGGGCGGGCGTAGTAGAGTCGCTCTGCGCACAGTGACCTGGTGCTAGGAGGAGGGAGGCCTTGAGGCCCCGAGATTTGACTTATATTACTATGCGGCACAACTTCTTCCAGCCGCAAGGAGGTTCGCCGACGAGGAGAATTGGGAACTGGCACTGCTGGCAGGCACGGCGACCGAAAGGGCTCTGAGGGAAGCTTTGATGCAGGGATGGGGTGCAGATGAAACTTTGCCATATGTGATGCGTCACACAGCAGGAATCTGGCAGCGATTCTTTGAGAAGGGATTAAGACGGCCCCATTCCATAGGTAGCTCCCAGTGTGGATCCTAGCCCCAGTACTCCGGATGGAGGAGAGCATGTCCTACCGTGAGTGGCGCAGTGGCGGATGTGAGACCCTGGCGGGCCTCTATCCAGATGACTCGTTCGTGTCCGTTGAACGGGCTACAGAGTTTTTGGGATTAAGTAGGGGGCAGTACCTCCACTATAGAGGGCTCCAGGACATAGCCAGAACGACGTGGCCCCAATTCCCGGAAGCGCCTCCGCTGACCTACACCCTTGACATCATCTTATCATGTGGTAGAGGTAGAAGGCTGATTTCCCTGCTCTATTCGGCCATGTGTCGGGATTCGACCCCCCGACCGCGCCATCTTGGGCGGCCTGGGAGGCGTACTTAGGGGTCGAGTTGGAACCGGGACAGCGTAAACGAATCGGGCTCCTGACCCGTAAGGTATCCTGTAATGCCCGTTTCAAACTCATACACTTCAACTTTGTCCACCGAACCTATATGACCCCGGTCTCCCTGCATCGCATCTCTGCGGATAGGAGGCATAACTGTCCTAGGTGTGATGCGCAGAAAGCGGGATTTTTCCACCTGGCATGGGAATGTCCTCTAGTCAGTACCTTTTGGAGGGAGGTGGTGGACCATATCAGTCGCGCTACAAAACTCAGAATTGCACTAGACCCGCTCCATTGTCTCTTGGCCCTGGTGCCCAAGCCCAAAAAGAAGACGCTGTCCTATAAGTTTTTACAATTACTGCTAGTTTTGGCAAGGCGGCGCGTAGCCATAACCTGGATGGGTCAAAGGGCTCCCGAGATATCCCTCTGGCTGAGAGATGCCAGAGAATGGTCCCTAGCTGAAGAACACACATGCAGCGCACTCGCCGGGATGGGAAATTACAAGATGATCTGCTTGCCTGGAGGATGATGTGTATGGAGGGGTTGACGGATGATGATTCTGATGCCACCAGCGCTGAATTATTCACCCCTGATGAGTCTGAGACCGAGAGTGCTGGAGAGGGAGCCGGATTGGAAGGCCCGAGTCCAGTGTAGTACCCCGCCAAATGCACGCTAATATTCCTTGTTACGTATAACTGTGATTTGCTGTGATCCCTGAAGGTCTTTTCCTGGATATAATGACTGCGTCTCTTTGGGCCTCACGTAGTTAGCCTGATTCTTTAATTACTTTACTTATGATGCCACGCACGGGGGTTTGTTTCTTGTTCTATGTTTAAACAAATAATAAGAAAAATTAGCGAATACAAAAGATATATAAGTATCCTTAATGCACGGCTGAGCTTTTCTTGACACATGCTCTAATTCTACGCCGCCCAGCCTCCGGGATGTGGGCCTATGTGGCTGTGTATTGTCCTGGACTTTGCATGATAATGATCCTGCATTTAAGTGGCTTACATAGCCATGAGAACCTGTGCCTTTCTATGACTTCGCAATAAAAATATTTTTAAAAAAAAAACAATATTTGCTTCCTTCCTATTCACATGCTTCAACACGTTCTGCATACTTCGCAAGACCTTTAAATGAATCCCCCCGAATCCAGGATGACTGTCACCCTTGCACTCATCACCAGCAGGCTGGACTACCGGAATGCCCTCTATGCGGGAATCATCAAATCTCTGCTTCACAAACTCCAGACCATCCAGGACACTGCAGCCAGACTCGTCCTCAGCATCCCACGACAAGACCACATCACCCAGAACCAAGAAGACCTCCACTGGCTCCCCTTAAAAAAAATGACCTTCAAGCTGCTCACACACACCTACAAAGCCCTCCACAACACCAGACCCCAATACCTCAACGAAAGAATCTCCTTCTACGCCTCAAAGAGAAACCTCCGCTCTGCTGACCAGGCCTTGGCCGAAATCACCCGCATCCACAGAGCCAGAACAGGAGGCAGATCCTTCTCCTACATTGCGGTCAACACTTGGAACAAACTCCCCCTCAGTTTCAGACGAAGCCCCACACTGAAAGCATTCAGGATGAGACTCAAGACCTGGCTTTTCGAATGAGCGGGGCTGCCCAAATGCCCCTCCCCCCCCAGCGCTTTGAGAACCTCATGGGTGAGTAGTGCACTCTATAAATCCCTGATTGATTGATTGATTGGTAGACCAACAGAGTGTGTGTTTGAGTGTTATCAAGAGGTCCTGCCATTGGTTTGGCTGTCTGTAACTCTTACGGGTAATGAAACGAGCAGTGCTGCCTTCTTTAATACACACAGTATCCCTGGGATCAGATTGGTTTGGCTTCACCTCTGAGAGCTACTTTGAGGGTGCTGGTGAGCTACCAGTAGCTCCCGAGCTACTGGTTGGAGATGCCTGTCCTAATATATTCCCAGTTTTACAAAATGTTATAAAGCTGGGAATGCATAAGAATCCTACACCTGTGGCGTAGTGATGAGAAATACTTTTATTTCTCCTCATGTTTTCCTCTTTCTATGCGTTCTGCATTTAGCAGCACGCATATAAACAGGAAAATGCCATAAATGATTGTTTTTGTGCAGGAAGGTGTGCCTTCCTGCACAAAACAATCCTCCCTGCAACGCAGGCACCCTTGCAACATGACACAAGGGTGCCTGTACTGGCGCATGGCTGCCAATTGTGCCCCAGCGCAGGGGAAAGCACATGGATGAGTTTTATCATTATTAATATGATGCATCCCTATGCTTTTAAAATGACGCCGCTTGGAGCAGGAAAATGACATGCAGGGCTGCGCTGTGTCATTTTTTAACAAATGAGGCCCCCAATTCTTCACCTCTCTGCACAGTGCTCAGAGTGATGGTCACTTATGTGCTAATTGTAATTGTGGGAAAGTGTGGGATATGCAGATAGAGGACTTGTGAAAGATGTGGGAGAAAAGGGGCATAAGTGGCTGACAGGTTGTGAAAGAAAGTGGTGTGATGGGGTGAACGGGAGTGTCTGAGACACTCTAATAGCCACTATCCCCACTGCAGACTTTAGTAACATTTAGTTCACAGTCTTATCTTTTCCTGATTGAAATATTTTGTAATTGTTATTATTAACAACATCATCCTTGTTTTTCATTTCATTTATCTAATAAATCTAACAAGCATTGACAAAGCCAATAGGTCTGGCTTGGTTTAGATATATACATTGGGTGTTGTATTATATCTGGCTAGAATAACAGAAAACTCAAAGCCCCCAAATACTGGCTAGGTGGGCACACTGTTGTAAAGCACATGTTTTTAGTTTACATGTTTTAAGCCAGGCCCTTAATTACATAAGATGCGCCCCTCAAAGTTTCCCAGGTAAGCTTTGTTGGCCAGTTACCTTTTAGAGACTCCCACCTTTTTGATCCCACTTAGATCACTGCCTGATCCTCTACAGTACGTGCCAGTGGGCATCCTCAGCACCCATCGGCACAAATTAAATTACTGTGTGTGTAGTAAATGGGTCACACATATGGGAGGATATGCAATTGTACTGGGAGAAGAGATCCTGTTTACTCATGCAACCATACCGGCTATTAGCTACACATTGTTGCGGATTGTATTACTTTCCTGGTGTTGATTTGTCCTGTCCTTGGTGTCTTCAAACCAAGTCTGGAACATTAGAGCTGCCCGCTTCATTGCGGCAGCATGAGTTGTTTCTGGGTCTCAAGTCCACTACCTGTAGCTGGTGCTGCTTTGCGGTTCTGCTTTAGATGTTCAATTGTGCTTTACTTCGTATTATGCCAACACTTTCTAATTTCTCCACAGTCATCATTGTGGGTGCAGCGGCATTGATTGGGCACCTATGTCATTCCTCAGGGCTGCTTGTTCGACAGGAGGCAGTTTAGAGTAAACATAACGTTTAACTAGGTGCTTTGTAACTTCATTAATGAGGATTTCTACCTCTACCTCTGTGAATTTCATCTTTCTCTTCCTCCATTCAGTACTCTTAAGTTTCAGGCTCATGGGGATCTTCTGCTTCTCAATCAACCATTTTTGGGTTGTTCAGATGATTTCTTAAAACGCAACCAAAGATCCGGCTATTTTGCAAATTTTATGGCACATAGCAATGCTGTTCTTCATAATCTATCGTTTGTTCAACACAAAAGGCGCTAAACAATTTCTTTTAGGGTTTGTGTTGATCTTATCAGCACCGTGCACTATGAAGTTTCAACAAATTCTACCTCTTGCAATATGTCTGTTTTTCGTGTAGCACTGCACAAAGCTTAATACATTTTGGCTCTTATTCAGTGTTTTCAGTATTTCTATCGGGACCTTCATTAGGCATTTGTAATTAGGCGCTGGAAAGCAGGGCTCGAGTCGGGCTACCATGCGGGTGGACGGCGTCCCCCCACTTATTTTACCGGGAGCTCAAGAACTATAAACTGCAACTGAGTGCAAGCCACCTTTCATGACCACCTTTCATGACGTCACTTCCTGTCGTGACGTCAGCGTCCCCCCACTTCTTTTTTAGGTCTCGCCTATTCTATCCCGCAGGGATAAATAGGTGAGATTATAGTAAGGGGAAAAGAAAAGTCTACCTAGCTGCGGATCGCGTACAGTTCATGTGAGCTATGCGCTTGCACATCATCGGCAGCCACATCACACACCACCAGTTGTCTGTGCCTCGGCATCAGACTTCGAAGGCTGCCGCTCCCCAGCCCCCCCGCCCCATCAGACTTGAAAGGAAAGCACTCCCCCGCCCCTACAGAGGCTTTTTTTTCTACATGGCTCGTTACTTATTTCCTGTCTTTCTCTAGCTCACATTTTACTTTCTTCTCTGACTTTTGCTTTTTTGTCAGATCGTGCATTTCTTTATCCACTCTTTCATCTGCTAGTGCTTTTTTTCCCCACTCTTGTCGGCTTGAGCTTTTTTTCCCCACTCTTGTCGGCTTGAGCTTTTTCCCCCCCACTCTTTCGTCGGCTCGTGCTCCCTCCACTCTTTCTCAGTGCATTTTTTCCCCCACGCCTCACAATGCTGCCCGCCTCACACTGTTGCACGCCTCACACTGCTGCAGGCCTCACACTGCTGCACGCCACAAACTGCTGCACGCCTCACACTGCTGCACGCCTCACACTGCTGCACGCCTCACACTGCTGCACGCCTCACACTGCTGCATGCTGCACACTGCTGCACGAAACACTGCTGCACGCCACACACTGCTGCACGCCACACACTGCTGCATGCCTCACACTGCTGCATGCTGCACACTGCTGCATTACTCACACTGCTGCATGCTGCACACTGCCGCATGACACACTGCTGCACGACACACACTGCTGCATGCCTCACACTGCTGCACGCCTCACACTACTGCATGCTGCATGACACACTGCTGCACGCCACACACTGCTGCATGACACACACTGCTGCACGCCACGCACTGCTGCACGCCTCACACTGCTGCACGCCTCACACTGCTGCACGCCTCACACTGCTGCATGCTGCACACTGCTGCACGACACACTGCTGCATGCCTCACACTGCCACACGCCTCACACTGCTGCATGCCTCACTCTGCTGCATGCCTCACTCTGCTGCATGCTGCACGACACACTGCTGCACGCCACACACTGCTGCACCCCACACACTGCTGCACACCTCACACTGCTGCACACCACAAACTACTGCACACCACACACTACTGCACACCACACACTGCTGCACGCCACACACTGCTGCACGCCTCACACTACTGCATGCTGCACACTGCTGCATTACTCACACTGCTGCACGCCTCACACTGCTGCACGCCCCACACTGCTACACGCCTCGCACTGCTGCACGCCTCACACTGCTGCACGCCTCACACTGCTGCATGCCTCAAACTGCTGCACACCTCACACTGCTGCATGCCTCACACTGTCACACGCCTCACACTGCTGCATGACACACTGCTGCAACCCACACACTGCCGCACGCCTCACACTGCTGCACGCCTCATACTGCTGCACGCCTCACACTGCTGCACGCCTCACACTGCTGCACGCCGCACACTGCTGCACGACACACTGCTGCACGCCACACATTGCTGCACGCCACACACTGCTGCACGCCTCACACTGCTGCACGTCTCACACTACTTGATGCCTCACACTGCTGCATGCTGCACACTGCTGCACGACACACCGCTTCACACCACACACTACTGCACACCACGCACTGCTGCACGCCTCACACTGCTGCACGCCTCACACTGCTGCACACCTCTGCTGCTCACACTGCTGCACGCCTCACACTGCTGCACACTGCTGCATTACTCACACTGCTGCATGCTACACACTGCTGCACGCCTCACACTGCTGCATGCCGCACACTGCTGCACACCTCACACTGCTGCATTACTCACACTGCTGCATTACTCACACTGCTGCATTACTCACACTGCTGCATGCCTGACACTGCTGCATTACTCACACTGCTGCATGCCTCACCCTGCTGCACGCCTCACACTGTTGCACACCTCACACTGCTGCACGCCACACTGCTGCACACCACACACTGCTGCACGCCACACACTGCTGCACACTGCTGCATTACTCACACTGCTGCATGCTGCACACTGCTGCATGACACAATGCTGCACGCCTCACACTGCTGCATTACTCTCACTGCCGCATGCTGCACTTCTCACACTGCCGCATGCTGCACACTGCTGCACGCCTCAAACTGCTGCACGCTGCACACTGCTGCAGGACACACTGCTGCACGTCACACACTTCTGCATGCCACACACTGCTGCACGCCATACACTGCTGCACGCCACACACTGCTGCACGCCAAACACTACTGCACGCCACACACTGCTGCATGCATCACACTGCTGCACGCCACACACTACTGCACACCACACACTGCTGCATGCTGCACACTGCTGCATTACTCACACTGCTGCACGCTGCACACTGCCACACGACACACTGCTGCACGACACACTGCCGCACGCCTCACACTGCCGCACGCCTCACACTGCTGCACGCCTCACACTGCTGCATGCTGCATGACACACTGCTGCACCCCACAACCTGCTGCAGGCCACACACTGCTGCACGCCTCACACTGCTGCACACCTCACACTGCTGCATGCTGCACACTGCTGCACGACACACTGCTGCATGCCAAACACTGCTACATGCCACACACTACTGCACGCCACACACTGCTGCACGCCACACACTGCTGTACGCCACACACTACTGCACACCACACACTGCTGCACGCTGCACACTGCTGCATTACTCACACTGCTGCATGCTGCACACTGCTGCACGCCTCACACTGCTGCACGCCTCACACTGCTGCACGCCTCACACTGCAGCACGCCTCACATTGCTGCATTCTGCACACTGCTGCTCGCCACACTGCTGCACGCCTCACACTGCTGCACGCCTCGGACTGCTGCACACTGCTGTATTACTCACACTGCTGCATGCTGCACACTGCTGCACGCCTCTCACTGCTGCACGCCTCTCACTGCTGCACGCCGCATACTGCTGTACGCCGCGCACTGCTGCATGCCACACACTGCTGGATGCCGCACACTGCTGCACACCTCACACTGCTGCACTCTTCACACTGCTGCACTCTTCACACTGCTGCACGCCTCACACTGCTGCATGCCACACACTGCTGCACGCCTCACACTGCTGCACGCCTCACACTGCTGCACGCCTCACACTGCTGCACGCCTCACACTGCTGCACGCCTCACACTGCTGCATGCCTCACACTGTTGCACGCCTCACACTGTTGCACGCCTCACACTGCTGCATGCCTCACACTGCTACACGCTGCACACTGCTGCATGCTGCACACTGCTGCATGCTGCACACTGCTGCATGCCACACACTACTGCACGCCACACACTGCTGCATGCCTCACACTGCTGCACGCCACACACTGCTGCACGCCTCACACTGCTGCACGCCACAAACTGCTGCACGCCACAAACTGCTGCACGCCACAAACTGCTGCACGCCACAAACTGCTGCACGCCACAAACTGCTGCACGCCTCACACTGCTGCACGCCTCACACTGCTGCATGCCACACACTGCTGCACACCTCACACTGCTGCACCCCGCACACTGCTGCACGCTGCTGCATGCTGCACACTGCTGCATGCTGCACACTGCTGCACGCCTCACACTGCTGCACGCTGCACACTGCTGCATTACTCACACTGCTGCATGCTGCACACTGCGGCACGCCTCACACTGCTGCATGCCTCACACTGCTGTATGCCCCACACTGCTGCATGCCTCACACTGCTGCACGCCTCACACTGCTGCATACCTCACACTGCTGCACGCCTCACACTGCTGCATGCCTCACACTGCTGCATGCTGCACACTGCTGCACCACACACTGCTGCACCACACACTGCTGCACGCCACACACTGCTGCACGCCTCACACTGCCGTACGCCTCACACTGCTGCATGCCTCACACTGCTGCACGCCTCACACTGCTGCACGCCGCACACTGCTGCACGCCGCACACTGCTGCACGCTGCACACTGCTGCACGACACACTGCCACATGCCACACACTTCTGCACACCACACACTGCTGCACGCCTCACACTGCTGCACGCCTCACACTGCTGCACGCTGCACACTGCTGTATGCTGCACACTGCTGTACGATACATTGCTGCATGACACACTGCTGTATGACACACTGCTGCATGCCACACACTACTGCACACCACACACTACTGCACGCCACACACTGCTGCATGCCTCACACTGCTGCACGCCTCTGCTGCTCACACTGCTGCACGCCTCACACTGCTGCACGCCTCACACTGCTGCATGCCTCACACTGCTGCACGCCTCTGCTGCTCACACTGCTGCATTACTCACACTGCTGCATGCTACACACTGCCGCATGCCTCACACTGCTGCACACCTCACACTGCTGCACACCTCACACTGCTGCACACCTCACACTGCTGCATTAATCACACTGCTGCATTACTCACACTGCTGCACGCCTCACACTGCTGCACGCCTCACACTGCTGCACTCCTCACACTGCTGCACGCCTCACACTGCTGCATGCCACACTGCTGCATGCCACACACTGGTACACACTGCTGCATTACTCACTCTTCATTATGCTGCACACTGCTGCATGACACAATGCTGCACGCCTCACACTGCTGCACGCCTCACACTGCTGCATGCCTCACACTGCTGCACGCCTCACACTTCTGCACGCCTCACACTGCTGCATGCCACACTGCTGCACGCCACACACTGCTGCATACTGCTGCATTACTCACACTTCTGCATGCTGCACACTGCTGCATGACACAATGCTGCACGCCTCACACTGCTGCATGCCACACTGCTGCACGCCACACACTGCTGCATACTGCTGCATTACTCACACTTCTGCATGCTGCACACTGCTGCATGACACAATGCTGCACGCCTCACACTGGTGCATGCCTTGTACTGCTGCACGCCTCACACTGCTGCACGCCTCACACTGCTGCACACCTCACACTGCTGCACACTGCTGCATTACTCACACTGCTGCATGCTGCACTTCTCACACTGCCGCATGCTGCACACTGCTGCACGCCTCACACTGCTGCATGCCTCACACGGCTGCACGCTGCAAACTGCTGCAGGACACACTGTTGCACGCCACACACTGCTGCACGCCACACACTGCTGCACGCCACACACTGCTGCATAACGCACACTGCTGCACGACACACTGCTGCACGCCACACACTGCTGCACACCACACACTGCTGCACGCCACACACTGCTGCACGCCACACACTGCTGCACGCCTCACACTGCTGCACGCCTCACACTGCTGCACGCCTCACACTGCTGCACGCCGCACACTGCTGCATTACTCACACTGCTGCATGCTGCACGCTGCTGCACGACTCATACTTCTTCACGCCTCACACTGCTGCACGCCTCACACTGCTGCACGCCTCACACTGCTGCACACTGCTGCTTTACTCACACTGCTGCACGTCTTACCTTCTGCACGCCTCACACTGCTGCACGCCTCACACTGCTAAACGCCACACAACACCACCATATCACTCAGGGACACCACCATATCACTCAGGGACACCACCATATCACTCAGGGACACCACCATATCACTCTAGTACACCACCACATCACTCTAGGACACCACCATATCACTCTAGGACACCACCATATCACTCTAGGACACCACTATTTCACTCTAGGACACCACCACATCACTCAGCGACACCACCACATCACTCAGCGACACCACCACATCACTCAGGGACACCACCACATCACTCAGGGACACCACCACATCACTCAGGGACACCACCACATCACTCAGGGACACCACCACATCACTCAGGGACACCACCACATCACTCACAGACACCACATCACTCACAGACACCACATCACTCAGGAACACCACCACATCACTCAGGGACACCACCACATCTCTCAGGGACACCACCACATCACTCTGGGACACCACCACATCACTCTAATACACCACATCATCACTCAGCCCAACTACAACATCACTCAGCACCACAACAGCATCACTCACCACCACAACAGCACTGTCCTTGCTTTTACCAACAATCATTGCCATAGCCAATAGGACTCGCATTAGGAAAGTGTAAGCTATTGGCTTTGTGAATAACAATGCTATTAATTTATATATTTTCAAAGCCAACACATATTTAAAAAAATTGTCATTTACAATATCAATAGCTCACACTTTCCTAATGCGAGATCTATTGCATTGCAAATGCTTGTTTAGGACTTGTGCCCTGCTGGAAAGCCTCACACTTGCTAGGAACATTTTGAAACCCAGGAGACAGCGGCTCACACGGGGACCAGCGGTTATTACTGCCAGCCACCCCCTCATTACATGCGTTGTACCTTCTTTCTCCCGCTCCAGAGTTTCCATCCACAGGCCCCATTGTCAAACCAGCAGTCTTATTTCTTACCAGACTCTCACTCCTGGAAGCAGAGAACAGAACAAACCTCAGCAACCAGCAGCGAACTGGAGGCTTGTGTTGCTGACAGGCAGACGAAAGACGGAGTTTGAATGAGCTACTCATTCTCCATGGTAGTATCAACCTGTCTGAGCGGGGCCCCCGCCCCGGAAACACAGCATGTAACATCCTCTGGGCAGGCGTGGCGGGAAACTATATAATAAACAGGGGTAGACCGCACAGGGTCTTCTGCCCATACCACATAGCCCAGTGTGTGTGTGTCCTCATTATTCATTGGGCCCTAGGCTAGGCTGCACCTTGTGGGAGTCCCTCTTACGACACATGGGGTCCCCCATTACTCTGGTGAGGAGGGTGCCTACCCGCTAGTGCTGCCCTGTACTGCCGAGATGGGTTGGCACCCGATCCGATCCTCATGACACGCTGCGTCGGTGTTGGTATGGTCTTGCTCTGCCAGCCCGGCCCCTGCAGACACCTGACTAGGCGACCACACGCCTCAACTGGCAGCCACACACCCAGATGCCATGCTGGATTTGATGCGCTGCCTCGCTACACTCCTTGCAGATTGGCTGCCGGCTCTGAGCCCCAGCAGCTTTGCCGGCCCCACCCATCAGGCGCAGGTGTGCTTGTTAGGAGTCACTCTTAGGCCTCACCCAGCAACAGCATTCCCCGATGAGGCCCTGTGGCCACTTGGAGGCTCACCCACGGCTCACCATCCCAGCGCACTTGCTCCAGCCCGCAAGGCCTCCGTGCTTCATCCCCAGCACCTCAATCGGCCTCCTGCACAGCAGAACAGCATTGCTGCGGGCCTTCGCCGTTTGCTGGAGCCCTGCACTGCCCCATGAGGCCTGCCACGTGCCCAGATTCAGACTCTGGTGACAGCTTGAGGGTGAATGGACAACAAAAGAAAAGAAACAAATAAAATAAAAGGAAAAAATAGTGGCAATAGCATGTGATTATAAGGACTATGGATGTAGCCAACTGCTCATTGGTAAGCCAACCTACCGAAAACTGACACAGTGATGCTTTAAATAAGATAGTGCACATCAAGCATGGTACACCACATCAGGGGTGGTTTCAGGCAGGAGGAGCGCACCAAGCCCCAACCGCAACAGACAGCGGACACAGGGAAATGGCCCACTAAAAAAACCTACACCATCATAGTCCACCTACTCTTCGCCAGCTTTGGGTGACACCGTGAGCACGCCAGTTATTGCTGACAGCGCAAAAGCGATACCCCCACAAGGACATTTTTTTTGGAAGGAATGGTTTGATATTTCTAAGTGTCCTCATCAAGTGATTAGCTCCTTCACACACATTGCTGATATGGTTTTCCATATTCAGGTGTTTGTCCAGGGTGATTCCGAGTGATTTTGCTGAGCTGAGGGGTGCAGTTGAAAGCAGTAAGGTGATTCATCCAGAGGTCTAGTTTGGGGATGTGGTTCAGGGGAGAGATGAGAAGGAATTCAGTTTTAGAGGTGTTGAGCAGGAGATGGTTCTCAGTTAACCAATTTTGAGTGGACATAAGGGTAGTGTTGAATGAGATGATGTTATTCGCCTATGAGATTTTCAAATACCGGAGCATGTCATCTGCATACATATGGAAGAGAATGTTCGTGGAATTTAGTGAATTAGCTACTGGTTCCAAGAAAAGGTTGAAGAGGACAGGAGATAGGGTGCACCCTTGGGGGACACCAATACTGGAGAGGGCTGGGAGAGGGAGTGGTTTGCCTTGACTTTTTGTGATCTGTGGTGGAGGAAGGATGAGAACCATTGTAACACCCGACCCGAGAAACCCATCCTGTTCTTCAGAATGGATAGGAGGTTGTCGTAATTAACCGTGTCGAATGCGGAGGATAGGTCAAGGAGAATCAGGAGGCAGGAATCATTTTGGTCAAGCATTTGTAAAGTGTCATCCATATCATGTGTGAGAACTGATTCAGTACAGTTCCCCTTCCCGAAGCCAGATTGATGTTAGCCTAAGAGTTGGAAATTCTCTATATGAGCACAAAGTTGGGATTGTACGCATTGTTTCTAGTAGTTTGGCTAGGGTGGGATGTTGGAGACAGGGCACATATTATTCAGGTCAGCTTTATCTGCATTCTTTTTTTAGTATAGGTGAGACGTGAGCTGCTTTTAGGCATTCTGGGATCATGCCTTGTGATAGAGAAGCGTTCACAATCCTTGTCCAGATGGGGATGAGTACATTCTTGATTTCTTTCAAGATGGCCGGGGGCAACGGGTCACTGAAGTGGTTAGATGGGTTGATATTCTGAAGAATCTTGAAGATGTCCTTTTCATTTTGAATGGGTAAAGGTGCCCCATGACGCATTGTTCTTAGTGTTCAGGCAGATAGGTTTGCGCTTTTCTAAGAGGTCAAGGGGTGGTGCAGACCCGGAGGATGGCAGTAGGGCCTTCTTGGAGGCGAGTTCAATGGTGATGAGTCTTGATTTCACGGTGAAGAAAGCAGCAAGTTCATCGCAGGAGGGTGGACTGCCTCCAGAGTCAGAGTGGTTTGGGCCTACCACTGATTGCTGTTTGACCAATTTGAAAAGTTTCTTGGGGCGGTTAGCAGCTTGATCAATTTGGTGTCTGAAATAGTCTGCCTTAGCGCTCTTGATTTGTTTTTTTGTGGAAGCTCCTAACATCTCTAAGGAGTTTTAATTATTCCAAGGAGGGTTTGTATCTCCAGGATCGTTCAACTGCCCTAAGATTGCGGCGATCCATGTTTAAATTGTCATTGAACCATGGTTTGGATATTTTTGTTGAAGCGTTTTTTTGTTGGTGGTGCAATGTCATCCATGATGTTGGAGATGGTCAAGTTTTAGGAATCGGTGAATAACTGAAACTCAACAAAGTCAGCTTGGGAGGATAGGGCAGATTTGATGTGGGCTGCTAGTTCATCTGAGTTTATTGAGGTGAGGTCCCTTTTCCAGATCTTTAATTTTGTTGGCTAAGCCTTATTGATCGACACCTCCCTGTTAATATAAAAGAGGATGCAGTGGTGATCGGACCAATCGCAAGGGGTAATGGTATCCAATGTGATGGTCTTCTCTTTCGAGATAACAAGGTCTGGATTTTCTCTTTTATTATGAGTTGGTTGGTCACAGTGCTGATGCAGATCTTGATGAATCAAGAATGCTTAAGGGCAAGTTACCGCGTGGTTCTTGGGGTTAGACCAGTGAATTTTGAAATCACCAAGGGAGATTTGGGACACGGTTGAGTCGATATTGCCAGAGATGACTTCCATTAGTTGCTCGATGAAGGGGAGATAGTCTCCTGGGGGGTGATAAAACGTGTGAAGTTTGCAAACCGGCAGGTTATTACTTAAGATGCTGAGACAAAGGTATTCACAGGAGGAAGATGAAGAGGACTCCACAGGAGAAATCGAGAGTATGTTCCTATGAATACAGGCTAGGCCACCACCCAGCTTCCGAGCCCTGCCTAGCTTAATTATGTCATGAGTAGGAGGTACTAGGAGGTCTAAGAAAGGATTGGAGGCGGGATTTAGCCAAGTTTCAGTGAGAATGATAATGTCTAATAGATTGTGTTGGATGAGGTCGAAGATATCGGAGGCCTATTTCCTGGATGACCTGCAATTGAGTAGCACACATTTAAGTCGTAACGGATGAATGGGGGAAGGGATCTGGATGACGTTGACTCTCGTGAGATTGTCTTTATTGATTACTCTAAGGTTGTGAGGAGGTTCTCTGTTCGGGTTGGAATGGATGGTTAGTATTTGTCTTGGCAGGATCATGTTGGATTTGGAGCTAGTAGAGTAAGAGTTGCGAAGGTCATTGAGATCATTGGACGCCAAGTAGGTCTCAAATCTTCTGGGGCGGGAGGGCGCGTTAGGTAGAGGAATGGTTTTTGAGACAGAGAGGGAAAAAACTGACCCATCTAACAATTGGGGAGGCTCTGGGCAGATTCGCTGAGGTGAGGAAGGAGCTGATCATGGGGGAAAGATCATTTGAGAGGGCTTTCAGGTCATGTAGTTCAGTAGAGAGAAGGTGCACCTGGAGAGATATATCATCAAGGCGCGCAACCAAGTCTGAAAGGGGTGAAGGGTGTGTTGGGATGGCGAGCGGAGAAGGGGGACCACGGTGTAAACTTGTGGGGTCCAATGTGCTGGTGAGTAGTTCCTGGGGAGGGATTTGATCATTTTGGACTAGCGGAGATCCATGGCCTTTGGATATCAAAGTTGGAACATTGGTGAGGGTGATATGACCATTGGGCTGAGGGTCATGAACGGTCCAAACAGGAATGAGTGGGTTAGACCAATCATGGTCGGTGGAGGGTATTTGCCCGGACTCAAGCATAGTATGAGGCGTGGGGAGAGCTGAAGGCAATGATAGCAGGTTACAAGTGGATCTCTCTGATCGAGGAACGGATGGAATCGGACTGGGGCCGAGTGAACCTGCGATGTCTCCTACCTTCTAAGTCGAGGGTCTAGAGTGCTCCAACCATTCAGTGAACTTGCAGACCCCCACAACTGCCTCCCCTTGTTGGAAAACCTGGGATGGAAGGCTAAAAAAACTACTTTATCACCACCCATTAAACAGACGTAGCTGTCAAATGCTCCCTTCTACTCCAATATACAGGTGACTACATTTTCAAATTTTTTGAACACCTTCCTAATACTGGGGCAATGAACGGCTACAACTCTGCAGTGAGAGCACTCAATGCACACTTTGATCCTCAATTAAATCCTGATTTCAAATGATTCAAACTTAGCCCAGCACACCAGCAAAAAGGCGAATCAATCATGTTTTATGCGTGGCTGTGCAAACTAGTCAGCACCTGCACTGCAGATGACCCAGCTAAAGAAGTAAGGGCGTAGATCATTCAAAGATGCAGAGACAAAAAACTGAGCCAACCAAACATTACGCTCGACGACATACTCATCATGGCCAGATCCTATGACCTGGCCGCAGCCAGGGCCACGGACATCGCTGTCACCCAACCCCTGGAGAAACCTCCAACACTGAAGGTAGAGAGAGTAAACGCTGTGTACATATAAAGCAAGACCAGCAAGCCGAGGATAAAAAACATCTCTCAAGTCACTGCTCGCTGCAGGAACTGTGGGTGCGACAAACAACCCATGGATGAGTGCCCCGCATGTGCCCCTGCTGTGATATAGAAAATCACTTTGCGTTAGTATCCTGCAGAGTCACACGGGGAAGAGGCGCAAGAAGACGGCAGCCCCCTTATTGAACAATATGCCAACTCTTGCTCGCTGAAACTGAACGGCACCACACCAGCACACCCCACCTGAAGCACCAGTTTACAGACTCGTCACCAGATGACGAAGTGGAGATTTTTCTCATCTCTTTCAATAATGATCTCAAGAGACACAGACGGCCCCAGCCTTCCTGCATGGTAGAAATCGTTGGCTCAGAAGTCAAGGCCGTTATCGATATAGGGTCCTAAGTGAATGTGATGGGCGCCCAGCAGTACCACTGCCTCAAGCCTAAGCCTATGCTGTCCCCATCAAACACGAAGATCTTCAGGTATAGCAGCAAGACCTCGCTGCTGCTCAAGGGACGCATGGGTATGACTGTGAAATTAGGTGACCAGGAGAACACGCCAACATTCCACATCACCAACAAAGAAGCCAAACGGCCGAAGACCTAGACCTCGTGTCCTTCAACCGGAATGTACGAACATACCAAATCTATGACCTGCTGGACCAATTCCCCGAGGTATTCACTTGGCTAGGCTGCCTAAAGGCCCCTCCCGTAAAACTCTACATTGACACGTCAGTCAATCCCGAAGCTCTTCGCCACCGCTCAGTGTCGCTCCACCTGAGGCTGCTAGTGGAGCAGGAGCTTGACAAGCTTGGAAGTCTCAGAGTCATTGAGAAAATATTGGGACCAACCCCCTGGGTCTCACGAATGGTCATATTGGAGAAGCTGAAGCAACCAGGCAAAATATGCCTCCCCAACCAAGCGATCAAGCAGGAGAGACATATCACGCCCACAACGGAGATATCATGGCTTACCTGAATGGCTCTAAGTGGTTTTCCAAATTAGACTTAAATGCCGGATACCACCAATTACTGCTAGCGGAGGAAAGCGGATACATCATGACTTTCTCCAGGCATCTGGGACTCAACCCAGTATAACAGATTACACTGCTGCATGTCATCTGCTGCTGAAGTGTTCTAGGATGCCATTCTTGAGATGCTGTTAGGGCTCCAGGGTGTCATGAACGTAAGTGATGACATCTTGATCCGCTCTGCTGCCCCTGAAGAACACCACAGACACCTGCAAGCTACCCTGAAGCGCCTGTGGGAGCATGGTGTCACTCTCCACAAGGAGAAATGCTATTTCTTTCAGACATCCATGGAGTTCTTTGGGTATGGGTTCGGCCAGAATAGAATACAGTTCAATCCCTGCAAGTCAGAGGCCATCAAGCAAGCCCAGCTCTGACCACTGTCTGAGACAACAGCTTCCTGGGCATGGCCACTTATTGTGGCAGGTATATTCCAAACTTTAGGCCCATAGGAATGAATGGGCAAGCTGAGGTTCCGTGATTCTGAACCCGTTCAATAAAGGTCGTCGTATCAAGACGATTTTGGTATCAGCGGACAGCAAATGACAAGTGCGGTATGTACAAGTGTTTTCGTCATGATCGATTGATGGAAACACTATGTATTCAGGGATTTCTTTCGAACCTTCGGGTTCCATTTTGTGTACCGCAGCCATTTTGTGGTTGCCCTCACATAGGCCGATGACTGCGGCCGAAAGAGTCTTTGGGACACGTACACCTTTAGCTGACTTCTGTGTGACCTGAATTAACTGACTCCATTGCCCGAAGCTGACCTTAAATAAAATTGATACTTGTATAGCACACTACTCACCCGCAAGGGTCTCAAGGCGCTTATATGAATACCGCTGTGGAACCCATCCTGGCTTTCCCTGTGAGGCGTCCACTCCTGGGCACCCCCAAGGTGGAGGCCAGGCATCCTTAGCGTTGTGGGGATTAAGCAAGCTATTGCCCAGAGTTGCAGAGTGGGACTCCATGATTGGAATAGGCACCGAGGCGAGAATTATCAGGTCCGTGGAATTTTGAGCCCAAGGCCCGCCGAGGCGGGGAATTGAACCTTGGTCCCGGGCTAGACCTCTGCATCAGGGTCTGCCGCTCTAATCATTGAGCCACACTTCTCCACCTTGTTGAGCCAGTTCCTTGTTAGGCAGCTGGTCAGATAGAGATCAAAGAGCAGGACATTGCTGAGTTTATGGTACACGCACACACCCTTCTATCTTGCTTCTCATCTGTTTCTGGTCCTTCTTTTATGGCCTATTTATGGTTTGGGTTGAGGTCCTTTTATTATGGGTTTGTCCGGCCTGTCCGAGCAAGAATGTTGGATTTTGCCTTGTCATTTCTGGTGGGCTGGACAACTGAAAGGTGATACTTTTGAAATGTCACTACGTGATTGGATAGTTTGTAAATAATTGATGCTAGTCAGGAATGTGATTTTTGGCATAAAAGACTATGTCTCGTTCTACTAAAGTGTGCAGTCTCTGACGAACCACCCGTGTTGTGCTTCATAGACCTCTGTTCCTGGTTGCAGCCAATAAATTTGGTCTTTGACGTCACCTAGAAGTGTCCCGTGTCTCTGTTTGCCAAGACAGGAGAACTCGAAGACATCAGGCGTTTTCCCTGGCGCCGCTGGGTTCTAAAACCCGGTTCTTCAGTTGGCGCCCAACGTGGGGCGACTTCTGTGGTACCGGTCCAAGCCTGAAGATTGAGAGGAGCTTCGTGTGAAAATTCTGAAGAAAGGCCTGCCACTTCATCGACCCCTGTATGTCGTCGTGGTCCGAAAGTCTTTGCTGCGAGGTTCCCCGCTTTCCGACGGCTACGAAGGACTGCTGCCCTGACTGTCGCCCTGTCTTGGAGCCATTAGACGATTTGTAAAGCGAGACAATAGACGGGTCTTCTGGCGACGTCATCGATATTTCAGTTAAGTATGAGTGGAGCGTCTCCCAGCCCTTAGTTTTGTTTTGGGTATCCCCTTGGGATCTTTGATTTGGGACTTGCAAGCTCCAAAGCCGAGGGACTTGTGTATTCACAAGGTTATCGTATTTGATATTCCCTTGAAGTTTTAAGCTAGACTAGAGAGCGAAGATGCCTGGTCTTAGCAGACTTGGAAAGATATTTTGTTGCGGTTGTAATAGTGATTCCCGATTGGAGGACTCGTGTCCGGTGCCTCCGATTGGAACTCCGACCTATGAGCTCTATTTAAACCATGACGTGGGCCCTATCACGTATAATGAAGTCTGGGTTCGATATACTAGGAAGGACGGTGTCCTAAAGTGGCCCCAATATGGTAGCCATGACACAGAGATTTTAGATAATCTAGAAGTCAAACTGTTCAAAAAGAAAGCCCGGCCGGCGATGATTGACTCTTTCCGCCTTTGGCGAAAGGAAACCAAACAGAAAGAAATTAAGTTAGCGAAGAGAAATAAAAGAGAAAGAGGTATTTCGGTAATGCAGCTGCTATACAGTTTAAAGATAACGAAGAAGAACAAGAGAGTGAACAGTTGCACAGGCAGCGTAAAATGGCGATTGAGAAGTGTTATCCAGCTTTGCCACCTCAGCAGCAAGGTGCTACGAAGGACCTTGAGAAAGATCCTTTGATGTCACATTTGTTGAGTTTGCCACCCCCTTATGTGCAGAGTGCTACAGCACCTCCGCAACCTTTAGTTGCGCAAGCTCCGGTTGCTTTGCCACCTGTTGTTCTACAACAGCCAGCTCCTCTTCATTTGGCTCCTGTTCCTTTGGCGCAGCCTTCTCAAGGGCCGCCGACTTTCCTACCTGCTCCGTCTCCAATTCCTACGACTTTGTCTCCTGTATTGTCTACGTCTTCTGATACTCCTTTTGATACTGCTCCTATGCATACTTTATCTCATCCTGTGTTTCCTCCTGTTCTTTCGTCAGCTTCTCCTTCTGTTCGACAGAGAATGACTGATACTGTTGCTGGTCTCTTTTCTCCCCTCTTTGGGTCATTGGGTATGACCCCTGTTTCGGCGCGTATACAGTTGCGTAGCCAACTGCCTGGTCCTGATGAGCGGGAAGTATTGGATCACTTAGCGCGCAAATGGGTTACTTATACTTTAAGATATGATTTGGAGTCTGTTATGGATGTTTTCCTTCAATGGGAAGCACCAAAGCAGAGATACGCTTTCGAGAAGATGTGTACTTTCCTTCGTGAAGAATGGGAAGATGGCGATTTGGGACAGACTCCGCCTGAGTTGTTCCGTGTACAGTCTGAGTTTGCGAAGGGAACTATAGTGGGTGTTGACGTTGAGAGAGCAGTTGTGACATTGTTGTCGTTTAGGAGTGAGTCTCCTTCTCAGCCGTTGTTTGAGCCTGACTCTTCTGTTAGGAGAAAAGTGCGACAATATCCAATGAGAGAGGTTCCTCAGGTGTGGAAAGACGCCGTTTTGGCAAATGCTCAAGCTGGTATTCAAGCTGTACCGGCTCATTTTCAGCGTGTTTGGGTACATGTTCCGTGGAAGCGAGTTGAAGTTTTGGCCCTTAAGCAGTCTTTGCCTGATCCACGTAAAAATCCTGCAGGGTACTATAAGGAATTATCACAGACTGCAGACTCATGTATTATGAATTTAGCCGACATAGACATGTTGTTTGGGAATGTAGTTCCACAGCCTATATGGGGATTGATTCGTCATACGGATCATGCGCAGGAGTTAGGTGATACATGGGCTAATATTAGTGCTGCAGATGGCAGACAAGTTGGTGGTGCTAAACCTGAGCAACTAGTTGCAGAACTTCCTGGTAGGATTGTTAATTACATGAAGACCTCGATGCCTGCTATAAGTGTCAACTGGGACAAGTTGTCTGCATGTAAGCAGAAGAAAGACGAAAGTGTGTCTGACTTCTTCACTAGGTTTGAAGAGACGTTTGTCGACCATAGTGGTCAGGACATGAGTACGGAAGGTGGTCAACGGTTGTTCGTTGCATAATTTGCTTCCTGATTTGTGCAATAAGTTGAAGGATTCTGAGAGTGCTTGGGCTGTTTCTTCGTCAGCACAGATATTGGCTACTGCACAGTACTACGAGAATAGGGATAAGGATGAGAAAGATAGAGCTGACAAGAAGACTAAAGAGTTAAAGACGAAGGTTCTTTTGCAGCAAGCGTATCAGCCTCGTAATAATCAGCGTGATTATAAGCAAACTCAGCAGTATCAGAGAAGCTCGCATAGGTTCGAGTCTTCTCAACAGCGTTTTCCTGTAGGCCCTAATCAGTGTGCGTATTGTAAAGAAGAGGGTCATTTCAAGAATAGTTGTCCGGTTCTGTTGCAGCGCACGAATGGTGCTTCTGGTGTGAGAGGTCGAGGTGTTCAGCAAGCTCCTAGAGGTAGAGGACGTGGTGTGTTTCCTCAGAATGCGCGTCCCTTGCCTCCACAGAATTCAATGAATAGCTTTGATCAGCAGAATGGTGCGTCTGGTAGGATGGCTCAGTACTATACGGACGATTACTATATCGAAGGCGAAAATATGGATGGTAATGATTGCTAGGTCAGCCATAGACAAAGAGAGGGAGTTGTTTCAGTTCCAGTAGATCAGAGTGGACCTTATGTTGAAGTAATTGCATCAGGTGTGTCAGAACCTTTTCTGTTGGATACTGGTGCTGCGAAGAGTTCTATTATGCACTCTAAACTCCCTGGCACACCTTTGTCTGGCTTAACGAATGTTTCAGTAGGTTTTTCTGGTGCCCCGGTTACTAATCCCATTTCTACTCCTCTGTCTAATTCTGTTGGACCTTGTGAATTCGAAGCACCCCTTATTCTGACGACAAGTTGTGGTGAGAACTTGTTGGGATTAGACTTGTTGAAAAGATTGTATGCAACGCTACATTGTTCTCCTTCAGGAGTACAGCTTACTTTGGGTAAGAGAGTGATCTCTCTGATGTATTTATCTAAAGATCGACTTCCAGCTGAATTGTCTTCTCTTCCTGATTCTATTTCGGCTACTGGTCCTAATGATGTGGGTCTTTTGGAGATCCCGCCATACGTTGTGACGTTGAAAGCGAATGCTAGATTGCCACGTATTCCCCAATATCGGATTTCCAGTGATGGTGAAAGAGCACTTTTAGCGATTATCTATGATTTGATTGAGAAAGGTGTGATCGAAGAGACGAGAGGTAATGTGTGTATTAGTCCGGTTTTGCCTGTTCTGAAACGTACTGATTCTTCACAACCGCCTGTATATAGGTTCGTGATTGATCTTCGCAAGGTGAATAAGATTGTAGTTCCACAATTTCCTGTTGTACCAGATATCACTGCTTTATTGACTTTGATTCCAGCTTCTGCCACGTGGTTTTCGGTGATTGACTTGAAGAATGCTTTCTTCAGCATCCCGATTGCTGTGGAGAGTAGAGATATTTTTGGCTTCTCTTTAGGAGGCCGAAGTTTCCGGTTCAAGCGCGCTCCTCAAGGCTATTGTGAGAGTCCATCGATCTATAGTCAGGCTCTGAAAACACAGCTTGATACGATTGTCTTACCTGATGGTGCTGCTCTTATTCAGTATGTCGACGATTTGTTAGTTGCTGCTGACAATGAAGAGATGGAGGCTACTTTGTCGTTGTTGTGTCATTTGTCTAATTTCCATCATAAGGTGTCTCTTTCGAAGTTGCAATATTGTCGACAAGAAGTAACCTACTTAGGTCACCTCTTATCGAAGGAGGGAAGAAGATTGACCCCAGAGAGAATTCAAGCTATTGCGAAAATGAGTGTGCCAACGACACAGAGAGAAGTGCGTGCTTTTCTGGGTATTACATCGTACTGTAGACAGTGGATCCCTAATTTTTCTCTGCTTGCGAAACCTTTGATAGCTCTTACTGTTAAGGATACTCCGAATCCTATTCCTTGGACTGACGAATGTCAGAAGAGCTTTTCAGAATTGCGCGATGCGTTGTGTTCGGCTCCTGTGTTGGGTACTCCCGACTACAGTAAGCCTTTTACACTCTATGTCCACGAGAGAGAGGGATGTGCATTGTCAGTTTTGACACAGCAGTTCGGCGGTAAGCAACGTCCATGTGCGTATTTTTCGTCGACTTTGGATCCCGTAGCTAGAGCGTTGCCGAGTTGTTTGAGAGCTACAGCAGCAGCGGCTGTCTCTATTCGACAGTCTGCTGCTTTGGTGATGGATAATACATTGATTGTGATGGTTCCACATGCAGTGGATACCTTATTGAATCGGACCAAGTCACAGCACTTAACTAGTGCTCGGTTGTCAGGTTACGAATTGACACTCTTAGCGAGTCATGTGCACATAAAGAGATGCAACACGTTGAATCCAGCTACGTTGTTGCCGATTTTAGTTGAGACAGATGTTACTGAACAGCATGATTGCTTCCTTAGGACAGAGGAAGAAACGAAAGGGAGAATAGACCTTAGGGACATTCCTCTTGCAGAGTATAATGGTACCTTATGGGTTGATGGTTCGTGCTTTAAGCTTCCGAATGGTGATACAAGTGCAGCATATGCTGTTACGACTATGCATACGATTGTTGAAGCTGCACGTATCCCACATAATTCAGCGCAAGCAGCAGAGTTGATTACATTCAATCAATCAAAGCATTTATATAGCGCACTACTCACCCAGAGGGTCTCAAGGTGCTGGGGGAGGGGGGTCCGCTACTGCTCGAACAGCCAGGTCTTGAGTTGCTTCCTGAAGGCGAGGTGGTCCTGGGTCAGGCAGAGGTGGGTCGGGAGGGAGTTCCATGTCTTGGCGGCGAGGTAGGAGAAGGACCGTCCCCCTGTGGTGGCTCTTCGGATGCGGGGGACGGCGGCGAGGGCGTGGCCGGTCGATCGAAGCTGGCGTTTGGGAGCGTAGAAGTTGAGGCGGCTGTTGAGGTATCCTGGGCCTTGGTTGTGTAGAGCGTGTGTGTTGTCGAAAGGGAAACAAGTGACTATTTACACTGATAGCCAGTATGCGTTTGGTGTGGCTCATAGTTTTTGACGTTTGTGGAAAGAGCGTGGGTTCCTGACTTCGCATGGAACTAAGATTCAGCATGGTCAGTTGGTGAAGGACTTCTTGAGTCGCTTACTTTGCTGTTGCAAGTTGCGATCGTGAAATGCAGTGCGCATAAGAAAATTACTAATGATGTTGGTCGTGGTAAAGCGTTTGCAGACGAAGTTGCGAAAGAAACGGCGAGAGATGTGATGAGTCGAATGTATGTTGCGGGTCCGGCGAGATGGGTTCCGGATAGAAGTATGTGTGAAGATACGATAGAGAGCGTGAAGTCCATTCAAGCTGAAGCTACAGAGAAAGAGTTGAATGAATGGAGAGAAAAAAAGGGTAAATAATAAGGGTAAATTTGCTGGATAACCTCGCCAATCTCGGACTCAAACAACTGGTGAACACCCCCACCCACTACGCCGGTCACACACTCGACCCAATCTTCTCCTCCAGCAAACACATCTCCTTCAATCACACCACAGGATTCCACTGGACGGACCACAGCTGCGTCCACTTCAGCTTCAAAAAGACCACGACCCACCACCACCCGCAACAAGTTCCCCGCAGAAGTTGGAACAAAATTACCTCCGACCAGCTCACCACATCTCTGAACCGAAACCCCCGCCATATCAACGGACCCAAATCAAGCAGCCATCAACCTCGAACAGTGGATCACCCACTGCACTAATGAACTAGCACCCTTGAAAATCCATCCCAACAAACCTGGAAGCAAAAAAGCCTCCTGGTTCAACGACGACCTCAAGAACTCCAAAAAGAACTGCCGCACCCTCGAGAAAGCGTGGCGAAGAAACCCAACCACAGACAACATGACCGCCCTCAAGAACGCCACCCGCAAACACCACCAGCTGATCCGCACCACCAAGAAATCAGCATTCAAGGATCGACTAGACAACAACGCCCACAACAGCAAGGAACTTTTCAGCATTGTCAAAGAGCTCACCAATCCCAGCGCCGGCAACAACGACATCACTCCCTCTCAAGACCTCTGCAACTCTCTAGCCTCGTTCTTCCACAGCAAAATTGCAGACATACACAACAGCTTTGGTGACCAGCCCGCTCCCCTCACCACTGAACCGAAGCCCCCCACCACCACCTTTCGCGCCTGGACCCCAATCAGCACAGATGACACCATCCGCTTGATGAACTCCATAAATTCCGGATCGCCAACAGACCCATGCCCCCATCACATCTTCAACAATGCCTACTCCGTCATCGCTCCCCAACTCCGGGATATCATCAACTGCTCCTTCAACACCACTACTTTCCCAGAAAGCAGGAAACATGCCAAGCTCAGCGCCCTCCTGAAAAAACCTACAGCAGACCCCACCGAACTTAAGAACTACCGCCCCATCTCGCTCCTCCCGTTCCTCGCCAAAGTCATAGAGAAGACCGTCAACAGTCAGCTCGCCGCCTTCCTTGAGTCTAACAGTTCCCTCGACCCCTCGCAGTCCGGCTTCCGAGCCAACCACAGCACCGAAACCGCCCTCATCGCTGCCACAGACGACATCCGGACACTGCTCGACAACGGGGAAACTGCGGCCCTCATCCTCCTGGACCTCTCCGCAGCGTTCGTCACGGTCTGCCACCGCACACTGGTACAACGCCTCAGGAACATCGGGATACAAGATAAGGCACTGGAGTGGATCATCTCGTTCCTCGCAGGAAGAACCCAGAGAGTCCGCCTCCCCCCTTTCAGATCAGAGGCCACCGAAGTAATCTGCGGCGTACTACAAGGATCATCGCTCAGCCCCACCCTCTTCAACGTCTACATGAGTCCCCTCGCATCCATCGCACGCTGTTAGACCCGGCCTCGTGGCGTGGTCCTCCCTGATCCATAGCACTTCCGTCCGAGCTTCCACCACAACAGACCCCTGAGTCCCCCGGCCTAACCAACCCATTCCTCCACGTTAAACCCTGGTCCTTTCCGGACTTCCCAGCACAAGCCTCCATCTTCCCGGCCCGTAGACCCTGTGTGCCCACTTTTCGGCACCTAAGATGGCCGCCCGAGCAAGCGCGGCCTAGGTCGAGAGGCGCCAACCTGGCTGGAGGACAGAGCGCTCCCCTTGAGTGAGAGAGGGAGGAGCAGGATCTTTCACACCTCTGACCTCTCCTCGAGAAGTGGGTCTCGATCGCCCCTCCGGCCGCCCGGAGGGATGGCTCCACGCCTGCTGTGTGTCTGGGACTCCTCCCGAAACCAACTGAATGAATCAAAGGGGCCGCGTGGCAGGAAACCCCAACAAGCGGCCCCCAGGTGTCCAGACCCCTGCCGACCAGACTCCGGAGATCAAAGAGGAGCAGTCCTATAACTGGGGTTGCTCCGGGACTATTGGGAGATTCGACTCTGGAACATCGAGAGCCCTGCTGACGTGGTTGCGGCTCGTTTGGCAGAGAAGGACTTCTGCTGGAACCACCTGAGCCCTACTGAGTGACTCGCGGCTCTCTTGCAACTTTGAACCATCTGAGCCCTGCTGAGTGACTCGCGGCTCCCCTGCAACCTTGAACCCTCTGAGCCCTGCTGAGTGACTCGCGGCTCCCCTGCAACCTTGAACCATCTGAGCCCTGCTGAGTGACTCGCGGCTCCCCTGAAGATCGTAAGATCTCCGACATCTTATTTATTTTATTTTTATTTTAAAAGTTTTATATAGCGCGAGCAAGATCCTTGCAGATATCAGAGCACTTTACAGAGCATAGAATAACACCAGGAGGGTGAATAACAGGCCATAAGGTACATCACAGTTGTAGGTATAGGTGGGGTGGGGTATGTACATGGGGGAGCATATTAAACAGGTATATCAATAATGCGAGTAGTAAAAATAGTTGTAAGCATAGACAGTCTGGTAATTCAATAATGCAAGTAATACGAATAATCGAGGGATCATAGATAATACAGATCGGTGCAGAGACTTTTGCTTGAGCTCTCCTGAGTGACTCGCGGCTTTCTGACTCTCCTGGTCCAGCTGGACCCTGAAAGATCGCCCCGTATATTCCGGCTCGAGGATTGAGAGCTGTGCGCCGGATACGCAACGACAATTGACTCTGATCCTAAAGACTGTCCCGCTACCCCTACCCCGACCAAGACTCTTGAAGCTCTGCTACGCTTGTAATTACCAGCTTTTTCTGATCATAATGATCCCCTTGAACTACAAGATAAAGAAACGTTCTTAAGAAGCTACGGGGGCCTATCCCTGGAAGAGCTCGCAGACCGAGAGCGAAGTCGCCACCATGAGCTCGAAATGGCGAAACTAAAAATCGAAGGAGAATTAAAACTAGCAGAGAAAAGGTTGGCGATTGAGCAATTGAAGGTCCAAGGAGACCTAGAGGAGAAGAAGCTCCAGCGGGAGCATGAAGGAAGGAGACTCCAGCTGGAACACGAGCGAGGCTTGAAGGAGCTCGAGATCAAGGCCAGGAGCGACGAGAGCCGGCCTCTCGGGACCCGAGAGTTCGCCGCTCCAGCCGAGCCAAAGGTCCACATCCCCAAGGATGTGGTTAGAGAATACTACAAAAATGACGGAATCCAGCAATGGTTTAAGGCCTAAGAAGTCGCCATGACCTCCCACCGAGTCCCACAGAAAGATTGGGGGGCCGGATTGTGGGGTCGATTTCTGAGCGAGGGGAGAGACACCCTACTCGACCTACCATCCTCCGACCAGACTTCCTACAACCACATGAAGGAGGCCCTCCTGACAAGGTACGGCCTCACCCCAGGGACTGTAAGAAGATTCCTGACACCACCTGGGTAGAGTACATGAACTTTTTTAGCCGAGCATTCGACGGATGGGTCAAGGGCAGCAAAGTGACCACCATGGGCGAACTAACTGACCTTTTGCTGTGGGAACATTTGTCCACAAATTGTTTCGTAGAACTCTGCCAACATCTACTCGACAGCAAGCTCACAGATCCGAGGAAGCTGGCCGTTGAGGCAGATCGTTGGGTGAGCACACGGGTCTCCAAAGGCCCCATAGGGGATTCTTCCCGCACCAATCAAGGACCACCCCGCCAGAGAGGGGGGGGAAACCAGGGAGGACCACGAGATGCACAGTCCGGTCCCCAGCGTAGCCCCCCGAGAACAACGCCCCCGAACTTCCCCGCACCTCCACCTGCCACGACCGGTCCCCCGGGGAGGCCGCACAAGGTGACCATCACCTGCTTTAGATGCCAGAAGCCCGGTCACTACGCCAGTGATCCCCTGTGTCCCTTGGCCCCACGTATCCCTACCACCAGTCCCCCAGCTAGACAGATAGCGAATGTAGCTTTAGGGGACGAGTTTGAGGACACCGAGGAATGGGAACCTGCTGCCATGGCCTAGTATCCCTGGGAGATAGAGAGATGGTTCCCGGGAACATCCTACCCCCCAACACCGAGAAGTACCGCCAGTCCGTCATCGTGAACGGCCACCGAGTGGAGGCCCTCCGTGACACCGGTGCCAGCATCACAGATGTCCTTAGCCATCTAGTAAGAGAAGACCAGATCCTCCCTAACGTCATGTGCCCTGTAGATTCAGCAGATAATACCGAGAGCCTGTGTAAGGTAGCCCTGATACCCTTTGAGTGGGAGGGAGTAGCCGGGAAATTAAAAGTAGCGGTCAGGACATCCCAACCTGTTGACTGCCTTCTGGGGAACGACCTGGAAAGTTCCCCATGGAAGCAGGTCGAGCGCCGCACCCACCTCGGAATGATGGGTCTTCCCGAGCGGGTGTGCGCCACCACCCGATCCATGGCAGCCCGACTGCCCCCCGACAGAGAAATTGAGGAAGACCCAGCCGACCTTCCCCCTGGGGAGGGCAACCGGGCGGATCTAGCCGAGGCCTCCGACCCCGCCCCACGAGGAGGGGGAGATGAGGAGGACGAAGCCATACCCCCAGATTCCACTCAGGCCACCGAGCTGGGTGATCTGCCCGAATTGGCGCTGTGGCGCCACGAGGGGGGCCCCTCCGGAGAGGAGTTCTGCCAAGAACAAGCGTCCTGTCCTTCCCTGGACGGGCCCCGGCGACAGGCCGAAGCCCAGGCGGCGGGCGACCAATCGGGTACGCACTGGCTGTACTGGGAGAATGACCTCCTTTACAGCGAACAGAAGTCAGTGGAGCTAGGGTCAGCCCGAGTGCTGGTGGTACCCCTACGCTTCCGCGACTTCCTCCTGAACTTGGCCCACGATGTACCCCTAGCAGGTCACTTGGGCCAAGACAAGACTTACAGCCGCCTGGTTACGCACTTCTATTGGCCCAAGATGAAAACTGACGTAGAAGCCCACTGCAAGTCCTGCCCCACGTGCCAGGCTAGTGGAAAAAGCGGAGGAAAGCGCAAGGCTCCCCTCCAACCCTTCCCCGTTGTCAGTACCCCATTTGAACAGGTTGGAATTGACATTGTGGGACCACTGGACCCCAAGACCTCTCAAGGGCACCGCTTCATCCTCGTCCTAGTGGACCATGCCACTCGATACCCGGAAGCCATACCCCTACGCACCGTCACGGCCCCCGTGGTGGGCCGGGCGCTGATGGGAATCTTTTCCCGTGTAGGATTCCCCCGATACATGATGTCCCTTTGGCAGCAATGTGGAGTGTCATATTGGTTCACCACTCCGTACCACCCCCAAGGAAAACGCCTAGTAGAACGGTTTAACCGGACTCTCAAAGGGATGATCATGGGCTTAGAGGAGCCCCTCCGGCATAAGTGGGACGTGCTGCTCCCCTGCCTCTTGTTCGCCTACCGGGAAGTTCCCCAGAAATCCTTGGGGTTTAGCCCGTTCGAGCTCCTGTACGGACACCCTGTCCGGGGGCCCCTCAGCCTGGTCCGGTACATCCTGACCCTCCGCAATCAGACTAGAAAGTTCCGAGAATTGGCCGAGGCCAACTTGGAGGCGAGTCAGGAAGAAATGAAGCGCTGGTACGACCAGAATGCCACTCTGGTTGAGTTCCAGCCGGGCCAGCAGGTATGGGTCATGGCCCCAGTAAAACCTTGCGCCCTCCAGGATAAGTGGACGGGCCCTTCAAGGTGATCGAGCGGTAAAGCCAAGTCACGTACTTGGTGGACGTCCAGTCCCCCCGGAACCCCCTGCGGGTCCTGCACGTGAATCGCCTCAAGCCTCACTTTGTGCGTACGGAGTTGAGCCTGCTGCTGGCCACAGATGACGGGACGGAAGAGGAGACGGGCCTCTACCTGACCTCCTATGCACCCAAGAGAAGGATTGCTCCGTGGAAGGAGTGAACCTCTCTCCCTCCCTCACTCCCCAGCAACGCGAGGACTGCCGCCAGCTCCTGGGGCAGTTCTCGGACCTGTTCTCTCTCGTCCCCAAGGTCACCGACTGGTATGTCCAAGACGTGGACACCGGAGACAGCCTGCCGGTGCGACACAGAGCCTACCGAGTCCCTGATCGAGTCCGGTCCTGCATTCAGGCCGAGGTCTCGAAGATGTTGTCCTTAGGGGTGGTTGAACCCTCAGACAGCCCCTGGGCCAGCCCAGTGGTGCTGGTCCCGAAAGCTGCTGCCCCTGGTGTCGCCCCGGAGCTGAGGTTCTGTGTGGACTACCGGGGCCTCAATGCAGTCACCCGAGCCGACGCCCACCCCATTCCCCGCGCAGACGAGCTCATTGACCATCTTGGGTCGGCTCGCTTCCTCAGTACCTTTGACCTGACCTGCGGATACTGGCAAATTGCGCTCACAGAGGGAGCCAAGGAGCGGTCCGCCTTCTCCACCCCGGATGGGCATTATCGCTTTTGCGTAATGCCCTTCGGGATGAAAACTGCCCCGGCCACTTTCCAGAGACTGGTAAACAAGGTCCTGGCCGGGCTGGAAGAGTTCAGTGCCGCATATCTGGACGATATCGCGGTCTTCACTTCAGAATGGAGCGAGCACCTCCGGCATCTCCGGAGGGTGCTAATGGCCCTGCGCCAGGCAGGCCTCACAGTAAAAGCCAGCAAATGCCAAATCGGGCAAGGATCGGTGGTCTACCTGGGGCACCAGGTCGGAAGTGGGCAGGTCGCCCCTCTGCAGCCTAAGATCGACACCATCCAAGCCTGGGAACCCCCCACCACCCAAACAGACGTTCGGGCCTTCCTAGGCCTCACCGGCTACTACTGGAGGTTCATCCGAGGGTACGGCAGCCTCAGAGGTCCCCTCACGGAATTAACTTCCAAGAAGCAACCCCAGAAAGTACAGTGGACCCCCGCCTGCCAAGAGGCGTTTGATGCCCTCAAGAGAGCCATGTGCACTGCCCCGGTACTACAGGCCCCTGGCTATTCTAAAGAATTTGTGGTACAAACGGATGCCTCAGAGCACGGCATTGGGGCCGTACTGTCCCAACTGAATGAGGAAGGTCTCAACCAGCTAGTAGCCTTCATTAGCCGAAGGCTACTCCCCAGGGTGCAGAGATGGAGCACCATTGAACGAGAAGCGTTCGCTGCAGTCTGGGCCCTCAAGAAATTACGGCCCTACCTGTTCGGAACCCATTTCAAAGTCCAGACGGATCATCGACCATTGCGGTGGCTGATGCAGATGCGGGGCGAGAACCCCAAACTGCTGCGATGGTCGATCTCCCTCCAGGGAATGGATTTCACTGTAGAACATCGCCCTGGTACCAACCACGCTAACGCTGATGCCTCTCCAGGTTCTTCCGCCTCAGCGAAGAGAACTCCCAAGAGGATGGGTAGTTCTCCCCGACTTTCAGCTGGGGGGGACGCATGTTAGACCCGGCCTCGTGGCGTGGTCCTCCCTGACCCGTAGCACTTCCGTCCGAGCTTCCACCACAACAGACCCCTGAGTCCCCCGGCCTAACCAACCCATTCCTCCACGTTAAGCCCTGGCCCTTTCCGGACTTCCCAGCACGAGCCTCCATCTTCCCGGCCCGTAGGCCCTGTGTGCCCACTTTTCAGCACCTAAGATGGCCGCCCCAGCCAGCGCGGCCTAGGTCGAGAGGCGCCACCCTGGCTGGAGGACAGAGCGCTCCCCTTGAGTGAGAGAGGGAGGAGCAGGATCTTTCACACCTCCGACCTCTCCTCGAGAAGTGGGTTTCGATCGCCCCTCCAGCCGCCCGGAGGGATGGCTCCACGCCTGCTGTGTGTCTGGGACTCCTCCCGAAACCAACTGAATGAATCAAAGGGGCCGCGTGGCAGGAAACCCCAACAAGCGGCCCCCAGGCGTCCAGACCCCTGCCAACCAGACTCCGGAGATCAAAGAGGAGCAGTCCTATAACTGGGGTTGCTCCGGGACTATTGGGAGATTCAACTCTGGAACATTGAGAGCCCTGCTGACGTGGTCGCGGCTCGTTTGGCAGAGAAGGACTTCTGCTGGAACCACCTGAGCCCTGCTGAGTGACTCGCGGCTCTCTTGCAACTTTGAACCATCTGAGCCCTGCTGAGTGACTCACGGCTCCCCTGCAACCTTGAACCCTCTGAGCCCTGCTGAGTGACTTGCGGCTCCCCTGCAACCTTGAACCATCTGAGCCCTGCTGAGTGACTCGCGGCTCCCCTGAAGATCGTAAGACCTCCGACATCTTGCTTGAGCCCTGCTGAGTGACTCGTGGCTCTCTGACTCTCCTGGTCCAGCTGGACCCTGAAAGATCGCCCCGTATCCCCCGGCTCGAGGATTGAAAGCTGTGCGCCGGATACGCAACGACAATTGACTCTGATTCTAAAGACTGTCCCGCTACCCCTACCCCGACCAAGACTCTTGAAGCTCTGCTACGCTTGTAATTACTAGCTTTTTCTGATCATAAAGATCCCCTTGAACTACAAGATAAAGAAACGTTCTTAAGAAGCTACGGTGTGGTGTCACTTTGTCGTGTAGTGCGTGTGTAGTGTGTACGATCCTAGACTCGAGACCCTCTGCCTGAGGAGTCTCTCCCTCCAGTGCTCGTCTTCGTACCTAGGGAGGTGGGTCCTAGGGTGGTCGGGTACACTTCCTGCCTCCCCGGAGGTCGCCTCTAACACACGCCAACACAACCTCGAACATCATCTCCTACGCAGATGACACCCAGCTGATCCTCTCCCTCACCAAAGACCCAACCACCGCCAAAACAAACCTACACAAAGGGATGAAAGACGTAGCCGAATGGATGAAGAATAGCCGCCTAAAACTGAACTCTGACAAGACGGAAGTACTCGTGCTAGGATCATCCCCCTCTGCCTGGGACGATTCATGGTGGCCCCCAGCCCTAGGCAGCGCACCCAAACCAACGGACCATGCTCGCAACTTGGGATTCATCCTAGACTCCTCCCTTCCGATGACCAGACAAGTCAACGCTGTCTCATCATCTTGCTTCAACATCCTACGCATGCTCCGAAAGATCTTTCGATGGGACCCCACCGAAACAAGGAAGACGGTCACCCAAGCACTTGTCACCAGCTGAATGGACTACGGAAACACCCTCTACGCCGGAACTACAGCCAAATTGCAGAAAAGACTTAAACGCATACAAAACGCATCCGCTCGACTCATCCTAAACATACCTCGCCACAACCACATATCCGGTCACCTAAGAGACCTGCACTGGCTCCCCGTCAACAAGAAAATCACGTTCCGTCTCCTCACCCACGCACACAAGGCCCTCCATGACCTAGGACCCAGATACCTCAACACCCGCCTGACCTTTTACACCCCCACCCGCCAACTACGCTCATCCAACCAAGCACTCTCCGCGATTCCGCGCATCCGAAAAGTCACCACGGGAGGAAGATCCTTCTCCTACTTGGCGGCCAAGACCTGGAACTCCCTCCCCACACACCTCCGTCTCACGCAGAACCACCTCTCCTTCAGAAAGCAACTCGAAACCTGGCTGTTTGATCAGTAACTAACCCTTCACCCTTAAGCGCCTTGAGACCCTCTGGGTGAGTAGCGCGCTATACAAATTTCTGACTTGACTTGACTTGACTTGAGTTGTCAGAGCATCAGCGATGGTTGTTACCTGATGCGTATGTGCTTCCAGTGGTTACGATGGTTCATGGAATCGCTCATATCAGTGTGAAAGGGATTTGTAAGTTGTTAGCTCCAGTATGGCAAAATGTTGGAATTCCTAAGTGTGCAGAGAACTTGGTTAAGAATTGTATGGTTTGTTTGATGTACAATTCTGGTAAGGGAACTCCAACTCCAGCTGGTCATTTTGCACCTCCGACGTATCCGTTCGAGGCTTTGCAGCTAGATTTCATCCACATGGAGAGGTGCAACAACTTAAAGTATGTGCTCGTGGTTGTTTGCGCTTTTTCAAGATGGGTAGAAGCATACCCTCTGAAAGATAATACTGCCTTGTCCACAGCTAAAGCCCTTATTAAGGAATTTTTCCCTAGGTATGGATTGCCGAGAATGGTCTGGAGTGACAATGGGTGTGAATTTGTGGGTCAAGTCATGAAGAGAGTGTGTGATGGTTTAGGAATCCGCCAAAAATTCCATGCTGCAAATCACCCCCATTCAGCTGGTTTGGTAGAATGCTATAATGGCACCCTTAAGCTAAAACTAGCCAAGATTCAGGCGAGCTCCGGTCTACAATGGCCTGATGCCTTGCCGTTAGCACTTCTGTCCACAAGAATGACTGTGCATTCACGAATGGGACTTAGTCCTTACAAAGTCGTTTTTGGTCGCCCGGCGAATATATGGGGAGTGCCGCGGCCGACCAAATTCAGTGAGATAGAGCACCCTGTATTGCTTGATTACCTTTACGAATTGACGGCTAAATTACGTGTTTTGCACCAACAGGTTCATGATACATTGCCACAAGCATCCGAAGATCCAGGACATACTATCGAACCTGGCTCTTGGGTCTTCGTGAAAAACTTCCAGCGGACCAAGAACGATCAGCCCCGCTGGAACGGACCCTACTTGGTGCTATTATCCACACGATCAGCAGTGCGAGTGCGCGGTAAAAAGAACTGGATCCACGGCGTACATTGTAAGAGGGCCCCTTTGCCTCTGCCGTACGATCGGTGGGTCCAGGATGGTATTTCTGACTCTGAGACAGAAACCGTGCCTCGTTTTCTGCCTTTTAGCGATGCACGTTTGATTGGAACGAACACTGAACGAGAAAGCGACGATCTTCTGCAAGAATCTGTGCCTCTGTCAAATCGTTTGGATACTTCTGAACCTGAGCTTTTGTTCCAAGAACAGACATTGCCTGGCAAATGCCGTTATAATTTGCGACCAAGAGTTGTTGGATAAATAAAATAAAATTCTTTCTTTTCTATTTTTGAATTTATGCTCTCTCCTCCGAGGAACTGTTTTGATTTTAGTTTTTCGAACCGCCATCCTGGTTCAGCTGTAAGGTCGCGGTGCAAAGGCTTGGGAGTGCAAGCCGAAGACACTAGGTCGACGGTTCTGGTTGGTCTTAGGGCGTTCCCTGGACTGACAGACGCATTCCTTAGCACGGAACACCCAACCACCGCGAACAGCACGGTTAGAGGATGGAGTTTTTCGAGATGGAGAGACCTGTTGAAAGAATGAACTTTAAGAGCAAAATATGTACTGTAATGAGCAGAAAACGTTTTCTAATATTATGTCTGTTTATGTTGTTTAGTTTAATGATGTTTTTAACAGGATATGTGACATTCTCTTTTCAAGTGACGTTTGTACCCACTACACAACCTATGCCTCCTCCTACTGTTTCTTCGCATTCTTTTCACCCTCTGCCCGAACATGAATCTGTTAGAAGACTGGAATTCGCTAATAACTCCTTTGTTCAGCTTCTGCACCAACACCAGCTAGTAGTGAACACAACTAATTGTTGGGTGTGTGGTCTTATGCCTCATACTACCGATAAAGGTATTCCTTACCTGGTTCTGCCTTTTAGCTACAATGGTTCTGTGTGGGCATACAGAATGATGTTCATCTATGCTCGTGAAGTCTACCCCCTACGTTCTGTGAAGGATAGTCCAAAGACTAGTGTTCTAGTCAAGGGTATAGTCAACATGATTAGAGGAATTAGTTCCTATGAGACTATCCCGAGAGATGACACACAGGCATATATTGGATGGAACGTGACTGGATATGGAGTTAGTCTGAGTGTTAACCAGCGAGCGAAAAGATCCTCTCCGATTTGGATAGTGCCCCATCAGGGTCATTATTGTCTGCAAGGTAATGGAAATAATCTGAGAGCTCAGTTAGGGAAGAGTGTCTGTACTGAGACATATGTTTTTGCGTCCCAGTCTTTCTCATCGTTTTTAGCAGCTAAGGGTACCTATTTCATCTGTTACGATAGAGCGTACACATGGTTACCCCGTGATTTCTCTGGCACATGTTTTGTCTCGTTCCTGTTGCCTCCTACGTATACAGCTGCAGCAGATTACCACAAGGCGAGAGTTGCTAGAGGTGTCTTCAGTAAGGAAGATACTGCAGGACAAGAATTAGGAGATTTCTTGAAGGGTTTTCTGCCGTTTTGGGGACCTAAGGCTAACAGCAGGAACATTAGACAGTTGACGAGAGTGGTTGAGTCCACCATAGTCGAAACTGCCGGTGCCCTTAGTAACTTGACTGCTGAGCTCCAGTCGGATCGTCTTATGACTCTTCAGAACAGAGTTGCGTTAGATGTCATACTTGCAGATAGAGGAGGGGTATGCAAATTGATTCAATTGAGCTGCTGCGTTTTCATTCCAGACAACACTCCAACAGTTTTCCAAGCCATTTCCAAGCTACATAAGATCTCTGAGTCTGTACATGTGGACGAAGGAGATTGGTCTTTAATGGGATGGTTTTGGGGATTGTTATCCACTTGGGGATGGAAGATTCTGATGGTCATTGGGATGATCTTAGCTATCCTTTTCCTGTCTGTCTTTGTGTGCAGTGTGCTCCTGCTATATGTGGCCTTTGTGCTACTTCGTGTGCAAGGAGACCTGTCCAGAGAGAGTCGCTAAGTAATAGGATGATGCTACAGCAACATCTTGATGATCTGATGAATATAGACCTGGATTCAGACTGACATGAGTTTGAGTTTATTGCCTATGTAAGGGCAAAAGGAGGGTCTGAGGTTCCGTGATTCTGAACCCGTTCAATAAAGGTCGTCGTATCAAGACGATTTTGGTATCAGCGGACCGCAAATGACGAGTGCGGTATGTACGAGTGTTTTCGTCATGATCGATTGATGGAAACACTATGTATTCAGGGATTTCGTTCGAACCTTCGGGTTCCATTTTGTGTACGGCAGCCATTTTGTGGTTGCCCTCACGTAGGCCGATGACTGCGGCCGAACGAGTCTTTGGGACACGTACACCTTTAGCTGACTTCTGTGTGACCTGAACGAACTGACTCCATTGCCCGAAGCTGACCTTGTTGAGCCAGTTCCTTGTTACGCAGCTGGTCAGATAGAGATCAAAGAGCAGGACATTGCTGAGTTTATGGTACACGCACACACCCTTCTATCTTGCTTCTTATCTGTTTCTGGTCCTTCTTTTATGGCCTATTTACGGTTTGGGTTGAGGTCCTTTTATTATGGGTTTGTCCGGCCTGTCCGAGCAAGAATGTTGGATTTTGCCTTGTCATTTCTGGTGGGCTGGACAACTGAAAGGGGGCTTGTCGTTATGCGATACTTTTGAAATGTCACTACGTGATTGGATAGTTTGTAAATAATTGATGCTAGTCAGGAATGTGATTTTTGGCATAAAAGACGATGTCTTGCTCTACTAAAGTGTGCAGTCTCTGACGAACCACCCGTGTTGTGCTTCGTAGACCTCTGTTCCTGGTTGCAGCCAATAAATTTGGTCTTTGACGTCACCTAGAAGTGTCCCGTGTCTCTGTTTGCCAAAACAGGAGAACTCGAAGACATCAGGCGTTTTCCCTGGCGCCGCTGGGTTCTAAAACTCGGTTCTTCAAAGCCATTTCTTATTTGCGATCAGCAATTACCGAATCGCAAATAAGGAAGCAGTAGAAATCGCAAAAAATATTGCGATTTCTACATGCATCCCGTGTTGCGAGTCTTTAATAGCGATTACTTAAAAATCGCTATTAAGGACTCGCAAAACGGCACTTTGATGAATCTGGGGGTATAAGTTAGGATTTTTCTCAATTTGGTAGTAGTAAAGTTAGGACTCCTAACTTTAGGACTCCTAAATGCCTTCTGTGAATACCGAAATCTTAAAATTAGGATTTTTCTCAATTTTACTACTACTAAACTGAGAAAAGTCCTAATTTTAAGACTTTCGCTATTCACAGAAGGCATTTAGACGTCCTAAAGTTAGGAGTCCTAACTTTACTACTACTAAACTGAGAAAAATCCTAATTTTAAGACTTTCGTAATTCACAGAAGGCATTTAGGAGTTCTAAAGTTAGGAGTCCTAATTTTACTACTACTAAATTTAGAAAAATCCTAATTTTAAGACTTTCGTAATTCACAGAAGGCATTTAGGCGTCCTAAAGTTAGGAGTCCTAACTTTACTACTACTAAACTGAGAAAAATCCTAATTTTAAGACTTTCGTAATTCACAGAAGGCATTTAGGAGTCCTAAAGTTAGGAGTCCTAACTTTACTACTACTAAATTTAGAAAAATCCTAATTTTAAGACTTTCGCTAATCAGAGAAGGCATTTAGGCATCCTAAAGTTAGGAGTCCTAACTTTACTACTACTAAACTGAGAAAAATCCTAACTTTAAAACTTTCGGTATTCAATACCGAAATGAGTAAGTGCCTTCTGTGAATACCAAAATGAGTAAGTGCCTTATGTGAATACCAAAATGGTAGTAAGTTTAGGATTTTGTCTTAAGTTAGTTCTGTGAATCGGGCCCGCTGTGTCTCCGGCGCCAACCCCAGAGCAGCCAGACACATGAGACGCTACCAATCGGATGTAGTGATCCACCCGTCCATGTCTGAGCGCGGGCACCCTGCCCTTGAAATACACCCTGTAACATCCTCTGGCCAGGCGTGGCCAGAGGCTATATAATAAACGGGGGGTAGGCCAAACGGGGTCTTCCAAACATACCACATAGCCAAGTGTGTGTGTGTCTTCATTATTCATCTGGGACCTAGGATAGGCTGTTCCTCTTGGGAGCCCATCGTACAACATGGGGTTCTCCATCACACCTGGGTCGGGACTCTGGAATAAGTGGCGGGCATTATGTGAAGGCCGACTGGGGCTGCATCGTGCCGGGGCCTGGCTTACTGAAGTCAGCAGAGATATTAGAAGTTCTAATTGTACTTTGTGAAATTGCAAAAAGTGTCGAAAACTACCAGTGTGCCCCATTGGGATGTGCAGGAGCAGAGACGTGATGGTAGACTCCATCGACCAGGCAGTCAACCAGTCGAGGGTTGTGTTGCCCCGTGCTTGCCTCTATGGGAAGGCTTGGAGGAGGATTTTGGACCCCACAGCCGAAGCTGGTAATTTGTGATATGTTTGTGGGGGAATGGGACCCTGTCACAGAACTGGTGAACTCAACAGTGTAGTTCATTGATGAGAGAGAAAAGGCAAAACTTCTTGACGGCATTAAGTGAAAGAGGGATCCCTCAGGGAAATCCAGACCTCTGGATCTCTGCCGATGTGCCCTGTAGGGTAAAACATGGCTGCCTGTGTTGCAGTGTACCTTCAGTGGCACTGCTACAACAATCTCACATATGAAGAGTACTGACCAACAGTCTATCAAGTCCTGATGCAGTGCGCCTGCTGGCAGACATCACATCAGACTTGATACAACCTGTGTCAGGGCAACAGCATGCCCTATTTGAGAACTACGAGTAGCTAATGCAAAGAAAAGTGAGCTCAGCGGAAGCGGGCCCCAGAAGGTTGCCTGAGGAACCTGTATCTGCTCTGCCCTATAACACATGCTACTGCAGTGGCATGCACAGAATGCTGATGCCTGAGTGAGAGGACTTCAGAGGGCATTGCAGAGGACACAGGTATCCTGTCCCATGATGAGGAGTAGAGAATGCCCCATAGAGCATTGCCATTACTAACAGGCAAACGCTAAAAGCATCAAAACTATAAAGACAATCCTGATTAAAAGTGATGTCAAAGTGTCAAAGGTTTCCCATATGACAAGTGTCTGCCATCATAAAAATGCATGCAAGACCCTGAGTGCCACCATGTTATGAAGTGACCAAACAACACATAGGATCCATGGGCTACACTCAAAGTGAAACTAATGCTGTGCAAACAAAACAGTGAGTAATATTTGCAAGTACAAGAATCTGATGTGAGCAAGATGGCCACTTCACTGGATGCCTCTTGATAAGATACTGGCGACCTAGGACACAATCCATGGGAATCCTTTATCTCAATCAGACATCTACACTAAGGGGCATATTATCAAGAACAGCGTTCAAATTATTGCCGGATTAGCGGCAGAAAACTGCAGCTAAAGCGGCTATAATGGGCTTGATAATATGCCCTGGAGAATTCCAATAGAAGCCCATGTTCACACCAGAACATGGACTTCTATTTGAATTCTCAAGGGCATATTATCAAGCCCATTATCACCGCTTTAGCTGCAGTTTTCTGCCACTAAAGCGACGATAATTTTTAACGTCGTTCTTGATAATATCCCCCTAAATTCCCTGTCCATGCTATGCTCTATCTTTACACTAGTCAATATGGCCCACTCCGCATCGCTCTCAAAACACCTCTCTAAATCTGAAATCAGCTCTTTTAAAATCACTTATCTCTCCAAATACGCCAGGAAAAACTTCAAACATAGGATATTAAGAGTATTCTTGGAAACTCCCATAGCCAACCAATGTCACTGTGCTCGAAAGGAGTCTCTCAAAAACGATCTTCTCTTCATACTCAACACACACACAGATGGCTACATTTTCTATACAGGAACCCAGTAATTTCCTCATCGACTGGCATGCCCTATGGAAGAAAGTTTAAAGTCTCGCCTTCCACACACTTAAATTGCACCCTCATTTTCATCAATGGAAAGATTATGTTCCAATCGATTGATGCAAATGTGGCTTTATTTGAACACCTTTGGTATCTTTCAGCCCTAACGCGGTCATCTTTGTAGAGCCTCCCTCTGTTCTGTTCAGTCACTCATGCTCCCAAATCCTGTCAATTTGTCTGTCTCCCAACCCCCTTCTTTCACCTCTCCTAACCATTGCTGATCACCCTACTCCTAAATGTTCCACCCTACACTGCCCTAGTCCCTATTCTCCTCATTCTTACACCCCACCTGGCCTCACACCCTCAATCACCCTAGTTCCTATTTTACTCTTCCTAACAGCGCACTTGCAGCTAACCCTATGGTCCCAGCTCCAATACATTGAACACCCACCTACTCCCATTCTCCCTACAACCAACAGGATCTGACTCCACCTCTTTTCACAGTTTGAACACACAACGCCACCCTCCACCCCTAATCTCTCTCACCTCCCCATAAGTACGTACACAACACCAACCTCAGCTGCTCTCACCAGCCTTCTCTCTACTCTTCTTCTCCAGGCACATATTCTAACCCCTCCGCTCCTCCTACCATGACTCGATCTCCTAGCCTCTCTCCCCTCCCGACAAGTAAGGACACAACACCTGCTTCAGCCAGAGCACCTCTGCATTTCCTATCCTCTTCTTCTCTCTGGAATAGCCCAACCTCTCACTGCCACCTGCCCTGAGTGGATCTCCAACTGGATCTCTTGCCATTACCTACATAACTTCATAGTGGTCAAGTCCTTCACAATCAACTTTGAAAACCAGGGGGCATCTTAGCAAGAACCTCGTTAAAATTATCGCTGTTTTAGCGGCAGGAAACTGCCGCTAAAACGGCGATAATGGGCTTGCTAATATGCGTTATAGAATTCCTATAGAAGCCCAGGTTAGATGTGCAGGACATCCAACCTGGGCTTCTATTGGAATTCTATAACACATATTAGCAAGCCCATTATCACCGTTTTAGCGGCAGTTTCTGCCGCTAAAACTGCGATAATTTTAACGAGGTTCTTGCTAATATGCCCCCAGATTCCTCTCCTAATCCGAACAAGTACTCCAACCCATCTCCCCTTTCACCATCACTATCTCCAGTTCTCCTATCCTTGTTGACTATTCTTTCAAAGAAAATTGATGTCCTATCACAAACAGTTTAACAACATTGGCTCTCCATCTGCGCTCAGTTGCTGTTCGCACCATAATTCACAACCTAGCTGGCACACCCTAAAGAATACCCACTGGGGTAAAGATTTAGCTAGGAGCCTCAAACCCAGGCCCAACCAAACTAGGGGTTTATTTACAAGCCCCTTGCGCTGCTGATACAACACTTTTTTCCATTTTAAAAGTGTCGCACCAGCGGCGCAAGGGGTTTGTCAGTAGGCCTTTAAGTTTGCTCTACGTGGTACTGACCTTAGTGATCTTGTGAAAGTTATGAGGTCTCAAATGCCTGTCCATAACCATATCCAAGGCTACCTTCCCATCCTCACCATATGGAACCACAGAACTTCTTTTTCATACCCACAGTCCATGAAGAAGGGGTTGTCTCATCATAGGCAAGCACAGACCTTCTTGTACACAGCCACAATCCAGGAAGAAAGATCTGTCCAATGTCACTTTTGTCACTGTTTAACTTCATAAAGCTTGTTGGACAGGCCACATGAAAGGCCGCTCTCCCCCGGCCCGACCAGGCCTGAGCCCGGTCACGCAGGTACTACACACCACCCTTGCACGTCCTCCGTCCCCTCAGGGACCCCTGCCCTCGAGCATGTCCACCTCGTGGGTCCGATCCACTGCCAGCCTACGCGCCCATCCTGGGGCGCCATCTTGGACACTCCCCCACGTGGCCGCCTGGCCCCCGACCGACCTCAACCCTGGGCCTGGCCAGGCCTCAGACATCCCGGCACCACCATCCACCCAGGAGGTGAGCGGGCTACTTGGCAAGTCAATGGGAGAAGGAGGTGTCGATGGCTCTCCACCACCAAGTGCCGCTCGCCCATCGCCTCCCCGGGCGTTGGCTCCACCCCCCTGCTGGGTGTCTGGACTCCCTCATCCCGGACCTCCCGACCTCCAAGTGCGAGGGTCCGGACATCAAAGCACACCAGCCCTATAACTGGGGCAGCTCCAGAGCAGGAAGGCAGTTGTATCTTGGAGTCGAGAGACGTAAAGAGGAACTCATCCTAGGCGGACTACTGGCGCTGCCGTAGCTCTGTCTTGTGCATCACCGTCCTGCCTGTTGGCGCTGCCACAGCCTTCGCAACCTTCATCTCCTTCATCGTCGTCGGGACCTGCTGGCGTGGCCGCGGACCGTTGTAACCGTCATCTTCACCGGGACCTGCAGGCTCCGCCGCGGACCGTCGTTTTTCCTTCGTCCATCTCGGGACCTGCTGGCTCCGCCGCGGCCCGATCACCTAGAACGCCGAGCTCGAGGATTGAGAGCTATTTTCCACTCATTGGTAACAAGACTGTCCCGCTACCCCTTTTCCTACACCAGAGACCAGAACCGAGGGGACCCCTGAGTCCAGACCTCCTTGTATCATATCATCGTAACCTAAGAATTGCATATAAAATCTCGTTAAACTTCAACCTTGTGTGGTGTCCGTCTGTGGGGGGGAAGTTACTTGTCTGTACAGTCGTTGGAGACGGCTCTCCCCGGAGACCTCTCCCCGTAGTCTCGGCCGACCCTCCCGGTCCGTCTAACATTGGTGGCCAGCGGCGCGATCCGAATCACCGCATAACGTACAGAGAGTAACTCACCCCACGACGAAATCACAATGACAACTAAAGAAAGCGGATCAACCGAGAAGTTCCAAATGGAGAAATTGGAGGAGTACAGCCATCGTGAACTAAAACAATTCTGCATCGAACTGGGTATCGCTACCACCGGACTAAGCACCAAAGACGATTTTAAGAATGCCCTAGAATCTTGGGCAGAGACCGGGGCTGCCGGAACCCCCGATCAAAGCACCGCAGAAAAAACCACCACGGCCCCTGAAGGGCAAAGAACGGGTCTCTCGCAAGACGAGATCCAGGAAAGAGAAAGAACCCGACTACACGAGCTAGAAATGGCCCGGCTCAAAATGGACGTTGAACTTAAGTTGGCCGAACAAAAAATCAACTTAGAGCACCTGCGTCTCCGAGAAGAAAGAGAGGAGAAACAGAGACAAAGGGAGCTCGAGGGAAAGAAACTGGCGTACGAACACGAACGGAACCTAGCCGAGATCAACCTGCGCAAGCAGAATAAAGAAGTAGGGGTGCCCGAGCGACCCCACACCTCAGAAGCCACAAAGAAAAAGGTACACATCCCCAAGGATGTTGTCCGAGAATATTTCCGAGAGGACGACATCCAGCAATGGTTTAAGGCCTATGAAATCGCTATGACTGCACACCGGATCGATAGAAGCGATTGGGGAGCCGGTCTATGGGGAAGATTCCTCAATGAGGGCCGCGATACCCTGCTACAGCTTCCGGACCACCAGATGACCTCCTATGACCATATGAAAGCGGCACTCCTCACCCGCTATGGCCTCACACCCGAGATGTACCGTCAGAGGTTCCGAGACTGCACCCGCATCCCGGGTACAACTTGGGTGGACTATGTAACCTACTTTAGCCGAGCCTTCGAGGGCTGGATCAGAGGAAGCAACGTCACGACCTACGAACAACTGTTCAATCTGATGGTATGGGAGCATCTGTCGAACAATTGCTTCATTGAACTCCGCCAGCACCTCCTCGACAGCAAGTTAACGGATCCCCGGCAGCTCGCAGCCGAAGCTGACCGGTGGGAGATCACCAGAGTGGGCCGGAATGGGTCCTACGAACAGAACCGGAACAACAATGGTCAGCACAGACCCAGAGGAGGAGGAGGGGGCCAAGGACGAGGAAGAGACAACGCTCCGGTCACCCCCGCTACCAGCACCACCCCCCCGGCCAACCGGGGCAGCACCCCGGCGCGACCAGGGTACAGAGCCAATGTCACGTGTCACCGATGCCAACGGGTCGGCCACTATGCAAACGACCCAAATTGCCCGCAGTACCAGAGCCCAAGACCCCGCCAAGTGGCCGCTGCGGCCCTAGGGGAAGAACAGATCTCCGAGGAGCAGGAAGAATACGAACAAGAGCATCAAGAGTGGGAGCCAGCCGCCATGGCTCTAGCATGCTTAGGGGGGAAAGACATGGTCCCGCGGGTCCCCCTACCCGCTAACACCCAGAAGTACAGCCAATGGGTGAGCATCAATGGACGCCGGGCCGAAGCCCTTCGTGACACCGGGGCCAGTGTAACAGCCGTCCGCTGTCACCTGGTGACCCCAGAACAGTATTTACCGAACATTCTCTGCCCTGTACGATCAGCCGATAACTCGGAAAGTCTGTGTCGGATGGCCTGCGTCCCTTTCGAATGGGGAGGGGTCTCCGGCATGTTGAAAGTAACGGTCCGAGACGATGCCCCCGTAGACTGCCTCCTGGGGAATGACCTTGAAAGCTCTCCGTGGGCAGCCGTGGAGCGAAGAGAACACCTGGGGATGTTAGGCGTCCCGGACTGGGCGTGCGTCACCACCCGGTCCATGGCCGCCCGTGCCAACCACCGCCCAGAAGAACCCAAATGGCCGGCACCACCGCCCCCGGTCGCCCCAGCCGAAACCACCGACCGTGACGTTCCCCCCGAACCAGCTCAACCTTCCGACCTTGCTAACCTCGACCAGTGGCCTCAAGAGGGGGGGCCCACGCAAGAACAATTTCGCCAAGAACAGAAGACCTGTCCCTCCCTCGAGGGACTCCGCCAGCAAGCGCTCGCCCAAAGCGCAGGAGATACCTCCGGTACTCATTGGGTCTACTGGGACAATGATCTGCTGTACAGCGAGCAAAGAATCGCCGAGCTGGGGGCCAACCGAGTATTAGTGGTGCCCCTCCGTTTTAGAGACTTTCTGCTCAACCTGGCCCACGATGTCCCCCTGGCAGGACACCTGGGACAAGATAAAACCTACAGTCGCCTAGTGACCCACTTCTTCTGGCCCAAAATGAGGAACGATGTGCACCAGCATTGCCGATCTTGCCCCACGTGCCAAGCCAGTGGAAAGAGCGGCCGCAAACTAAAGGCTCCCCTGCAACCTTTTCCTGTGGTCACTACCCCGTTTGAGAGGGTCGGAATAGACATTGTGGGGCCCCTGGACCCGCGCACCAAACAAGGCCATCGATTCATCTTGGTGCTAGTGGACCACGCCACCCGCTACCCTGAGGCTGTCCCTCTGCGGACTGTGACAGCCCCGGTAGTCGGCCGGGCTCTGATGGGGATCTTCTCCCGCGTGGGCTTCCCCCGAGAAGTCGTCAGCGACAGAGGCACGAACTTTATTTCTAAATACATGAAATCCCTCTGGCAACAGTGCGGGGTCACCTACCGATTCACGACCCCCTATCACCCTCAAGGGAACGGACTCGTTGAGCGGTTCAACCGCACGCTAAAGGGGATGATCGGGGGGTTGGAAGAGCCCCTCCGTCGCCAGTGGGATGTGCTGCTGCCGTGCCTCCTCTTCGCTTATCGAGAGGTCCCCCAGAAATCCCTGGGCTTCAGCCCATTTGAACTGCTATATGGACACCCAGTGCGGGGGCCGCTCAGCCTAGTCAAAGAAGGCTGGGAGATGCCTCCGTTAAAGAACCCTCCAGATGTCTTCCGGTATCTCTTAACCCTCCGCAACCAGACCCGGCGGTTCCGGGAACTGGCAAAAACCAACCTAGAGGCCAGTCAAGAGGACATGAAAAAGTGGTATGACCGGAATGCCTCATCCATTGAATTTGAACCTGGCCAACAGGTATGGGTGATGTCCCCCACCGAACCATGCGCCCTACAAGACAAATGGACGGGGCCCTTCAAAGTAATCGAGCGCAAGGGCCCTGCCACCTATCTCATCGACATGGAATCCTCCCGGAACCCACTCCGGGTCCTCCACGCTAACAGACTCAAGCCCCACTTTGTGCGCACAGAACTCAGCCTCCTGATGGCCACAGACACTGGGGCTGAAGAAGACTCCGAGCCCCTCCCTGACCTCCTACGGACTCGGGAGCAAGACGGCTCCGTGGATGGGGTCCGACTCTCGGAGGCCCTCACCAGAGAGCAACGCCAGGACTGTCAAGCCCTCCTATCACAGTTCGCCAGCCTGTTCTCCCTCACCCCAGGTGTCACTTCCTGGTGTGTGCACGATGTGGACACGGGGGACAGCCCCCCTATCCGCCACCGGGCCTACCGCGTGCCAGATCGGGTACGGGCCGGCATCCAGGACGAAGTAGCCAAGATGCTCACACTCGGGGTCATCGAAGCCTCAGACAGCCCCTGGGCCAGCCCTGTAGTACTGGTCCCCAAAGCAGCTGCCCCCGGCACCACACCAGAACTCCGGTTCTGCGTCGACTACCGGGGCTTGAATGCGGTCACCCGAACAGACGCACATCCCATCCCCCGGGCAGATGAACTGATCGACCGCATGGGAGCTGCCCGCTACCTCAGTATCTTCGACCTGACGGCGGGCTACTGGCAGATCGGCCTCACACCCAGGGCGCAAGAACGTTCTGCCTTTTCCACACCCGATGGCCATTACCATTTCACCGTCATGCCCTTCGGCATGAAGAACGCCCCAGCGACATTCCAACGGCTCGTCAATCAGGTCCTGGCGGGGCTCGAAGGATTCAGCGCCGCCTACCTAGACGACATCGCTGTGTACAGCCACCATTGGTCCGAGCACCTCCACCACCTCCGAGCAGTGCTGCAAGCCCTACAGCGGGCTGGCCTCACGATCAAGGCCAGCAAATGTCAAATTGGGAAAGGGTCTGTAACCTACCTCGGGCACCAGGTGGGAAGCGGCCTGGTGGCCCCTCTGCAGCTAAAAATTGCCGCCATCCAGTCCTGGCAGTCCCCCATCACCCAGACCGAGGTACGAGCCTTCCTAGGCCTCACAGGCTACTACCGAAGGTTCGTGAAAGACTATGGGACTATAGTGGGGCCCCTCACAGAACTCACGTCGAAAAACCAGCCCAAGAAAGTCAACTGGACCCCAGAGTGTCAAGCTGCCTTTGAACAATTGAAAGCCGCCATGTGTTCCGCCCCTGTGCTCCAGGCCCCCGACTACAGCCGGGAGTTCGTCGTTCAGACGGATGCCTCCGACCATGGCATTGGGGCAGTCCTGTCTCAAGTGAACACCGACGGCCTTGATCAACCGGTGGCCTTCATTAGCCGGCGACTCCTACCACGGGAACAGCGCTGGAGCACCATAGAGAGGGAGGCCTTCGCTGTGGTATGGGCCCTCAAGAAGCTCCAGCCCTACCTTTTTGGCACACACTTTCGGGTACAGACCGACCACCGACCCCTGCAATGGCTGATGCAGATGCGGGGGGAAAACCCGAAGTTACTACGCTGGTCCATCTCCCTACAAGGTATGGACTTCACAGTCGAACACCGGCCTGGGCCAGATCACGCCAACGCGGATGGCCTGTCCCGGTTCTTCCGCCTCGACGAGGAGAGTCCCCAAGAGGATGGGTAACTCTCCCCGCCTTCAGCTGGGGGGGACGCATGTTGGACAGGCCACATGAAAGGCCGCTCTCCCCCGGCCCGACCAGGCCTGAGCCCGGTCACGCAGGTACTACACACCACCCTTGCACGTCCTCCGTCCCCTCAGGGACCCCTGCCCTCGAGCATGTCCACCTCGTGGGTCCGATCCACTGCCAGCCTACGCGCCCATCCTGGGGCGCCATCTTGGACACTCCCCCACGTGGCCGCCTGGCCCCCGACCGACCTCAACCCTGGGCCTGGCCAGGCCTCAGACATCCCGGCACCACCATCCACCCAGGAGGTGAGCGGGCTACTTGGCAAGTCAATGGGAGAAGGAGGTGTCGATGGCTCTCCACCACCAAGTGCCGCTCGCCCATCGCCTCCCCGGGCGTTGGCTCCACCCCCCTGCTGGGTGTCTGGACTCCCTCATCCCGGACCTCCCGACCTCCAAGTGCGAGGGTCCGGACATCAAAGCACACCAGCCCTATAACTGGGGCAGCTCCAGAGCAGGAAGGCAGTTGTATCTTGGAGTCGAGAGACGTAAAGAGGAACTCATCCTAGGCGGACTACTGGCGCTGCCGTAGCTCTGTCTTGTGCATCACCGTCCTGCCTGTTGGCGCTGCCACAGCCTTCGCAACCTTCATCTCCTTCATCGTCGTCGGGACCTGCTGGCGTGGCCGCGGACCGTTGTAACCGTCATCTTCACCGGGACCTGCAGGCTCCGCCGCGGACCGTCGTTTTTCCTTCGTCCATCTCGGGACCTGCTGGCTCCGCCGCGGCCCGATCACCTAGAACGCCGAGCTCGAGGATTGAGAGCTATTTTCCACTCATTGGTAACAAGACTGTCCCGCTACCCCTTTTCCTACACCAGAGACCAGAACCGAAGGGACCCCTGAGTCCAGACCTCCTTGTATCATATCATCGTAACCTAAGAATTGCATATAAAATCTCGTTAAACTTCAACCTTGTGTGGTGTCCGTCTGTGGGGGGGAAGTTACTTGTCTGTACAGTCGTTGGAGACGGCTCTCCCCGGAGACCTCTCCCCGTAGTCTCGGCCGACCCTCCCGGTCCGTCTAACAAAGCTCCTGTCATTAAAGCCATTTGCTGTTTGCTGCACTGTCTACCGCATTATGCAGTTCATCAATGGATCCTTGCATGGAGCTTTCAGACATGATAATGAGCTTCAACCTAGGCATCTTAGTTTTGACTGAATCTTGGCTCTGTTACGCTTCAAACAATATACTCGACATTCTCCTTCCCCCATACTGCTCCTCTGTTGCAACCGAGAAGTTGGATGTGGTGGTGTTGCAGTAATTCATAGCCCCCAAGAGAAACCTCCGCTCCACCGACCTCGCCCTGGCCAAAACCCCTCGCATCCGGAGAGCCATAATGGGAGCAATAGACCTCTCCTATATCGCGTCCAGAACCTAGAACGAACTCCCCCCTCAACATCAGACGAACCCCCACATTCCAAGCATTCGGGAAGAGCCTCAAGACGTGTCTTTTCAGATGACGCTGAGCTGCCCGATATTCCCCTTCCCACCCAAGTGCCTTGAGACCCTGATGGGTGAGTAGTGCGCTTCACAAATCCCTGAATGATTGGTAGTAACAGGCTAAATTGCAAATTAGTTCCTAATGCGCGCTTTCACTCCGTCTAATATTGTTTGCTTGAAATGTCTTCTCCAATGTCCTAATCTCAAAATGAATGTCATATACCACTCTCCAGGTGAAAACAGAGTATTCGTTAAACAGTGCATGAATTTTTGTTTTGTTACAATCAAGTCTTCCTCTGTGACTTCATTCTACCCTGGGCTAAAGAAAAAAAAAACAGTTAATCGTTTTTAGGTCGAGGGACCGTTAAGCTGCGAAGCAGCTTCCGGTCCGGAGAATTAATGTTACTTAGTAGGGCTTCAGAACCTGTCTCCCTGCCCTGTCTCTCCACCATTGGCTGGCTTCCTAAACGGAGGCATGCCATTGGAGGAGAGAGCCGTCCCTCCAAAGAAGCTCCGTCTTTTTCGGATTTGGGGGCGTGATTTTTTGCGTTCTTTAGACAGTGACGTTGTCTGTCACTCAGAACCACAAAACCACGCCCCCGATTCCGAAAAATTTCAAAAGCTTGTGGCGGAAATTTTTTCTTTTTTTTTTGCATAGACCGGAGCCAGGCTGCACCCTCAGCCGGACCTCCGTGAATACGGTACGTGCCATTAATGTTCATATCCTTTTTAAAACGCTGCCTGAGGTGTGCCCCTTCCTATAATCTCCACCAAAGGCCCGCAAATCTGTTTTGACACTACGCGCTCTTTTCACACAGCTTCGAGAGGGTGCCATGTTAGACCTCGAGCAAGAGTCGCGCGATCCAGCAGTCTTTGCTCCGCAGCAAGCACCCCAATAGCTGTGAGCGTAAGGTCCCTTAGAAGTGAGGCTTCTTTGGTGTTTGTGCTTCATGTGGGAGGGTGCGCTTAATAGGTAAAAATGTGTTTTAATCAGGCGGGAGGTTCATGCAAGAAGTGGTGACAAACGCGGAGTAAGAATGTTTTGTTGAGAGCATAACATTGGTAGTTTGTGGTTCTTCAGTGCTTGGAGTAGTTGAGAAACTAATGACATTCAAAGAGAGACTTGGTAATATATTTAGTAGTTTGGAGTCGCTCGCCAAGAACATGAGGAGCCGATGCTGGGCCTAACCTGTAGCCTCAAAAACTGAACTTTGATCCATATTGTTTTTATACTGTTCTTGGTACTTTTTTAGTTTAAAACACCTAGTTTTCGGATAATTTACCACATCCTTCTCTCCACGGAAGAGGATGAATGAAAATAAGATTGAAAAAAACGAACACAAAAAAATAGCAATGAAGCTTGATTGACAGTCGAATGGAAACTGTGCTATGGTGAACTCTGTGGCTTGTACTACGTACCCACTTCCCTTCAGCTGAAAGGGTGCCAGGAAACTAACGGCAGTGGGAAAAGGGCTTCCCAGAAAGAAACTCACAACGTTTCATATGTATCCATAATCCTTTGCGGAGAAGTGGGCCCCTTTTTCGGTTCACCGGTTCAGATTGTGGATTTCCCTCTTCACAGAGTGACCGGGGAACAGAATCTGAACTTGTTCTGGACAGTACCATTCTCACCATTGTAGTGTGCAGAGTGTCAAGGACAATATCCTGGGCTACTGTGTCAGCAACTAATTTCCTTTAATGAATAGATATAGTGCATAGTCAGCAATCTTGTGTCATAGTTTCTGTACTGTGTCTAGTTCTAAAGTGAGTCTGGTGATTCCATAGGTGGTGGTTTTCTATGTAGCATTCTTCTGGAGTTCCTATTCAACTTTAGTGAGTGTAGTAGTCGGGAAGACAGTTTTCTTCATCTCCATATCATACAATGTACTGGTCGCCTTTAATCATTTGACTTTAGAGACTTTGTCTGTCTTTTTGTTTTTATGTATGGGTGTCCCCAGATTATCCATATTTCTACAATAGGACCGGAAGTGAGGCTTTATCTTTCTCTTTTGTCACATTATTAAACAGCGGCTCACTGTATCAAATTTAAACTACAGTATCCAAAACACATGAGAGATCCTCAGTTGTGTGACTTAAAAAGCCATTCAGCAACAACAAAATTTCATATCCATCATTGGCCTAGCCATCATGACCTCATTCTTTGCTGTTGCGCAGGTCGAGTTGGGCCTCTCCCAAAGTCTCTATTTAGCTGCCACTTAATTGTACTGTTTTTACTGCTTGATATGTTCATTTTGCTTATATTTCGCTAATTAGCTTGTCAGGTTTAGAGGCCTTGAGCGCAAATAGTTGGTAGGGGGCTCAGTGTGCATCCGTGTGTGTGGCTCTGTGTGTGTGGCTCTGTGTGTGTGGCTGTGTGGCTCTGTGTGTGTCTCTCTGTGTGGCTCTGTGTGGATAGCTTTTTTGTAGGTGGCTCTCTGTGTGGGTGGCTCTGTGGCTCTGTCTGTGTGAGGGTGGCTCTGTGTAGGTGGCTATGTGAATGACTCTGTGTGGGTGTCTCTGTTTGGGTGGCTCTGTATGTGTGTGTGGGTGGCTTTGTGTGGGTGGCTCTGTGTGAGTGTAAATGCAATAGGTCATGCATTTGCGAGCGATTAAGCTATTGGCATTGTAAATGACAATGCCATTTATTTAACGATTAAGCTATTGGCAATATAAATTACAATGCCATTTATTTATGATTTTAAAAAAAATGTCATGAGCAATGCCAATAGCTCTACCTTTAATAATGCCGAGACCATTGCATTGTAAATGCTTGTTCCTCTTTTCTCTGAGACAGTGACACCTTTAAGCACTGTCTAAAAGCCACACACCACGAAGAAGCCATTCTCAACCTGATTATGTCCGAGGATTCGCTTCTGACTGCTGAAGACCCCACCCCAGTGGATTGATCTGACCACCTGCAAATCCCTTTTATGCTATCCTTTATCCACCACAAAAGTTAAGGCCAATTTAAAAGAGAAAAATCATAGGGGCATATGATCAAGGGGGTTTATCTCCGCTTTTTTGGCTTTAAAAGCCAAGAAAGCGGAGATAAAATTATCTCCCTATTACCTAGCTGTCGCTAACACCAGTTAGTGACAGCTAGTAGGAGATTGCGACCATCTTGGGCCCCACTTTGCATGTCAGTGATATTTATCACTAATGACATGCAAAGTGGGCGTGCCAAGATGTTAGCGACTGGAAACAGTCGCTAACATCGCTATCACCTATTACCAACTGTTGGAGATATTCGCGCTAAGCGCGATTATCTCCAAAAGCTAACACCTGCCCTGAGCAGTTCTTAGCCATGTTATCCAATGGGAGTTGGATAACATGGCTAAGAGCATTAGCTCGCTAATGCATGAATATCGCTGACTTTTCAGCGATATTCATGCATTCCGGACGATTTTTATCGCATTTACGATAAACCTTCGTAATACCAAGGTTTATCTGCGATAAAAATCGCCGCAGCTCAGCGATAATTTTTTCACGCTAACCAAGCAATAGCGATAATTATCGCTATTGCTTGGTAATATGCCCCATAGTTCCTTAACACCAGGAACATTTACATCAGATCCCTGGCAAAAAGACTATGGGCCCGATTCACAGAACTAACTTAAGACAAAATCCTAAAATTACTACCATTTTGGTATTCACAAAAGGCACTTACTCATTTTGGTATTCACAGAAGGCACTTACTCATTTTGGTATTCACAGAAGGCACTTACTCATTTCGGTATTCACAGAAGTTAGGAGTCCTAACTTTAGGACTCCTAAATGCCTTCTATGAATACCGAAAGTCTTAAAGTTAGGATTTTTCTCAGTTTAGGAGGCCTAAAGTGAGGAGTCCTAACTCTACTACTCCTAACTTTAAGACTTTCGGTATTCACAGAAGGCATTTAGGAGTCCTAAAGTTAGGAGTCCTAACTTTACTACTCCTAAATTGAGAAAAATCCTAACTTTAAGACTTTCAGTATTCACATAAGGCATTTAGGAGTCCTAAAGTTAGGATTCCTAACTTTACTACTCCTAAACTGAGAAAAATCCTAACTTTAAGACTTTCAGTATTCACAGAAGGCATTTAGGAGTCCAAAAGTTAGGACTCCTAACTTCTGTGAATACCAAAATGAGTAAGTGCCTTCTGTGAATACCAAAATGAGTAAGTGCCTTCTTTGAATACCAAAATGGTAGTACATTTAGGATTTTGTCTTAAGTTAGTTCTGTGAATCGGGCCCTCTCAATCTTACTACCCTTGGGTCCCAGCAGGACATTAATACGGCAAGAGATGGATACAATAAGTGCATGAAAAAAATGATTAATGAATGTGATCTGCTGGAAGGCCTAAGGAACAGAACTAAAACATAATTCCCCTGGTTCTCGAAGGATCTATGTGGCAAAAGAAAGCTCTAGAGACAGCATGAAGAAAACTAGTGACAAGCACCCTCTCTATTTAATATGGCTAGCTTTAGGGCTGCCAGAAGAAACTACAAATCAAACCTCTTCAAGGCCTAATATAAACACATCAAATCTCTGCTTGTCAACTCCAAAAATAATCCAAAACTTCTCTTTGGCATCATTAAACAATCCAACAGCCAGTCTTCAGCGAGCAAGGTCTAAACACCACCTTCCAGATGTTAAGATTTCACAAACTTCTTTGCAGAGAAAGTAGATTTTATTGAACTTTCACTTCTGCCATTAGGGCGGTCGACCTCGAATCTGGGGAACCGGGTTCGAGTCTGGGCAATGATGCTGAACATCCTGTGATTCTGGGCAAATCACTTAATCTCCCTGTGCCTAACAAAAATGAATGTGTCCTCATGTAAAGCAACTGGTGCTATGTAAAGCGCTCTGATACCTGATTCCGAGTCATGTTTGCGCTATATAAAACTCCGTACAAAAAAAAATCCTAATGACTGCACACTGAATCACAAGCCTAATGAACCGGGTCACACTTTGATGCAGTCTCTGAGGCAGAGCTACTTGAAATCATAACTAAGGTCAAACCTTCCAACCACCTTTCTGACTCACTGCATGGGACCTTGAGCACAGAAATGGCTAAGCTGTTGCTATCATACCGGACATCTTTGGGGAACACGGTACCTGAAAACTAGTCCATTGGCTGGTACTCCCCAAACTGACTGAGAACTCTCCCCTCTGTGGTTTCCCCAAAGCACATCTGTCACCCCAGAAAGCAGTGCTTCATGCAGCTGCCTACTTTGTAGCAGGTCACAAAAAAAGTATCACATTTCTCCTGATCTTCTCACCTTATGATAGCTTCCCACTGAAGCAAGAGCCCAATTTAAGATTGCATGCATCACTCACAAACCCCTCCACAATGCCACTCCCGGCCGCCTACTTTTCTGGAAAACTGAAAATCTCCGGCTCTCGACAGGGATTAAGAAATGCTGAAAAACTCTTGCTGGTACCTCCAACGTTCAGGCAAAAATATTTTATGAACCAGCATTTTCTGGCACTGCAATTAGGATCTAGAACTCCTCCTGTATGAGACACACTTTGGGTTAAGTTATGACCACCTCTCTGCTTCCCCTTTTGACTTATTCAACCAATTCAGATTCCGTCTGCCTGCCCTTTCTCCAATGATTCGAACTGTTGGGTCTGTGGATTTTCTTTTTTGCTTATCTATCTTTTTATTATGTTGATTGTTATCTATATTCTTTTTCGTGTACCCTCCTAAAGTTTTCTGAATCCCTTGTGCCAGGTTCGTGCAATAAAAAAAAACACTAAAATAAAATAAATAAACTGTGCTGGTGCCTGTTCCATGGACACAACCAGAGGCTCAATGGCTCCTTAATATCTATGCTGCTTGCCCTAGGCGTACTTGGATTCCTGCAAGCATGCGAAAAACAGCAGGCCCCAACCTTCGCGTTGAGAATGGATTGAATCACCCATTAAGCAAAAAAAAAATCAAAAAAAAAAAATCACTAGATTAACCAACCACTAATATTGAATTCCTGAGTAGCATGCTACTTGCGTCACGAATGTTTTTGGAACATGTAATAAATGAATGCCAAACGGGAAACCCCAAATGACCCAAGCACAGATAACCAAACCGAAAACTGTGACCTGTTTTTTTTTTCTTCTTTCAACTAGTGTCAAAGATAACCCGCGCGCTCTGCAAGCATGTTCCTCACTTGCTGACGTGTGCTCTCGTTTCTTTCTGCGGGTTTTAAGAGGGAGGTAGGTGTGGACGGAAGAGGGGCATTTCCACAATTAATTTGGGGCGACAGAAAGGTCCAGTTATACGACACGACTCCTCCCCGCCCTCTGCGAACCCGCATGAGGCCTTCGCTGCAGTAAAATTTGGCAAAGCCCGCCTTTGTGCTGCCCTGACACCGGATCAGCAAACACAAAAAGCAACTGCCAGCTCAAAAGCAATCTGCCGATAGAGCCTGGTGCTATCCAATCAAGGGCAGAAGGTCACTTCCGAACAACTGGGCAATAAAAGATTATTTCCAGCCACGGAACAGAAAGGCCCCAGTGGTGGTTGGCTGAGGGGAGGAGGGAGCCAGGGGGGGTGCTGTCTGTGGGAGGAAGTGCATTGAATACAGGCAGCAGACGGGAACCATCTGGAGCTGTGCAGGGCCTGTTCTCAAGACGAGAGAAAAAGCCCCCACGGTGGGGCCAGCGACTCTGTTCAATGATTCAAACTCTTTTTTTTTGTGTGTGGTCATTTAGAGGCAATGTTCCCAGGCATAAAGAAACATGGGGAAGAGCAGCAGTGCTGCGTCTTATCTGAGACTGACTAGAAAACATGTCCCCGCTCTCAGAGTCTGCCATGATAAGGCGCCTCTTTATCGGCAGCCTAGGACTCCAAGGAGTAAAAGTAGGGTGGTGTTTACTAGAAAGCGGCCTACAAAAATTACACCCGACAGCATGGACTGGCTTCATGCATTGAACTTCTTAACGTTTTTTGTTTTCTTTAAGCCGAGGTCGTTGCTGTTCTTGGTCAAACAGCTCCCCTGTTTTCTAGAACTGCCCCCAGCCCTTCGTCAGGCCCCCTCCGCTCGCTGGGCCGTTTCCCTCTCTTGCTATGGGGGCCTCGCTTGAATGGAAGCTGGGAAATGAAAAGGCCAGATTACATTCAGCGGCGATGGGCTGTGGAACGAACGGCAGAGCCGCAAACAATGTCATTCAATGCAGCACAGGAAAGGCAGAAAGAAAAGAAAACCCCATGCAAATGAAAGCTGCCCTCCACCCCGCGCCAAATGACTTCACAGTTAGGTGCCAGTGTGCACTACCAACATGGCATCATGGGGCATTCACACTGAGGCCCATATTTACAAAGAGTTTGCGTAAAGTTTAAGTTACTTTTTCAATGGAGGCTCGACACAAAATCCAGGTTGGTATTTAGAAAGTAACGCAATTGTCGATTTACGTTGGTTTGTTACCGAAAGTAACGCAACTCGGGCAACGCGCTGCTTTGCCTTACTTTGGGTCAGGGTGGCTTTCGTTCCATTGGCAATGCATGGGTGTTCCTATGCATCCGCCCATTGACCATTGATTTTGACGCAAATCCATATGTACAACGAGTTATAGATATGGATTTTGGCCAAAATCTTGCACCTCTCTGAGGCTGGCCCAACGAGGAAAAATATTTTTATTTCTCCTTTTTCCTCTTTATTTGTGCTGCAGCATACATGCAAAGAGGAAATTGCTTTCAGCACAGTTTTTGTGCAGAAAGGGCCCCTACCTGAAAAAAAAGCCAGAAAACGATGCTGATCACAATACAGACATCCTTGTACTATGGCACAAGGGTGCCTGCGCTGGTGTATGGCTAGAGTAAGTGAGCTAGCATAGTGAGAGAGCAGAACTGCGTCACTTCTTTGTACTTTAGGCGCAGCTCTGCTGTCTCCAGTTGACCCAATGCAGCACAGCAACTTTACTTACTACCATGTGTTGCCTCAAAGCTTTGTAATTCTGGGCCTGAATCTACAGTTCAGTTTTTAGGTCGTGCCTGGGCAGTGCATGCGTTGCTCTGCGGCATACTGTAGAGGAGTATGGAATAGAAGCCCTATCCACTCTCCGCCCATATTTGTCACTGGCTTGTGTCCTTGTCCTTTGTAAATTCTGGCTTCTGATACGTTAATAGGCCTGTTAGTCCCTCCTTTGTACTGCCTTGTCTTCATTTGTAACCTCCCATGAGGACTGGCCCTTTTACTTCGGTTGTTACGCAGTACATCTTTTTTTAGTCTGTAAGCACTATTTTCTTTAATGAGTGACCTTCCAGGTAGGTCGCTCCCCCCCTGCTGCAGCTCCACCTGCGCTTGTGCCCGCATCCCTGGTCTCTTGCTGCCCATCCCTGGGTGCTATCTTTCCTCGCCCACCCGTGCCCACTGCTCACTTCCTGCCATTGCTGCCCCTGTGGCCCCGCCCCGCCCCCCACGCCCATTCGCTTTCCTCTGCCTCTGCCTCCCAACTGCTCCTCCCTCCCAGCTCCCCTTTAAATGGCAGCAGCTCCGCGGGCCGAAGGCGTGCCTAAGGCAAGCCCGTCTGCGCCTGGACTGCGCCCAGCGCCAGAACCCCTGGAGCCCGCGAGCGCCACAACACCAGACTCCACTACGGCGCCAGTAGCCTCCACGCACTCAACACTGGCCGAAACAACACCTGCTTCCAGGCAGCCCCGAAACGGACCCATGGACCATTCTCCTGCCGCACCTGCAGCTTCACCTGCGACAGAATCATCAAACCTCCAAGGACTGGACCCAACCACCTCCTCTGCATACTCCTCAACACCCGCTCCGCACGCAAACACGCCGTCGAGCTCTGGGATCTGCTAGACACCTCCACCCCGGACATGGCCTTCCTGACCGACGCCTGGTGGAACGACTCCTCGTTTCCGGACATCGCCATAGCCATCCCGGATGGCTACAAGATCACCCACAGGGATCGCGCCAACGGAATCGGAGGAGGAATAGCCATCGTCCACAAGTCCATCCTCAAGGTCGCCACCTACACAGACGACACCCTCAACACAGCCTAACACCTGCACTTCCGGATCCACACCGACCCCAACACCACCCTCAGAGGAACACTCATCTACAGACCCCCCGGACCTCGGGCTCAGTTCAGCGACTCCATCGTCGACCTCGACAACACCCACGCGCTCGCTTCCACGGACTACAGCCTCCTTGGGGACCTGAACTTCCACCTTCGAGAACAACAATGATGCCAACTCCGCCACCCTTATTGACAACCTCGCCAACCTCAGCCTCAAACAACACGTCACCACACCTACCCACGCCGCTGGCCACATGCAAGACCCCGTCTTCTCCACAGGCACCCACGTCGCCTTCGACCACACCACCCAACTCCACTGGCCTGACCACCGCTGGATCCACTTCACCTTCAAGAAACCAACCACGCACCATCGCACCCAACAGCTGCCTCGCCGCTGTTGGAGCAGTCACTGAAGACCGGTTGATCACCACCCTCGCCCAGAACCCACCCACCGAACCCACCAACCCAGACACCGCAGCCCGCAACCTCAGACAATGGATCAACGACGGCACCAACACCCTCGCCCCGCTCAAGAAACCCTCCAACAGCCACGCCAGCAAGAGAGCCACCTGGTTCACCGATGAGCTCCAGACCTCCAAACGCGCATGCCGGAAACTGGAGAAAAAATGGCTCCACGAACGCACACCAGACAACCACGCAGCCCACAAGGACGCCACCCGCAGACACCACCACCTCATCAGATTAGCCAACAAATCCTCCTTCAAAGACCGCTTAGACAACAACGCACACAACAGCAAAGAACTCTTCAGCATCGTAAAGGAACTCTCCAACCCCAGCACCAACGCCAACGACATACCGCCCTCACAAGAAGTGCGACTCACCAGCCATCTTCTTCCACCGCAAAATCGCTGACATCCATGACCGCTTCAACACCACAACCGCCCGACTACGCCAGACTCCACCTCCCCTGTGAACACCACCAGCGCCATCCGCCTGACCTCCTGGTCCAACATCAAAGACGACGAGTCACGCAAGGTCATGAACTCCATCCACTCCCGATCTCCGTCAGACCCGTGCCCACACCACGTATTCAACAAAGCAGATGCAGCCATCGCACTCCAACTACGGAAGGTCATCAACATCTCCTTCGAAACAGCGACATTCCCGGAAAGCTGGAAGCATGCCAAAATCAACGCCCTCCTCAAGAAGCCCAAGGCGGACCCAAAAGGACCTCAAGAACTTCGGGCCCATCTCCATGCTCCCGTTCCCGGCAAAGATCATCGAAAAAATCAACAGGCAATTGACCCGCCACCTGGAAGACAACAACATCTTGGACCCGTCCCAGTCTGGATTCAGACGAAACCACAGCACCGAGACAGCCCTCATCACCGCCACAGACGACATCAGGCGCCAACTAGACAACGGCGAAACATCAGCCCTCATCCTCCTGGACCTGTTGGCCCACTTCGACACGGTCTGCCATTGCACTCTAAAGACACTCTGAGAAGCAGGAATCCAGGAGAACGGCCTTGACTGGACCACGTCCTTCCTTCCCAGCAGAACCCAGAGCGTCTGCCTCCCACCCTTCCGATCAGAAGCCACCGACATCATCTGCGGCATCCCCCAGGGCTCATCCCTCGGTACGACGCTGTTCAACATCTACATGGCCCCCCTTTCACAAGTGACCCGCCATCAAGACCTCAACATCATCTCCTACGCCGACGATGCCCAGCTCATCCTCTCCCTCACCAAGGACCCACACACCGCCAAAACCAACCTCCACGAGGGAATGAAGGCTGTCGCCGACTGGATGAGGAGCAACCGTCTGAAGCTGAACTCGGACAAGACGGAGGTACTTATCCTCGGACCCACCCCCTCAGCCTGGGACGACTCCTGGTGGCCGACCACACTGGGAACAGCACCAACACCCACCGACCATGTACGCAACCTAGGATTCATCCTCGACTCGTCCCTCTCCATGGCTAAGCAGGTGAACGCCATCTCCTCCTCCTGCTACAACATCCTCTGCATGCTCCGCAGGATCTACAAGTGGATCCCGACCGAAACAAGAAGAACAGTGACACAGGCCCTCTTCAGCAGCAGACTGGACTACGGCAAAGCACTCTACGCAGGAATCCCAGCCAAACACCTACGACGACTACAACGCATCCAAAAAGCCTCTCCCCGACTGATCGTCAACGTCCCCCGCCGCAGCCACATCACCCCCCACCTGAGAGACCTACACTGGCTCCCCGTCGACAAGAGGATCACCTTCAAGCTCCTCACCCACGCACACAAAGCACTCCACAACGCCGGACCAGCCTACCTTAAAAGCAGACTCAACTTCTACACCCCCACCCGCCAGCTCCGCTCCGCCAGCCTCGCCCTCGCCGCTGTCCCCCACATCCAACGAATGAGCTCCGGCGGCAGATCCTTCTCCTACCTCGCCGCCAAGACCTGGAACACTCTCCCTACCCACATACGGCAGACCCAAGACCTACTCACCTTCAGAAGACTCCTAAAGACCTGGCTCTTCGAGCAGTAGCAGCACACCCTCCCCTCAGCGCCTTGAGACCCTCAAGGGTAAGTAGCGCGCTCTACAAGTACTCTGATTGGTTGATTGATCCTACTGCAGGTACGACATGCTCTCCTGCAACATTCAGCGCGCCAAGCATGCTTTCAGTTTCCGAGCAGCCGGGACAATGGCGGTGGCTTCTTTGAATAGGTCTCGCATTTTCAAGAGTTTCAGCTATTGGCATTGTAAATGACAATGCCTTTTATTTATGTGTTAATTAGCAAAACAGATAAATAAAGTCATTGTCATTTACAATGCCAATAACTTAAAGTCTTGAAAATGCAACACCTATTGCATTGCAAATGTGTGTTTATTTAATACTTTGTGCCAGAGGCTAACCTGTTTTTAGGTGCTCAATTTGGAAGGGCAAGGGACCTAAAGTCAGATGGATAAACGGGCTGGCCAAAAATCAGACAATTTGGTTATATACACCATCAAGCAGCATAGTCGACAAATTAAACTCTAAATCAAACAACTTTAGTCATGTCACAGTCTATGGAACGGGACTGAGCTCATCTTTCCAGTTTTGGTTACTGTGTGGATCAAAAACTAAATTCCACAGATGCACATGATCTGTCACCCTGCTGCAGGAAAAATACCTGCAGGGAACACTGCCCCGACCCACACAGATCTGAAAACTGCTGCCCACTGCTATGAAAATTACCCTTTGTAGGAGACTGTCCGAGGCGGGACACAGCTCCAGCCACACACTGTAGTCGAGGACTTAGATGCCCCTCGAATTTGTGCTGAGGTTAAAGTGTCTGTGATTACTCGACACTGTGGGTAACACACTTACCAGTGGGACTCTGACTGAGTGTTGATCCACTCCAACCACTGGTCTAGTATACCTTTTTATGAATGTGTGTGCCTCTGCAATGCACTAGATAGCATACCCCTCACTACTGGTCCTGAAGAAAGTCACTACACCTCTATGGAGGGTATGAGGCTGAAACATGTCGACCATCACAGTACTATGAAGGTTTACTCTCTCCTGCTATAGATTTCGCTCTTAATCCTAACCCGGGGATGCCCCAATAAAGTCTTTGGTGTACTCGGAGTTAGTTTAATTTCACATACACTTCCCGACGACCCTTGCATACCCTTCACCACACCATGCTCCTCTACAGGTTTTAGTATACCTCTAATTCTACAATAAAAAATCCTTGAGCTACTCCCTCTTAGAGAGGGGGTTGTAGCCCGGTTTGTGACCTGGATCACATTGCGAGGAGCTTACCTATGATGAAGTATGCCACCTTCAGATGGGTGAGGGGAACGGTCCTATAAAAGGGACACTATTGCATTTCTCTAGCAGACCCAGGTGCCAATTGTGTTGTATGACAAGAGACAGATGCCAGAAGGTCACACGTAGCCTCTTCAGTAGGTCAAATCACTATAAAATACTAATTGATGTATCACACTCACAACACACAGACTGCCTCTGTGCCTTCCGGCAGTACCAAGAACCCAAGATATTGGTAAATGCTGTTCTTTATAAAATTTTGCGGCCCACCAGGCAGAGGGTGAAGGTGAATTAATTATAAACTATAATGTATTGTATAGCAATTCTGTAGCACTCTATACCATAAGGTGCTGTAGTGCATTGCGCAGACAGCAGATTATACACCAGGGGTTCTTGATCTCTTTTTGCCTTCTTGAGGGGGCCTGCAGAGACCCATGGGACCTTTACCATTATTTTCTGCCAATATTCATAAGCGGTTCGAGCTAAATAACTGTATGAAGATCTTCACACAAGCACTAACAACACCAAATATGTACAGTATACGCCAGATCAGTGCATGCATCACTCACACAAGTTAACATTGTCCACTTGACTATATTAGTGCCCCACAGTGTGCACACCAAAAGGTAATCTGCCATGGTTTGCCTGTTTCATAGAAACAACATATGATTGAAAGTGGCACAGCCTAGGTGCAATTGCATCTTGCTTTATGCTTGTAACTGGGGGACATATTCATGTGGCCTCCTGAGACTGGTGTGCTTCTCTGAGTTCTGTGCCACAGATGACTTTGGCTTTGAATAACACCACCTGATGCGTAGTTTCTTGGATTTCTAGGCAGACACAAATCCCAGATTCACGAAAAATTAATACAAAGCAGCAAGTAAAGTTTCTGCATTGCGTGATAGAGAGAGAGCAGAAAAGTGTCGTATTTACCAAGACATGGCACTGTTTTCCTTGTTCCCTGTGCTGGCGCCGTGCCTCAACACACATACCCTTGTGCCATAGTGAAAGGGTGTGTGCATTCTGTGAGGAAAAGTTTTTGTATTTTTGAAGAGCACTCTTCCAGTATAAAAACTATCCGTAACACTTTTCCTACTTTGTATGTATGCTGTACACCAAATGGATCGAAGAGTCACTGGACAAGACCCGGCCGAAAAAACCTACCTGTAAACCTCGGGGCAAAATTACCTCGCCATGGTTCACCCAGGAAATATGCCTCTTAAAAAAGATCTGCAAAAAAACTGAAAGAGAGTGGAGAAAAAACTTCGACCCTATCAAAAAACTAGAATACAAACACACGATTCTGAATTATAAAAAGGCCCTCAAAATTGCTCAATCCAACTTTTTTGTAGAAAAAATCAAGTCATCAGCCAACGCATCTAGGGAGACCTTTCAAATTGCCAGAAAAACTTCTCAAAACCCCGGATCCCCCCCCCCGTTGAACCCTCGGTCAGCCGGTGCAATGAACTAGCTGAATCGTTTCGTTTGACTCCAAGATCAAGAACATCCTCAACTCCCTCCCCTTACAAATACCAGACATACCCTCCCTTCCTAACCTGTCCAGCTCCATTCCACATGCGGACGAACCTCGTCTAACTCGATTCACCCCCATGACTATAGATACTCTCTCCCCTATACTTCACTCAATTAAAAGTGGATCCCCACTAGACCCGGCACCTTTTAACATCTTAAAATCAGTTGCCCCTACCATCCTTCCGTACATGGCAACATTGATTAACATCTCGTTGGCCCATGGTATTGTCCCACATACCTGGAAAAAAGCAATCATCAAAGCCTTAATTAAAAAAACACATTTAGATCCCCTAGAGTTAAGCAACTTTCGGCCGATCTCCCTGCTTCCAGGCATAAGCAAGATCGCCGAAAAATGTGTCAACCGTCAACTCTCGAACTACCTTGAAACTAATGACCTCCTTAAACCCTCACAAACTGGCTTTAGACCCGGCCAGAGTACGGAGACCGCGATGTTGGCGGTTGTCGAAGAGGTGAGAAAGATCATTGACTCAGGAGGATCAGTGGCAGTGATCCTCCTGGATCTAAGCGCAGCCTTCGACACCGTCAACCACTCGATACTGGTCCTTAGGCTTAGGGACCTTGGTATAGCAGAGATGGCCTTGTCCTGGCTGGAATCCTTCCTGAATGACCGGTCATTTCAGGTAGCGGACGGCAATTTCACCTCCTGGCCTACTGCTATACACTGCGGGGTCCCTCAGGGCTCATCCCTGAGCCCGACCCTTTTTAACGTTTACATGTCCCCCCTTGAGAAAATTGTCGCCCCATTTGGAATTAAGCTTTTAACCTATGCTGATGACACCCAGCTGGTGGTCTCTCTTAGTCAACATAACCAATCCCCCACTAATCTCTACACTTGTCTCAGTGACATTACCAAATGGATGGACATGTCCCATCTCAAGCTCAATAGTGGAAAGACGGAGATCATGGTCTTGGGCAACCAATCACACTTCCGCCCTGAGTCACTGTGACCACCTTGCATGGGCACACCACCTAACCCTAAACATGAGATCAATAGCTTAGGAATCTGACTGGACGAGGATCTTAACTTCTCCACCCAAGCAAGGAAAACGGCCGGCATTTGCTATGGTCTCCTACGGACCGCCAGAAAAATCCTTCCCTTACTTCCCGCCCAATCCCAAAAACTACTGATTCAGGGCCTTGTGATGTCCCGTCTGGACTACGGCAATACCCTATATTTGGGGGCCCCCAAAAAGGTATTGACAAAACTCCAGACGGTGCAAAATACTGTTGCCGGCCTTCTCACAGGAACACCCCGCCGCTGCTCAGCCAAGCCAGCCCTCAAAGCCCTGCACTGGCTGCCCATTCAGGAAAGAGTGCATTTTAAAGCCCTTTGCACTACCCATAAAATCTTGCAGGGAAAGGCCCCACCCATTTTAAAGGACCAGGGGGCATATTATCAAGGGGGGTTTATCTCCGCTTTTTTGGCTTTAAAAGCCAAGAAAGCGGAGATAAAATGATCTCCCTATTACCTAGCTGTCACTAACACCAGTTAGCGACAGCTAGTAGGAGATAGCGACCATCTTGGGCCCCGCTTTGCATGTCAGTGATATTTATCACTAATGACATGCAAAGTGGGCGTGCCAAGATGTTAGCGACTTGAAACAGTCGCTAACATCGCTATCTCCTATTACCAACTTTTGGAGATATTCGCGCTAAGCGCGAATATCTCCGAAAAGCTAACACCTGCCTCTGAGCAGTTCTTAGCCATGTTATCCAATGGTAGGTGGATAACATGGCTAAGAGAATTAGCTCGGTAATGCATGAATATAGCTGACTTTTCAGCGATATTCATGCATTTCGTCCGATTTTTATCGCTTAGGAGATAAACCTTGATAATAGCAAGGTTCCTAAGCGATAAAAATCGCCGCAGCTCAGCGATAAAAATATCGCCGCTAAACCAACATAGCGATAATTATCGCTCGTTGTTGGTAATATGCCCCCTTGTCACCCCCTACAGGACTAACAGAAGCCTTCGCTCTTCACATGACAATCTGGCATCCGTACCCAGGATCAAAAAAGCCCGCTCTGGAGGCCGACTATTTGTATACAATGCCTCCAAGTTATGGAATTCACTACCCTCTGATATTCGGGCTCAGCCCAATCTTCTTCCATTCCGTAAGGCACTCAAGACCTGGCTGTTTCCATACCACTTCTTCCTCAATCATTGTCATATCTATCACTAGCGCTGGGACGCTCACGGGCAGCCATGCGCTTTACAAATCTGTCAAATAAATAAATAAATACACTGCAGTAAGCATGCAAAGTAGAAACATCTAGAAATTAAATCATCTCTCCTCATTATGCCTGCTTCTGGGAGCTGTAAGATTTTGGTGCCCATTCGTATCTCCATATGTTTGTAGATAGGGATTTGCCTCAAAACCATTGGGAGATTGCCAGGGAACGCCCATGTTCCATCCATGGAACGTCCCCTTGACACAAAGTAATACAAAGCAGCCCATAATGCAATTTTCTGTTACTTTGAGAAATGATTCAATGCAAATCCTGATTTGCGTCGGAGAGTAATAGACAGAATTGGTGCTCATTATTTTATTTAGAAAGATGTTCTGTATACATTTTTGACAAAAAGTGAGAAAGTTTATTTTGGATTTTCATATCCGGCTTGACTCAAGATCCGCCGGAGCCAGTGCTTAATTTGTAAAAAAAAGAAGTGCAGGTGCTGAAAATTTTGCCAAGGAGGCCACAGCTCACTTCTTCCTCCAGCGAGCCCTACTTTGAACCCTCTCACTGCCTCAGTCTCTATCTTCTAACCTTGATCTGTTGTCTGTCCCCTATGTCTTTGCTCTAAAGAGTCTATCTTCTCACCTCTCTAATTGTTTTCTATCATCTTTGTCACACCTGGTGTGTTACCTTATTCCCTGCATTTCTGATTTGCCCTCTATTCATTCTACCCCTGCCCTTTTTCCTCTTCACTTTTATCCATGCTCTGCTCTCTCTCCCCTCGATCTTGGCTCTTTACGACCACTCTTCTAGCAGTGATTAGCTGTGTCTCCGTTTTATCATTTGTCTACCTTTTTTTCCTCTGTCCTGTCTTCTTCATGCTTTCATTCTATCTTCTTAATGCTCTCTTCTTCACATTTTGGCTGCTTTCTCTTTGTATCTGATTTGCCCTCCTTTTCTTCTACTTAGCTCCGTCTCCTCTCCTGTTGTTTCTTTCTCCTCTTTACTCCTGCTCTCTCTCTCTTTTATAACACTGCTGCTGCCCGTGACCCGTCATCGGACTGTACATGTCCCTGCTATTTTGAACTCTGCATTTTCCTGTTGTCTTTCCTAAAGAAGAGGAAGATGACATGTGTTTTACTTTCTTACCTACGCCGAGTGCAAAATTAAAATGTACACCAAATAAAAATTCTTTTTTTGCCTATATCAATCAGTGCAGTATAACGTAGTTATTTGCAGAACAGGTAGCTGCTCGAGCACAGCAGGTGATGTCACTACTAGTGCTGCCTGTAATTAGTAGGTGCAGGGATGGCGATGGCATTGGCACCCACTGCTCAGCTTGCTGTGACCCTGCCTGCTACAGCACAGGCATTGTCCCCAGCCGTAATGCTGCCAATGCCGGTAAGTATGGCTGTGGTGCCTACTGGACTCGCGCACGCTCAGCAATTACCATGCTGGGGTGCAGTGCACAGATTCTACAAGTGACGCCAGGGCACACAAAAGTGGAGTTGGGTCACAGCCGCATCGAGCACGTTGAGGATAGCAGCAATGCAGGGCTGCAGGATATGCTACTCTGGCTACACCGCATGTGGAAAGTCCACACTTACTTTAGTTTATTCTTCCTCAAGAGCCCTCACTCCCAAGTTCCAAATGCGCTCTCGCAGCTTCCTTGCCTCAACTCCGTCTTGAACCAGCCCCCAGCTACAATTATCCAATGGGAGGCTTAGGCTCAGGCAGCGGCATGGTGCAGCAGACTCTGGGAATAGAATGCAAGACATAGTTTGTCAATGACTTCTTAGATTTGTGATCGGCGAGATGACATCATCACTAACTTGATGATACACAATGATGCCTGCCTGGACAGGCGTATGCTGGCCTGTCTATGAACATTTACCAGCCAGAAACCATGCAATGTATGTTATTCTTTTTATTTTGAATTTGAACAATTAATATTGAGACCACCCCTGCAGGGTCAGAAATTGTAGCCCCGGCTCTGTGAAAGAAGTGCAGGTGCAGTGCAAATTAGGCACTGGCAGGAGCTACCTGGTTTTCCTGCTTTTCACCTTAGTTACTTGTATTTTTCATCTAAGAAACTGCTGTTGTTTAGAAACGAATTGAGGCTTCCTTTACGGCTGTTTCAGGCAGAGGGTGACCGTTTTGAGCTCTGCAGTGTCTTTGATAAGTACCCACACAAGTTCTGATGATAGTACCAATGAATCGAGAGGACCGAAACATTGACAATATCATTGAAGAGACCCTTATTTGGGAAATATCTACCTTTGTTTTTCGCTGTAATGGACTCTGAGGAACAATCTTAAGGCCTCTTAGTCTGGGGTTTCGTTCTTTTTTTTTGTTTGCTATACCTTTATGTAGTTGTCTTTGTTGGGTATTATAAGGTTTCTGTGTATAGGTGGAGTCCACTTTGCTAATATTTTTTATAATGACTCCAGTAGAATTGTAATAAACACATTTTTCTTGCTAATTCTGTACTTGGTCCTCTAATTTTGATGAGACACAACCACTTTCATTGAGACTCTTTGATTGAGTTGCAAAGGGTTTAAGAAAAGGTGATTAAGCATAATTCTTTATCCAGGCCCACGGTACAAATATTTTTGTATCTCAGATAGTAAATCCCAGCATAACACTCTACATCGGATTTGTGTTACCAGAGTAATGCTAACGTAGCGCAGCGCATGAGTAAATATGGGTCATAGTGTCGGAAACGGTGCTGCTTAAACATGAGATGATTCAGAAAAGGGGGTGGTGATGAACAGAGTGTCTGAATTAAGCAGACCACTCTTACCCAGTCCAAAGATCAGGGCTTGATCCATCACCGTTTTTTAGCTCACTGCACCATCCCAGCTAAGAACCTGGCTACATGCAAATTAGTCTGTCCCTGGCCCAGTGCATCATGGGAACAGGGCAGACCAGACTACCAAGCCAATTCTTATACTGGGAAGGAAACAAGCTTCCGGGGACCGGTTTCTGGCATTTCAGCCGTCTTCGGCCCGGCTTGCTTGAATCCTGATGGTGCAATGAGCAAGGGACTCACATCTGAGTATACCCTTCCACGCTTATGGTGGACAAAATGATTCAGAAAAGGGGGTGGTGATGAACAGAGTGTCTGAATTAAGCAGACCACTCTTACCCAGTCCAAAGATCAGGGCTTGATCCATCACCGTTTTTTAGCTCACTGCACCATGCCAGCTCAGAACCTGGCTACATGCAAATTAGTCTGTCCCTGGCCCAGTGCATCATGGGAACAGGGCAGACCAGACTACCAAGCCAATTCTTATACTGGGAAGGAAACAAGCTTCCAGGGACCGGTTTCTGGCATTTCAGCCGTCTTCGGCCCGGCTTGCTTGAATCCTGATGGCGCAATGAGCAAGGGACTTACATCTGAGTATACCCTTCCACGCTTATGGTGCTTGAATCCTGATGGTGCAATGAATCGTTTTTGGCCACCACAAGTGTGGCAGGGTATACTCAGACATGAGTCCCTTGCTCACTGCACCACCAGGATTCAAGCAAGCCGGGCCGACGACAGCTGAAATGCCAGAAACCGGTCCCCGGAAGCTTGTCTCCTTTCCGGTGAAGAATTGGCTTGGTAGTTTGGTCTGCCCTGTTCCCATGAGGCACTCGGTCAGACTAATTTGCATATAGCCAGGTTCTAAACTGGGGTGATGCAGTGAGCTAAATAACGGTGATGGATCAAGCCCTGATCTCTTGACTGGGTAAGAGTGGTCTGCTTAATTCAGACACTCTGTTCATCACCACCCCCTTTTTGAATCATTTTAGGCCACCACAAGTGTGGCAGGGTATACTCAGACATGAGTCCCTTGCTCACTGCATCACCAGGATTCAAGCAAGCCGGGCCGACGACGGCTGAAATGCCAGAAACCGGTCCCCGGAAGCTTGTCTCCTTTCCGGTGAAGAATTGGCTTGGTAGTTTGGTCTGCCCTTTTCCCATGAGGCACTGGGTCAGACTAATTTGCATATAGCCAGGTTCTGAACTGGGGTGATGCAGTGAGCTAAATAACGGTGATGGATCAAGCCCTGATCTCTTGACTGGGTAAGAGTGGTCTGCTTAATTCAGACACTCTGTTCATCACCACCCCCTTTTTGAATCGCTTAAACATGAGAGGCAGCTCGACGGATGCAACGTCTACCCGGAGAATTTGTCTGGTGAAGCAGCTCCCTAATCAGGGGTCCTCAACCTTTTCTGTGACCTGAGCTACTTACGGTCAATGAAAATGATCCCAAGCCGCTAATATTATTAGTGTTGCAGTAGTGACCACATCAGACAAGATTGTTAGTGGCCACCCCATGCATGATTACCAACAATAATCACCTCAGTGCATTATGCTGAGTTGTCATCACTAATATAAAAAGTTGTTTTCAATTTGGAATGCCTCTACATGGGTATTACCCAGCAGCATTAGCTGCAATGCTCCAGGCACTAGGGTAATGTTACACGATTTTTCACTCAAATATAAGTTTTAAAGACAATTAAGCAAACAATTTTTCTCTAACATCAGCTTATGAGTTCTGAAAGCGCGCACATTTTTATCGCGAAGACTCACCTTTCAATTTTGGAATACATATATTAAAATTCAAGAAAGCAAAAGGTTCTAATTTAGTATGCTGTGCTGAACACTGCAGAGCTACTTGCAGGTAGCAGGTGATCTAGTCGTTGGAGACGCCTGCTCTAGGTACATAATTGAATCTGAGATAGTGGCCAGCAGTGCACTTCAGCTGGTCTGGGACCACTGGCAGTAGTGTGAGTCCTTTAAGGCTCTTTTCTTCTAGAGAAGATCGTGACAAATTTTTGCCACTGGTGTCCTGCACCTGTGAGGGCAGTATTCTGAACCTGGGACGGCAGTTAATGGATGAAGCATGTCTGTAATTTGTGGTACTTTATTCAACCCCATGTTTTTCAAGGGCACCCGAAACCCCACCCTCCCAGCTCATTGCGGAAGGCTAGAATACCAGCGGTGTGCTTAAAACCCAGTTGAACAATATTGTATTGTAATTGCATTTATATAGCGCTTACTACCCCTGACGAGGCGTCAAAGCGCTTTTTCGGCGAGTAGCACGCTACTCAGGAACCCATAGAGGATTAGTGTTGAATTAGTATAGTGAAACATGCAAGTACATTTTAAGTGGTGGATAGGTTAGTCAGTTATTTGGATTTCGAATGATAGCAGAAGGATAGAGAAAGACAAAGGTTTGTATTTATATAGCGCTTGTTGACGCAGGCTATTCAGGAAGCCTACAAAGGATTAGTGGTGAATTAACCCTTTAGCTGCGGCGGCTATTCCGCCGCAGCGCTAACGGGGCGGGGCGGCCGCATGCTGGTGACAGAACCGCTCCGTCACCATCCGCGGTTGAGCTGTGCTGGTGACGGAGCGGTTCCGTCATGACCCGCCCCGCTCGATACAACGGCCGCGCAGGCGCGAAATCAGCACCGCGCAGGCGCGGCGGCCGGGCCATGAGCGAACCGCTCCGTTATCAGCACAGTCCAACCGTAGCTGATGACGGAGCGGTTCCGTCATCAGCAGGGGAGGGGTTAATATGGTGAAATATGAAGTAATTTCAGTGGTGGATATTAGTCAGTTACTTGGAGTGAGAAGGATAGCGGAGGGATAAAAGGGGAAGAAAGATTTGCATTCATATAGCACTTGTTACCCCTGATGGGTGTTGAATTGCTTAACTATCCTTCCTTGCTTGCACTAGGGCCCAACTCATCGTTGCTGAGCCAGCGTAGCTTTGAACCTGGGAGCAAGAGCCCCAGGAAGAAGAATATTGAAGCAGATGGAACACCTTTAGTTTGGGCCTCAGATGATGGGTAGGGCAAGATGGGGGCTTACATTTTTTAACATATGTCAGAAGAGACTCCCCTTTCTCAAGAAGTAGCTATCATTAATGCAGCAGGTGCTTTACCACTGGGACCCAGGGGCCCACTTGTGGCATATAGGTTACCTGTATTCTGGTAACATGAGGCCACAGGTTCTGGAATGTGGTAATGTAAGAGAGCAGGTACTGACAGTTGAAGGTGATACCACTGGACACTGGGTGTAACTGGCTTGCTCTCCAGTATATCCTTAAGTTACCTTTCGAGTCTACTTTACACGACTATGTCACAAATTGGACTGTCCTTCTTTGGGGCAAGGGGTGAAAGAAGAGCAAGGAAAGAGGCAGATGAAACAGGCTGATAATCACGGCTGCAGCTATCATCAGTTCAGTATCTGGTATTGCATTGAGGCCCAGGAGTGTGTGTGGCTCACAACGCCCCAATTATGGAGAGACTGATTTGTGGTCAATATATGTTTTTGTTAGATGTATTTGCTCTTGTATAAGTCTAACAAATACTATGCATTTTGTGCTACAGGTCAAGAATCCATGTAATGATCTGAAAAGACTCATTCCTGCGCTAAGTCCTGTTCTTCCCGCTTAACCAACCCTTGCCATTATATTTCGAGGGGGTCCAAATTCAAAACATTTTGTTTAGAGGGGTTCAGAACAAAAATGTTTGAAAACTTTTTCCATATAGCCAAACACCACCTTGAAAAAGTCTCACTTCACAGGTCGTCTTTAGTTTTGCAGATTGGGAACTTGATCGAGTAGAGAGGGCAACAAAAGTAGACTTACTTTCTGGTTTTCCTGTGGTTGCTCATCACGGGTGAGCAGTTGGGAGACTTTTTGGATGTGTTGTAGTCGTCGTAGGTGTTTGGCTGGGATTCCTGCTCCAATAATCATGGTGAAGCCACAAGGTCCTTGCCCACCATGTAGTGACTCCTGAAGCCTCAAGGAGGGCAGAGACTTCAACATAGGTGGACTCCCAAACCGAAGAGGAAACTCATTTAGGAGTTACAGCAGCTCCTGTGATCTTTCAGCTCTCCCGAAAGGGAAGAGGAGATTGATGGCTTACCTTAACAGCCTCCACAAGCAGATGTATGGCAAGAAGGAGGGGTGCAATGCAGCCCTTGCAGTGCAGGGGGACCCCACCGTTTAAGGGCCCCCATTCAGTCCGCGGACTATGAATATCTGTGACACATGGGAGTCTCAGGCCCCCTATCCATTCTGCAGGGGACCCCTATCATTTTGCGTTACGCTACTGGCCTGAAGGCGCAGATAACAGGAGTGGAGTGCAGATCGTTGGCTCTGACGGCAAGAGTAACGCGACTGGAAATGACCATGTTAACATTGGCGAGGAGAGATGGATTGCGGGAAGTATGTGATGCAGCTCAGCAGCAGTTTTTTATTCATTCAGTTAACCAATTTCTGTACTTGTGGTGTTATCCCCATTATTCATGTGGGGGACAGTCTTGAGAAACTTAAAAATGACAGGAGAGCGCCTTACATTTGATTGCTAGGTTGGTGTGGTGCAGACCCTGATTGTGGACTTGTATTATGGCAGGGTCTGGTGGCTCAGAGGGCTATTGCGTCCACTGCAGGGGCTTGTGTTCGACCTCATGGTCACAGGTTCAAATCTTGGTGGGTCCACTCAGCCATTCATCCATCTGAGGTCGATAAAATGAGTGCTGTTGAGTTGGGTAATAATACACATCTGTTATTCAGTGCCAAGGTGCCTCCGGGTGAACGTGCGCTTTACAAATACACATGTTATGTTATGTATTGAGGCTTTTCGGAGGGATGGCCATCTCTGATAGCTTCCGACCTATATCACTAAAATGTGTGGTGAGACTGTCTACACAGACGAGAGTGGTAGACACTATTGTTTGTGGGACAGTTTTGCTGCTCCTACAAGTGGAAACATGCCGTGGTGGGATCCTCCAATGGATCCCTAACACTAAGGGAGTAACGCGCCAGACCAAGAGCATATTGTGTTGTCATGACTTATCTCCAGAATCCGCCGCCCAGAGAGTGACTCAGCAGAAAATCAGAAGAGTTTTGTAGAGGCTGGGGACTACTAGGCTAGCACGCGATGCCTGGTACAACTGAGGGTATGCTTTGGGGGAAAACTTCCAATTATTAGAGAAGCCAAAACTGCTGCTACCATCTTAGGATCTGTCAAGCCCACTGGTGTTTCAACAGTCTTTCCAACGCCAGAGTGCCATGAGTTGCGCTCTCTTCTCTACGTCTTGCTTTCCGCTTATTGAGTGCTGGTCATTAACATACTCCCAGGGGCAGATTTACGAGCTCTGGCGCATCTCTGCAAATCTGAAGGGATGCGCCAGAACAGATGCGGCACACAAAACCACCCGTGCGCCACCACTGATGCGCCAGATTTACAATGCGGTGCGCCGTGGCGCACGGATGGGCAGATTCATGTTGCATCCCCTGGCGTAAAGGTGGCGCTTTGCTGGAGTCGCGTTGCAAGCGCGACGCGGCTCCAGCAAGGCTTGGGGGCTCACTGTGCCTAACATGCTGCGTCACTCTTTACGCCTGCTTCAAGCAGACACAGGGTTTTGACGCAGCATGGCCGTAAAAGTGACGCCATGAAATCTTGTGGATTTCACTGCGTCACTTTTACGAGGTTGTACCTGCGAGAGAACGCCCACCCTGCGCCGGATCGCCCACATGAAACCTAACGCAGGTTTCATGTGGCACAGGGCTTTACAACGTGACACATCTCCCTAGATGCGTCACGTTGTAAATACGGCGCAACATGGTGCATGGTTTACGTCGCCGCTGCATCACAGAAGTGACGCAGCTGCGGCGTAAATGTGTCGCAAGGTGCTTGTAAATCTACCCCCAATGCCTTATACTTCGTTTTGGATGCATAACCCTACTGTTTGCTCTTGGGATCCTTACTTTTTGGCCAAATAAATGAAGCCCCAGGAAAGGGACCAGTGATTATTATTCTGACAAAAATATTGCCCCCTAAAGTGCATTCCCATATTTGAGGTTTCTTTTAATATCTCCGTTTTGAATGATGTTTGAAAATTATACTGTGAAAAGATCCTGTTGCTATATTGTTACAACATTTATAACTGACTGTAAATTCATATTAGCTTGACGGCTCTGTCTAACTTATTTTTTTAATTAAATATTCCAATGAAATACTTGTTAAAGTAGTCTGCTTTTAAGGCATCTCATACTGACCTCGGCCCCTGAGCGCTATGAAGTCGGTAATAGGCACTGGGTGGAATACCAGCCCACGGGTAACCCGTATGCAGGTGTTACCCATATCACTCGGGTACCATCGGATTTTTTATTTTTTTTGTCCTCATCTCACCCTTGGCAAATACAATTGAACACTGGCAACCCTAATCCATCCTGGGCGCCCAGGGCTGAAGTTCTTGTTTTGCCTGGAGCCATCCCAGCTGCCCCTTTATTCTGGGGCCTGGTGTAATCATAGGACATTCTCAGGACTTTGGACCAGCCTCATTTATACACCCCAGTCTATCAGGGGTTGCCAGACAATACTATTGGTGTTATATAGCATTCTATATTCCAAATGTGCCTTTCTTAATACATCCCGGAGCCAGTTTTCATACAGGGGAGGACTAGCATCTTTCCACAGCTTGCAGATTTCTCTGCGTGCAATGAGTAGAAGAGTGAAGAATAGAGCTACCTGTATCCCCCTAAATCTGCTAATAAGGTCCGTTTCCAGACCAAACAAGACCCATACAACAATCAGTCTCAATGTCTCCTTAAAAATACTCTCCAGAGCCTTCTCCACGGTACCTCAAAAATGACCCAGAATAGAACATTCATAAAAGACAGAATATCATCCGCCTCTGAAATACCACATCTGGGGCACAAGGGGGGTGGGCTAACAAACTTTGCAATTTTCTTTGGCGTATAGTAAAGCCTATTTACAACATAGAAGTGATTCTTCTTAAGAGAGGCAGACCTAACATATTTATACAGGTATTGGAGAGATGTATCATAGAGGGTGTCCGAGACAACATCCAAACTAGACAAGCTCCAAACAAGATGTAATGAGGGTGCCTGTAGTTCATCTGACTCCAAGTTTCCTATACCATAGTCCCACTTCCCTTTTCCTAAAGCCCGAGGATTGGAGAGCAAACTCAATGTCCCAGTTACCGCCGATGTTCTCTTTCTCAGCGAAAAACCAGGAACAGAGTTGGATGTATTTAAACCTAGAAAAGGAGTCCCCGATTTTTGATCTCAAAACCTCACAGGGGAGTACTCCCTCTGATGTTACCAGGTCTGACCAAGTTGTTTTTCCTGCTCTCCTAACAGGAAGGGAGAGAATATCCTGGAGACAAGATGGTGTACCGGGAGAATCCCATATTGGGGAAAAATCTGAATAGTATTTTATACCCCAACTATCTTTTACTCTACTCCAAAGCAATAGGGCAGATTTTAATACCTTGAGGCGTACCTTTTTGTAGAACCTCGGTGCGCCGAATTTATACAAAAACCCAGGCCCACCTCCCTCTTGGTCCACCATCGTATTGAGGATTTGTCTCCAATTGGAAACATCCGGGGTAGTGAGGAGGCTTCGAATGTTTTTTAGATGGAAAGCAAAGGCATACTATAGGATATCAGGAAGCGCAAGTCCCCCCTTTAACAGCCTTCTTTTCAATTTTTTCCATGATATCCTTGCATTCTTATTTGCCCAAATAAAACTACCAATCTTTCCCTGAATTCTTTCCAAGATTTTATTAGGAAAGGTCAGGGGTATTGTGAGAAGTTGGCTTGATATGCAGTGCTCACTATTCTAGTGATCACTATGTATCAGTCCAAACAACCCTTATTGATGATTGGTTGCAAGTCAACCGTAGACCAGCTATCCTAGTAGCATGGACAAGAGCAGTCTTTAGGCTAAACTCTAGAGGGCGTGTTAAGCCAGCTGTTATACCATCACATATACCCCTTGAACACCAAGTGAAAGGATACCACACAAGTTGTTATGAAAATAAAAGTATATTTATTTAGAACACAACAGCCCTGGACTCTTTATGAGGACAGGGCGCTAAGCCCAATACAAAGCTCTTATGAAAATACTCAAGGTCGCACAATTTACACAAATGTCCGAGGTGCACGAAAAACCATATACTCTAAAAGTGGAATGCGAAATTACTAGCAGGTAAGTACTACTCTAATAGGCTTTAGGATTGCTAGGACTGGACTACTGAGCCTTCAGATTACTAGCAGGAGGCCTAGGGAGATCAGGTGCAGAGTGTGCAATCTCACGCGGGATGCGGGACAAAGTCTATGGATGCTAGATTTCGTAAAGCTAGTGTTATCGGACGAATCCGACTAGGTAGAGCTGAAACGAAAAAGGATCTGGACCTTTGGATAGTTAAGCTATGCTGGAGCACCGAAATGCTGAGGTTACCTAGCCCAGGGGCTGCGGCTGCATAGGTCTGAAAAGACGTCGGGAATCCTCGTTGCAGTCTATGGAGCCTGAAAGAAGAAGTTGCTGGCAGGCGACCAGTGTTGAAGTTCGATGGGATACAAGCCTGGATCGGTGATGGAGGATACCTGTAAGCAGAGGGGACCAAGTTCTGAATCACTAGCCAGTGATTAGATGGGCACCAGGATGGCACCGGATGGAGTCACCTCGACCAGGTGAGTGGGCGACGCTGGGCTCTGCAGTCTCTCGGACCAGGAGGCATTGTCGGCGACCAGGATGGAGGTGCGAGCTGTCCCACGAAGGTATCTGCTGTCGACGTCGCTGGACCCAGGATTGGGGCAACAAGTCTTGGCAAATGCAAGCCCACGCGGTGGACTTAAAATGGCGTCTGGAGTAGACCAGGAGGGTCCGGGGTGCTCCTCTGTTGGAGGGGAGCAAGGGCCAGTCTGGAGCAACCAGACCAGCGGTGTTGTCGTCGTGGTGCGTCGTCAGGAGGGCCACAAGCCAGCAGGCAAGTAGCCGGACAATGCGGTGAGCAGCAAAGAGCAGAAGGGCCCCACGCATATCTCATGGATGCTGGGGGGCTGGACTTCGGTGCTGGAGCTGCTCAGGGTTAGGGCTTCTCAAACCTCAAAGCGCTCACTCGAGGATCCCTCGGCGGTCGTGCTGGGCAAGCGTCGTGCAGTCTTGAAGATGGCCGGTCCCTCGAGGTCTCGTCACACCCACGAATCTCAGCTGAGCTGACGATGTAGGTAGAGGTCAGAGGTGCCAGGGAAGCCGGTTCTCGTCGAGCTGGGCAGTCTTGATCCGGAGGAGAGACTTACAGCAAACCGCGATGCGCTTGGATGGTGCCTGCTGTGCAGGGTGGCTACTCCTTAGCCACAAGGGAGAGTCTTCTGAAAGGTTCAAGAGTTCTTTCGTAGAAAGTCATCAAGATTCGGAATTATCTAATTTGGGATGGGGGCCCGCTCCTATCTTTATACTAAGGAAAGGGGCTGGCACGCGACTAGGTCCTGCCCATGGGTGGGACCAGGAAGGGGGGTGGTTACACCCCTCTCCCATGCCAGACTTTCCCCAGCTCAGGGGCTGGTGTGCCCCTGGAACTGGTTCTAGCCGGCCTATGCATAGTGAGCACCGGGGTGCCACTTGCAGTCACCTTCCTCTAAAGCCCTGCCTACCCAGGATACACAAAACACTGTCTGGGATGGTGCTAGCACCGCCCCTGACAGGAAACCCTTTGTCCAAGCTCTCCTCGCTGGAAGGACTCCCAGCAGCAGGAGGTCAGACTTGTGTCTGTGGTGGCAGCATCCATTTTGTGATGTTGAGGCTCAAGTTAACTTTAACCGGGGTTCACAGTTACATACATGTCATGTCCCTCTAGAAGGGTGGAATGCTAACCCCGTCGCCAGAATTGGCGAGGGGTTAGTATTCCAATTCGTATGACACCTTACTCGACATGTTTTGATAAAGCGATACCAGAGTTGGCATATAACCGCGAGGATTATAATGCACTTAAGAGTATATGGTATGCGTTATCATGGAACAGCTATTAGGACTTGGTTCCACAAGCTGCAAACGGGCTCAGCTCATGACAGAGCACCATCTCACACGATTCCAAGCACTCTGCCTTCAGGATTGTTAAGGCCTGCCATAGGAGTGACTGATAGGAATCTATGTGTCCATTTTAGGGTTAGATATAGGTATACTATATCTAAAGCAAAGGGTGATTACACCACCTTGCCCCAGCTGTCGTGCAGCCAGTTGTGTCAGATTTAGATGGCCAGCCAGGGGTGGCATAATACATGCTGCAGCCCCTGGTAGGCCCTGGGTACACCTATGCCCTGAGTTACAGGGTCTGATAAGGTGGCCCAGTACCAATTGGTATATGCACCTAAGGTACATGGAATCCATTTTACAGAGAGAGTAGTAGGCCTGGGGCCCTGAATAGCAGGGTCCCAGGTCAACTAAGTCGGAAAACCAGCAAAACACCAGGCAAAAAGTTGGGGGTAACCACAGTCAGGTATCCACCTTCCTACATAACCCCCCCCCCCAAACGAAAGGAGATAAGGCTATCCTTGACCAGGTAAGCCTATATTGCCTGAGTGGCCATGTGAGGTGGTACATGCACTGGCATGGTTACCCCCTGTATCATGGTCCACTAAGCAATCCCTCACCCTAAGGGTATCTGAGGGTCTCCACCATAGGGAATCTCTACCTGTGGTGTGTTTTGGCAAAGTAAAAGGCTGGTGCGGGGATGGAGTACTGGAGTGAGGCTCCACTAAGGTTGGGCTCAACTTCCTCCAATCACTATCCACCATATGTGCCTTTCTTTCCAGGACTGAGTTGCTGTGAGCTCTCAGGGTCAACCTCTGGCTACCTAAAGCTGGAGGCTGAGTCCCTCTGTTTGGCTTACTGGAGGGACAGGTCAGGTTTGGGGTTTTTAGGCCCCAGGTTTGGCTGTGCCCAACAGTGTCCAGCTGTGGGAGGTCCCTAACTAAGTTTAAGGGGGATCCCTAAGGAGTCTGTTTTATTTTCACTTAGCTAGGTCTACTACCTTCAGGGACCCTAATCTGCTGATTGGGGAGTTCTTTTGGACAGGGGGCCCTTTGGGGTCCACCACTGACCTCCCTGACCTCCACAGCCCTGGGCTGACTGAGGCCGGGTAGAGAGGGGTAGGTTACCTGCTCCAGACTGGGTCCCACCTTAGAAGGGTCCACTGACATCAGAGGCTCTGCCAGGCTAGGCCTGACTACCTCTGGGCAGTTTCTTCACAAGGGGTCAGATCAGTTCCCTGAGGAGGCTGATCCTTTCCTAAAGTCTGGTGGGAGGGAGATTTCTCTTCCTCCTCAATGCTCTCTGTCTGAGTGGAGTGATCCATAGTTTCAGGCTCCACAACACTATTATCTGTCTGAGTTTGAGCTGTGGCCATCACAACTCCACCAACCTTTTCAGGAAGGGACTCAGTTTGGGTATGGGCTGTGACCATCACAGCCTTGCCAACCTGTTCAGGAAAGGCATCTTTCTGGGATAGGGCTGTGACTGGCACAGCCCTCCTGACCTGTTCAGGGAGGACATCTTGGACTGGGGCTGTGGCTATCACTGCCCAAATAACCTTACCATGGAGGTTTACCATTTTAAAATGGGTTTCTTGCTCTACCTCAGCCCAGGCTGAGATCTCTAAATCATTACCCAGTAGGCAATCTACAGGCAAGTTTGGTGACACTGCCACTCTCTTGTGACCAGTGACACCTCCCCAGCTGAGATTTACCACTGCTATGGGATGATCTCTCTGCACTCCATCAATGTTCATTACCTGGTATGTGGCTCCAGGTATAAGTTGCCTTGAGGGGACTAGGCTCTCAGTCACCATGGTGATGCTAGCCCCTGTGTCTCTGTAGGCCTCAACTTTTGAACCATTGATGAGGGGCTCCTGTCTATACTTGCCCAAAGTGTTGGGACAAGCTGTGAAGTTAGCAAACCCCATGCCAGTCTCACAGACAAGAGTATCTAAGTCAGGGGACCTGGTTAGGCCAGAGTCCCCAGATACTCCAAAAGAAAATGCACCCAGATTCTTGGGGGCACTCCCACCACCTGGGGGATTACTACTGGTAGTAACAGGAGGCTGGGAAGTTTTATTTGGGGGTATGTTCTCCTTATTGTTGTTGGCCTTGGGGCAACTGCTGTCACTTTTGTAATGGCCTACCTGTTTGCAGGTATGACAATAAGATTTCTTTTGGGTATTGGAAGGATTTTGGGACCCACCCTTTTCAGAGGAATTTTGGGGCCCTGGGGTTTGATCAGAATATTTATTCCCACCCTTCTCTTGAGGCTTGGTGGATTCCTTCTTTTGGTCACCTCCCTGGTTCTTAGGCCTGACCCTGGTTCTGACCCATTTGTCTGCCCTCTTACCCAATTCTTGTGGAGAGGTCAGATCAGAGTCTACCAGGTGCTGGTGTAATAACTGGTTCTGACAATTACTTAAGACTTGCTCTCTCATAATTAGATTGTACAATCCTTTGAAATCAGTAACCTTACTTCCCAGTAGCCAGCCTTCAAAAGCCTTAGTGGCACAATCAACAAAGTCAGCCCAATCCTGAGACCGAGTTTTCTGGGTGTCTCTGAAACATCAACCTGTACTGTTCAGTTGTTAAGCCAAACCCATCAATCAGTGTATTCTTCAGGACTTGGTAATTGTTAGCATCCTCAGCTCTAGTAGTGAGGAGCTTATCTCTACCTTTGCCTTCAAAGGAGAGCCACAAGATAGCTGCCCACTGACTCTGGGGGACGCACTGGACAGTGCAGGCCCTCTCCAAAGCAGTCATCCATTTGTGGATGTCATCCCCTTGTTTAAAGGGGGGCACTATCTTACTCAGGTGTCTAGTGTCTAAACTCCTGTCCTTTTCTCTAGGTAAAATGCTGCCACCAGTGGGGTCTGCCCCACTCAATTTCTGCTCTCTAGCAAAGGCAAGTTTCTCTTTGGCCAGGGCAAGTTCTTCCCTTTCAATCCTCAGATTGACTTCCCTCATCTTTGCTTCATGCTCTCTTCTCTGAGGGGATGTCATCCCTCTGTGAGAAGAGGTCTGAGAGCCATTGGTTCGAATGGATCTGTTAGAGCCTCTTGATAGAGACCTAACTCGTCCACTCCCAATGTTAAGCCTGCCTGAGAGTGTCCCTGGGGGTCCCCCAAGTCCCTTCTCATGCCTGCTTAAGTTGGTCCTGGTGAGTCTACTGACTTCTACCTGACCCTTTTCTGCCTCATCCCCTGACAACTCTGTATCCTCCTCCTCTCCTTCACTAACTGTTCCATTGAGTTGGAGGTCAGGGTCCCCAAGGGTTCCCTCTAAGGGGGCATGCTCCCATCTGGATTAGAAGGGCCTGTGTTAGAAGCCCTCCTGGCATCATAAGTCTCTAAGAGACCAATCGGGAATAGGATGGTAGGGTTAGAACCCTGTTTTAGCTTCCTGGAGGTACACACTTGTCTCATCTCCTGGAAGCTAAGAGCTGCATATCTTGATGTGACCTGTGGAGGGTCAACTGACACAAGGGGGGCCTCTGAGTTACCTCCTTTGTCCGACATGCTTCTAGTGTGGTGTAAGTGATGCACCTACCTACACTATTTGTTTGCCTACTGATCCCTTGCTAAGAGTTGTAGTCAGGGTGTGCTAAGCCCTGTTGAACTACAACAGCTGGTTCAGTAGAACTCAGAGTATTCTAAGCTAAGTTATATGTACCTTTGTACTTATGTGATCTTTCAAATGATATTCTTAGGATACGTGTGGTAAAACAACAGCAAGCTCAAATCCCACCGCTGCCACCAATGTGAGAAGTTGGCTTGATATGCAGTGCTCACTATTCTAGTGATCACTATGTATCAGTCCAAACAACCCATATTGTTGATTGGTTGCAAGTCAACCGTAGACCAGCTATCCTAGTAGCATGGACAAGAGCAGTCTTTAGGCTAAACTCTAGAGGGCGTGTTAAGCCAGCTGTTATACCATCACATATACCCCTTGAACACCAAGTGAAATGACACCACACAAGTTGTTATGAAAATAAAAGTATATTTATGTAGAACACAACAGCCCTGGACTCTTTATGAGGACAGGGCGCTAAGCACAATACAAAGCTCTTATGAAAATACTCAAAGTCGCCCAATTTACACAAATGCCCGAGGGGCACGAAAAACCATATACTCTAAAAGTGGAATGCGAAATTACTAGCAGGTAAGTACTACTCTAATAGGCTTTAGGATCGCTAGGACTGGACTACTGAACCTTCAGATTACTAGCAGGAGGCCTAGGGAGATCGGGTGCAGAGTGTGCACTCTCACGCGGGATGCGGGACAAAGTCTATGGATGCTAGATTTCGTAAAGTTAGTGTTATCGGACGAATCTGACTAGGTAGAGCTGAAACGAAAAAGGATCTGGACCTTTGGATAGTTAAGCTATGCTGGAGCACCGAAATGCTGAGGTTACCTAGCCCAGGGGCTCCGGCTGCAGAGGTCTGAAAAGACGTCGGGAATCCTTGTTGCAGTCTATGGAGCCTGAAAGAAGAAGTTGCTGGCAGGCGACCAGTGTTGAAGTTTGATGGGATCCAAGCCTGGATCGGTGATGGAGGATACCTGTAAGCAGAGGGGACCAAGTTCTGAATCACTAGCCAGTGATTAGATGGGCACCAGAATGGCACCGGATGGAGTCACCTCGACCAGGTGAGTGGGCGACGCTGGGCTCTGCAGTCTCTCGGACCAGGAGGCGTTGTCGGTGACCAGGATGGAGGTGCGAGCTGTCCCACGAAGGTATCTGCTGTCGACGTTGCTGGACCCAGGATTGGGGCAACAAGTCTTGGCAAATGCAAGCCCACGCGGTGGACTTAAAATGGCGTCTGGAGTAGACCAAGAGGGTCCGGGGTGCTCCTCTGTTGGAGGGGAGCAAGAGCCAGTCTGGAGCAACCAGACCAGCGGTGTTGTCGTCGTGGTGCGTCGTCAGGAGGGCCACAAGCCAGCAGGCAAGTAGCCAGACAACGTGCTGAGCAGCAAAGAGCAGAAGGGCCCCACGCAGATCTCGCGGATGCTGGGGGGCTGGACTTCGGTGCTGGAGCTGCTCAGGGTTAGGGCTTCTCAAACCCCAAAGCACTCACTCGAGGATCCCTCGGTGGTCGTGCTGGGCAAGCGTCGTGCAGTCTTGAAGATGACCGGTCCCTCGAGGTCTCGTCACACCCACGAATCTCAGCTGAGCTGACAATGTAGGTAGAGGTCAGAGGTGCCAGGGAAGCCGGTTCTCGCCGAGCTGGGCAGTCTTGATCCGGAGGAGAGACTTACAGCAAACCGCGATGCGCTTGGATGGTGCCTGCTGTGCAGGGTGGCTACTCCTTAGCCACAAGGGAGAGTCTTCTGAAAGGTTCAAGAGTTCTTTCGTAGAAAGTCATCAAGATTCGGAATTATCTAATTTGGGAAGGGGGCCCGCTCCTATCTTTATACTAAGGAAAGGGGCTGGCACGTGACTAGGTCCTGCCCACGGGTGGGACCAGGAAGGGGGGTGGTTACACCCCTCTCCCATGCCGGACTTTCCCCAGCTCAGGGGCTGGTGTGCCCCTGGAACTGGTTCTAGCCGGCCTATGTATAGTGAGCACCGGGGTGCCACTTGCAGTCACCTTCCTCTAAAGCCCTGCCTACCCAAGATACACAAAACCCTGTCTGGGATGGTGCTAGCACCGCCCCTGACAGGAAACCCTTTGTCCAAGCTCTCCTCGCTGGAAGGACTCCCAGCAGCAGGAGGTCAGACTTGTTTCTGTGGTGGCAGCATCCATTTTGTGATGCTGAGGCTCGAGTTAACTTTAACCGGGGTTCACAGTTACATACATGTCGTGTCCCTCTAGAAGGGTGGAATGCTAACCCCGTTGCCAGAATTGGCGAGGGGTTAGTATTCCGATTCGTATGACACCTTACTCGACATGTTTTGATAAAGCGATACCAGAGTTGGCATATAACCGCGAGGATTATAATGCACTTAAGAGTATATGGTATGCGTTATCATGGAACAGCTATTAGGACTTGGTTCCGCAAGCTGCAAACAGGCTTAGCTCATGCCAGAGCACCATCTCACACGCTTCCAAGCACTCTGCCTTCAGGATTGTTAAGGCCTGCCATAGGAGAGACTGATAGGAATCTATGTGTCCATTTTAGGGTTAGATATAGGTATACTATATCTAAAGCAAAGGGTGATTACACCACCTTGCCCCAGCTGTCGTGCAGCCAGTTGTGTCAGATTTAGATGGCCAGCCAGGGGTGGCATAATACATGCTGCAGCCCCTGGTAGGCCCTGGGTACACCTATGCCCTGAGTTACAGGGTCTGATAAGGTGGCCCAGTACCAATTGGTATATGCACCTAAGGTACATGGAATCCATTTTACAGAGAGAGCAGTAGGCCTGGGGCCCTGAATAGCAGGGTCCCAGGTCAACTAAGTCGGAAAACCAGCAAAACACCAGGCAAAAAGTTGGGGGTAACCACAATCAGGTATCCACCTTCCTACAGGTATCATATTAAACAAGTATGTCAAATTGGGCAAAATAACCATCTTGACCAGATTTACACGTCCATATATTGTTAGCGGAAGGTTTTGCCATCTCAGAAAGAGGTGGTTGATGTCCTTAGTGACCCTTTTTATATTAATCTTCACTATGTTATTGAGATCGGCTGTTATTAATCTACCCAAGTACTTAAACTGGCTGCTTCGTGCTCCCTCCCATTCATCGACTCCCCAGCACATTATCTCTGTCTTTGAGTTATTAATCAGATATCCGGAGTGTCGACCATATTCAGCCATGATCTCCTCCACTCTCGGGAATACCTCTACGAGATTACTAGTGTAGACCATCAAGTCATCCGCATACAATGCCAACTGGCAGCTATATTCCTCTATTCTAAAAGGTGTCATTCGTTTGTCTATCCTCAGTGCCTGTGCCAACAGCTCCATATAGAGATCGAACAGGAGGGGCGAGATGGGACATCCCTGCCTGGTTCCCCTCCCGATATTGAAACGTGGTGTCAAAAAACCATTCAATAGAATCGCAGCCGAGGCACCCTCATAACATCCTCTCAGTGCCTGGATAAAAATTGCTCCGAACCCCATCATGCTGAGAACATCCCAAAGAAATCGCCAATTGACACGGTCGAAGGCTCACGCGGCGTCATATGCTGCCACCCCGAGCAGCTCCGACCGTGCCTCCGCAAGATCGATACTGCCAATAAGCTGTAGTGATAATTCTTGGATATATCTAACAGGTATAAATACCTTCTGGTCAGGGTTGATAAGTGATGTAGCCAACTTGGCCAGTCTCCCTACCAAAATGCTGGTGAAGATCTTATAGTCCGCGTTTAGCAGGGAGATTGGCCGGTAAGAGTCCGCCTTAAGGGGATCTTTCCCTGGTTTTAAAATTAGCACGATAGTAGGCTCCTTCCAAGAAGGCGGAATTCTGCCCTCTTGGCTATAGATATAATTAAACAGATCACATAATCTCGGCACCAGAAGATCTCGAAATACTTTATATACTTTGCTAGGAAGAGCATCGGGCCCGCTGCTTTATTATTTTTAATTTTTTATGGAAAGTTTAATTTCTTCCTCTGTAAAGCAGCTATTCAGCATGTTTCGACCTTCCTCATTCAAACCTGGAAGAGCCTTACTTTCCAACCACCGCAGAGTGTTATCGGGACTTGGAGACGACTCTTCCTGGTATAATTCGGAAAAGAGGGAAAAGAAACATCTTTCCATGTCCTCCTGATGGCAGGATATAGTGCCCTGCTCGTCAATAATTAGCCTACTAATATTGTTTCTGACTCGGTCTACTCTAATCTTACTAGCCAGTCTTGCCCCAGCTTTCTCACCATACTCATAGTTTTCCATAGAATAAACAGCCCACTGTGCCTTAACTTTCAAGTCTAACAGTCCTCGATATTCTAACCTGAGGCGCTCTAGCTCCGATAATACCTGTGGTAAATCTTCTACTTGTGCACTTAATCTTAAGCTCTCTAGAGTTGCAATTTTACCTTCCAGTGTTTTAAATTTAATTTGCTGCTTCCTATTATTTGAACTAGTCAAACTGAGAAATTGACCTTGTGTGTGGGCCTTATAGGTGTCCAGACAATCTCAAGTGGGGCTGAGCCAATATTTTCTGAAAATAAATTGGTGGTGGAAGTACCTACTACTGTGACTATGTCTTGGTCGTTTAGGATTGCCCTCTTTAACGTCCACCTGGGGGTAGTAGTTCTTCTACTCCTACCTGTGATGAGGGAAAACATAATGGAAGCATGGTCAGACAAAATGCTGGGTAAGATTTTTATGTCCACCAGGGCCTCTAGACATAGCCTATCTACAAGGATGTAATCGAGCCTTGAGGCATGCCCATGTTTTCTACTAAAGTATGTGAAGCCCGGCACCATATCATTCTTAACTTTCCAAACGTCAATTAGACCCAGCTCGTAAATCATATTAACCATAGCACGACGGGATCTCGGAGCAGGGACAAGCTGGCTATAATTAGAACGATCTTGTTTGGGATCAAGGAGGACATTAAAATCTCCTCCGATAACCATCGGGGATGTGACCTCAACCAGTTTGGACTGTACTTTCAACAGACAGGTAGGATCATGGATATTTGGCCCATAGTAAGAGACAATAGTCAAGTCGCTTCCACTAAAATTTGCATGCGCTAGAACCCATCTTCCTGACTGATCTGTTATGGATGACCTAATAGAACCTCCATTGCCAGCCTTAATCAGGATTGCTACTCCTTTATTTGCCACTGACTGCTCAGAGCAACAGAAAGCTCCAATCCATCTAAGTTTCCCAAAGACCTCTTTGCTTTCAGTGAAACTAAAATGAGTTTCCTGAAGCAGAATCACTTTAGCCGCCGATTGCTCTAGGTATTTTAAAATCAGCCTACGTCTCCGGGTACATCGGAGGCCATTAACGTTCCAGGAAATGAATGCCAAACTATTACATGTCATGAGATATCTTCCCGCTCCTGCTACCTATCCCAATGCTAGTGCGCCCTACTGAGTTAGGCTGCTCAATATGAAGTTCTTGTGAGCTGATGTGAAATGAGGACTCATTTTTTTCCTTTTCTCCCCTTGCAACCCTCCCCCTTGTGACCCCTAAACTCCCCCCCCCCCCACCCCTGGGAACCTTCCATTCCTTCCTGAGCATTACGCTCTTAAACGGATGCTCCCATCCCCCCATTGTGTATGGTTGTGATTATAAGTAAATAGTGAAGAAAAAACAAACAAAAGAGAATACCTATTATCTGTAGCAAATGCTACTTAACGTAAGATATGTGAAATAACCTAGACTTAAATTTATGTTTGAGTATTATCCTGATAGATTGTCTGAAGATCTATAGCTCTATCTCCTACTCTACCGCCCAGCAACCTGCATGTCTTTCCCACTCTCTCCTTTACTGCCTGACCTGATCTTCTCAATCAAATTGTCCGCTTCCTCAAGATATCGAATGTTGTGCATGTGGTTATTGCACATTACACAGAGTGTGGCAGGAAATTTTAGCTGAGCTCGAGCTCCCTGGTAGTTAAAGGTTGCCAGTCTCTTGCCCATCTACCACTGTTTTGCTGCTGTTATGTGGGAGACGTCGGAGCGAATTGTGAAGGAAAACGGGGCAGAAGAGGAAAACGGGGTACCATCGGATTGACATTGGCTGTTAAGGTGTGCTCCTCTGATGAGCCACAATAGAAACACAGTATCAAGCTAGCGCCTTACATTTTGGAAGGACATCAGTTGAATATTTAGGGACAGCAATAACCATAAAACAGTAGGATTCCTCACCTTATTCAAAATGTGAGGTGCTGATTTGACAATGCAAGATGATTTTTTATTGGCACGATTGATGACTCGGGTATTTCCAGAGATCTGTTGTACACTATTCACATATTCTTTTTTTTTCACAACATATTTTATTGGTGACAGCCATTCAAATGTGGCTGCACCAGAGGGGCCGGAAACCCACAGAGATTGTTAATAATACTGATATCAACATTTTCATAATAACAGTTACACCCTTTTTGATTATATGAATATTTGAATACAACTTTTTAAACCAAAAAACGAGGTGGGTATTTAGCCATGGTTGAAATCTCCACCTCTGGGCCGGAAGCTCCGCCTCCAAGCCGCAAGCTCCGCCTTCGGCCCCGAAGCTCCACCTCCGGTGCGTAAGCTCTGCCCCAAGCCGGAAACTCCGCCTCCAGGCCGGAATTTCCGGCCCGAGTGCGGACGTAAAGTTAGTAGTCTTAAATCTATTCTGTGAATACCGAAAGTAGTAAGTTAATTCTGTGAATCCCGAAAGTAGTAAGTTCACTCTGTGAATCCCGAAAGTAGCAAGTGCATTCTCTGAATACCAAATAGTAGTAAGTTTAGGATTTAGTCTTAAGTTCATTCTGTGAATCAGGCCCACAGTCCATGGAGTCTTGGCTCATTCTCCACTTGCAAACCAGTTACTTGTAGTGCCATTTCCTCAGCCTGAATTCTTCTGTGTATCAGCGGGCTTCAGTTTTTGTTAAACAGTCCATGCCATGAACAACGGTTATAAAGCTCAGAAGTCTTCAGTTGTTTTGGGCCAGAGGCCGGCCTTCTTTAGAAGGGTCTGAATTTTGGTGGTGGGGTTCAAGAACTAACATTATTGTGCTCAAGTAGAGACTGTCAAGGAAATAAATAAATAAGTCTGCATGCGTTGCTGTAAATGTATTGGTAATGGCTGTGATAGGTAAAAGTGACCTAATGAAAGCTTTTATAAATTACTGAGAAGGAAAACATTGACGTGTCACATATGAAGATGGGAGGATGATTTACTTCTTGAGATCAACATTGAGGCAACTTCCTTGTCTTAGCCATATATCCAGCAGTGGAGTCCTAGACCACCTTACCTACTTCTAGATGGATTTTGCAATGCCCTGCAGTTCTTTCTACAAAGCAGGATATTACCCTCCTTTTACTATTTTATACAGAAATATGCAAAATGGCCTGCAAGAAAGGCACCAATAATAATCACTTGTGACAGTCTGCAAAACAGACAGGAAACCTATAGGCAAGTTCATGTCTACAGTTCTTGCCTTTGCCAATTGCACTACTAACAACTTGTGCAGTAGTGTCTACAGAACCAGTCGCACCATCACAGCAAGCATTGTCTTCAGCCATATCAATTGCATCATGTTTCTTCTGGTACCTGGGCCTTTCGCTGCAGTGTGGAATTCAATGTCCTCTCCCTGCAGTCTCAAACTTGTTTTTAGAAGCAACTGAAACCTGGCCTTATAACCAATAATTAATTTTTAGGTTGAGCCTGGGCATTGCATGTGTTCCTCTGCGAGCCATGCTGAATTGGAATATGTACTAGAAGCCCCGCCCCCTCTTTGCCCATATTTTTCATTGGCTTGTGTCATTGTACTTTGTAAATGCTGGCTTCTGATTCGTTATTAGGCTTATTAGTTCATCCTTTTGTCTTCTTTTGTAACCTCCCTGGGGGCTGGCCCTTTTACTTTGGTTGTTACACAGTACATCTTCTTTAGCTTCCATGCACTATTTTTCTTTAATGAGTTTCTCTTAATGCAGGAGGGTCTCTCGCGCTCAGTTTCGATCACCAGTTTGTTTATTTAACTCTTATCAAGCGGGGAGCTTTTCTGGGGCCATGGGAGACTGAAGGGGCAACTCGGCGATACCTTCAAGCATTTGGAATGCAATAGGTCTTGCATTTGCGTGAGTTTAAGCTATTGGCATTGTAAATGACAATGCCTTTTATTTTTGTTTTAAAAAACAAATCATAAATAAAAAGCATTGTCATTTACAATGCCAATAGCTCAAACTCGCCTAAATGTGATACCTATTGCATTGCAGATGCTTGTTATATCTTTCATTGAGTTGTGTTAATACTCAAAAGCACTTAGGGGCGGCTCATTATGATGGCAGAAGGACCGCCACCGGCAGTCCTTCTGCCCTCATACTGAAAATTCTCACTGCCAAATTAGGATGGCGGTGGGAATCACAATGGTTCCGCGGCAGACGGAAAGTCTGTCCGCCATGGTTCCTGCAGGCGGTCCTTTACCACCCGCCTTGTGGAACCCGGAACCAGGGCAACAGTGCTGTGCAGGCACCGCCATACTGATTATATTATGCCGTGGGGCCTGACTTTGTGGGCCCATTGCGGGTCCTCAGTTGTGTGGGTGGGGTTGCACTGGTACCCCCTATAGTTCTATGCACCAAGTGGCAGGCACCGCGTGGTGCAGGGAAATGCTGTGCATGGTCTTTTGACATTGCGGACGGTCCTGCAGCCAGCAGCACCGTCCGCAATGTTAAAAGGCCAGGATGCGCCCAAAAGTATGGCGGGCGTATCATAATTGCACTAGTGGGACCGCCGCACGTCTGGCTGGTGGTCCCAAAACCGTTATGATGGCAGACGGACTAATGTACGCCCGCCATCATAATGAGCCCCCAAGAGTCTCTTGTGTGCGCATGCCTAATAAATACAGTTATGGTAGTACCACTTTCAAATGCCTACGTATCCTTTAGTGATATTTAATCAGCATACATAAACGCTACTTCATGCCCGTCTTCCTCCTGTGTAAGTCACTTATCAATCTTGACAATTAAAATAAAAGTCTGGCTACCGTCATTCGTAGAAACCAGTTTCACTCGACACAATGGTAGCACAAAATGTTGGAATACTCTTGCCTTCCAGCTTGGGATTCGTCACCTGAATCGCAACCACCACTGATATCAATTAATTGTTAAATGCCATCTGAGTAACAGAAGAGTTTATACACTTGCTGCATTGGAAGATTGTTTTCCTTATTTTTGTGCAGATCACAACCCTTTGCATTAGCCTTTCTTCTCATGTGCAGTAAGAAGAGTTTCGTTTTTGAGTAAATGACAGCTCATTGCCAGAAAAATAAAATGCCCTCCACTTTGAACCACATGACAGTAATCCGTACTAGTTTTAAGTAGGCCTCTGGGAATTGTCCTGTCCTCTCCCATACAGGAAATAGTGACAAATGATGCGTTTATAGCACAATTTTAAAAGAATAGTTGCATTTTTACCTGTCTTTCCTTTTCTTCTCAATCAGCTTACAATTACGCCATCCTTTGATCTATTGTTTTTCTTTCCTGTTATTCTTCATTAATATTTTCCTTCTCTATTTCTCTGTCTTTTACTCATTCCTTCTATCTTTTTACCTTTCTTTCATTCTTTACATAATTTGTTCTATTCTACTTTATAGAATTTATCGTTCCTTCTTTCTCTTTTAAGTCCTCTTTCTATCTTGCTTTCCTTCAATCCATTGTTCTTTCGTTCCATCTAGCCGCCTTGCTACCTTTTGCCCTTCTTTATTTCATTTCCTTTGTTTCTCCTCTCTTTACTTCTTTCAGCTCTTTCCTCATTCATTCTTTTTATTCCTTAATTACCATCTTCCTGCCGTTCCTTCCCCCTTCATTTCATGCCTTTCCTTCTTTAATTCTTTCTTTCTCTTTCCTACCTTTTATTGCCTTCTTTTTTGTTCTGTCTCACATTCCTGTTTCAGATTTCTTCTTGAATATTTCATTTTGTTTTCCTGCTTTCCTTATTTCCTTACCTCGTTCTATTTTTCTTTTATAATTTTGTTACTTCCTTTCCTGCCACCCTTCTTTCTTATACTTTCTTCCCCTCTATTTTTATTTTCCTTCCGTCTCCTTTCTTTTTCTCTTCCCTTCTTTTCACCTTCCTTTCCTTCCGTTCTTCGTTTGTGCCATCTATCAGCTGTGTGTACTTTTTCTGACAAGTTTTCCTTCTTTCCACTCTTATTTTTTCTTTCTCTTTTATTTTCTATCACTGCACTAGCCTCTTACATATTTTTGTCATTGCCATCATTTATTTTTCTTTCTTTTCCCCTTTGGCATCACTTTGACCGACCCCCACAGCTTTGCTATGTATCTTCTTTCCTTTAATATTTATTTGCTCCTGCTTTCATCTTGCGACCTGCATATCACAGATAAAAGACAATAATGGGCAATCAAAAACAAGTTATTCTGCCCCCCACCGCTGGAGCTGGTAAAGCGGGGGCTTTCCTACATTGATGGCTGGTTGTATATGATCGTAGCATCGACTGTACTGCCTATGCTGACGGAATCTCCTACGCTAAAGATCACTGCACGTACTCCTTTAAGCTTAGTACATTAGAGAGGCCATTTAGCCTCTGCATCATATAAGGAAGTGCACTAGCGTGCAATGCCAGCCTCACTTATGAATGTACGCCTTTAGAATGAAGTACATTGTACACCTTTCTGTTGAATACAGGAGTTGTGTTTTTAGTGGAAGAGACCTCAACCCGTTTGGAAAAAATATTTAGTCAAAGGGATGGCATAACTCTGACCAGTTGGTAGTGCATGAAAATAACTCAGAGTATCTACTGCTAATTTTCGTTTAGCAGCACTGGGATCTGCAACAAGACTAAGCAGTAGCTTATGCATTGCTCAGCTTAGCCGGACAATGGACTCCTGCAGATCATTGTCAGAATTGGCTAACAAGAATCCTCTCTAAAGATGTGTTTCCATAAATAATGACAAAATGACCAAAAGATACAAACATCATAAATAAGGCTACCTGTTTTCCGTTTTTCTGATTTTTACAGATAAATACAGAGAGAAAACATTCATTTTCTTGTCTGTATTTATTTATAAATGTGGATAAAAAAGGAAATTGGGTTGCTTTTTTGAGTCATTCTAAATACTGTCTGCCCTGACTGCTAGGCCCAGGGCCGGCTTTAGGGCAGTGCAACTGATGCAGCCGTACTAGGAGCTGACCTGTGAAGGGGCCAGTGACATCAGGGGGGTGCTGTGTTTTGCAATAACTTGTGATTAGGGAGATGAGGCGCCAAAAATGATTGTTGCACTGGGCGCCACCAGCGCTAAAGCCGGCCCTGGCCAGGCCAATAGATGTGTGGATTGATAGATAAGGGGGTTAAAAAAGAAAGGAATTTTAGTAAAGAGACTTTAACAGCAGTAGATATGCACAAGGTTGATACTGAAATTAACATATTTTCATATAAGTGCACTAACTTATCTTCTGCGGATGTTCACAGCACTGAAACCTGGAAGACATTCAAGCATGAGTGCATAATTATCGGTTAAATAAATGTGGAAATATACTAATTTCAGCTTAATTTTTCCATAAAACCCTAAAATATGGATAAATACAGATAACTTTAGCCAAAAAGAAACATAGATACAGACGGAAATAGCAAAAAAAAGAAATGCCATAAAACTGGGAGCCCTAATCATAAACTTTTTACGCATTTCGCATTGAGGACTCAACTTACCCCGTCTGTGCACCAAATCATCTTCCAAAGACTTGCTAATGACCTTGGAATAGTCTATAGATTGTTTGTTGACCCTGGCCTCCATGTGCAGTTATTTCCAAGGAGATGATCAGCTTCTGCTGCACAAGTGTAAAGACCACCCTTGTTTGGGTGGGCAGATCCTTTTTGGGTGCAGATTTTGCCTTTTATGTATGTGTGACCTTAGTGCTGCCCCTCCTTACATTAGAGTGAAAGTCCTATTATGCACATTGCTGTTACACATGAGGGGCCTATTCATAGAATAACTGTCAAGTAAACACAAAGCGGCCTATTCGCAAACTACATTTTGTAGTATGTTTAGTAATACTACTAAACATAGTACAAACTGCTGTTCACTAATGTACGTGGAGAGGTCTACGCCTCTGCCTCTCGTATCTTTTATGGGCAGAGATCTACGCACCCGTTGAAATATGTTTTAGTAGTAAATGTGGGCAGGACAGTGGGAGTGGCTGGAAAATTGTACTAATACATCCTCACATTGAAAATAATGGAGGCAGGGACTTAAAATAAAAGCCCTGGATAACTAATGTTTAATTAAAAGACCTTATTTTACTTTTTGAAAATAAATACATTTAATTTAATATTTAAAAAAAGAGCATATATATAAATAAAACTTAAATATGTATTATAAAATGTGGGGGAAATGCATTTTAACATTAACATGACTTTTATTTTTTATAAACAATTACATTATTCTAACTTAGTTCTATCCCACCTTTAAATGTTTTTTTTATTGCATACGAACTAAATATACATTTTATATTTTAGATAGGCTTTTTTATTTAAAACCTAAGAAAAATAATTTTAATTTATTATATTACCAATAATTACATATCTAATTAAAATTGTTAATGCTGTAGCTTTTTATGTTCCTCTACATTTAAAATAAATAATGCTAATTATTTTACATTAATACCAAACATTAAAATATTTGTGCTAATTTATTGCTAAGTTTAATACCCTTTTCCCCATACTTTATCATAGGGAGATCTCTGCCACCGTGGCGGAGACCTCCGCCAACCGGTGGAAAGTAACTAACAGAAGCTTTACACTTGTTAATTAGGCCCACCTCCTGAATTCAGGGTTGGGACATGTAAGTCTATACTTTCAAATAATTTTGCACTTGTAAATGGTGAATAGCTAAAAGTAGTAAAGGTACTAAAAAGTCTAAGAGTAAACTTACGCATGTAGATTTACTCACTTTTAAGTTTACCTTTGTGAATAACTCCAATTGAGTCTGTGGAGACTCTAGCGAAAATACAGCAACCAGAATCCTATTACAACTCAAGCCATATGACTGCATTGCCGATGCCTTGCATATGCTCTTGGGTCTCCTTGATAACCCAAAGCATTGTTTTCAGCGTTTCACACATATTGTACAGAACCATCAACCTAACTGGACTGGATTTCTCCAATCTAATCTAAACTGCTAGGCACCGAAACATTCCCAAAAATCTAGCTTTTCACTCTTTCTGAATGCCATATTTGTACCGGCAAGGTGGAACCTCTTTTTTGGTACAAGTGGCTAAATTCCAGAACACATGTGCAACCATCCGAAATACCTACCTTCCAGGAAAGCCCTGGAAACGTCTCTTTCCCATGTGCAGCTACTAATAGGCAAACAATAACAACAAGAAAGACTTCATGAAATAGTCAGTCAACCCAAAGGAAAATCAAAACTTTCACTAACCTCAAACCCACCATTGCTCTCGCTACTCAACACAAAAATCTTAGTTCATGCGCCTAAAATTAATTGCACTCTCTTAGCAATCAAACACCACTTATATAATCACTTTCCCACACATGTACAATTCTGCTTTCAACCATCACACTTTTTTCCTTTATTTTTTTTGTTTAAATTTATTTATTAAGTTTTCATGTATTTAAACAGGCTTCATTGGTAATCATATGTATGCTTACATTTCTGGAAAGAATCATAAATCAAACATTATCATGCCATCACTCAGTTTTCCTTTATGGCGAAAGAGTAAACAATGAGATAACTGCAGGCAATGTGATAACTCGTCACCAAACACCTCACCAGCCACTGAATGACTCTTAAGGCTTAGAAACAATAGCAACACTCCTACAGGACGAGGTGTTACTTTCCCTTCACAGGATACCAATAAGAGTGTTAGCCCAAAATGCGAGCTTCAAAGGAGAAGCCACTTCTGGTGGGCAAATGGCGATCACACTCTTGACGGACTGTCCTTTGTCAGTTAGATAGGCTGGCAACGGGTCAGAGAGGGAAGACTAGTGCCATAACCGTGTTTGCCGTGGGCAAGTAGCCCACAGGTAGCCACACTTCTGACATCCAGGTAAGCGTTCAGGCATCTTGAGAGTGGGAAGACTAGTGCACTCTGTGATTGCTAGATGCCACCCATAGCCAGGAAGTTCTCACCAAGAGGGAGGGGACCTGTTAGCCCATTGCCTAGTGACTGCATCATCCCCCAGGGCACCTTCTAGGGATATATATCACCCCCTTTCAACCTCAGATCACACACCAGAACTGAAGGAGGACTGCCCTACTGACCCCTGAGCTTGGAAAAGAGAAGCTGCACCGTCTGCTGCACTGCACCTGCCGCATCTTATGGCTAGCTTAGAGAGGACTGTGCCTGTGGATCCTGGCCTGGGGAAACGTTACTCCCCAGACCAGATAAATGACTCCAAGGGTCGGTCGGCTAACCTCATGGAACCAGTACCAGGGCCAACAAAGCTGAAGTAGCCCAACTCGGCAAGTCAGTAGCCTGTCGAGAAGAATTTACACTAACTGCCGCTGGGCAGCCCAAGAAACTGATACCCAATGGCCAAAAGTTGCACCCGAGTCTGCCTGACCCAGGAGTGTCGCCTGAGCCCAAATTGGTCACTTAAGAGGGACACCAGCCTCCACCAAGGGATACTGCTGGGACTGCTGTGGACGAAGGCCTGTAGCTCAGCCACAGCTGGCCTTCTACTGTATCAAAGAGGCCTTCGAGGGACCCCAGACCACTGTGGCCAAAGTGGTCCCACCTGACCTGTGGACCGAGAAGTAACCACGAAAGCATCCCCGTCGAGAGCACAGCGCCTAGAGCATCCTTGAGCATCTTTCACCTTCTGCATCCGCAGCATCAGGACCATTCCACTGAAGTCTCTGGCGGTTGTGCTGTAAAGTTTGGGACTGGTGTGAAAAATGCTTTGGTGTCCAGGTAACTGTCCAAAATGCTCCTTATTAGCCTCTGAGACCTTCTCCCTGATGGATTTGGTCACCCAAGCCAGGTTGGAGTAGCTGAACTCAAGTCTTACAAACTTTTCAAAAGTGTACAAAATTTATGGTTACCAATGCTTTTTCATGTCTAACCTGCGATTTAAGTTTTTTTTTTTTTTAATTGTACCTCCCTGGAACCCACTGGTGGATTTTGCTCATATTGGACTCTAACAATGCATAAAAATATAAAATAATTTTATAAATTGGTATCTAATTTCTTTTGTGTTGTGTAGCTTTCGTATTTCGTTGTTTGGTACTGTTAAATACTGCGCAAAGCGATAGTTACCCAGGTAGTAGTGGGCAGAATCACAACTGGGATTCACAGACGAAGACATGAGGGCTAATGAAGTGAGGGTGAGGCAGGTTGATGCTTACCCTAAGCAGTTCCCTAAGGTGCCCCGCAGTCTGCTCCCGTGGGACCTGCAACAATGAGTAAGGTACCTGGGGGAGAGAGAAGACACACAACAGAACAGATGGGCTACTTTAGAAACATAGGGAGAAATGCTTTGGGTGTGTACATCACAAGGGGTCCACCAGGCGTTGCTCATGGAGGTGAGCACCCCATGTATTGCCCCGCACCTGATCCGCGTGGCGAGTATAATTGCCTGTCAGCGAATCGGGGGCCGTTGAGGCAGTACATCACTCGTAGAACCACCGGCACAACGAGCAGCCCCCGATCAGTCCCCGCCACCCCACACGTCGGAAACAGTGGAGGCGGGGACATTACGGGATCAAACCCATGCACCAAAAGTCCCACTAAGCATAGTAACTCCGACCAACGAGGACCATGTTGTGAAATCAGGCCCCTGCAAACTCGACCACGTCGGTAGGACAGTGCTATCGTGAGAGGTAAAGCACACACTACCAGTAGCGTCACCAGCATTCCCAAATTTACCATGAGTGGGCGACCTGGGAATGCTCGACCTGGAAATGAGTCAACATACTCCCCCTTCCCCAGGGAGGTATAACGAAGAGAAATAGGTTCATTTATCTTCGTTTTTTTTCATTCTATGTGTGCTACATTCTACAGCACATTTAGAAAGAGGAAAAGGCCTGTGAGGATTCTTTTTGTACAGGAAGGTGTTTCTTCCTGCACAAATCAACCCTACCTACAACACAGGCACACTTGCACCACGGCGTAAGGGTACCTGCATTGGTGCAAGGGTGCCTGCGTTGGCACATGGCAGCACATAGAGCGCCAGTGGTTGGAGGGGACAGGAATGCACCATATAATGTTACATATGGCGCATTTCGGCTCTTTCATGCAGAGCTACGTGCAGGTAGGTGTTTAGTTGCATTTTGTCAAAGATTGACAAATCTGGGCCTTAATTTGCAGCAATTTCCTAGCCTTCACTGCTTGATTTCAAAACGTTTTTTCAAAATTCAAAATGTTCACATAAAAAATCAAAGTTCAAACAAAACAAAGTTGATAACGTAATCAACACCAATCTGAGTCTATCTGAAATCCATTATTTCATGTCTTCCATCATTTGAGAATACATTTAGGGAAACCCCAAAGTCTTGCCCACACTTACACATCAGCAATCTCTCGTTTCACGCCTCAGTATTTACATTTAAAAATATACTCAAAAGCCAAGAGGAGGTGATAAATGAACTGTTTGTTATCAACATATTGCGTTAAGTACTTACACCTAATGGGATCAATATTTTGGAAATAGACCTTTCGTTCAGCCAAAATAATCATACTCTGAATGTTAAGTATAGTCTAACAAAATGTTCACACAAATTCTGTTTGCAGAAATATTATTACCTCCTTGTCACTACTTTCTCGTCATAGACATGACAGCATAAGTGCGAGTCCTCACCAGCAAGGCAGGCAGATCTGTTGCTGTCAAATTGTCCAGCTAATCCATATAGAATTTCTACATGTAAAACTAAAGACATTGGCCCTTCTTTTATGTTTACCCTGGTTATCCCCTTTTCCACCAATTAATACTTTTAAAACTACTGGAGTGCCCTGTTTTGGTGTTGCTTAAGACAGCCGTGCATGTGCTGTTGCTTGAGATAGAAATACCATAAAAGGCTTGAGGCCCGCAATTTGCTTACCATTAGTTGGCTTCATTGTCACCCCTATTTGATGCCTCCTAATTGGCCAGCGCATGCAGGCTTTAATTCCTCTTCTTTCACGTGGAGCATGAACCAAGTACTGATTGCTTCATCTTGATTCATTTCCTTCTGCTGCTCGCATTGTGATTGTGATTCTTCTTCCCCCGTTGTCCTTGTCTGTGTTTCTTCTTCCCCGCCCATCCCCCCCATGTCCGTGCTTCTTCCCATCCTACCCTGACTTGTTCATGTTGCTACATTTGCAGATTAAAGCCTCCCCTCCCCCCAGTGTACATATGCACAGTTAGCATGTATTTGCATGTTTATTGTGCCCCTGCATGGGGAATCCATGCTTATATCTTTGTTGGTGTTGCTTCTTTCCATTCCACCATCCCTTGGCTGTTTTGTTTCTTCCCTTCACACCCTTGCTTGGCCATTTATTTCTTCCCCTCCCACCCTCCCATGCCATTTTGTTTCTTCCTACCACCCTCCCTTGGCCGTTTTGTTTCTTCCCCTCACACCCTCCCCTGGCCGTTTGATTTCTTCCCCTCCCACCCTTTGGTGGTTTTGTTTCTTCATTGGCCGTTTTGTTTCTTCCCCTCCCACCCTCCCTTGGCCTTTTTGTTTCTTCCCCTCCCACCCTTACTTATCTGTTTTGTTTCTTCCCCTCCCACCCTTCCTTGGCCATATTATTTCTTATTGGCCATTTTGTTTCTTATCCCCCCCCCCGTGCCTTTTGTTTTTTTTTCCTCACACCCTCCCTTGGCCATTTTGTTTCTTTCCCTCCCACATCCGTTTTATTTCTTCCCCTCCCACCCTTCCTTGGTCATATTGTTTCTTATTGGCCACTTTGTTTCTTTCCCTCCCTCGACCTTTTTGTTTCTTCCACTCACACCCTCCCTTTGCCGTTTTTCTTCCCCTCACACCCTCCCTTGGCCGTTTTGTTTTTTCCCCTTCATTCGCCATTTTCTTTCTTTCCCCTCCCATGGCAGTTTAGTTTCTTCCCAAAAAATGCAAAAACAACACGATGTACAGAATGCAGAACAATGTCATACATTCACCCCACATTCACATTCATCGGAATTAAGCATCCTAGGACCGCTTTCTGGCTTTCCTAGGATGCTTGATTCCGGTCCAGGGAAGACATGTCTTGGCAGTTCGGGCTGGACTGTTCCCATGAGGCACAGTGTCAAGCCTGATTTGCATATGGCCATGTCTGAACTGGGGTGGTGTGGTGAGCAAAATAACGATGGATAAAGCCCAGATCTGTGACTGGGGTTGAATGTTTTGTCATAGTACAACATTCCGTCCATCAATCGTTGTTTTTGGATTTGTCACCCCGAGTGTGACGGACGGGTATGCTCAGACGTGAGTCCCGTGATCTCCATGCCACTGGAATCAAGCTATCCTGGCTGATGACTGCTGATAGCCGGAAACCGGTCCTAGGATGCTTGATTCCGGTCCAGGGAAGACATGGCTTGGCAGTTCGGGCTGGACTGTTCCCATGAGGCACAGGGTCAAAACTGATTTGCATATGGCCATATCTGAACTGGGGTGGTGAGCAAAATAACGATGGATTAAACCCAGATCTGTGACTGGACTGGGAGTGAATGTTTTGCCATTGTGCAACATTTCGTCCATCAATTGTTGTTTTTTCATTTGTCACCCCGAGTGGGATGGGTATGCTCAGACGTGAGTCCCGTGCTCTCCATTCCACTGGAATCAAGCTATCCTGGCTGATGACGGCTGAGTGCCAGAAACCGGTCCTAGGATGCTTGATTCCGGTCCAGGGAAGACATGGCTTGCCAGGTCGGGCGAGACTGTTCCCATGAGGCACGGGGTCAAGAATGATTTGCATATGGCCAAGTCTGAACTGGGGTGGTGTGGTGAGCAAAATAACAATGGATAAAGCCCAGATCTGTGACTGGGGTTGAATGTTTTGCCATAGTACAACATTCCGTCCATCAATTGTTGTTTTTGAGTTTAGTTTCTTCCCCTCCCAACCACCCCCTTTGACCGTGTTGTTTCTTCCCATCCCACCCTCCCCTCATCCATGTTGTTTCTTCCCATCCCTTGGCGCTTCTTCCCCTCCCTCCCTCCCTTGTCTGTGGTGCTTTTCCCCCTCTCACGTCCATGTTGCTCCCCCACATACACTAGAAGACAAAATTGTGATGATGTGGCCAGCAATGAAAGCATCACAGTGCTTTTTCCTTTTTTTACCGCCCTATTTCCTACTACCTTTCCTCCCTTCTGTGTTGCCCACCCACCAAAAGAAAAAAAGAAGGTATTTAATGCTGTTTGCATCATAGCATTTTTTTCCTAACTTTATCCCAGGCTGCTACGCTGCTCTACAACATGGCTAATAAACATTGGTAAAGCCAATAGCTCTCGCATAAACGAGACCTATTTACTTTGCTAGTGCTAATCTTACAGAGTTGCTGTTTGCGGACAATAATTGTTCTCGTTTCTTCTCCCGGACAAGCTTTAGCAGGCTATAGTACAACTAAGATTGACCCCAATATCCCAACCCAAGTCACGGGACTGTGGTTGGGTTGGGGATGGGTCGAGATTAGGAAGCCTTTCCTGTGTAAGTGCTTTCACCCCGTCTGGCATATGGGTGCTGCTAATTTTGAAACATCTCGATTTGCTTCTTAGACCATCTCGAGGCCGCCTCCCAAATCTAGACTACACTATTGTTTGTCTTGTTCCAGTGGGTGGAATAACTGATAGTGAATTGGTTGTGTCTACTTAATGATCATTAGAAGTTCTCCCATCAGGGTCAAATTGGCTCTGCTGACCATGTTGAGTTATCAACATGGATTCATTTATTTATTTATAAAGTTTTTATATAGCGCAAACTAGACCCATGAGGGTACCAGAGTGCTTTACAAGGGGTGGAGAGGACACATCGGTGAAAGACAGTAATAAAGTGCATTTAAGAACATAAGCTATAAACATAGAAGAGTATAAATCTGGAGCGCTAACTCTTTCAGCAACCAGACGGGGGAGGACATGAACAGCAAACAGAGAGTTTAACAAGTAAGTTCAGTCAATAGCTCATGTGGAGACAGCTTTTAGTCTAACCACTTAAGACATTAGGAATGATTTCACTTCTGATTTGAAGGAGGTGGAAGAGTGAATCAGACAGATTCCCTTCGGCAGAGAATTCCAGATTTTCTGTGAGATGCCAGAGAAAGCTCTATAGCACGTTTTTTTCTTGTGGAAAATCTGTAGTTTTAGCAGCATGGATCTGTTGCTACGCAATGTCCTACAGCCACCAGATGGTTCCAATTTTTGAGCAAGGTAACTTGGGGTGTTGAAATGTAAAGCTTTGTGGGTCATACAAGCGATTTTTAGATGAATTTGTGCTTTGTATGGGAGCCAGTTTAATGATTTCAGGTCAGGGGAGATGTGATTATTTCTTTTTGTTCCGGTGATGAGTCTGGCTGCCGCATTAAGGGGGGCTCGTTTGTATCGGGGAAGCCGCTGAGTGTGGAACTTCCGTAGTCCAGCCTCGGGAGGACTGGTGCTTGGGCCGCCGATTTTAGATCTTTCTGGGGGTGGAAGGGTTTCAGTTTCCTTAGAATGCTCATCTGGTAGTTTGCTCCTTTGGTGGCATTGCAGATATGTTTCTGCATGTGCAGGTGTTTGTCTAGAATAATTTTCAGAGATCTTGCAGAGTCTACAAAGTGAGGAATACAGTTGAGAGCAGTTAAATGTTTCATCCAATGGTCGATCTTCAAATTGTGTTTGGGTGGGTAATGAGGAGGAATTCGGTGTTGGTGGTATTAAGTTTGAGATGGTTGAGCGATGGCCAGGTCTGAGTATTCTGTAGGATAGTCCCCTTACGGATCACTGGTTCCACTAGACTCCATTTCCTTCGTCTGTGGACTGCGAGATGCCCACCTCGCTGGTGTGGCTGCATCCCTTAGGAAAGGGCAGTGACACTAGTGTCCCTCTTCAGGGTGGCTTGGAGTTTACTGAATTCTGTTTCTGATGAAGCCTTTCAGGGATGTCTGACTAATTCTAGGCTTCAACAGGAGTTAGTTACTTTCACATGCAACATTCAAGATGGTACCTGTCCAGACTCACCTCTCATGGCAACACTCATTTCTAGGTGACTTCCTGTCGACCATGCATAAGCATAACGTGTATTACTCAGTTACAGTACATCCCAAAGAGTTCTCTGCTTTGCAGTGGGAGTAAATCACTACTAGGACACAAGCCTCCTCATTTCATTAACGTCTTCCCTTGGATCGTTATGAAGTTATTGGTTCTGTGTTAGGGTGAATACCATTGTTTCCGTACCTGGACAACGGGCTGGTTTGTGGTCCTTCTCTTAGAAGGCAAGGTAGATGACTGTCAGCCAGAAACTGTGCTACTTTTGGTCCCTGCTGAAGGGAAGATCCCAACATGAGCTTGCTTATGATCTTCTCATCATAGAGGCTCTGTTTTCTATGGCCCTGGGGAAGGGGATCTGTCCTGTGGGTTAATTAGCCACCCTCCAGGTTCACCTGGCAGCCTTTCTAAAGGTGGACTTTGTTTAATTAGAGGCATCTGAGGGCCCAGGTATTTGTAGGCCACTGCAGCAGTGGTACCATGGGCCTGTTAAACCTCACACTGCTGGCGAGACATTCGTTGGCCGGTTGAGGTCCTTCTAGCAATATGAGGCACTGAATTCAGGGTCTCCTTATTTGGCTTTTGGCTGGGGAGCGATGGTGAGAGTCCAGTCTTTGGCCAGTACAGTGGAGTTGTGGAGCTACACAGGGAACTAAGTTGATTCTGGTGAATTGGTTATTTAGTAAAGTTGCTAACTCAACCAACTGGTGGGGACTGTGCACTGTATTCTTGACCTTGCAGGCCTTTCACTCCCCTCCTCTGGGAGTATGTGGTATTGGTTCATACAAAGAAACGGGTAAAACCTACTTCAAAATGCTAGAGGTGAGGTCTTGGGGTCTAGTGGAGGTGGCTCATTCTCTGACAGCATGGGTTTTTCTAACTGTAACTTACTCAGCAGGATCTGACGATGCTCTGGTGATCAGTGGTGAAGGGTGTTCTCCCTCAAGTTAATTTCACCGCACAATCTTTCATGTTCTGGAGTTGATTGAACCCGTTTGTAATAATGGAATATACCCTGCTCCTGAAGTCCGTGTCCAGGGGCGTGGGTGGTGACAGCTCTGACATTTTGGTGGCAGGCAGCCATGTGTAAGCGCTCCTTCGCCTTCCACCTTTTCCAGTGGTGCCCAAATAGATTCTAAAGATGAAGATTCGGGTCCGGTTGATTGTTCCTTTAGGGCCTCATCAGGCTTGCTTTCCTCTTGTACAAGTTGTCCTTCTGAGAGGATCCCAGGGTTCCACATTTCATGCTTTGGCGGGAAATGTCTTATTCTGCAGGTCTTAGCTTTCGACAGGCAGACTTGAGGTTTAAGTGGTTAGCCTTTTGGCACTTGGGTTGTTCTAAAGGGGTGCATTTTTTTGCATCTAGCCTAGTTGTAGGTCATCCACACAGGCTTCCTATGCTGGCATTGGTTGTGTTTTCAGGGGGGTCTTAGGCAGTCACCAGTTTTCCTTATTAGATTTCTCCCTGTGGTATAATGGTTAACCACCTCACAATCCTCTCCCAGTACCTCAGTATGCTTGAGTTGCACATCTGCTTTTGGTGTATCATCTTTCAGCTTCATCCTTCTGATACAATCCATATAACAAAAGACAGGAGTTTAGGTTATAAGAACTAAGCCGAAATGGCAGACAACAAAATAAAAAAAATAGGCGCCCTTCATCAAGAACTGGTGTTTGAGAGGACGACATGCAGGCGAGGCCCACCTATGTAATCTGCTTTCATTCATGGGGTTTTCCAAGCCTTCTCACTAGTTTCCTGTACCCTCCCACCAGTGCCATTGACTTTTATGACCGGCCATGTTTACCCAATGTGGAGTAGCTGTGGGGGTTAAGGTAATTGCGAACAAGCCTCACCAGTTGGTGGTAGGCAGTTTTTCTCTGACCCAGAGTGAGTAGATCACTAGGATCTCAAAGGCAGATGTGATGATGGCAGCGATGTTTGGGAAGCAAAGGTTCTGGGGATGGGTCTTAAGATGGTATCTTGTGATAATTCCAGCATTAATTATTTCTTGTAGCACTGACTTGCTTGGTGCAGATTAGGCACACCACTATGATCAGTCCCTGTTTGCGGAACTCTCCTGGATCCTACGGTAAATATTCTGGATCTCCACAAGATTCAGCAGGTCCCTTAATTCCAGCATTGCCTCGATTTCATGTCTAGCTGTTGTCAGTCATGTTGGGCTGAAGTGAGGAAACAACTATGGTTTACTGGATGTTCAGGGTAGGGCTATGACTTGTATCTCTCTGGGTCCAGGAGGATGAGGCACAGCAGGATAATGATGCTAGAAACGTGAGGTCCAGGAGAATTGGGAAGGACAGTAGAACTCTACCTCCCCGTTATGAGAATGACGGGGCACATTACCAAGCAATAGCGATAATTATCGCTATTGCTTGGTTAGAGACAAATATTTACCGCTAAGCTGCGGCGATTTTTATCGCAAATAAACCTTGGTATTACCAAGGTTTATCGCAAATGCGATAAAAATCGGCCGCAATGCATGAATATCGCTGAAAAGTCAGCGATATTCATGCATTACCGAGCTAATGCTCTTAGCCATGTTATGCACCTCCCATTGGATAACATGGCTAAGAACTGCTCAGGGCAGGTGTTAGCTTTTGGAGATATTCGCGTTTAGCGCGAATATCTCCAAAAGTTGGTAATAGGAGATAGCGATGTTAGCGACTGTTTCCAGTCGCTAACATCTTGGCACGCCCACTTTGCATGTCATTAGTGATAAATATCACTGACATGCAAAGTGGGGCCCAAGATGGTCGCTATCGGGGGTAGGAGCCAAGCTCGACATCGTGATGGCCGCACCGTAGCTCGGCTCCGCCAGCCTCCCTGCCCAAACTCATCTATCCTGCCGCCCATCCTGCCCAAAAACGATAACATTTTATAGATGAAGGTCTGCTGATACTTACCACCCATCCTGGTGGCTCCGGCGTTCAGTGGGTCCGCAGCGGCGTCCTCCCAGGAAGTGCGGCCTCCGTGGTGTGGAGACCGGGGCCTTGCCTTCAGCGAGTAGCCGGCGAGACGGTGTCGGTGGGGGCCTCGGGTGGAGGATGGAGACCGCCGGATGAGGCCGTTGTGCGAAAAAGCCGGAGGCAACTGAACGCGCCTGGGACTACCGTCCGGTGGTCCAGAGGTGAGGTGCGGCAAGTTGTGTGTGGGGGACGCTGTGTTGGTGGCTCCCCCCCTTGTTGCCCTGCCCGGCCATTCCGAATTTCATCGCTCGGTGGTGGAGAGTGGCTAAAGCGGAGCGGTGGTGCCGGCGGGTCCCCCTCTTTTTGTGGCCCTCATTTTTGCATCGATGTTGCTGTTTGGATGCTTGAGGGGGATCCCGTGGGGGCCCTGCTTGTGAGCCCGCCCCAGGAGTTGGTTCCAAAAAGACGGCGCGGTAATCGCAAAATGGCGACTGATGCAGTGTGCTGTGGGACGCCCCGGGATGTTGATGCTGTACCTCTGTACTGTGATGGGGCCTGCACTGGGGAGCGTGAAGCCACGATTGGCGACGTCCTACGAGCGCTGAAGATTTGGCAAGTGACCTTGGCCCGGGATTCTTGTGTGCAAGACAATGTGGTAACCGCCATTGCTCCCGGGCCGTCCCTCAGAGATGCTGATGGGCCCGAGGTGGTGGCTGTTTGTTTCCCGCTTTTTAGTGGGGGTAGCGATGTCTTGGCTCGCCTGCGGGAAGATTTGCTGGGGATCATTGACACTGATGTACATGACTGCCGTAAACAGCTTTTGCATTACCGTCGGCGGAGATCTTATGGGTTGCTTCCATTGGCCGTTCAGCGGCTGCTCCACTGCCTTTTCTCTCCGCTTTGTTTTATGCCCGCTACTTCGACATACATCGTGGCGATAGCTAAGAAAGGACTGGGGTGAGCCCGGGTTTTTAATCCGGAGGACTGCTGTTCGGTGCACGGAGTTATGGACTGCCCCAAATTGAGATAGTTTGTCGAATCCTTACTATGTATGGCTACCTGAAAAACATGTTCCTTGGGAAAAGGGGGGATTAAGTGTATCTGGCGTGACCGGAGGTGTAGATAAAACACCTTTGGGCATCCATTTTGTTGGATGTATTTGCCTCACTCACCCATATGGGTGTCGTGCTTCATCATAGGCGTTGCTCCATTGCGGGGAGGCGGTGCAATCTCCGACGGGCTCACCTCTGAGAGGGGCTCTTTGGCGGAGATCTTTTGTATCCAACTGCCTTATGGTGAAGTGCGGGTGTGTGGGTAGAATAGCAAGTTGCCTAGGGGAGTGATTTAAAATGAAGTGGGGGGTACCGGAAACAACTTTATTCTGGGGGTCCCCCACTGCAATTAAAAACGTGAATCTAACTCGCTAGGTGCCAATCAGTTAGGTATAGTGGCCCTAGATGAGATTAGAGAAGGATTTGGTCGACATGTTTCTCGCGTGTGGCAATTGGCCCGCGATTCATCAGGACCTATAAATGATACAAACTACATTCAATCAACAACATGCTAGTGTCATGTGTGTGGTGTGGGTGTAGTTTACCTCTGTGGCTTTATCCTATGCCTAATGGTCCGGGATTAAATGCCACATGAACGTTCGGCGGGTTGGTACATCGGGGTTGAACCTTCAAGTATGGCTCATACTTCCCGTGTCCTCACGGGAGCCCATCACCCATCGCCGCCGAGCTCTGATTGGCACCTAGCGAGTTAGATTCACGTTTTTAATTGCAGTGTGGGACCCCCAGAATAAAGTTGTTTCCGGTACCCCCCACTTCATTTTAAATCACTCCCCTAGGCAACTTGCTATTCTACCCACACACCCGCACTTCACCATAAGGCAGTTGGATAAAAAAGATCTCCGCCAAAGAGCCCCTCTCAGAGGTGAGCCCGTCGGGGATTGCACCGCCTCCCCAACGAGGAGCAACGCCTATGATGAAGCATGACACCCATATGGGTGTGTGAGGCAAATACATCCAACAAAATGGATGCCCAAAGGTGTTTTATCTACACCTCCGGTCACGCCTGATACACTTAATCCCCCCTTTTCCCAAGGAACAGTTCAGCAACCCACTTGGTTTACCTATGCTGGTTGCGGGCAAAGGCTGATACTAGACCTTCCACCCTTCTGAGTGGTAAATAGTGCCTGATTGATCAATTGATCACTCTCCCTCCTTTTGATGATTACCTGACAAACATGCCAGTTTCGTTTTGGGCTGCACTAATTGTTTGTATGGGCCGGGGGTGGGGGCCGTGCGCCTAGTTACATGGTATCCTCCCCCCTGGCTTTCCTTTTTATCTGTTTTCTTCCCTTTCCCTATATTATCTCATTCTATATTTTGGGTTCATGTTTAGGGCGACAGGCACGCTGCTGGGAGGGGTAGGCCATAGCCTTCTGCAGGGGTGCAGGGTGGTGCGGGTGGATTGGGGTCTATTAGATAGTTACTTGTTTCTATGGCTCTTTTGTGTCCTTTTCTTGGGTCTCCATGACTGTGCGTGATTCCCGCGGGGTGAGTGCCGGAGGGGGGGGGTTTGGGTATTCCTATATAATATGGTACTTTCAGGTTCTGCTTATCCTGACTTAGCCGCCCCGCCCCTAAGAATGTTTGCTGTCTGGACTGTTGATCGCCATCATCGCTGTGGGGCGGGTACAGTAACGTGGAGTCCCCTTTCCCTTTTCTCTAGTATTTTCGTTTTCTTTTATTTATTTATTTATTTATTTATTTAGCAATTTGTATAGCGCCTGGTGACCCGAGGGCATCCCCGCGCTGTTAACATTGAGTCCTACTGAGGGGGAGAGAGGAGAAGGGTTTATTTAGGGAACAAAAGGGTTTTAAGTTTTTTCCTGAATGTCAGGTAGTTGGGCTCCAGTCTGAGGGAGCGTGGGAGAGAGTTCCAACCAGCGGACGCTTTGACAGAGAAACGTCGGCCTCCAGTACGTGTTCTCTTGAATTTAGGGATGTTGGCCAGGTGCTCGTTCTCGGACCGTAGAGCCCTTGGAGCAATGTAGGGGGTGACCAGACCGCTGAGAATCGCAGGTCCCGATCCATTAATTAGTTTATGGGCCGTGCACATGGCCTTAAACTCCACCCTTTGGCGGACTGGCAGCCAGTGCAGAGCCTTAATGGCGGGTTTGGCGGATACTCTAGGAGGTACACTCATGATTAGTCGGGCTGCAGCGTTTTGGGTTCTTTGCAGTCTTGCTAAGGTGGCTTCCGGCGCACCTAGGTAGACCAAATTGCTGTAGTCTAGCCGTGACAATATGAGGCCCTGAACTAGTAGTTTCCTGGACACGGGCGGTAGGAGGGGGAGAATTTTGTGAATAGTTCGCAGCAGCCCAAGACAAGTTCCGGCGGTTTTGGCCGCTTGGGTCTTCATTGAGAGGTCGGGTTCTAGCCAGACTCCGAGGGTCTTGATTTCGTGTTTCGGGGTGGGGGTTTCCCCGAACACGTCTGGCCATATTGCCGGGGGGATGGTCGCCCATTGTTTGCCCATGAGCATCACCTCGGTTTTGGAACCGTTGAGTTTCAATGACGATTCACACATCCACCCGTGAATTTCGGTGAGACAGTTTGGTAATTTGTCTGGGTGGTCGTCAAGTTGGGAGAGGGAGACGACCAATTGTGTGTCGTCAGCGTAACTCACGATTTTTATCCCGAATGGTGTTACCACATCTTCCAAGGGGGCCATGTACACATTAAAAAGTGTGGGGCTCAGGGAGGAGCCCTGAGGAACCCCGCTGGTGAGTGGAAGTGTGGACGAGTGGAATTCGCCGTCCCAGACCTGGAACGTGCGTCCGGTAAGAAAGGACTCTATCCATCTGAGTGCCATCCCGGTGAGCCCTGCTGTAGCCAATCGATGAAGAAGGACACGGTGATTGACCGTGTCGAAGGCGGCACTCAGATCCAGGAGGATCACTGCCACTGATCCTCCTGAGTCTAGAATGCGCCTTGCTTCCTCGATGACGGCAAGCAGGGCGGTGTCTGTACCGTGTCCCGGACGGAACCCGGTTTGGGATTGCCGCAGGATGTTATTAGTCTCGAGAAATCGGGAGAGTTGACTATTCACCAGTTTCTCGGTGATCTTGCTAATCCCCGGGAGGAGTGATATGGGCCGGTAGTTTGCCATATCAGTTGGGTCGAGCTGAGGTTTTTTGAGGAGTGCCTTCACCACTGCATTTTTCCAGCTGTGGGGGACTGATCCTTGAGCAAGTGAGCAGTTGATAAGCTCCGTGATTGTGGGGGTGATAGCGGGGGCCACGTTTTTGAGGAATCTCAGAGGTGCAGGGTCTAGAGGAGATCCACTTTTTATTTTATTCAGGGTCGTTTCCACCTCGTTGGGCGTTACCGGCTTGAATGTCTCGAGTTGGGGACGTATTCCCGTCTGATCGGGGGGGTGAATAGTGTTTCTGCGGGAAGGGGAGCTGGGGGGAGGGAGGGATGTGAGGATGCGGGCGATTTTATTGTTGAAGTATGAGGCTAGGTCATTACTTCTGTCTACCTGAGGGGTGGTGGGCGAGGAAGAGACGGGAACTTTCAGAAGCTCCTTCACAATGAGATAGGATTCCCTAGAGGAGTTAGAGGCTTCCTTTATCCGGGTGTCATAGTGAGAGGCTTTGGAGAGCTTGATTGCAGTTTTGTAGGTTTTGACTGAGGAGTGGTATGCCTCTTTGCTGGCATTGTGCCAGTCTTTTCTCCAAAGCCGTTCGGCTCTTTTACAGTTTTTGCGGAGCTGGCGAAGTTCTGGGGTGTACCACGGGGCAGAGCCGGTGTTGTTGGTTTTATCTTCGCGCATTCTGAGTGGGAGCACAGAGGTCGTGATCCAATTTCTGAAGTTACTATCGGCGATGTCCGGGGTATCGTCGTGAATCGGGGTGGTAGATATCAGGGTGTTGGCCCATTCTTCAATAGGTAGTTTGGACCAAGTCCTGCCTTTAGTGAAGGAGGGGGGTTTCTGAGGTTTCTTGAGGGGTCCTGGAAGTTGGAATAGGACCAAGAAGTGGTCCGTCCAGGGAAGGGGGATGGAGTCTATGTCTTGCATCGCGGGGGTACTGGTGAACACTGGGTCCAGCAGGTGGCCTTTGATGTGGGTAGCTCCTGAGTTAATGAGACGGAGGTCCGAGGCCGCTAGTTCAGAGATCAGGTCGACTACTCCAGAATCTGAAGTGTCTTCAAAGTGGATGTTCAGGTCTCCCACTAAAATGAAGTTCGTGACGGAGTGAGCCTGTGTTGCTACCATGTCTAGGAGGGCATTGGGAAAGGAGCCGGGGTGGCCGGGGGGACGGTAGACTAGAATCCCTGAGAGGGAGTTCATAGGGTCAAGTTTGATTGAGAATTGAAGGCTTTCCGAGTCTGGGATTTGTGCGTCGCTGGAGTTACAGATGAAAGAGTCTCGGTAGATAATAGCGATGCCTCCCCCTCTGCCTAGTGGTTTTACTCTCCGGGTTGGGCTGTAATATGATTGCAACTTTATCCGTCTCACTGCTAATGTGATTTTCATGAGAGTGATGTTCTGCTTGTCTTTGGGCACATGAGGTTGCGGGTGGACACTGACTGAAGAAGAATTGCAAGGGCATCTATGGCTTGAACGGTTTGGACTATTCTGATGATAGATCTATGGATTCCCTATTATAATGTTGTTGGTTCTGTTCCCCCCCCATGCGCACCAGGACGCATATTATACAACCGATCCTTTATTCTTTAATATAAAATTAACCTTCTGTGATCCTGTGCCGGGGGGTTGCACTCAGTTAGCATTATGGACTCGAAGTATTGCGTAACCACTCCGTACTTTTTATTGACATTGGTGCTTTCCAGTTTGTTCTGTGGCCGGCCTCTGGGTTGTAGGCCCGTATTTGTATACAACCATCTACACAAATAAAGGTTTTCAAAAATTTTTTTTAAAAAAAGATGGTCGCTATCTCCTACTAGCTGTCGCTAACTGGTGTTAACGACAGCTAGGTAATAGGGAGATAATTTTATTTCCGCTTTATTGGCTTTTAAAGCCAAAAAAGCGGAGATAAACCCCCTTGACATGTGGAGCCAGTGGTGTGGATTTCAGATGCTTACAGTTATCTGCATGGCAGAGCTGCACTGGTCTGACATCCGCACATTCTTACTAAAGAGAAAAGGAGGACCAGGCCGACTTACTTGTACCTTTGATATTGAAGAACACTGAAACTCTTATAGGGCGCAAACCACAGTAATAAATATTAAGTTTGTTAATGTAGGTGTGCTTACGTATGGAGTATCTTTTCAAATTTGTTACAGCTTTCCAGGACTACTTTTCATTTGTACATGCATAAATGTACATGGTACACATTTAGGCAAATGTAAACGCCTATGAAATGCGCATTTTTATTAATCTTGTTTCTCTCATGCAAGATATTTATCTATTTATTTATATGCTTATATCGCGCCTGAATCAGCCCCGAAGGGGTATCTCCGCGCGTAGCTTCTGGAATGCTATTAGGGAACGACCAGGAACATGAGACAGCAATGATTCCAAAAGAAGTCATTAATTTTGTGTAAAAAGGTATGTTTTTAGCTTCTTTCTAAAGGAGAGAAGATCTGGGGTGTGTCTTAGCAGTGGGGGCAGAGAGTTCCAGAGCATAGGGCCTTTAAGTGAGATGGCCCGTCCTCCCTGTCTTGCTCTCGTCACCCTAGGAACCTGAAGCAACATAGTGCTGCTGGAGCGTAGGACACGTCCAGGTAAATAGGGGACAAATATGTCTCTTAAGTATTGAGGGCCAGACCCGTAAATACATTTGTGCATTATACAGCATACTTTGAAGTCAATGCGTTGTTTCACTGGGAGCCAGTGAAGGTGAGAGAGGAGAGGGCGTGAGGGAGTTCGGGGCAAGGCATTCAAGATGAGTCTTGCTGCGGTGTTCTGCACCACCTGCAGTCTGCCCAGCTGTTCTTGATTGGCAGAAATGAAGAGTCCATTACAATAGTCTATCCGACCGATGACCAATGCTTGTACCAGCGTCTTCCTATGGATGTCAGGCAGGAAGGGGAAAATGCGTCGTAGCAACCCAATTACTCGGAAACAGGTTCCCGTAACTTGATTGACATGGTCTTTTAATATCAATGCTTGGTCTAGGCGCACTCCCAGATTTTTGACAGTCTGCTTTGGTACTGGGACAGGTCCTAGCTCAGGTGGCCACCAGTCGGGGGACCATAGCAGGGTGGCCCCTCCAAACAACATGACTTCAGTCTTAGTCACATTGCATTGGAGGAAGGTATGGGCCATCCAATCTGCCACGGCTCTCATACCATTTTGAAAAGATTGTACAACTGTTGGTGTGAGGTTTTGGAAGGGAAACAGCAGCTGGGTGTCATCAGCGTAGGAGATTGGGGTGAACCCATGAGATCTTATGATGTCAGCCAGGGGGGCCACATATACGTTAAATAACGTAGGGCTTAAGCAGGAGCCCTGTGGCACTCCCTTGGTGAGCTTCCTACAGATGGAATTGTGGGAGCCTAATTTGACACCTTGTTGACGGTCCGCAAGAAAGCTTTCTAACCATGCCATGGCAGCCCCTTTTATTCCCACCTCCCTCAGGCGGCCGAGAAGAATGTTGTGCGACACCGTGTCGAAGGCAGCAGACAAATCCAATAGCACCAGAATCACTGAGCTCCCCCCCATCAAGTGACATCCTGATGTTATCAGTCACTGACAGGAGAGCTGACTCTGTGCTATGGTTAGGCCTAAAACCAGATTGAGAGTGGTCTAGGCCGCCTGCTGCCTCGATGTAGTTGGACAGGTGCGCGTTGACGTGTTTCTCGGCGAGCTTACTAAGGTAAGTTAGGAGGGAGATGGGCCGGAGGTTGGAAAGTTCCGTCCAGGGGAGAGCAGCATTCTTGCGGATGGGGTTCACCACCGCTCTCTTCCACTCAGTAGGCACGTTTCCCTTCTTTAAGGACTGGTTTATTACATCTTGAATGTGAGGGCCCAACAGAGGACTCAGAGGGACTAAAGTTTTGGCAGGGATCAGATCCTCCGGAGACCCAGATTTTACATGGGTCATTAATATTTGAAGTTCTCTACTATTGATAGGGGGAAAGGTGGTCAGTGAGAAATTTGTGTTCTTAATGGGGAGAGGAGTATTCAGAGTGCCTTTTTCTGTTTGGGACACTAGGATCTTACCATAGATGGAGTCAATTTTATTTTCAAAGTATAAGGACACTTCCTCACACAGACTTTGAGTAAAATCATCTGGGCTTACACAGGCAGTGGGCTTGACAAATGTCTCGAGAATCCGATATAGCTCTTTAGGAGAGTTGCCAGCTTCCGTGAGTTGTTGGGCTATGCAGTTTTTACGAGCGGCTTTAACATGTTTGTAATAGTTAGTTTGTGCTACACGGTGGTCAACAAAACTTCCCTGCACTCTGTGGTTAACTGTGCCTTCCACTCTTTTGATTAGTTTTTCACATACTGGTCTCAATATCGGTCTAACCACCAGAAGTGTTCGGATTTTTTTTCTGTTTCTTCATCAGCACAGCATTGTCCTCGGCTAGACATGTGATGCACTCAAAGTGCACCTACTCCCATAACAAATGTTGCCTTCTGCCCCTGAAGAGGCTCCAGTTGGTGGTAGATAAGATTATTGGGTGGGTCACATTTTACTGGTAATCTAGGGGGGAAAAAAAGCTGAACAACCCTTTCAGAGCAGAATCCGCTCGGCCCCCGTTATTGGGACCCTTCTTTTCCACACAAGCATTCTGTGTTTAGGTTTACATGTGGAGTGCATGGGGATGGTGTTTGTGAAAGTGGTCCCTATAAAAGGCCATCAGGACTCATGTCCTTGGATTAGCTACTGGGACTGCACCTCAGAGACCTAATCTCCACTGCAGAGTCATCCCAGATCTGTGCCGGAGCACAAAAAGCTGGCCTAAACTAGGTGGACAACTTCTGCAGACCTGCTTATATATACATTTGCTGAGATCTTAACCAGACAGTCAGGGGGTCGGATTGTGTGAAAGGGGGCCGCCTATGCCCTTTCCTCTTACTGTAGTCAAGGAAGGTCTAGACAATGTAGATGCCCTTCCCTGAAAGTTAATGCTGTCGCCAAGGAAATCAACATGCCCTAGACCAATGTGTCGCTAGCATGGTCCTCATTTTTTAAAGCTTCTAAAAATACTATTAACTATTTGACCGTAGTTATGATTGTTTAGTAACTTGGCATCGCCATCCTGATTTGCTTGGCTTCCCACCACTACTACCTCTGTTAAATAAATACATTGTCCTTTGAGCCACTCCTTGGCATTTGCCTGTACTTCGGAAGAAACTCTTCTGCACCCGCTTGTGTGACCGAGTTCTAACCTCTTCGGCACTGCCCAGCTCTGTCTACATGCCCAGCGCTTGGACGCCCATTGGGCAGCAATCGCGCTATATAAATCAATATTCAATTCAATTCAATCTGACCAAGAACAGGATTCTGGTAGCTGCTGTTTTCACCAAGGATAGAAACTCCTAAAACTGTGGGGGACATCTAGGATAGGAATAGCCAGAGGGGCAAGGAGCAGATGACAGAAGTATGCATGGACAACCTCTGAAGTAATCTACCCTAGAGCCATGGTGACTTTCCATCCTAGCTAGACGGAACTGAAATCAGGTATTCGCTTTGCAAGAGAGTTCAAAACCTGCGAGAGGTATTCCAACAAAGCAATTGTAGTGTATACATCAGCGTCTGCGAGATCTTCTGTAGTTACGTGCAAGCTGTATGAACAGCTCTATGTTCAAGGGTAGGTGGAAAGATCAGGAAAGGAGAAACATTTCTATTGCACCGAGGAAAAAAATAATCAGCAAGATGGTTTCGAAAGATTAATATCATGCTTGCCTGCGAAGAGCTACTTCACATGACCAGTTCTTTGGAAGGGTTAATCTGGGCTGACAGAAGTACCATTGCACTCTGAAGTTCCAGGTGCTTTGGAAAACCATACCAGTCCCACTCCATGCTTGGGATGGAAAGGGGGGGGGGGTTATAGAGAGCATAAATGTACTCTTTGAATGTCACAGATTGACTGCATGTGTGTGCAGTTACATCTTGGACCACTCTGTCATAACTCACCCAGGTGGACTGAAATACTAACACCAGTGAATTCACAAGAATAAAAATGAGCCACTTTTTTGTGTTTAACATTCTAAATTCTATAGCTGTTTTGATGTCCGTTATTTTAATGATTAAAAGATATTTGGCGTTCTATCCTGAAGTCTCGAATAGTATGCAAACATTTGAGAAGGCAATTTAAAGTGTCACTTCTAATTTTTTTTTATTATCGTGAAAGACCTCCAGCTGATTTGGGAACATCCCACTGATCGTTATGTTTTCTATAGTCAATCTAGCACCTTAAGCTTGCAAGGTGTATTCATTTTTTAGATTTTTATGTGCAGTTCATTCATGTCATTAGCTTGTAACCGGTGTCCTTCAAAGGTCAAATGAATTTCTGTAACATTTACACGAGCTACAGTGGGTGGATGTGTGTCACTTGGAGGTGGCGCTTTGAGCGATGTGTGGTAGGGTGATGGTTGAGAAAAACGAAGGAGCATTAAGATGTTGCAGGGATCTTGGTTTGTAATAGTGCTATGTAAATATCTTTAAAAAAAGTCCAAAGAAACAATGTAATCCCGAGTGCAGCTTTTCTCCCTATGACAAACAGATGGATCACACATATCAAGAATGTAAACAAGACAGCAGAAAATATAAAGTCCTTATATAGACATATAAATATAAAGTCTAGAAAACTGAGGCCCGTATGGAAGTCAGCTATGAACCAGTACATGTTCGCACGGACCCTCTACCCTTCTTGCAGTCTGGCCAAGGTTTTAAATCCTGCGTGCAGTCACACCCCGGATATAGTTGCTCTTAGAGCATTCGATAACGTGGAAATAAATCGATGTGCGTATTTTGCATCCAAAACTCTCTGGATGTCAGTGAATGTAGTAGCAGGTATCGGCTCTGGTAAGTAAATACCTACCTACACTGGTGCCGACAGCACTCAATTACTATGTAGCAGTTTCCACCCCCTTTCCATACAGCACCTTGCAACACTATTAGAGTGGGAACAGTACAAGTGCCAGCATGCTTGGGGAGTCTAGCAGCTGTGTCAAATAAAAGGACAAGTGCCAGTATGTTGAGGAGAAAGCTCCCAGAAACTTAAATACGTACATACAATGAGGTTGCCAGAGCCCACTGTGTATGTACCTTCTTAACAGACTGCTATTAATTCAAAATGAATTAAGGAACGACTTATGGCACCCTCGTCGAAATTACATGTATACTCGCACTTTGGTAATTTACAGAAAGCATGATCTGTGCATCCTTCTTCTACACTTATTCTCACTTTCCTCTTTCACCCTTATCCTACCACCACTGTATAACCAACAAAGGGGTTGCCAACCGAGATGGTTACCATGAACCACTTACCCTGTATCCTCACAGGCTGGCAACCCATATAACGATTCCCTTTTGTATATGTACAAATACCATAAATAAATATTTATTAAAAAAAAAAAAGATTTCCAGTACTTGCTGGGAAGTATTTGACTGAAAAAAGGGACAATTACTTCAGGATTTTTCTAGGACTATGTGGCATCATGACCCATAACACACACTTTTTTAGTCTGAACAGTAGTAGCAGAATGTTCTGGGGGAGAAAGCAGTTGTACCAAATAAAGGACAGTTTACAAATAGGCTAAATAAAGTTTGTGCTACGAGAACCTCCAAACGTAGTGTTATTGTGAAGATAAAATCCAGCCCTCGAGTTCTACATTAGAGGAACGGGGGTATAAATAGCCCCAGAAAACAAACTAGGTCTTTAACAATCGCACACGGCCAGTCACAACATCCGTGCCAACCGGCACAATTGTGAGTGCTTTCTTTGGATATAGAGTTTCTTGTGACTAAATATATCCTTGCCATTTAAGACTGACGTACTTGTACCCCATCACCGCCTCTCGCCACTTGCCAGAGCGCAGGCAACTCCCACATTCATGTTTCACAGGAAAGCATGAGGCAGGAAATTGTGGTGTGCAGTAAACCTGCACACGGAGCCTGGTGTAGGAGCCAGCCAGCTATTCCAGTGTGTAACATCGCATCTTTGGCCTACGACGAGTACCCTTAAAGGTCACATGAAATGGTGTCAGTTATTCCTATGTGATTCACTTGTTTTGGCAGGTCAACAAGTTCCAGTGGAAAAGTGTGTGCATATGATATCTAATTGCACATGTAGGTCGGCCACAGCGCACTCTACAAGATGTGTTTTTAATGTAGCTTACAGGTGATGGTGTACATGGCAGCATGCTCGTTGCTTCAAAAGATCAGGTGTACGAAGATAGGGTTTTTGTGGTGCAAGAGTCCTTGGTGGATCCAGACTGTTGCAGTTTCCTGCTCCACGCCTTGAAGTATTTTTCCTGCCCAAACTAACACTATTTTTCGAGGACCTCTAATTGGTGCTAAAAATGGACGTGCCGTTCTCTCTCGCATTAACTTTAGAAGTATCAAGAAAAACATCTGCTCCATCTAGCAGCTACATAATATCGCATGACCAACCTAAACCTTTGCTGTGAGGGTCAACACCACGTCTGGAAACGAATCGTATGGTAGTTCACATTCCACAAAAAAAATCAACAAAGCACATGTTCAAACCAGTCCGAATGACTATGTCAGTGACTGGCAGTATTGGTGCAAGACTGACGAGCAAAAAACAAGCGATGATAGCAGAAATCTTGAGGTCCCTTGCGGAATGGGGTAGAAAGGTAGTCTAGGGTGCAGAATGGGGCAGGAAGGTATGCTAGGGGTGCAAAGTACAGCTGAAATCCACAGAAAGCCTTGCGGGACGTGAACACCAGGCATCCTGTGGACATTACCCCCAAAAAAGAAGGCCTACTTGTGGTCTTTAGTATTCCCTCCGTCCTTTTAAGTTTGGACACAGTTCCAAAGTTCTCCCAGTTGCCTGTCTGTAAGCCAAACAATTACATAAAACAGACATGTAAGCTAAAAAAATGTTCTGGTGGCATTCCAACACTGCACTTTTAACAAATTCAGGAAAACAAAATAGTTTACAAGAATGGAGTGAATTAAATGAGACTATTACAAAGAACCATGCTCTCAAAATGTTGCACGAAGGCAACTATCCCCTAGTACACAGAAGGGAATCCATCATTCCAACACTAGGTCAGTGAGGTGCAGAAACTGGAAAGCAAGTTATGTATGAAATGCAAGAAACAGCTCAATCTATCATGGCACTGGGAATCTAAACTCATGAACCTGCTGAACTAGACATCTCCAGTGGAAAAGTGCAGCCAAATATTCCCCTTATGTCCCATTCGCAAATAGGAATAGACGAGAGTCGAGACACCAATGGGGGCTTTAGCGTCAGCCTTGGTTTGGGCAAAGGAGTATCACTCCAACTCTCGGTGTTCATTTTTCTCATGGTGGGCTGGCAGTTTCTGCTCAACGTGTAAAACTTGTGAAGACAAGCTTGCTTATATGATCTTCAAGCAGACAACATGGCTTTGGCCTAAGGCCCATCCAAAGTCACTGACTTCTTCTAGCAACACTTGCATGGTGAGTATTACCACAAACCCAGGAGCTTTTTAACAGCTGCAAAATAAAAACCATGTCACACAAGCCTAGCATTCACCATAGGTTCTACACCTGTGAACCAGGGAGGGAGTTATTATTGAATGCCAGATTAGATGCCACGTACTGAGGTTCTCTCGTAACTTAGAGCTTCTGTGCATGGATAATCGCAGCCCAGGATCCAAGAGTGCAGCGGGGCTTAGCCTATCATTTCAGAGTGGGCCACAAACTGCGTCTGTGCCCACATCTGGATAATTATAAGATGTACAAAACGACCTCGCTCCATTCCATCAAGCACACAAATTCCTTGATTTACCTGTAAGAATGTGCTGGCTCGGGGGGGGTGGGGGGGTGGGGGGGGTGACTGGTAATGGGGAGAACATTGAGATGGTTTGGCTTCTGTACAACAACCGCTGCAAGTCATTCCCCATCCCCTCTCAAAAACTCAGTATGGGGGGGAGGAGCCAAGATGGCGATCGGGACGGACGCGTAAGCCTTGAGCTCCGCGAGCCGTCCGATCCTGCACCGTGATCCTGACGCGAATCCTGAATATTTCTCGCACAAACGGGGATGTGTGAGCACGGAGGTTGCTGGCGTTCTTTTGGGACCTCCGCCGCTCATTTCCGTGGTGTATTGGTGCTGTTCTTCAGCCCCCGACTCTGACCCGGGACCTGGAGCTGAATGCCTGACACTGGACGCGGCCGGATGCTGTGAGACGGGCACGTCGCGGCGGAGCTGGCTGGGGCAGGGACGCTTCTGATCATTGTTACGGACTCCACCGCCTACCTTTTCAGCGGTAAGGCTCTTGCTGGGTTGCCCTTCCTTTGATAGACACTGGACCTGAGTCGCGACGGCCACGTCCCGACTTGCTGCATATAGGCTGCCCGGAGTCCATCTTGGGGTGCTTGTTTTACCGCAGCCTATCTACATCGCCGGCTGGAGATTGATCTCTCTCCCTGCCTTGCCCTAGACCTGCGTGCCGCTGGACTGTTGGGGGCTCCCGCTCCTTCTTTCATGCCCGTAACACCGGTTCCCCCCCCCCTCTGCATAGCGAGCTTCTTGCTGGTCTGCCATGACGCCCCCTTCCCTATAGAAGGAAGATGGCGGCTCCTTTGTTCTCACCGGGCAGTACTTCTGCTATGGCAGACCTGGCGGTTGACCCAGGGGAATGTTCGGGCGGTGTACGCCAGCCAGTATCACAACGGGAGCCCACCTATGGCGACATCCTGACTGCCCTACTCGGATTGCGAGCGACATGCCGGCAACAAGCCCATATCCTGGAACAGAAGATAGTTAGAGCTGCCTCGTATATCACGGAACTAGGTTCGATTGCCCCCCCGCTGCCATTGCCTATCCCTGTTCAGGAGACTGCTCTCCACCACGCGCACGGAGACGTGCGACCGGCCCCTGGATGTACCGACGTCAGTTCCATACTTGACGGGAACACTGCTACACAGTCACATTCTGTTATTCTGCTGGAAACTGTAGCTATTCCTCCGACACTGTGGCACTCCCCAGAGGCTCCCCGGGCGCTGGTCCCCCTCCCCGCCTCTACCATCTCGACTTTTTCCCCGAGGCTGTGGAGTATGCATCAACTTGTGGCGGGGGGGCGACTTGCCACCCAGATATGGATAGTGTCGAATATTGGGAGTATTCGCCTCCTCCTTCTTTTTGCCCTCAGTTTCGGAGGTGGCCATTTTGTTTCATTGTCCGGCAGGAGGGGAGTGTACGGCAGTGGAAATGCCCGGATGTCTTTCGGCGCTCTGGTCAAGGCTGAGGATCCTCTGCACAATGACTTGCCAGCTAACCGGAGATGACATGGCCTGGAACGTTTCTTGCTCTGTTTAATGCGCTGGGGGGGACGCTTCTTTTGTTTGAAGGTGATGGTAACGACACCCTATCGGTGCTTTACCGAAGTCAATATGGCGGCTTTGGGCGGTGTGGGAGGTCTGGAGGTTGATTGTTCGGTTATACGGGGGGTTGCCTTTGTGGGTGATATCCTGGTACTGGGCGGCGGGGGGGCCTGGGGGAGAGCGACCTGTTTATATTTGTTGCGAGGTCACTTAATTCTGAAGCTCCGTTTGGGATATTGATTGCTGTCTCGCTCGCTAGCGTGGAGATCTGATATTTGTTGGCTCCTCCCCACCCCTTTTCATTTTCGGGGGGTTATAGGCTAGTTTGCATACTTGTCTTCCTTCCTATGTGTCGAATGTGACGCTTTTTCTTCTCTGACTTTTTCCGAACTAGGACTTTATTTTTTCTTCTTCTTTTTCCCTTTTTCACTTTCTTGCTGCATTTCGGGTTTATGGGGCGACAGACACTCTGCTGGGGGGGGGCAGGCCATAGCCTCTGCATGTGTGTAGGGTGGGGGGGTATGTTTTAGTTTTGTAAGTTCTATGGTACCTCTTTATGATCTTTTTATTATTTTTTCTTTTCTTGTTCTGGGTCTGTAATGTGGGTTTGTATGGAGCGGGTAGCGCTGTGGGTGGTACGCTACTGCGGGCTGATGCTCTTGTTGTCTAGGATTGTACCGCCAGACTGTTGGGTGATATCATTATTGCCATGTTTATTGATGCCTACACGTGCTGTAAGCGGACTGTATGGACTCAGTTCTCCTTGTCTTCATTTTTTCTGATTTATGTTTCGATATAATTTTTAAAATTAACCTTCATTGATCCTTCCCCTTGATGGCATGTTTCACTTCTGGGTAACTGCTTTATTTGATGCTATACTGCTTGACGCCGTAGGGGGGTTTGATTTGTTTGTTTTTGTGCTTAATTGTTTTGTGGCCGGCCTGACGGTTGTAGGCCCGTATTTGTCCTCCCTTTTATGCACAATAAAGGTTTCCAAAAATTTAAAAAAAAAAAAAAAAACTCAGTATGGTACGGTTAAAAGAAAATTTAAAAAAAAAAAAAATTAATAATCACCCGGGATAAAGCCACAAGCTGCAGTAAAAGTAAGTGCGGGCACCTCAGAGTAGGGGCGCACAGGCGACTGTCAAATTTAGCGCGATATATACATACTAAAATTCACACACAACAATAAAATGCCAACGGTGACTGCAACAGGAGAGAGGCTTGAGCGACCCGGATCCCTCCTTGAACTGTCCTCACTACACGAGGGAGAACTGGTTACTAATGGTTAAAGTTTTATGGCCATAGCAAACTTCTTCAGAGAAGATAAAACTTTGCCGAGCAGGTGGGCCCTTGTGCCACATCTACATCACATAGGAAAATATTTAACCGGTCTTGTATAAATGTCAACAAGTCATGAAACGAGTGCAACTCATAAAGCTCGTCACAGGATGCAGTTCTGCAAAGGGCCCTAAATCAGGCAGGGTCTTGTCGTCTCCAAAGGCACCTGCCCCAAATGTTGCGGCTGGAAAAACAAAGTCTGGGTTCCCTTCCAACGTGGCACCCTGCAACCGCCGCCTTAATTTGAAAAATAACCTTTTTGGGTGGCTCTGCAAAGCGCTCGTTTGACTCTCATACTCCGTGCTAAGCCTCACACGAAATGACAGTTATTGTGTCCATAAAAACGCGGCACAGTGTCCCGGGCAGGAGCTGAATGTGTACTTCTACCGTTCTATCAGCTCTAAAAAATGCAGAGCAAACATTATCTATTGTTAATTACCTGTAAAGTAGGGCTTTAGCCACTTCCACTCTTTCTAAGAGCCGGGGAGGGAGGCCGGCATGAAGTCACCCTTTGTTTCCACTTGTGCAAGAGCCAGCAGCAAACGGGGCTCGAATTGCAGCTCTGAAAGGCAACAGGAAATTGGCGTACCGCTAATCTGCAGCCAGCCATTCAGAGCAACAAAAGGGGACATTCCTGCAAAAATATTCGGCATTAGGAACTCGGGCAGATCCGCCTCGGCCGAGAGTGCATTAAAAAAACTCGATAAAATATATACAAACCAGTTTTTTTTTAGTGGCGTTACAGAATGTGATCTTCCGGGTAAGGTCTCGCCAAAAGAATTCAATTTCTTGGCGAATGCGGGGTTCCTAAATTAAGCAAAACTGGAAACCCAGGCCTCGTTCAGATAAGGCCCCAAGTGGACTCCACCCATTAAATCAAGCGCGCTGCAATATTCTCTACAACAGAGTTCATTCATCTGCTTCTCTCTGAACCCAGCAAACACAAGGAGATGATGGGACGGAGCGCTGAAACTTTTCAGACACTCACCCCCAGTCACAGATCTGAGTTGATTCCATCATCGTTCTTTAGCTCACTTCACCACCTCAGTTCAGAACCAGCTATATGCAAATCAGTCTTGACCCTGTGCCTCATGGGAACAGTCCAGCCCGAACTGCCATGCCAGGTCTTCCCTGAACCGGAAACAAGCATCCTGAGACAATTGTGTCTTATGCTCTCTCTGAACCCAGCACAGCGTGAGCGCTCTCAAATAGGAATGTCAACCTGTGGCTATCTGATACACCGTGGCCCCCAAGAAAGCAATCAAAAGACCCAGTGCCTGTTGGGTTACAAGGTACTGATCCTGTATAAATTTGCCAAAGTGGGTTTCAGAAATTGATGATATCAACTAATGCAACTATATATGAGGGCAAGTTTTATGTAAATAAAACAGGCACTCCTTGAAATATTCTAGGGTGCCAGTTGCGTATTCGGGTTCTGTGAAAGCCTGCTGCTGAACGAGGCTATCTGAATGCTCGAGTTATGATATACCTCTCAGAATGCTGGGGTCGGTCTATTATGGTCAGTCAGGTCTTAGGCATCTTCTTACTGCTCAGAAGGTGGGAGTAGAACAGGTGCGTTTGAATGCCCCACGCTTAGGGTGCTAGGGCAGCAGGTACACACTATCCGCCAGGCATCTGATCTCACAGGCCCACAGGAACACATAAATGAGTTTTAATTTGTTAGAAAATAATGAGTAATTTAGGCATGCTTCAGTTAGCATAACTAGGCCACACCGTCAATCATTCATAGTGTTGCATAAAAGTGTATGTTTATTTTAAGTGTATGAGCCTGTACCTTGGGCATGTGTCCATTACAGAAAGGCAATGAAAATGCATTAGACATAGCCTGTCCTAATACAAATGTATAATGTGTTCTACTCCAGAGGGAAAAACAGGTTCAAGTTTACTGAGCCAACCTCCGCAGTAGTAAAACAAGCTAGTGTATACATGTTTCATAATGTATGATTTAATCTTCTTAATTAAATATGTAGTTTTAACCAAGACAGTGCTTTAGGAAGTGGGAGTCACTAGAAGTGTTGTACCAACTAATTGATTGGTTGTCGTGAATGAAACCTTTTTAATCCAGTCCTTCTACTTAATATCATGCTAGGAAAAGTGAAGACTGCCTCTGTTAGTTTATTTTAAAGATTAATTTAGATGCTTATAATTATTTTGAATAATTAATCTTTTTGCCTTTATAAATTATAATATTTTTGAAAAAACTCACAAGGTTATTAACTCCAAAACCTTATCACGTGCAGTTTTATTAACAGCCTTGGACTGAGTTCAAGTCATTCCCAGTCTCATCTAATTATCCTCTTAATTTTCTATTTTGGGGGGGGGGGTGAGGGAGTTTTATACAGCACGAACTCCACCCGAAGGTATCAGAGCACTTGTTACTTACAGACAGACACATTTACTTTCGTTATGCACAGGGAGATTAAATGATTTGCACAGAATCACAGGATGTTGAGTGTCCGAGCAGAAACTGGAACCCGGTCCCCCAGCTTCGAGGTGGACCACTCTAGCCGTTAGCATCAACACATTCTTAACCCCTTGGCCACGGCGGTAAGTCCGCCTCGGCGCTGGTGGGTTGGGGGGCCGCACAGCGCCACCATGCTTGGGACGGAACCACTCCGTCACGGGCGCGCTGTGCTTGTGATGGAGTGGTTCCGTCACGGCTCCGCCCGCTCATTAGAACGGCCGCGCAGGCGCGGAATTCCTGTACCATGGGCGAGGCGGCCGCGCCGTGATGGAACCACCCCGTCACCAGCACAGCGCATCCATGGCTCGTGACTGAGTGGTTCCGTCACGAGCACGGAAGAGGTTAAGGCAGTTTGCTTTGTGCCTTGGAAGTAAATGCTGCCCATTGCTTCTGCAGTGCCCTGTATATAATCATAGCCACTATAGTGCACTGCAAAAGGTCATGTAAGGTTATGCTTGGTGTACTAGGCAAGTGGAAGGTAGCAGACGTCACTGTGTGCTTATGGCTCCATACTGTGGGCTAGAGATGCAGACACACCCAATGCCAGGTCCTTGCGAGGCTAGCCAGTAGTAAAGAAGAACAAGTCGTGAAACTTCACTATATTTTTTGCCACATGGCATTTTATGAAAAATAAGACTCAGACTAGATGAATGGGTTGCAGGAACCAGGATGTCCATTTTCGATTCATGGTAAAAAAAAAAAAAAAAAAAATCTTTGCTTGCCATTGGGAGTATCGGTGGGCGAGCACTGGCTGGTGCCTACTAATACAGAACTACCACCGTCTTAGAAGTGGGGGGCACAAGCGCTGCCCCCACTGCCCAGTGACAACATTGGGCAGTAAAGCCCCAGCCATGAATTTGTGGTAAACTAGAAAGGCCAAGGCTGCTCCATACAAGCAAGTCACTAACTATCAAAATGCAACCTGAAACGTTTAGCAAGAGAAAGGGGATCCCCGGAAAAGCTGTGCATAGCTCAGAACATCAAGGCTTCACAAGAGTTGAACGCACACCACAGAGCAGAGGGACAGCAGACAAGAAGTCGATCTACAATGCATGCAAGACCCATGCCAACACGGTATGGCTTGAACTGCAGACCAATCGTGGTGGCGTTTACTTTGTGTGGTAAATAGATGCACGGTGGTGAGATTTATAAGGACTCCTAGGTGGCTACTACCATCATTTGAGCAATGTCTAGCAGTCACTAGAATACTGTCCAAGGGGACAGCTCACTTTCAGATCTGCTCATCACTCTTACCATACAGTATCAATGTAAACATTCAGGAAAATAGCGACACTAACATAGCAAGAATAATTAAGCTGGGATGCAGCTGTAGCCCTCCACAGCAATCTGTGGCCCAAAACCACTGTGCCTACTAATTAGACCAGGCTTCTCCAACAACTTGTGAGCCACTGGTAGCTCTCCAGCTACCAAGAAGTAGCTCTCCTGTATCCAGTCCAGCCTACTGAAATAGCTTTAGCTTGACTGGATTAATATATGTATACCAAATTTGAAAAATATTGCATTTAAACAAGAATGTGTGAATTTTTAAAACTGATAAGCTCATTGTTGAATTTCCAAAATATATTTAAAGCTGATATTTAAGGGATACGTCTTGTGTCGTTGGGAAGGCTAGTTATTACTTAATATTACCTAGATGCCCGGGGCATTTAAGATATCGCTAGTATGTATTACTCATGTAAAGGCATTCCAAATTGAAAAATCTTTTTGTTCCCTTTACATTAATGTTGACTAATCTGCCTGATGCAGAGCTGATTGCGGCGGGTAATATAATCTTGTCTGATGTACTTATTATTACAACACTAATTAGTACCTAATTGTTTCTATTGATCATAAGTGGCTCTCGTAAAAGGAAAGGTCGGAGACACCTTGAGTAGACCCACCTGGGCACTAGGGTCTGCACCGTGCTTCGAGAGCCTTCTGCCCACATAAGGAGGTGTGTCAATTGAACACCACCGACCGGTGCACCGAGACAAAAAAAAAAAAGACACCATGCGGGCATCTACACAGGGACAAAGGATGACTTTCTGCCGTGACTGTAAGCATATTGGGGACCAGCAACAACCCATCCCCAGTATAGGAAAGCACGGGCGAAACGTTACTCAAGTGACGCTAGATAACTATCCGTTTACTCCAGGGGCAGGCGTATTCGGTTTCTGGCCTTAAAACTCCTAACACAAAACGTAGGATTGGAAGTATCTGATCCAAGTGTTTGACTGGCACCTAAACTTGTGGTGTTTTGGGGAGGGGTGTAAATGAAGACCCAATTCTGGACAGCTGCTCACCTTTCTACATCAGATTTCTTAACAGCCTCACTAGCTGCACGATTGTCACCTGACCCGCCCCCTACCCTGCAGGGATCCCAGAGGCTCCAGATGCCACCACTCACCACCTCATCCTTTCTCCCAATCACGAACGCGAATTCACCTCCAACGCATACCCAAATTATATATTTTTTCTTAAGAACGCGAAAGCTCTCCAAATACGGTCCGTTTTGTGACCAGACAGTGTAAATTAAAGGCACGATATTACTACCAGTACTGTAATACACACGACATGTTTAATTTAAACACACCCAATAAAGGCTGAAACCAGCACGGGAAAAGTTGAAATATCAGCACTCTCCGTAGAGGGTCGGTGACTGAAGGTTTCCCCTTGTAGGAGGCTATGGAAAGGAAAATCATCTATAACAGTTCGAAACCTACTCGGGCAGGTGATTACTCACAGGAACACAAAATGTTTCTGCCTCCAAGAAACTGCACGGCTCCTCACGCCCCACCCCCATCCAGCTTGTCAATGGCCAGTATAGCGCTGCAGGAAGGAACTTAAAACGGCTATATATTCCTTATTAATTGTGCATTCAATTCTTAAAGAACCCGCTGTCCCATCGCGCCCAAAACACCCCTTTATAAGTCTCACAGGAGAGCAACGGCAGGAACTACCACTCCACCGCCTCCCAACATTAACTCAACCCATAAATAAATGCCCAGCTCTTACCTGCCCCGAAGTAAAGCGTGCAGGCAATCCCTACTGCTGCGGACAGGGGGCAGTGTGGTTTCATCTTAAGTTTGGAGGCCGGCTCCACCCTTTGCATCCCGATAGGTGCTTGGCAAAATAAGTGGCACAGAACACACACGTTCCCCCGTTACCATTCCTAAGAATGCATAGAACACACAAGTTCCCCTGTTATCATTCCATGATGTGCTGCTGACCCGAAAAATTCCGGAAGGTAGAACTGTTGGGAGCATTGTGTTATACAAAGAATAAGCACTTTATACCCCATAAATATTTTCTGGGAGCCAGCTCTCTAAAGTAATCCCAGTTGTGCACAGCAATTCAGAAAGTTTAACTTTTAGTTCTGTTAAACCGCGCCATGGTAGAAGGCTTCACTTGTAGGCGTATTTGTATTTATGTATCAAGTATCCAAATTTAAACTTTCCAAAAACCTAAAACGTGTACGCTGCACCATCTGGATTTCTGAACGAAGAGCACTTATTTCTCGTATTTTAGGTCAGAGGTTATGGTAGCTAGGACTCTCAGAATGCAGCTTGTAATAGTAATAATGTCGTTTAAACGCCCTGTATTTTTATTAAAAAAAAAAAATTATACAAGTTACTGATATGCCCTCATTTTTTTTCTCGAGAAAGCATCTCGGAGAACGATCAGAAGAGGGCATGGCTAATTGAAACAGCAGAGCTCCTGGGAGCGGGCATTCCTCAAGCCACACTTCAAAGGAGAGCGCAGAAGAAAAAAAAAAGAAACAGGAAATCCACTCGGGAAAGCCCGAACAAGGAAATCCCAAACTGATTAAGGCGAGGTAGGCATACAATCTGGAGGTATGAAGCGTTTTTCTAGGAGAGCAGGCTGTTTAGATGGGGAAGCCTAGGGAAGAGAGGAGAGGAAAGAAAACGGTCCACTGAGCGAGGAGGCTCGCTGCAAGTGGACCCAGAGGCCTGTGACCACGGGCCCTCCAGGTCTTCGAAAACATCTGAAAACTAGCTGTGATGCTTCCATATTTTGGGAGGGATTAAACGGGGAGAACTACCACGAAATCTGTGGACACAACACAAAGTACTGCCAAAAAAACATTGACAACGGTCTTAGTGCCCATTTTTTAGGTGGTTAGGTTATGTTGATAGCTACTGTTATGGCCCATCCCGTGATGCTTTGCGTGCATTCTCCACCTGTGAATTCAGGCATGGATAGAAGACTGCAAATAGTTTTTTAAATATCTGTGGGACATTCCAAGAAATCTGTATTTCCTGCAGAACATCTGTGCAGCAGATTTAGTGCTCATTATAGTACCAGAAAAACAAATTGCATTTGATCCACCCCAATGTAACAGAGGTGAGCAACCACTAAGATGTCTGGCTGGTCTCGAGGTGCCCTTGGAACCTCGAGCCCAAAAGGTGCCGAGCCTTCATGCAGATCGTGCCACCCATGCTTTAATCTCACGCGCCAAGAATTAAAGATTAACCTTTGATGTAACCTAGGAGACAGGAAGAGGTGCCCATCTACGGGCTGCATTGTACACTGTGAAACCAGAAAACATGGGACAAACTTTTTCCCAAGCTCAACCAAAATTGTTTGGCCTAAGAAAGTATTTTATTTCACCTCTTTTTTCCCCATTTCACACGTATGAGAGCACGACCATAAAAACAAGTTAAGGATGTGAGTCGTTTGATTTAATCTACTACAGACTTGCTGCAGGTATGGAATCTAGACATTACCATAGAGAGGGAAGTGTGTGTTTTTTCAAGTTCATATTTAATAACTAGCACTTTAATAAATGCATTAAACAACCATGTGTTACATGCTGTTTGTTGCACAATTTTCATGCCCAACATTGTCATGGCTCGGCACATACACGGCTCTTAAAGTCATGCCAGAACCTGGGCTCTGATCGACCAGTTGACTTGTCCACTTCTAATGTAACATAAGTTTGGCCTATATATCCCTCGTTCACACAAAAAAAAAATACATCAGGAAAAGGTGTCAGCCATCCATGGTATTCCTGCCTTATCGTTCACCCCATTGTCAGGGACAGTGGAATTACATGGCAAGGTAGGAGCAAGTTAAGCAGCAGGGTTGGCAAAATCAAGCAGAAAGAAAAAAGGCAAATTATGTGACGTAATGCGGTACTTTTTGTGATTAGCAGCACTTCATAATTTAGTTATTTTTACATGTTAACATGGTCTCGGCAAAGGTTCAGTTCAACAGCCAAATACAGTAATAAACAACGGAAAGGTGACCAGTCTTTCTTTACGTAAGGCTTTCCACTACGCTACATACAGCATGAGAGGTTGGGAATTTTAGTAACTTTTCAGCCATTTGCGATGGAAACCCACATATAGCACAATGATTTGACGGCACTCCATTTTTGGCTGATATACAGTTTGTGGAATCCTACACCATTAGAATTAGTTCATTGGTTGTAACTTACAATAAATTGTGTTGGCCGCACAAAGTCCTACAAACTAGTAGACTAGAATGCTTATCAACACTGTGGATAGAAGATAATTTGCGATCTCCAGCTAACGCAGCCCCAAATGTAAATGAAGATGTAGGACAATCAAAACGAGGGGGGCTGGCGACACATTTCTTTTCCTCCTCAAAATGAATAAAAAGGTATAAGACTGGCCATTTTTAGCGACAGAATGCGAGAGGACCATCAGCCAGCTCTTCATATGGGAAGTCCAACTTTTAAACCGACCATACATATCAAGCTACATAAAAATACTTGTTATCTGTGCACCACAACAAGAAATCACAATGCGCCTCCATTAAGGCAATGTGGATCTGGGACCAAAATATATTGCTGAGAAGTTCCTGACCCAACTCGTAACTCAGGGCGCTGGAGGTATGGTGAGAACCTATACCTTCAGCAGAGATTTCCTGTAGCTATTCTACCACGGTACGTACATTGAACAAGACGACCTTTAGTGACCGGAGAGGAAATGCAGAACAGAGAAGACAATCCACTAATGGGAGTTTTTTTAAGGAAATGGAAAATACCAGATTTTTGGGACACGAGTGTAAAAAAATGTATAATGTAAGTAAAATGAAGGCCCAACTCAATTAGTGGCGAAAGAAAATCCAGCCGCATACCATTACAGGATATTAATATGTCAACCACATTAAATCAAACAAAGTACTATTATGATGCGCCACACCAAGGACAGGGTGGGGTTGCTTCTGTTTTATCATCTTAAACAGTCCCACAATCATACTGTCTCATTTCAGTATCACGTCCATACACAGCCGGCTTCAGAAAAGCCCACAAGGAAACGGGAAGTAACCAGAACAGACAGATATTCATTAATTAATATATTTTCTGCATTATAGTTAACATATGTACTTTTCTTTTGTCACCCTTATTTTGTTAAGTATTGATATTTTGTTATAGTCAGACACGAGTAAAGTCAACTGTCTTTCGCAATAAATATCATAAAATAATAGAGATTCACATAATAAATATTCTTTACAATAAAAAAAGCTTTAACAGACTTTGTCATAAAAATAGTCGGAATTCAACTTTGTGATTTATACATACAATATACAAAAAACGCCACATGGCGTGGCTAAGGCAATTTAACGCACAGAAGAGAAGGGTATAGTAAGGGGAGTGGAGGGTGAGTCTGAAATTCAAAAATGTTTAAGAGGAAAAAGTTTGCGGAAAATCGTAAAGAAAGAATGTAATGACATTACGGGAGTGTAGGTTGGAGGGGAGCGACTTCCCTTGCACCTAGAGATAACCCAGGCACACAGAGAACACAACTGTAAGGAAGAAAGGGATATAGATGGGAAAATAAAACACGAACACGTGCAAAGGTAGACGGTCCTTCAGAGTTTACAGAAAAGGGAAACGCAGCCATATTGTCTCCAATGTGAAGATCTAGACAGAGAAACATCTTAGAGTGACAGAGTTCAAAAGCACAAGGCACCCCAGATTGACAGGGACACAAGGAAGGAGCTACACTAGAGCAGCTGCCCATTAACTATGGCAACCATGTTGGCCATAATGCAGGCGGCGTTAAGTTTGCTCTCCCATGAGAACACATCTAGTCTGGATCAACAAACTCTGGATGATGGTGAAAAAGTTGGTATGCATTCAAATATTTTAGGATTAACCAGACAACTTTAACTACACATTAGATGATTGGTTTCAAAGTGTCATCAATTCCAGGTGCTTTACGTTGTAGGGATCCAAAGCAGAGACGTGTTACCACCTCCTAGGCAGCTGGCACACCCTCGCCCATTCTTTCCACAGGCAGGTGTGTAAGGTTTCCACAGGTCCCACTGCAGACACTTGGAAGCACCATCTAGGTCCACACTTACCCAGGGCTAGCCATACCGAAGGACAACATTCCAGGGTTTTATTGGACCAGGGTGGCTAAGGAGGCCATTGAGCAGATGTTGGAGAAAGTGGTCTACAGAACTGGCACCCAGCAAGCAACAGTATTCAAGGGAGTGTCAGCACCCCCCAAAAAAATCAAATCACGACGGTTTGCTTTCACCCCTTGGTTGGCAACTCTCCAGTTTGCAATAGACTGTGTTTGAGTTTTTACACCGGCAACCAGGACGATTGACCCTGTCATAGCATGCCCGGCACAGTTTAAGGCATCCCTTGGCAGGAGGGTAACACAGCAAACAAGGCAACAACAAGGACATGGCTCCCATGCAAAAGTATCTGGAGAAGCAGTGGGCCTGGGAGCAGGAGCAAGGGTTGTCCGCACACGAGTCCCCCTCGTCGTCGTTGGAGCAGTGGTAGAAGGCGCCCTTGACCAGGCACATGCACGTGCTGTACTCCACCATGGTCTCAGCTGAACACAGGCACTGGCGGTTGCAGGCCAGGCAGGAGGGCAGGGCCCGCGGGGCAGTGCACTCCCCACACTTGCACTTCCCACACTGTTCACAGATGAACCTGTGCTGGGTCATGTCCTCCTCCTTGTAAGCGCTCTTCGGGTCATCCACGACCAGGGACAAAGTCTTGGGTTGGGTCCTCACTGTCTTGTCTGACCTGTGGCCAGAGCCAGGCCTGGACTGGGGCGACCGTCCCAGCAGCCCCTGCTCCGAAGAGGCACTGCTGTTGCTCCCAGAACTGGCCGCACTGCCCGTACTGGTGGACCTGCTCAGCACGGGAGGCCGGGCCTGCGCCACCACCTGATTGGCCCTCTGCTCGTAGTTGTTATTCACATTAATCGGTATAATCTCATGAGTCCTCTCGTGTTTCTCCTGCCTGGGCACAGTCTGCGGGCCCGTCTTTTTCACCATGGATGGGCCTTCCGTGTACTCGTTGCTTCCTCGCAGGGCTTTGATCTGGCCCAGCGACAAGATGGCTGCCGGTGGGATCTCCCTCTCATAATCCACCCTCTGCCGGCTGTCTAGGGCGGGCTGCTGGATCACAACTAATGAACTGCCACTGCCATGTTGACTTTGGAGCTCCATCTGTAGTGATCTCGACTTCTGGCATTCAACGGGAACCTGGCATGCATCTGAAATGCTGTAGGGAGATAGAGAAAAACAGGTGAGGCCATGGAGGCTTAGAAAAACTTGAGACAAACTTTAAAATGTACATTTGCCACGTGATTAAATCCTATGTGGGTGCAGGTGAAGGAGACACGTGAGTGTGCAGTACGCCAGAAAGAATACACTTCTGTGTGCTACTTACAAAACACAAATCGGAAAAGAGACAATGTCCCATACATTAAAGTGGAGTTGGGAACGGTCACAAAAAGCTTATGGTACAACGTGTTGACAAGCATTCAGTTACAAGGCAGGTTTACTTTCAGGTGAGAGGGTATACTTGCACATACATACTACGCTAACAAGTAACGTGTGCACAGACATCTGTTGCAAACCTTCAACTTGAAAGATTAATCAGACCACACATTAAGCGTTTATGGCTCGCGAGGAGTAGATAAAAAATGTAAATAGCAATAGAATACACGAGGCTGTCCTTTGAATGCCATCACACCATCTAGAAACAGCACTACGTAATTATGCACAGACGAAGCCTAGATTCGAACTCAGGGCCCCATCTTAGCCACTGGATGCCAGGGGCTTTCAAGTATCTAGGCCGAGCATAGACTGACAGCAGAATAGCCCCGGTTCACAAAATAATCAAGGCTGCGAAGGAAGCAGGCAGCACGACGCTGCAGGATAGGACACGTCCTAAGTTACACGGCTTCCACCACAAAGCTGCCCGGTGGGCATTTCTAACTTCGCCCACTAAAGCAGAGGGAAGCCCCAGGAACTCTGCCCCCTCGTCTCCTTCTAGCACTGCCATGTGCACTTTTGCTACGCGACGGTCCTGCGTAGGGGTGGGTGTGTGGGGGGAAAGGGCACGAGTTTGCGATTACACAAGTGTGCTGACAAAACAAACATTTGCTTTCCTGTACTGACAGCTACGAGACTAATCTGAATATACACGGGCCAGAGAAGGGCGCAAGGTGGGGGAGAAGAAAGCAATCAAAGATCGCAAATGAGAACAGGAGCTGTGGACAAGGGTGCAGAATGCACTTCATGTGCCCAGGTGATGCAACTAGCCCACGAGCTCTATCCGATGGCACGGGTGACATGATCACAGTGCATGCATATCGGCACTGCACCCATAGGCGCACTAAGCATGTATGTGCCCAAGAGATATGAACACCTAGTGAACCTTGTGGCTAGATTGGTAATGGGAAATTCAAGTGCATAGAAGGCGGCAAGAGCACTTGTGCGGTAAAGGCTGGATATAGATGGATTGAAGGGGCAGAGCAGCTGTGACTAGGGGCACAGGAGCCCCGCATGAGTATAAGAGCTGCAAGAGTCGAGTCTTCGGGTACACGTCATTCGCATAACAGCTGCAGCAATGGGCCGAGCGCATTGCGTCTGCATAAATGTGTGGAGAAACCATGTGTGCAGACCGACTCTGGTAATAGGGATAGTAGGCACATCGTAAGCATACGTGTTGTTTCTAGTGGCGTACACAGCTTGTCATATGCATAAAAGGGTTATCTAGGGATGTAGCAAACACTTCACTCGCAGAACCAAGGCGAGCAGTGCATCCTATGCATCGTGGGAGCCCTCAAAACCTAATTTCGTTTAAATGCAAGCAGCCCCTCAACCATAATGGCATCAGCCTACTTAACTGTGCAACTGCAGAAAGCAACATGCAGCAGCCCCAAAGATACCGCTCAATGAAAGGAAATCAACATGCATTTTTTATGAAGATGTTAAATATGCAGTTTTAGTGGACCAACGAGTGCCACCCCCCCACACACAAGGCTAATAAAAAAAAGGGGCCCATTGCCTCTCACAGCGGCCCCTAGAGAGGATACATACACTGCACACGTAAAATTCAACAAGTGTGGCTGCAGGGCTCATCTTATCAACACCATGAAAAGGTACCTCAAAAAAACTTTACGCAGTTCTAGGTGAGCGGCGTTTGAACCCAGCTCGGTCACACCACACGCAGCAACAAGGCATCTGATCACTGCAGAGCAAGACAGCGCACAGAACTAGATACGGCATCGATCTCTGCCATGCCAGATACAGACTGCCCCGCCTTCCTCGCAGTGCATGCACCCCCTGCACAGAGAAAGCTGCCTAGCCCTTTGGGAAAGGGCAATCTCCCTGGACACTGTGCCCCCCGTTCTCCCACAGGGTCGGCACGCAGTTCATCTCGTTTGTTGCAGCACAAAACTTGCACAGCTCTGCAGCACACCTGTCTCCGGGCTGGGCTCTCCGGCCTCCTCAGGCAGCCGGAGTGACCTTTCTTTCCCACGACTGAGTCGCACCTGCTCAGCACGTGTGGCGCGGGTATATGAAGGGCTAAACATTCCTGTGTGACGGCACCTCGGCTGCATGGGCCCTACTCACCTCTGTGCGATCATTCACCCCATGCAAATCCAAAGCGGAGCCCGGCGCTCTCGCACGCTTCAGGCTCCGGGCCCGTGCGCCATGGCTGGGTACGGCTGCAGAACAGAGGACCCCAAGGCCTGAGCAAAACAAATACAAGGGTTCTCCAGGCGGCCGGCTCCTGCCGCTACGAGTGTGACTGCCTCGCGCTATCGTGTTGCGGGCGGCTCCGAGTCGTGTTATGGCTCGCGCTCCGGGCTGCTGTTCACGTTTGCTGTCTCCGCTGCTAGTCTCCTCCACGGCGCGCGCTCTCTCCGCACTGCATGAATGGGGGCGCTGACGCTGGAGATTTGTTCCATCCAAGCCTTCCTATTGGTTATCCAAGATGGGGGCCAAGGATAGACCGAGGGGGAGCAAAAAGGTAGGCGTGGCGTTCGCTGCAGCAGCCACCGCTGATTGGCTGAACAGTGAGAGGAGGGTCAGGGCGCGCGCGGCCGCCGCTGGGCAGGGAGAGAAAAAGGGAGCGCGCGTGCGGGGCGCCGGCCAGGCTTGTTTATTGCAGCTGGAGCTTGAGAAGCGCGCGCTGCCCGGGGGGGCTGAAGAGGGGAGGCAAGAAGGAAGAGGCCGCTTCCCGCCTCACATCCGCTTCTGGCAGAGGCAAGGAGATGGGCGGGGCCACAGCCAGCCTGCAGCTGGCGTGCCAGCCGAGAGCGCGCGCACGCGCAGTAAGGAAGCACGCGCCGCACGCAGCCCGCAGAGGTCACTGCAGCAGCGGCGGCCTGCGGCTTTACACCTGCGGATTGTATGCAAGCCTGGCATCCGGTGCAGGTCGCAGCCGCATCCTCGCTGCCCAGCCACATCGTACGACTCCCCTCCCCCACTGACAACGTTTTTTTTGTTGTTAAACAGCTGCCAATGTTTCAGAGGAATCCCTTCTACGAGGCAAGGCAAACAGCGAGTGGGATAATCGCGCGCACTAACATATCACATTATACGATGGGCCTTGCAGCAATTGCGCCCACTGTCTCGGGGGTTTACACATAGGTAAAAAAAAAATCAAATTAGAACATCATCCTAATGCAGTAGGGAATTCCCACATTGAGGTCACACAGAATGAAGAAGTCAAATAACACAGCTTTCCATATTTCAATGTTCTGGGCAAAAGTAAAGGTATGCAAAAAATGTTTTAACTATTGACTCAAATGTAAGCAGGAAAACTGATTTAGTTGTTTTTATATTTTAGAGGTGGGTAAGAATCTTTGCCTGTAAATGTCACGTTTTAAGATAATGTTTTTAGATAGCTCTTGCTACCTTGAGTTCACCATTTCAATGATTTTAAAAAAGACCCATTATGAGGACACACGCAATGACTTAGCTGAGCACTTTGGGCCCTGCCGATCACTTTCATATCCGCAAATACAAGGATTTCTTTCGCAGTAAAAATGTCATTTGCAGTACAGAAATACTCTCAATCGTGGCACAAACCTCGCTGAGTTTTGTTGGTTTTAAATGATTGTCAACGCAAGACACGTTTTCTTTCTTTTGCAAGAACAATTCTTTTTCAAGACACAATCTACATTTTGTGTTTACTTAACGATTCGGAACTTCCGCATTTTCAAAAACACTTTTTTTAAATCGAAAATCCCTATGCCATCTTTTATTAACAAACTGGCCATTTTATTTCGCCTAAAAGCAGAGCCATGAACTACCATTTGTAAATCTACAGTATCGGACTTCGAGAAACGTGTAAACAGATTAAGCACCAACAATATCCGGGCTAGCTTTCAAGTACGATTAGCATTCAAGTAGGTTAGGGGAAGGAAGTTCCTGAAACAATGGATATGACAGAGGCCTACTCCACCCCCTACCTGATAACAGCCCTGTTCTGAAAGCCCTTTAAAAGGAACCTGGAGAGACCTTTGCAGCCTCACGTGGAGAGTCTGTTCTCAAAGGGGCGTTTGTCACCTCATGTAAACCAGTTCCATTCAGCCATCGTTAGGCCTCACAGATTGACTGTCTTTGCGGGGTGTCGACAGATCTCTTGAAAGGACACCCATGTCCTTCTGTTCCATGCTTAATAACGGATTCACTCGAACCGTACTCTTTCCAGAAAAGGCTGGCAAAATAAAGGTATTAAATGGTTCCCACCACTGGTTTGATGGGTTGATTAACCTATAAGTCACAAGCCTGCAACTTGATGTTCAAATTGTTGTATCTGCTCCTTTAGAGCGGTTCAAAAACCCAGTCTTTTTCAAATGCTGTTAAGTTTCTACTCTAATTCTTATCTCCCATAAAGGAGGCAAAGAAACCATGACAAACGCATGGCGTTTTCACCCTCTTCTACTACCATCACGTGAATGGAGTGATATAATTCAGCCCTCTGCTTCAAAGGCAGCCTTTGCACCGCACAACTGTATAAATACAAGTACACTTTATTGGGCAGATTGTAGCTCTTACTGTTATTCCACTCTCTAAATCTACTGTAAAGTGACACCAAGTACTACATTGGAGAAATAACAACAACCTACCCACTCTAGTGCCCATTGTCTCATTTGGGCACATTGTTCACGGGGCCCTTCCTTCTGTCATCACACCAATGGTACATGTTTAGGTATTTATCTTATGAAGGCAGTTTGTTGAAAGAAGCTATATGGTGTTCGGCTACTCTAGTTACCCACAGCGTCCAGTGACTTGGCATGCCTCAGTCTGCTTATGCCCTGAACAGGGCATCCCTACATGTGATAAAGCCGGGTCTGGTGGCTTAGTGGACTAATACGTCCACTGCAGGGGCCTGTGTTTGACCTCATGGTCACAGGTTCAATTCCTGGTTGGGCCACTCAGCCTTTTATCCTTTCTGAGGTCCAAAAAATGAGTACCATTGAGTTGGGTAACAATAAACATCTGTTATTCAGCGCCAGTATGCCCCTTTGGGGGAGGGGTGAGTGTGCTCTTTACAAATACATGTTATGTCATGTCATGTTATAAAGTCAATCCGCCCTTCCGTTCAGGGTTGGAGAGGCCACTTTCTTCACTGGGCATTTCCCCAGTGGGATGGGGACCATGGATGCAGGGTTTTTTTTTACCAGGGGGCCGCTCCTGTTACTTGTCACTTTTACCCAGATCTTGAAAGTTAACTGCCGCAGGCACCAGAGTCTTCAAGAGAAAGAGAGAGAGATAGTGGGGGGAGGTAGAGCGAAAGCAGTGTGAGAGGGAAAAGAGAACACAGAGAGATGAAGATAGAGAACAAATAGATGGATGGATGGAAAGTGACACACAGCACAAGGAAATAAAAGGAGCAGGGCTCATTTGAGCATTTTTGGCAGGACTGCCTTAGTTTCACGGTCGCACAACTGTGGCCTTGTCATCAAAAGCAGACCACCAGGCCCACCAATCTATTCTTCTCCCACTGTCAGATTCATTCTAACAGTGTTGGTTTGGGAGACCAAGACATGAGCCTCATTACTCCATAAATATAATTACAATATGCCGTTTTAATTTTTAAGTTGCAGTTTTGTTGTCTTGTTGATTTGCGTAATCGGCTTACAGTGTCAGTGCTGTGATTGGGCCACAAGACTCACTCCCCTGGCTGGATACTAAATATTCTGAACACAGAAGTCCTATTGCAGTCATTGCTCAGACCAGAGTAGCAGGGCGGGTGTCAGCTATAGCAGGGTTCACAGCACGAGAAAGGCATTAGGGTTAGCCATTGGTCATGCAATGTTAGGTAATATTGCACTTGAAAGGTTTCCACTGAGTACCATTCAAAGAGCCCCACAATGATTTAAACACCAGCACAACCTTATCCGTGTGGCATGAATTCTAACTTAATTTCACAAAAAGGTTAATATATTGGTTCTGGTATTACATAGTGTCTTCAATGACTTCATATTTTTAAAGTATAAATGTTGCAAGTATTTAAGTGTTCACTGACTGAACTAAATCAAATACCACATATTGTAAAATTAATAGCGAATGAAAAAAAATGGAACTTTTCATCCACTGCAATGTGCAGAAACATGCATTCATTCGTTCTTTATGTTCTTCCAGGGAAATGTATTGAATAAAGTGTAAACCATAATGCACTTTTCTGAATAGGTTTATGGGTCTTATTAGACATGCAGGGACTGCTGGCTCATCCACTGTACATACTTTAGGAGGGGGTTTGAGGTATGCACACTCACTCCTTGGGCTTGGATAAGCAACCTAAGGGTTTTGGGAAGGACAGCCCAGGGGTAAGAGCCTGAAGATCGGATAAGCAGCCCCCACCGATTCACACATCAAGTCTGCTTTCTTCAAAGAACTCCAATTCAGCTAACCAGCTCTAACATACTCTGCAGCGAATGAAAAACCACATTGCTTGCTTCATGTTATGTATACAAATCAGACTGATTTCATTTAGACGTACAGAAATATCAAGTTCTCCCTTTTAATGCGAGCAGCTTGCTCATTCTACTGTTTTTCATTGCATTGTAGTGCTTGCAGTCTTGCCAGGCCTATCACAAAGGGGTTTATTTTCGTATTTAATAGTTACAAGTACCAAAATCCAAGTTTTAAAATAAGCCCTGTGTGATCTGTTCACACAAATTAGTAGTGAGCTTGGTTGGTCCTGCAAGTGTATTTTATCCACAATGCTGGTTCTCTGTCCCATTCTTTTCTGTATTTGTTTAGTGCTTCCGTTTTATTGTTTCCATTTGCAACAAGTGTACACTTTTTAAATGAATAATACATATAAATATTTCTTACACTTGAAGTAATCAGTAGTGCAGTTAGGGCCAAATATACAACCATTTTTAGCAGTAGCAAATAGAAAATCAGATTGTTTGCGATAGTTAAAAAGGGTTGTAGCATGTAAAAACCCTAATTTGCGAGTCAGTAACCTATCAGAGACTCACAAAATAGTGTTTGCAAGTCGCTATTAGGAAGGGAGGTGCCGACGGTGTCCCTTCCCAACAGCGAGTTGCAGAGGGATGTATGATTTTTGTAACCGCAAATGCGGTTGCAAAACAATCGCAGTTACCACCAATTTTAAATTATGGTAAGCCAGTCGCAAATGGGAAGGGGTTCCCCGGGGACCCATTCTCCTTTGTGTTTGACAGCAAAAGTATTTTTTAAGAGCAGGCTTCGGTAAAATGAAAAGAAATCTTTTAATTTTTGTCCTTTTAAACACATCCTGTTTTCCTTTAAGGGAAACGGGCTACATTTGAGAAAAAAACATTGCTTTATATAAAAAGCAAACACAGACTTGGTGGTGTGCTGTCCCCAGCAGGCCACTATGCCTGTGATTGTAGCCTATTCTGAATGGGTCGCAAATTGCGACCTGCCTGATAAATATTGTTGAGGCACGTCATTTGGGACTCCTAAATGTGTCTCAGAAATTCCGTTTTGTGAATTGCAAAAAATCGCAGTTTGCGAACCGCAAAACGGAATGGTCGTACACCTGGCCCTTAATTGTTGGATGTCACATGGTTGATTCTTGTTAGAATGCCATCTCTTCCTTTGTTGGGACGTCAGCATTATAAATACCATGGGGCCATAGTTTTCTCTTGCTAAAGTGTTGCTCCTCGAATGCACCAACAATACCAGCGAAACAAAATACGGTTTATCTCCAAAATAGTTATTATTTTAATGACAGTCGTGAAGAATGTTGCCAGTCATGCAAACTGCTTTGCTCTTCCCTTCTCTCTTTTTTGGGGGTTGTGTGTGGTTTGAGGGACACATTGCTACTATACCCAATTTTTTTTAGTGTTAAACGCTCGCGGATTCCGTTTGCTAACACTTGAAAGAGCAGAGTGAAATGCGGGCAGTCGCGCCTTGACTTTTGCGATTTTAGAACTGGAGAAACGTTTGTAATTAATGCATAGCCGTACATGGTATCAATTCAGTTAATGGGCTGGCGCGAGCGTGTTTTGAAGGGTATATACCCAGACCTAGTTTGACATGCACTCGTCATACACTTCTTTTTTTTGTATATAAATCATTGCTCTTGCTAACCTCCCACACTTTTTCCTAAAAATAATGAAACTGCCGTAGGGCGGTGCCCTGGTCATCAGATGAAAACAATGTCTCTGGAGGCGGATTCCCTTCCTGCTTGTTCCTGGATTACCGTTCACCTGTTCTAGTGAATGGATCTACTATCCTCTTCGTACTATTTGTTTGAATGAAGCAAAACAATCCCCGCCTGCCCATTCATAAGTCGCAGTGCGGTGTACAGGCTGCTCGCAAAGGGTGCCACTAGGGGGCGGGAGTGCCTTTGAGAATGGACTGCGCCAGCTCCACCGTGCTACATCAGACAGCTCCCACAAAGGGTTGCAAGCCTGGGAAAAAGCCTTTCATTCTTTCAGCGTGTTCACCATTTGTCACTCTTTAATACAATGTCCGAGGATTGGTCGTGTCGGCTTTGACCTTCCCAGCACGATTAGCAGTAACAGCTGGAAGAAACCAGCGCGTGCACGGTGCATTACGTCACCAGAAGGAGGTAGAATGTATTATTGTGCTCACGCCCAATCAGCCTGTGATTTCTATGCATTGCTGGACCCTTTGTTTGTCCTCTTTGTGCACTAGCTGCACTTACCAGTTCTCACTTTGTTCCCAGTTCCGTGCTTTCAATGAAAACTGCAATGTGTCCTGGGTCTTGTGGTCTTCGTTTAGATGACACTCTAACTTGTGCCCTAAAGTAACTATAATCTGCGCCTTCTCCCCCTCCTCTTACATCACCTATGACATGATCTATGACATCACTGATAACCACTCAAACATTTGAAATGACATTGACACTCTGCATGGTGGTGGTGCAAGTTACTGTTATTCTAGGGCACAGGTTATATAGTTCCTTGAGATAACTATAACTGGTGAGTTTCAGTGGTTTTGTTCCTTAAAAATGACATCTTCTAGCTAACATTTTCACCTAATAATAACTTCCCTTAAACTTTGGCTTTTTTTTAGAGAATATAAAAAGTTATGGGTACCTTTAACAACCCATGTCCTTAAAAAAAAATGCTCTAACACACCTTCATCAGCGGTTTGCCTCATGATTTTTTTAAATTTTATTTTACTTTAAAGGTTTTATATAGCGCTGGCTAGACCCGGAGGTATCAGAGCGCTTTACATGAGTATCAGATCATAGTTACAGGTTACATAGTTACAAATGTTACACAGTTCTTAGAGCATGGCAACATAGTTACTTGTAAGGTTGGGATAAAGAATAAGTACAAATACGTAAGGGGAAAAGCAGGCAAGGGGAGAGATTCAGGGGAGTGGGGGTAGGAGCAGGGGAAGTAGACAGATAAAGAAGGCGGGAAAGAGGAGGGGAGGGTGAGAGACACAGCCTGGGAAGAGGAGGGGAGGGGTGACAGGGACACAAACTGGTAGACGAGTCAAAGCAACTTTCAAAGTCCAGTAAGCTGTGATCCCAGGGGAAGTGGTATCACTCCCCCATCTCTGTTGCGAGAGGCTCCCTATACGCAGTGGACTCTCTCAGAGGGGTCTCTGAGACTCCAAGGCCTACATACTGGATCCTTCCCCAAAAAGGGGAGAGGGAGTGCTTTGGCAAGGGGTGCCATACCATACCTCAAGTGTGAGTGGCTCCCTTGGCGCAGTGGACTCTCTCAGCGGGTTCGCTGAGACTCCAGAGTATAAATATTGGATCTTCCCCAACAAGGGGAGAAGGAGTACTTAGTCGTAGGGCTCAAAGGACAGGGGGCTGGGCAGAGTAGCAGGCAAGGGGAGAGATTCAGTGTAGAGGGGATAGGAGCTAGGGAAGTAGACAAAGAGAGAAAGAGTACTAAATGGGAAATATTTCATTAATGAGTTTTGTATAGCGCTGCCTAGACCCGGAGGATTCAAAGCACTTTACATGAGGAACAATAATGTTGCAATTTAAATCAGTTAAAAGTTAGATAAGTATCAAGAAAAGCATTTAAAGAACATAGGGGACAAGGTGGATGGAGCGAGGAAGGGTAAGGGGAGAGGGTAAAGGGGTAGGAGGGAGATAGGGCGTAGAGATGAGGGGAAAATCTGCCCAAGGTCAGGCTGGGTAGGTGAAGGCGGGCAGCAGGGGGGAGTCCACAACCAATCTCCTCTTTTAGCTATCTGGTAGCTCCACCAGGCATCAGCCAAATCGCTTGGTCTCAACAGTCTGGGGTAAGTTCCGCAGGTTCAATTCCTGATGTGTAAGCAGGTTAGGGGATAGGTTAAAGACCAATACGCAGAAGAGGGGTCCCCTGAGAACAAAAATATAGGGCAGACTAGCAGGGGAAACAAATACTAATTCAAAGAACAGAACAGTCTGCCCCTTTTGATATGTATCAAGGCTCTACTTGAGTCCTATAATGGAGTTTGCAGTATTAAGCTCACTGAGACCAGAAACAGAACAAACATAATCAGAATCAGCTCATTGTAGAAAAATATTCATTGTTTATTTCATTTCTTTAGTATAAATATATATTTTTTCCCAAAAGAGCAGAGCCAAATTGACAAAACATAGCAGTGATAGTACATACAAAATTATTCTAATAACATCCCACACACCCCTACATACATTCAACAAGCTTCACAAAAAACTCACACGTTCTTCAAGCATCCAATACCTCAATTGATTCACACATACTCATACATTCTTCAGTCATCCCATACACATCATGCTTCAGTTGCCAGATGTTACACATATATTGCGTCCTGAAAAGTCTCCGGACAGGAGATTGGAGACTAGATGACCATGTAGTAGGACAGACTCAAAGCGCCAACGCGTGTTTCGGTGCTAGGCCAGGTCTAAGGCCACACCTTCGTCAGGGCACACAGAGGAAGGGAGGGGGACGAAAAACAGCATACAATTAGGATGAACGTATTCACTTTTTTTCTAAGTTTCCTGGCAAGAATCCACTTTCAAAGTTCCGCGCACCTCTTGGCTGAGAGGTAATACGACGGCAACCAAAGAATTTAAAGGTAAGTATTCAAATGATCCAACGAACAGACTTGTAGGCGGTTTCTACATACGGAATGCGGACCCACTCAGGAACGGGGACTGTGACCAACCACCCGAGGAGCACCTCGGCGGCAAGAACCCAGCTTCGGCACTTCAAGGTCTGAGGATATTTTGCGGCCGAGCGCCTACTCCAATATGCCAAACGGGACAACTTTTCAATCGGATTCGTCATTCCTGTAGCCTTGCGACTCTAACCTGCTTCATTTCTCTGTGACGTCTCAAGGGATAGGTTAAAGGTCTTGTCAATGTCCAATTTTTGTTCCAGGGAAGTACAACAACGTGGAGGGGACCACTATTGCAGCCATCTTGGGGTCAGGCAGGGGACTGCCTTACCCCTTCAGTGATCCAGTATTCCCGGATCAGCAGGCCAATCGGATATTGCCCCAGTCCTAGGAAGTAACAGAGATTTGCACCTTGCGCAGAGTGTTCAAGGAGCCTAATGGCGATCAGTTTCATGCCCATGGGGCTCCCTGTCCTCCAAGTAGCCTGCCAAACGGAGATGCCCAGGTCGGTCTCACCCCCATGAAGAACACAGTTGCCCCCAGTCGGCCCAGGACCCTCAGTACGGTACTCAAGACTTCCTTGTGGTTTCCCGCTGAAGGGCCCGGAGCGTAGACCCACACAAACTCTGGTCTCTCTCATCAGATTCCCACTTACAGGATCCAGGTCAGTACGGACGCTGCCACAGTAATCCTTATACTCTGCACTTACTTGCCACATCAGCCACATTTCTCAGCAATATAGCTATCGCAGGGGGGAGGGGACTTGCACACTGGCCTCCGATCTTGTATAGTAGGGACTAGCTCAGACTTGTAAGTATGTAACCAGTTTAGAATCATGGCTGTCTTCTGCGTAGATTGGACATAAGATCCTGTTGCATGAGTTGGTCGCCCTATTAGTTACCGATGACTGAGACTAGGGGTGAAATATCTCACCAATTCCAATGGTGGGCCCCTAATGATGTAGTTTTATCTTCATTACCCCTGAAGTGGGTTATCCTTTCTTTTACAGAAACAGTGCTTTTAAGCCCTCAATGTTGTTCAAGTTTGAGACCTGTAGGATATAACCCCTTAATATTAGGTCCTAGTAGCTGAGTTGTAGGCTGAATCTGAGTCTGTACTGGAATAATTAGTAGGTAAAGTAGTCCTTCCAAGATGTCTACTTGATTATCATGTGATGGTAATAAGCTGCGATGTAGTCCTATCGCTCTTTCAATGATAAGTGCCTCACTATGTGTAGTCCTCTGTCACTTTCAATGGAGTTGAATAGTAGTGGTTGGTCCTTTGTTACTGTTTAGCAATGATTAGTGGGTCGAGGTCCTATGTCTATTCTCCTGAATTGGACTGGGGAGGGTAGACCCATATCTAATTAGGTCATTATGTCTGCCATTTTGATGGGGGGAATACAACTGTTGTATACAGTGGAAGACAAAACAAAATGGGGGCCTTATGCTGCCCATCCGCAGAAAACCTGGTTCTCAATACCACAATTCGGTGCTCTAGTGCTCAACATACTGTGAATCATGCCCAAAGCATGTTTATTAATATAACCGTGCTTATCACATCGCTCCGACCATCAATGACAATTCTCAGTTTGATTCCCCATACCCCAAATCGGCGCTCTGGTGCACAGTCATAAGAGTCATGCGCCAAGCGCGCTTGTTAAATCAGCGCTTATCAACCTCCAGGCTTCACAACACTCAATTATCAGCCCAAATGCACAAGCGGAATCTAGGGCCGATCCCAATAACTGATCCATCCAGGCACGAACACCGACTCCTGGATGCTCGCGCCCTGGGGAAGGGGGAGGGTGAAGTACCTGCAGCGGCGGGGTTCCTGGGAGTTTCGTGGATCTGCAGGCTCCCACTGGCGCTGCTGCGGGTCTTAGCAGGAGGGCGAATCTTCATCCACGATGTTCCAGTCCCTGAATGTTGCCGTCCAACAGCCCGTCTCCTGCTCCGGTGATATCTTTGAAATCAGTAAACCCCCTTCGGCACTGTGTAAGCGCGTAGGAGCAGGGCAGATCAACAGCCATAGCTTCCGGGATCAATCTGCGGTGCCCCTGGTGATGTGTGCGATCCTAATAACAAATGGCGGGTCGCCCCTCTGAAGTTCAGGAAAAAGAAGAGAACTTCTCCCCATCACTGTCAAGTGGGGCTGCTCGGGGAACGAAGGAATCTAGCGCCAGATTACTTCATACCAGGAAACCATGGGGCATATTAGCAAGAACTTGCAATATTTATCGCAAAACACGCTTAGCATGTTTATTTTTTATCGCTGCCTATCGCTGGATATTTTAGCAGAAAAAACATGCTATTAGCAACTTTTATCTCCACTGTGATAAAATATCCAGTGATAGCAGCGAAATGCCGGGTTATCGCTGGAAAACCAGCGATATTCACGCATTAACGCCATGGTGGACTTAGCCTGATAATCCACCTCCGATTGGGAAATACAGGTAAGTCAGGTTTCAAGCAGGCGTTAATTTCTAGCGATAATCGTGCTTAGCGCGGCTTTTTTTTCGCTTCGCCTGCGTTGCTAATAGGCGATAGCTCGCTACCAGTTTGGGTACGCCCACTTTGCATGTCATTAGCGATAAATATCTCTGACATGCAAAGCGGGCCCCAAACCGGTCGCTATCGCCTGGAAGCTGTCGCTAACTGCTGTTAGCGACAGCTTGCTGATAGGGAGATAGAAATATCGCCGCTTTAGCGGCAAAAAGTGCTGCTAAAGCGGCGATACTGACCTTGCTAATATGCACCCATGTTTCCTGTTTTGTGCTTTTCTTTAGCAAATCAATGAATTCCGGGACTTGTAGTTTTAGTGCCAGTAGAGCTAACTCATTTAAAAGCAAAGGCCTGTACCGGAAAATTGGTGACATGGCTTTTCTTTTCCCATCAGCAACCCTTTTGTGCCACCTCCAAGATGAGTTGATGTGACTCATTCCCCACTATGATTAACTGCTTGGTCCCCCATGTGAAGAATCTGTGTTAGAAGGTAGCCCTACTTACGACTCTGCCTCACTGCCATTCGTCAACCAATTCCCTATATGGCTCTTCATGAACTGCAAAAGAGTGGGTCCCTTCAAACCCTCATTGCACCAGCAACACTGCCTGTAAGCTTATGGTGTGGGTTTTACTCCAGGAGGGACGGATTTCTTCTTTATGTTATTTGTTGTGTCGCCAAACATGTCACATGATGACCTATAATGTGAGGTATACATCTTTAGTGCCCTTCAATGTAACTATATTAACATCTGACACTGGAGTGTTCGTTTTGGTGGCCGTTATTTCGGCTTGCCGCCTTGGAGAATTGGATTCTCTGTCTTGTCTATCTCTATTCTTTCAAGTGTTTGATGACAGGATTGTTCTTTGGTTGGGTCCTGGTTTTGTCCCTAAATGAGTCTCACACTCTTCAACATCTACATGGCCCCCCTTGCCGCCATCGTCAGACAGCATGGACTCAGCATAGTATCCTACGCCAACGACACCCAGCTCATCCTCTCCCTCACGAAGGACCCCAAAGCCACCACTCAGCTTCCAGGAAGCAATGAAAGACGTTGCAGCCTGGATGAGCAGCAGCTGTCTGAAGCTCAACTCAGAGAAAACAAAAGTCCTCGTTCTTGGGCCCACCCCCTCAGCTTGGGCCAACACCTGGTGGTCTACCGCCCTCGGCAACCCGCAACGGACCACGCCCAGAACATCAGCATCATACTCGACTCCTCGCTCACCATGATCCAGCAGATCAACGAATTCACCTCCACCTGCTTCAACACCCTCCGCATCCTTCGCAAGGCCTTCAAGTGGATCCCCCCAAAGCCAGAAAAACTGTCATAACTAGCAGGCTGGACTACGGAAACGCCCCTCTATGCTGGAATCAACAAATCTTTACTACGCAAACTCCAGACCATCCAGAACACCGCGGCCGGACTCGTCCTTAGCATCCCACAACATGAGCACATCACCCAACACCTGTGAGACCTCCACTGGCTCCCTGTCGAGAAGAGAGAAACCTTCAAGCTACTCACCCATGCCTAAAAATCTCATCACAACACCAGACCCAAATACCTCAAGAAAAGAGTCTCCTTCTACGTACCCAAAAGAAACCTTTGCTCCGCCAACCTCACCCTAGCAGAAACCACATGCATTCGCAGAACCCGAGCGGGTGGAAGAGCCTTCTCCTACGTTGTGTCAAAGGCCTGGAATAAGCTCTCAGTCAACTCCGTCACTCTGCACACCATCAGGAAGAGCCTCAAGACCTGGCTCTTTGGCTGACCCGGAGCTGCACCCCCACGCCCTGAGACTTTCACGGGTGAGTAGCACGCTTCACAAATCCCTGATTGATTGATTGAGTCAGTGTTCCATCTTTAGCAGGAAGTGATTCTTCCTGTGTTTTTTTCTGAATTCTCAGTCTCCTAAGGAGGTGGCACTTCATTTTCTGAGAGCGGTTTTGGGACTTTTTCCCGCTAAAGCGGCGATAATTTTATCGCCCTATTACCAAGCTGTCGCTAACACCAGTTAGCGACAGCTTGTAGGCGTTAGCGGGCATTTTGGGGCCTGCTTTGCATGTCAGCGATAACTATCGCTAATGACATGCAAAGTGGGCGTGCCAAAATGTCAGCGACTGAAAACAGTCGCTGCAATCGCTATCACCTATGATCAACACAGGCGTAGTTTTGGAAATATTCGCGCAAGCGCGAATATCTCCAAAAGCTAACGCCTGCCCTGACCAGTTCTTAGCCATGTTATCCAATGAGAGGTGGATAACATGGCTAAGAGCATTGTCACGGTAATGCCTGAATATCGCTGTATTGACCGCGATATTCATGCATTTTGCCCGTTTTTTATCGCTTCGGAGGTAAACCTTGATAATAGCAAGGTATCTCAGCGATAAAAACAGGTGAAGGGCGGCGATAGGAATATTCCCGCTAAGCCAACATAGCGATAATTATCGCTAGTTGTTGGTAATATGCCCCTAAGTCCTTCTCCCACTGTGATGAATCATCCCCTCTCTCCTGCCCTATCGGCCAGTCCAACTGTGTGGTGCAAGAAAGACTGAACCCTGGCACTCTTAAATAATGTAGATACAATTGGTAGATGAATTTAAACTAGCAAGACAAGCACCATTTGAAAAGGAGAGAAAACTTTTCAATTAGGGATTTTAGTAAACCAAATAGAAACAAATGATTACATTGTGATTTATTACACCAAAGACACAAGAAAAGTATTTCAAACAATCTTGGCATTTGCCAAAAATTATACAACTCCTTCTAGTATAGGTGAGGTTTCAGTTCTTTGACTTGGTAGCACAGAAACAGCCAACACGCGTTTCGTCACCACCGTGACTTCCTCAAGGATTGCTTAAGTAGTAGATGAACCCGGCAGGATACTTCGGTCGTTGCTCTACAGTCACCGAGTAATGTGGATTCCTTGTTAGTGCTCAAGGTTGAAGGTGTATAGGCCTGAAAAAATGATCCAATTGGCAACTCCTAATATTCGTAAATTGTGGAACCCAAAATAAGCATTACAAGCGGAAAAGCTATGGAAAACGGTCTAAATTTGATAGCCAAGCCAGCTAGATTCAAGGAAAGGCCTATGTTGTGGGGTTTTTGAAATACAGCATGAGTTTGTATGACAAAGTATACTGCAGATATATGTGATGCTGCAGATTAGTTGTTAGTGCCACAGTAGAGGTTCTCAGAAACTATACTTCAAAACTGAGTTCCTTTATAAACGCGATATTAAAGTCTTCCCGTAAAATGGATCATGAAGCATGAGAAAAACATCTTAATGGCTACTGTGATAAGACCCAAGTAGTCGTCCGTCCGTTGTTCCAGTACCCTCAAACGCATGCATATATGCTTAGCTCTTGCACAAACTCCCTATGAGTGGCTGTCATGCCACGTTGTTCAGTATACTGAATTGGAAGATGCAAAACAGGGTAGGCCCCTCTTATTCCCTGTAAGCCACCTAGCAGGTCTGTGGTATAACAACCGCCTCCCATGTAAATATTTATAGTCCGCAGGGAGGCATGTGAGATCTTACTGTTTCCTTTTCCTCAACAGTATCCTGGGTACATCCAAAACACAGGGGCTTAAAGAACCCTAACCAGATGAATATCCAATTGAGGTTGAGAGAGGTACACAATAAACTGGCTGGTTCAACTTAGATGTTTAACTATGGAAAACATAAACTAAAATCTCAAAAGACAATGGAGAAACCCCACAAAGTTAAAAACTATTTTCAGCGAAAGTACAGAATCTACAGAGCAGCAATCAAGAAAGAGATCTCACTAATCATATCAAACGTGGGACACAACATGTCCAACCAAAGAACTCTTCCAAATCATCTGTGATTTCCATAACCCAGACTGCACCACAACCTGCACCAATTGAGTTTAGGATCTTGGGCACATTATTTGATTGAAAAAGATACAAATCTTGCGTCACAGTTTCTCTTGAAAGTACTTAATAAGGTTGCTACTCTTGCTATTTCTTTGTATCGAAGAAGTATTGAAGGCGTTGCTCCATCTTGGCTCTTTGCCCACCTGATTACCTTCCTACAGAGGGACAAATTCAAAATGCTCACACTAGCCCAGTGTCTCTCTGACCTGGGTCTGGGTGACTGGAAGGTGGCCCTGGACCTGTAGGGGTATTTTCTTAACCCATCCTGAAATGCAGCAGACGTTACCTGTGGCTCAAGGTAGGCCAGGAACATTTTCACTTTGCTGTGCTCTCCTTCAGCCTCATCAGTGCCCCTTGAGTGTTCACAAAAGTGATGCTGCTGGTCGCTGCCCATTGTCAAATGTCACTCAGAGCTTGATGGCTACCTGTTGAAGACAGGCTCGCCACAGTAAGTCGTTGACCAGCTCCAGATGACAGCAAACCTCCTGACATCATTAAGCTTCATGATCAACGAGTCAAAGTTTCACTTCAGTCCTTCACAGTGACTTCCCTTCACTGGAGCTATCATGGATATGGTTCAGTTCAGGGCAATCCCTCCATTGCAAAGTGTCCAGGACATTTGGGGTATAATCATGATTCAGACTCAGTCCTGGATCTCAGTGAGATCAGTTCTGAATCTTCTTGGCCTTTTAAGCTTCTTGCATCCTCGTCGTTCACATCAGATGGTATGAGAGAGTCCTGCAGTTGAATCTGAAGTCCCAGTAGGCCCAACACCAAAGGCAACCTATCAGATACCATTCAGGTTTCAGAGTTAAATGTATGCGATCTACAGTGGTGGCTGCTTGACGCAGCTGGAACAATGGCACATCCCTCTTCCTTGCCCACCCAGAGAGGACAGTGGTAATGGACACATCACAGCTGGATTTGTAGGTCATTTGGGGGAGGTAGAGATCAGAAGACTATGATATGGAGCTGTGCTTCTGTTGGAAACCAATCTGTTGGAGGTGTGGGCATTGCATCTGGTGCTGACAGCCTTCCTGCCACCCATTAAGGGGAAGCTGGTGCAGGTATCACAAGAACACCACTGCCATGTACTGCAACGGGTAGGGCAGAGTGAGGTATTGGGTCTTGTGCCAAGAGGCTCTGCATGTATGAAGTTGGCTGGAACGTCACAACATATTCCTGTTCATGAACCACATTGTGGGATCTTTGAAGGCCAGGATGGATGAGCTCAGCCAGTGGCTCTAGACGTATCATGAATGGTGACTACATCTTGTGTTGGTGCTGGGCATCTTCTGGCAGTGGGGGCAAACCTAACATAGGTACTGATTAAGATCTTGGCAGACAGGTTATTTCATCACAACGGTGACGGATATCACGTTCGCCGAAATATAAATACCAAAGGGTAATAATTGTGGCAGGTGGAATATCCGTCAGTTTTGTGACGGAGTAACCCATCCCCCAAGATCTAAATCAGGCCCTCAATCTGACCCTAAATCTTTCCAGCACCGTCAAGAACGTGCATTGTCAATTTGTTTGCTCATTGGAGATCCTGCAAAATCTCTTGTTGGGTGATGCATTCTGTCTGGAATGGAACACAGGACTGCCATCTGCCTTCACAGTGTTGCATCTCCTGCCTAGAGTTTTTAAGATGATCAGGAACAACGGGGCTAAGTCATACCATTATCTCCGGATTTAGTGAGGAGAGTGTGATACACAAAGCATCTAGGAATGAATGCCTGTCTCCGGATCAGGTTGCCACTCCACGCTTTCATTAGTTGGGCAGTACGTTTTCTACATCTGTGAGCTTCTTTGCTCTTCATACTGAACGTCTGAATTTACAAGACCTGGTGTTCGTGACTCGTGCCTTTTCCCATATATTGGGATCTGAGTTCTGGTTACTCCTATGATTTAGGAGTGTACCCCCGCATAACCATTTACTTGGATTTCTGACCTGGTATCCTAATCTCCAGAATATAAAACATTTACATGGAACCTATGATATATTTGCGCCCTTACGAAGGAGTTTAGGACCAATAAGTTCCTTTTCCAAAACGCGCGTCGGCGCTTCTTTTTGCTTTTTCTTATGTTTTGATATTATTGATTGAAAAGGACTGTTATTTACTGTTTACTTTTTGAATAGTACGTGTAGTGAGTTCGTGTTCGTATCAAAACTGTTTGTTTAGATGAAGTGTATGAGTGGTTTTGACTGACTGGGTATGTCTGTGTTTTTGGTGTATGGGGGTATTTTTGTGTGTATATAATATAAATATGTATATATAGATTATTTGTTATATATTATGGTCACGAATATTCATGTATATTATTATGATGTTCTAAAGTATCAGAAAAATGTGTAAATAAAAAATGATAACATCTTTTGAATAACTTCTGTTTGTGGGAGAATGTTTTTTGGTATATGTATCTAGGATGTATCACCTAGTCTTAAATATTATTCAGTGAGGGGTCTGTTTTTTGCTGTTTATTTTTCACTGCCCCCCCTCACTTTATCAGTTTTCAGGGACCCTCTGTTGTTACTGTTGAGGGGGTCCTTTGAAAACCTCCGGCCCGGGGACCTCCCTGAGGCAAATTCTACATAGCTGTTTGCAATGGGTTGGCAGGAGCTTTACTGCTCCCGCCAAGTCACAGCTAACGGTGCCCCACTTTAAACAAGTGAGAGCATTTTGCTCTTGCTTGCTCAAAGCAGAGCACACTTGCTTTGATAGAGTGGGAGCTGCCTGTTAGCAAATCAGCCCGGGGAAGGGGGCCACACCCCCCTGTAAGAAAACACACAACTAAAACATGCAAGACCAGCAAGTCGCCTTTTTTCTCCACTACTCTGCAAACACTCCTCCTGGTGCACTGCTGGTTGAGGAGGGATGAAGTCCCCTTGAATGCTGAGGATCCTTGGGGGCCAGGGACTCCTTCTGTTACCTCCAGTAAGTCCTAGACACCCAGATTGCTGAGAGGTCTTTGGAGGCAATGCCCCCTTTCTCCACCACTCTGCAAACACACCTCCCTGAGCTCTGAATGATGATGAAGTCCCCTTGGATGCTGAGGGTGCTTGGGGACCAACTACCTGTCCTGTTACTTCCAGTAAGTCCCAGACAGCAAGCTTGCCGAGAGCTGGTTAGAGGCCCGCATTCTTTCTTCACAACTATGCAAACTTGAACAACAATAGAAATTCATTGAAAAAAACAAAGGTTACAGGGACGTTATAGTTAGGAAATGGAATTAAAAATCAAATGTTACAGGGACATTATAGTTAGACTCAGGTTTAACTGGTAGAAAACCAGTGAAATTTGAAATTCAGCAGTTATAGTTAGCTGAGCTAACATTAACTTGTGCCCCCACAATGTACTGCTTATGACCTCACATATTAGATCCCTCATGACATGGTCAGTAACATCACTAATGACATCTCAAATGACATCACTGATGACATCATCCACAGAATCACTGATGCACCCACTCACACCCCCATAGAACCTTACACACACCCACTCCACCATTCACAGACCCATACTAGTACTTAGAAACCCACTCACTGATTCACAGATCTACACATATATCCATTCACTCACCCATACAGCCGTTCATACACCCACCCACTCACTCACTAATACAGCCACTGATATATTCATTCATACACCCACTCACACACTGAGTCAGTCACCCATAGAGCTACTCTCACACCTAGTCACTCACCCATACAATCACACAGCCACTTGTCCATAAATTCACACACATCCACTCACTTACTTATACAGATACTAACACAAACTAACTCACCTACACAGTCACTGACAATAGCATGCACTCACCCATAGAGCCACTCTCACATTCACTCAGTCAGTCACTCATATACCATATCACTCACCTATACTGCCTTTCACATACTCAGTTACTCACCCATATACCACTGACATATCCACTCACTCAACCACATAGCCATACACAGTGGAGAAGTGTGGCTCAACGATTAGAGCGGCAGACCCTGATGCAGAGGTTTAGCCCGGGACCAGGGTTCAATTCCCCGCCTCGGCGGGTCTTGGGCTCAAAATTCCACGGACCTGATAATTCTCGCCTCGGTGCCTATTCCAATCATGGAGTCCCACTCTGCAACTCTGGGCAATAGCTTACTTAATCTCCACAACGGCCCCCACAACGCTAAAGATGCCTGGCCTCCACCTTGGGGATGCCCAGGAGTGGACGCCTCACAGGGAAAGCAAGGATGGGTTCCACAGCAGTATTCGTACAAGCGCCTTGAGACCCTTGCGTGTGAGTAGTGCACTATACAAGTATCAATTTACATTTACACACACTCACTCACTCATACATCCCCTCACACACGCATTCACTAACCCATACAGCCCCTCACACAAGCACTCACTAACCCATGCGGCCACTAACTTACCCACTCACTCATCTATATAGGCAGTCACACACATCCTCACCCACCCATAAGACAGTCAGACAACCAATCACTCACCCACACAGCCACGTAGACACCAACTGACAGATTGATACAGGCATTCATACAACCAGGCACTCACCCATACATTCACTGAGACACCTTATACAGTCATTCACACACCCACTAAATCAACCATACAGGCACTTATACACCCACTGATTCACAAATACACCTTGGTGTGTGTGTGTGTATATATTTCACATTTGTCCAAAAGACGAGGCTCACTCACATCAGATGAAATAACTATGCAATCCACCAGAATCACTTCAGTTTTTATTCTTTTGCCCAACGCGTTTCAGATACTCCAATCCTTGTTCACAGGCTGACGATAAATGAACAAAAAGGTCAATCTTAGGGACTCTCTTTAAATACCAAAAGAATTTCACTATTAAGCTCAAGTGAGCGGGGTGTCATTTGGGCAACCTTGTGGAACGAATTTGAAGCGGCTGGTCCGGTCGCGAAGACACCCCGCTGCCTGAACATGGCGGCTCCACAGCGCTTGTAAACACGGGCGCTCAGAGGAATGAGGAGGCAAATTTTGCATGAGGTCAAGGGCACCAGGGCTACTGTTGCAGCACGAACTCACCCACTGGGGCAAGAAACAACCGGGATCTTACAGCGGCACCCAAACGGGTTGGTATTTGGTGGGACTACAACAACCATGAGGCTCTTTAGCCGACGCCCACTGGGGCGGGACTTGGACTGTTATCAACAGGTGGTCCTACACCTTGCTGCTGTTTCCATTTATGCTGAGCCCATGAGGAAGGACACACAGATGTTTGAAACGCGTCGGCATTTCAGCATGCTTTTGGATTAAGAGACGAGTTGTAATGACTGCTCTGCTGCTGTCTGCAAATAAACGCACAACTCTTCATGTGAGGCGTCTTCATTTGGGAAACCTTGTGGAACGAATTTGAAGCGGCTGGTCCAGTCGCGAAGACACCCGCTGCCTGAACATGGCGGCTCCACAGGGCTTGTAAACACGGGCGCTCAGAGGAATGAGGAGGCAAATTTTGCATGAGGTCAAGGGCACCAGGGCTACTGTTGCAGCACAAACTCACCCAATGGGGCGAGAAACAACCGGGATCTTACAGCGGCACCCAAACGGGTTGGTATTTGGTGGGACTACAACAACCATGAGGCTCTTTAGCCGACGCCCACTGGGGCGGGACTTGGACTGTTATCAACAGTTGGTCCTACACCTTACTGCTGTTTCCATTTATGCTGAGCCCATGAGGAAGGACACACAGATGTTTGAAACGCGTCGGCATTTCAGCATGCTTTTGGATTAAGAGACGAGTTGTAATGACTGCTCTGCTGCTGTCTGCAAATAAACGCACAACTCTTCATGTGAGGCGTCTTCATTTGGGCAACCTTGTGGAACGAATATATATTTATTTATATATATATATATATATATATATATATATATATATATATATATATATATATATATATATATATATATATATTACCTACTGGCGGTCGCCAGTAGGTAGTTATAGTTAGGATAATTTTCAATGTTAAATCTCAACATTCTATTTTGAATAACTTTGGCGCCGGTTGACGAATCTGCCTGAAATTTTCAGGAAAATGGTCTCATGGCGGTCCGGTCCTTCCCTGAAAGTTTGGGGGGGATTCGTCAAGCGGGGGCCGAGATAAAAGGGGGGTCCCAAAACGCGTTTTCCCCATGTTAATTTCCATAGGGCGGTCGATTTCACTTTTAGCCCGAACGGCTGAATGGATTTCCACCAAACTTGGCAAAATTGTAGGGACTGGTAGCCCGATGTGCCTTTGCTATGTCTCAAGATATGTGCTCCAGTGGATTTTGAGTAATTAAGGTTCAAAAAAATATATATATCTATAGCAGCGCTCCGGTAAGCGCACCGGTACGCGCACCGGGCGCGTCACGCGACTTGCGCGGAGAAAGCTGATTGGCTCTGGGGTGTCTGTAAACATTCTAAACAGTCCGGAGCGGCCGCCATCTTGTGTCTCGGTAGGATCGAGACACAAGAGGTGGCCAAAACAAAGGGGGAAATGACCATAAGGGGGCAGAGTAGACCCCCCTTGACCCCCTAGGTTTGATGTGGGGGCCATAAAAGGGCCCCACGGGGCAAAAAAAAAATAAAAAAAAATTTTGATTTTCGCGGGGTGAGCGCCCGGTACGCGCACCGGTAAGCGTACCGGGGAGTGTACCATGGGGAAAAAGAATGACAGTTTTAAAAGTAGCTGATTAGAAAAAAAAATGTTTAGTTGTTTTTTTTATATATACACATACATATATATAAATGCATATGCACATATATATATGCATATATGTCTATATGTGTGCGTGTAGAGAGAGGTAGAGAGGTAGAGGTGTAGAGGTAGAGAGGTAGAGAGGTAGAGAGTAGAGAGTGAGTAATAGAGAGTAGAGAGTGAGTAGTAGAGAGTAGTAGAGAGCAGTAGAGAGAGTAGCAGAGTGAGTAGTAGAGAGTAGTAGAGTGAATAGTAGAGTGAGTAGTAGAGAGTAGTAGAGAGTGAGTAGTAGAGACTGAGTAGTAGAGAGTAGTATAGAGTAAGTAGTAGAGTGAGTAGTAGAGAGCAGTAGAGAGTGAGTAGTAGAGAGTGGGAGAGAGTAAGTAGTAGAGAGTAGTGGAGAATATTCCAAAGTTTGGCACAGCACCACTTTCACAATGAGTCCAATCAAATCATATCACTTAGAGTACTTATTGAAGCGCTGAATCTTGGTGTATATTCAAATGCTTTTATTTTCCTTAAGTTTATGTACCACAGCCAGCCGAAACGTTTCGTTCTGTACAACAGAACTTCTTCAGGGCGTTCTTATTTCCTTCAAGTTATGTCGGTATCCCGTTGTCATATAACTAGATATTTCTTCCAAATGTTAGACGAGACATAAGTATATTCTTATTAAAAGTGACTAGGTATCAATTTTACCCACACAATTCGGGCAGACTTGAGTAATTTATAGCATCCTCAAAGTCAGTCTTTCAAAAATTCCAAAGTATAGGACATGATAATCCAAATCCAAATGTTTCTCAAGAAAAGTCATTTACAATCGTTCGGAATATCGGTGTTTGGGCAGATATGATCCAGGGACCCCCAGTATGCAAGGGGAATTAGTCCCCCCTCTGCAAAGGCGCCAGTGGCCTGCATTGCAGAGAGGTGTAACAAGGGTGTGGCCTCATTACACTTCTCTGCAATGCAGCTCCCTCGTGCATACTGGAGGCTCCTGGTGGACTAGTTGACCCCAGGGACCCCCAGTATGCAAGGGGAATTAGTTCCTCCTCTGCAAACGCGGCAGTGGGCTGCGTTGCAGAGAGGTGTAACAAGGGGCATAGTCTCATTACACCTCTGCAATGCAGCCCCAGGCGCATACTGGAGGTTCCAGGTGGGCTAATAGGCCCCCAGGGGCCCCCAGTATGCAAGGGGAATTAGTTTCCCCTCTTCAAACATGCACGGGGGCTGCGTTGCAGAGAGGTGTAAAAAGGGTTGTGGCTTCATTACACCTCTCTGCAATGCAGTCCCCTGGCGCATACTGGAGATTCCTGGTGGGCTTTCAGGTCTTATATAGTTAGGAATTAGCATTAAAAAAACCTTTGAAATTCACTGAAAAAACCACAGGTTTCACACCAGTTATAGTTAGGAATTAGCATTTAAAAAACCTTTGAAATTCACTGAAAAAACCATAGGTTTCACACCAGTTATAGTTAGGAATTAGCATTTAAAAAACCTATTAAATTCACTGACAAAACCAGTTATAGTTAGCTGGAAATTTTACTGATATAAAACCAATGAAATTCCACGTTATAGTTAGTTGGACTCACTATAACTTGCGCGTGCAATGCACTGCTGATGACGTCACATATTACATCACTCATGACATGGTCAGTGACATCACTCATGACATCACTGATGACACCATCCTTGTGACATAGTGACAGACCTCCTTTCACTGTAATGTAACCCTTGAAACACATATTCAAAAATAGAAACTGAAATTTAAAAAAAATGGAGATACCCATATCAGTTGCAACAAGCAATTCAGTAATTCCACCATCTATATGCACATCCAGTCATTCACCAACAGTTCTATATAGTCACTCATACATATACTCACTTATCATATGAAGTGATACACCTATACATCCTGTTACACACCGACAGTCATCCAAAAGTTACTCACACACATACTCACACGTGCAAATAAACTATTGAACATCCATTTATTTGAATATAGAGTTATACACACACTTCCACCTTACTTGTATTGAAAATTACACATATTTATTCTCTTAAACAATCACTTATAGAAACACATACTTATTTAAACAGGAACTCTTACAATCTCTTACTCTCACATATACTCACTTATATACATCAATATTCACATATACTAGATTAAAACATATGTAGTTACTGATAAAGACACTAGTGAGACAGTCATTCACTCACTAACAAACACATATACACACTCATCCATCCATACAGTCCTGCACATATGCTGTCTTCAAAACACATACAAACAGCGAGTCAGTCACTCATGCATCTATGTGCTAAGTAATACCCCCACCAAACCATATAGACACTCATACTGATACTAAGAGAAACATCTAATAACCCATATACATACGCATGTAGCTACTTACCAACACATGTAGCCACTTATACACAAAGTGAAACAATAATATATATATTTAAATATTTAAACATTACTCACTAATATTTATTTTTCAGAAAGACACATATTCACTGGATGGTGTCATCAGTGATGTCATGAGTGATGTCACTGACCATGTCATGAGTGATGTAATATGTGACGTCATCAGCAGTGCATTGCACGCGCAAGTTATAGTGAGTCCAACTAACTATAACGTGGAATTTCATTGGTTTTATATCAGTAAAATTTCCAGCTAACTATAACTGGTTTTGTCAGTGAATTTAATAGGTTTTTTAAATGCTAATTCCTAACTATAACTGGTGTGAAACCTATGGTTTTTTCAGTGAATATATATATACATACACACACACACACACACACCTACCAGCATGCACCTGCTCGTGGGAGTGAGATTGTGAAGTTGGTGCACCTTTATTAGGAGGAGGGGCGTAATAACATTTAACCAGGGATGGAACTCTCATCAGCTGTATCCGGTCTGACCCCCTGTAGCAGCTTGGAGCCCGCAGAACCGGCACTGATGAAGGCCAATGAAGGCTGAAACGCGTATGCCACTGCGTTGCATGGACTATCAGCACAGCGTATATTGTCATCATTAAAAAGATTGTGTCTTCTTTCATTCCTGCGAGTAGGCGTGGTATGGTGTATTGTCAGCAAGGTTGGTTGCTGACTCACGGCACACCCTCTCGGTTAGGAGCACCCTGGCAGACCAACAGTGTGGGGATTTGCATTGTAAGACATAAACACGGAGCCCCCCAGCAATTATATCGCCATACCGGGTGTATTTTCTGCAATGGGCAGAGAGGAAGCAACTTGGCTTGCCTGAATAAGGAATCAGCGAAGAAACTTTTTAATTCATTCCCCTGGGTACCAGAGCTGGTGTGTGGGTCGTGTCCACTAATTGGGGACATCTTTTGATGTTTGGAGCAGACCTGTCACTGCACAGTCGCCCAGCCGGACTACAACTACCAGCATGCACCTGCTTGTGGGAGTGAGAGCGTGAAGTTGGTGCACCTTTAGTAGGAGGAAGGGTGTAATAACATTTAACCAGGGATGGAACTCTCATTAGCTGCATCCTGTCTGACCCCCTGTAGCAGCATGGAGCCCGTGGAACCGGCACTGTCGAAGGCCAATGAAGGCTGAAACGTGTATGCCACTGCGTTTCATGGACTACCAGCACCACGCATATTGTCATCATTAAAAAGAACCTAAGATTCCGGAGTGTGCCGTGCCTTATTGCATTCCTGGGAGCAGGCGTGGCATGATATATATATATATATATATTCACTGAAAAAACCACAGGTTTCACACCAGTTATAGTTAGGAATTAGCATTTAAAAAACCTTTGAAATTCACTGAAAAAACCATAGGTTTCACACCAGTTATAGTTAGGAATTAGCATTTAAAAAACCTATTAAATTCACTGACAAAACCAGTTATAGTTAGCTGGAAATTTTACTGATATAAAACCAATGAAATTCCACGTTATAGTTAGTTGGACTCACTATAACTTGCGCGTGCAATGCACTGCTGATGACGTCACATATTACATCACTCATGACATGGTCAGTGACATCACTCATGACATCACTGATGACACCATCCAGTGAATATGTGTCTTTCTGAAAAATAAATATTAGTGAGTAATGTTTAAATATTTAAATATATATATTATTGTTTCACTTTGTGTATAAGTGGCTACATGTGTTGGTAAGTAGCTACATGCGTATGTATATGGGTTATTAGATGTTTCTCTTAGTATCAGTATGAGTGTCTATATGGTTTGGTGGGGGTATTACTTAGCACATAGATGCATGAGTGACTGACTCGCTGTTTGTATGTGTTTTGAAGACAGCATATGTGCAGGACTGTATGGATGGATGAGTGTGTATATGTGTTTGTTAGTGAGTGAATGACTGTCTCACTAGTGTCTTTATCAGTAACTACATATGTTTTAATCTAGTATATGTGAATATTGATGTATATAAGTGAGTATATGTGAGAGTAAGAGATTGTAAGAGTTCCTGTTTAAATAAGTATGTGTTTCTATAAGTGATTGTTTAAGAGAATAAATATGTGTAATTTTCAATACAAGTAAGGTGGAAGTGTGTGTATAACTCTATATTCAAATAAATGGATGTTCAATAGTTTATTTGCACGTGTGAGTATGTGTGTGAGTAACTTTTGGATGACTGTCGGTGTGTAACAGGATGTATAGGTGTATCACTTCATATGATAAGTGAGTATATGTATGAGTGACTATATAGAACTGTTGGTGAATGACTGGATGTGCATATAGATGGTGGAATTACTGAATTGCTTGTTGTAACTGATATGGGTATCTCCATTTTTTTTTAAATTTCAGTTTCTATTTTTGAATATGTGTTTCAATGGTTACATTACAGTGAAAGGAGGTCTGTCACTATGTCACAAGGATGGTGTCATCAGTGATGTCATGAGTGATGTCACTGACCATGTCATGAGTGATGTAATATGTGACGTCATCAGCAGTGCATTGCACGCGCAAGTTATAGTGAGTCCAACTAACTATAACGTGGAATTTCATTGGTTTTATATCAGTAAAATTTCCAGCTAACTATAACTGGTTTTGTCAGTGAATTTAATAGGTTTTTTAAATGCTAATTCCTAACTATAACTGGTGTGAAACCTATGGTTTTTTCAGTGAATTTCAAAGGTTTTTTAAATGCTAATTCCTAACTATAACTGGTGTGAAACCTGTGGTTTTTTCAGTGAATTTCAAAGGTTTTTTTAATGCTAATTCCTAACTATATAAGACCTGAAAGCCCACCAGGAATCTCCAGTATGCGCCAGGGGACTGCATTGCAGAGAGGTGTAATGAAGCCACAACCCTTTTTACACCTCTCTGCAACGCAGCCCCCGTGCATGTTTGAAGAGGGGAAACTAATTCCCCTTGCATACTGGGGGCCCCTGGGGGCCTATTAGCCCACCTGGAACCTCCAGTATGCGCCTGGGGCTGCATTGCAGAGGTGTAATGAGACTATGCCCCTTGTTACACCTCTCTGCAACGCAGCCCACTGCCGCGTTTGCAGAGGGGGAACTAATTCCCCTTGCATACTGGGGGTCCCTGGGGTCAACTAGTCCACCAGGAGCCTCCAGTATGCACGAGGGAGCTGCATTGCAGAGAAGTGTAATGAGGCCACACCCTTGTTACACCTCTCTGCAATGCAGGCCACTGGCGCCTTTGCAGAGGGGGGACTAATTCCCCTTGCATACTGGGGGTCCCTGGATCATATCTGCCCAAACACCGATATTCCGAACGATTGTAAATGACTTTTCTTGAGAAACATTTGGATTTGGATTATCATGTCCTATACTTTGGAATTTTTGAAAGACTGACTTTGAGGATGCTATAAATTACTCAAGTCTGCCCGAATTGTGTGGGTAAAATTGATACCTAGTCACTTTTAATAAGAATATACTTATGTCTCGTCTAACATTTGGAAGAAATATCTAGTTATATGACAACGGGATACCGACATAACTTGAAGGAAATAAGAACGCCCTGAAGAAGTTCTGTTGTACAGAACGAAACGTTTCGGCTGGCTGTGGTACATAAACTTAAGGAAAATAAAAGCATTTGAATATACACCAAGATTCAGCGCTTCAATAAGTACTCTAAGTGATATGATTTGATTGGACTCATTGTGAAAGTGGTGCTGTGCCAAACTTTGGAATATTCTCCACTACTCTCTACTACTTACTCTCTCCCACTCTCTACTACTCACTCTCTACTGCTCTCTACTACTCACTCTACTACTTACTCTCTACTACTCTCTACTACTCAGTCTCTACTACTCACTCTCTACTACTCTCTACTACTCACTCTACTATTCACTCTACTACTCTCTACTACTCACTCTGCTACTCTCTCTACTGCTCTCTACTACTCTCTACTACTCACTCTCTACTCTCTATTACTCACTCTCTACTCTCTACCTCTCTTCCTCTCTACCTCTACACCTCTACCTCTCTACCTCTCTCTACACGCACACATATAGACATATATGCATATATATATGTGCATATGCATTTATATATATGTATGTGTATATATAAAAAAACAACTAAACATTTTTTTTTCTAATCAGCTACTTTTAAAACTGTCATTCTTTTTCCCCATGGTACACTCCCCGGTACGCTTACCGGTGCGCGTACCGGGCGCTCACCCCGCGAAAATAAAAAATTTTTTTTATTTTTTTTTTGCCCCGTGGGGCCCTTTTATGGCCCCCACATCAAACCTAGGGGGTCAAGGGGGGTCTACTCTGCCCCCTTATGGTCATTTCCCCCTTTGTTTTGGCCACCTCTTGTGTCTCGATCCTACCGAGACACAAGATGGCGGCCGCTCCGGACTGTTTAGAATGTTTACAGACACCCCAGAGCCAATCAGCTTTCTCCGCGCAAGTCGCGTGACGCGCCCGGTGCGCGTACCGGTGCGCTTACCGGAGCGCTGCTATAGATATATATATTTTTTTGAACCTTAATTACTCAAAATCCACTGGAGCACATATCTTGAGACATAGCAAAGGCACATCGGGCTACCAGTCCCTACAATTTTGCCAAGTTTGGTGGAAATCCATTCAGCCGTTCGGGCTAAAAGTGAAATCGACCGCCCTATGGAAATTAACATGGGGAAAACGCGTTTTGGGACCCCCCTTTTATCTCGGCCCCCGCTTGACGAATCCCCCCCAAACTTTCAGGGAAGGACCGGACCGCCATGAGACCATTTTCCTGAAAATTTCAGGCAGATTCGTCAACCGGCGCCAAAGTTATTCAAAATAGAATGTTGAGATTTAACATTGAAAATTATCCTAACTATAACTACCTACTGGCGACCGCCAGTAGGTAATATATATATATATACATATATATATATATATATATATATATATTTAACACTCATAAACATTTTCAAAATGCTCACAGTCACCGGATGAGGTAACCATTTGAAATGTCATCAGTGATTTCATGAGTGATGTAATATGTGAGGTCATAAGCGGTGCATTGCGGGGGCACGGGTTATAGTTAGCTCAGCTAACTATAACTGCTGAATTTTGCTGGTTTTGTAAGAGTGAAACCTGAGCCTAACTAGAATGTCCCAGTGACCTGTTTTTTCAGTGAATATATATATATATATATTCACTGAAAAAAACATAGGTTTCAGGGGCGTTAGTTAGTTGGACATTTCACTCGTACAAAACCATAGAAATTTCCCTGTTATAGTTAGTGCAGCTAACTATAACTCGCACGCTCGCAATGCACTGCTGATGACGTCACATATTACATCACTCATACCATGGTCAGTGACATCACTGAATCCTTGAATCCTGAGGGTCATCCAGTAAGCGCCACAGAGCTACTTGCTGAGAGGTCTATAAAGGTGCGTGGCCTGGACCACCTCTCTGCAACGCAGGCCTCTGGCAGTTACTGGACGTACCTGGTGGGCTGGTGGGCTAGTTGGCCCCCAGGATTGAAGGGAAATTAATTCCCCAACTTAAAACGCGCCACAGGGCGTGTTTGCACACATGTCACCTCAGGCCCCGCCCCCGCCCTTAACCACTGTGCAAATGCGCAAGTTGAGGGATTAAGTCCCCTTGAATCCTGAGGGTCCCTGGGGGGCAACTAGCCCACTAAGTACCTCCAGTAAGGGCCACAGAGCTGTACTGCAGAGAGGTGTAAGAAGGAGCGTGGCCTTGACCACCTCTCTGCAACGCAGGCCTCTGGCCTTTTTGGAGGTACCCGATGGGCTATTTGGCCCCCAGGGGCCCTCAGGATTGAAGGGGAATTAATTCCCCAACTTAAAACGCACCACAGGGGGTGTTTGCACACATGTCACCTTAGGCCCCACCCCTTCCTTTACCACTGTGCAAACGCACCCCCTGGTGCATTTTAAGTTGGGGGATTAAGTCCCCTTGAATCCTGAGGGTCAATTAGCTCACCAGGTACCTCCAGTAAGCGCCACAGAGCTGCATTGAAGAGAGGTGTAAAAAGGGGCGTGGCCTGGACCACCTCTCTGCAACGCAGGCCTTTGGCGCTTTTTGGAAGTACCTGATGGGCTAGTTGGCCCCCAGGGGCCCTCAGGATGGAAGGGGAATTAATTCCCCAACTTAAAACGCACCTGCGCCCCGTGGCGCATTTTAAGTTGGGGTATTAAGTCCCTTTGAACCCTGAGGGTCCCTGGGGTCCAACAAGCCTACCATATACCTCCAGTAAATGCCACAGAGCTGCATTGAAGAGAGGTGTAAAAAGGGGTGTGGCCTCTGAACACCTCTCTGCCACGCAGCTCCCTGGTGCATACTGGAGGTACCTGGTGGGCTAGTTGGCCCCCAGTATTGAAGGGGAATTACTTCGCCATCTTACAACGCGCCAGGGGGCGCGTTTGCAGAGTGCTACTGGGAGGGGGCGGGGCCTCCGGCAAGATCGCATGTATTTTTTGTTTCTTTTTTTAAAATCTTTTTATTATAATAACACCAACAAAAAAAAGAAAAAAGAAACATTTGCATCGGGTATACAATAGTTGACATCATTGTGAGGGTTTTAGTTGTCATTCATAGAAATCAACAATTACCAATCATACGGAACTTGGGATCACGGGATTCCGGTGGTTCTAAGCCCCTCTGTAGCCTCGGGGGGGTACACAGGTCACCTCGATAACTATTCCATGCTCCCCATACCTTCCCCCACTTTCCCGGACAACCTCTGGCCACATACACCACCCTTTCCCTGAACATGCACCAGTCTAGGTGTGGCCCACTTAGCAATCCTGGGCGGCTGGCTGGCCCACCAAAGCTGAGCAATGTTTCGCTTCGCCACCATTTTTTTTTTTTTTTTTTTTTAAATATATTTTTATTGCAGGAATCAGTAGATCAGTACAGTAACGACCAGCATTGTATCATAAGCAACATAAACAGTATAAAGCCCTCTGGCCCCCCTCCGTAAAGTCTGTACACAGCCAACCGGCCCACAACCCTGGGGTCGGGCGGCGAAATGCAACGGGGGACAGTAGGATGCTGGAGCTGGTCCGGATAATACACTGTCCGTCATCTGCTTTTCCAAACAAGCCTAAAACCCCCAAAATAAACCCCCCCCCTCAAATTGTCTACTAACTGAGAACCCCCCCCCCCCCCCCCACCACCAGCGCCAGGGAGCTATCAACATAGGATCTGCTATTTGACCCACGGGGAAGGTAATAGGACTGTCAGTGCTGACGTTCATCGGGACTCGGGTCGAGTCGCTCCTTCACTTTCAGAGTCGCTGGGGGCACAATAATCCCTGAGGGCCTGCACCAGCATTTCCCACTCCAACGCGGCCTCCTGCGCCTTCTCATTACCCTGCCTCCAAGCCAGTTGATATCTCAGTGCGCTCTCTCCCGCCGCCCACTTCAAAAGCTCACTGTGCCATCTGCTGCCTGCCGGACCAGCTCGTGCCTTCCAGTTCCTGGTTACCTCTCGCTTAGCAAGGAGGAGCCCCAGGTCGATAAATTTACTGGAAATTTTATTCCTGGGGGTATGGGGGAACCAGTGCAAGAGCGCCACCGCCGCATCCAATGATAAGAGTCTCCCTGTCACCTCCTCCAGAGTCGTCGCTACCTCCTGCCAGTAGGACGTCAGTCCCGGGCAGGCCCATAACATGTGTAGGAGGTCCGCCTCCTGAGCCGGGCATCTAGGGCATTCCGCCGAAGCCGTGGCAAAATAACGCCTGATTTTCACCGGGGTCAGGTACGCTCTATGGAGAACATAATAGTGAACCAGTTGGAAACGGGCGCTACGTGTGCCCTTCCAGGCTCGTCTCACCAACTGGGCCCAGGTCGTCTCCGGGATCTCCCTACCAATGTCCTCCTCCCAGCGGGTCCTCAAAGTGGTGAGAGGAGCCAATCCCTCGGTGATCAACCTGCCGTAGAGGCAAGTGACCGCCTTCACCGTGCCCGCCGACATCATTACGTACTGGCACACCTGAGACAAGTGGGGTTCCTCCTGCCCGTTCTGCCAGTGTGCCTGGATCGCTCGCACAATGGCCGAGTGCAGCAGAAAGTCGCCCTGGGAGATCCCGAAGCGGTCAATGAGATCCTGAAAGGACAAGAGCGCTCCGTCCTCGTACAGATCACCGACGAGCTGTAAACCGGAATCCTCCCAGGCCGCCAATCGTGACCAATCCCCTCCGTGGGGGAGGGCCGTCAGCATCCCCAACGGTATTTCAGGCGCATACGGTGTTCTCAGTTGGCCTCGGGCGTGAGCCCGATTCCAACACAGTCGGACAGTCCGCTCCTCCATCGACAAGTCCCGCAGGACCAAACGTTGTCGCAGCGCTATAAAGGAGAGAACATGCCTGGCCATACCCGTCCCTCTACCGTCTTCCGGGCCCCGGAATTCCCTGGCGATCTCCTGGGTGAAGGTCTGGAGCTGCGCCGCCAGATAGTACTTCTCGAAGTCCGGCACAGCGAGCCCCCCCTCGTCTTTCGGCCTCAGCAAGGTATTGAGGGCCACCCGCCGCCGGCCCGTTCCCCAGAGAAATCCGACCACCATAGAGCGTAAGCGACGAAACGTGGCCGGTGGGACCCAAATCGGCAAAGTTCGGAAGTAATACAATAACCGGGGAAGCGCCACCATTTTGAGCAGGGCGATACGTCCCGCCACTGAGAGCGGCAGCGTGGCCCAAAAGTCCATGCAACCTCGGAGTGCTCGAATGCAGCGGGCAATGTTCCCATCTAAGAGGTCGGGTTGGTCGTGGTAAACGAATACCCCAAGGTACTTAAAGCAGTCGGGCTCCCATCTAATCTCCCTACTTAGCGCAGGGGTGGGGGTACCCCTGCGTACCGGAAAAAGACAGGTCTTAGACCAATTCACTCGGAGGCCCGAGACCTCTCCGAACTCCGTGAGCGCCAATTCCGCTCCCCGTAAAGCGTCGACCGGGTCCTCCAGGAAGAGCAACAGGTCGTCCGCATATAGCGAGACATAATGCGGGCCCGCAGCCGTCCACAAGCCCGTATAGTGGGCTCCCGAGCGAAGGTGCATCGCCAGTGGCTCCACCGCTAGCGCAAAAAGAAGCGGGGACAAGGAGCACCCTTGCCGCGTGCCTCGTTCCACCGGATACCGCGATGAAATCAATGGGCCCGCTCGGACCCTGGCCGAAGCAGAAGCATAAAGAACCGCGGTCCATCTGACAAATCCCTCCCCGAGGCCGAATCTCCGTAACACCGTGCAGAGGTAGTCCCACTCTAGGCTATCAAAAGCCTTCTCCAGGTCCACCGACAAGACTACCGGGGACGGGGCATCCGCAAATGGTTCCTCTAGCAAGCGGAACAACCTACGAATATTCATAGTCGTGTTCCGCCGTGGGATGAAACCGGCCTGGTCCTCATGCACCAGGGAACTCATATGTCCCAGCAGCCTCGAGGCCAAGATGCTGCTCAATATTTTGTAGTCCACCGTCAACATTGATAGGGGACGGTAGGACCCCGGGTCGGATGAGTCTCGGCCCGGTTAGAGGAGAGGAACCACCAACGCTTCACACATCGAGCTCGGGAGTCGCCCCAGCCTCTTCGCCTCCCTGTAAACCACCAGTAACCGAGGGGCTAGGAGGTCAGCGTAAGCTGCATAGAACTCCACTGGTAGGCCATCTAGGTCCGGGGTCTTGTTCCTCGCCATCCGTTTGATGGCCCCGCGGATCTCCCCCAAGTCGATGTCGGAACCCAGAGTTTTCGCCACTTCCTGCTCTACTGTGCGGAGCTCCAGTGGGCGAAGATAATTATCAAGTCGGTCTGGGTCACGTGCGGAGCGACTGCGGTATAAACATTCATAATAATGCCGGAAGCAACTAAGAATCTCCGGTTGGGTGCATACCTCGGACCCGTCTGCCCCACGCATATTTGTCGTCGTCTGGGACTGGCGCGTAGGGTTGGCCAACCACGCCAACAACGCACTCGACCTGTCTCCCTCCGCGATAGACCGGACCGTATAGGCCTTATAATCAAAACAGCGGAGCCGTTCGACCTCCACCGCTACCCTCTCCCTCGCCTCCGCCGTTTGTGCTTGCAATTCCGGGTGTCCGGGGCGGCGAACTTCAAGCTCGCGGAGTGCCCGGTCCGCTGTGTCTAAATCAGCCAGGATGACGCGCCTCATGCCCACCTTCTTAGAGATACAGTAGCCCCTCACCACTACCTTAAAAGCGTCCCATTCTAACGCCCTAGTACTCGCGGAGCCGCCGTTGGACGCAAAATAATCCGATATTCTCTCCCCCAAGTCCGCCTTGAAGACACTGTCCTCGAGGATCTCGGGTCGCATCTTCCAGGTGGGCACCGCCGGCGTCCCAGGAAACCAGCGAAGGTCCAGTAGGAGGGGTTATGGTCCGAGATGGTCCTCGATAAGTACTCCGTTCGGACCGCTGCCGAAACCAGTTCGGGCGAACCATCTAGTCTGACATGCAGCTCATGGAGGCTCGAGAAATATGAATAATCCCTAGATGCGGGGTGATGCGCCCTCCAAATGTCCGTCAAACCCTAGCGGGTCTGCCAATCCTGACGACCCTTAGCCGTGCGACGGACCGGGGAATCGGGGAGCGGGGGATGCGAGCGGTCTATGTCCACATCCACTACAGAGTTAAAGTCTCCCCCCAACAGGAGGGGCCCGGCGAAAAAGTGGGCCAACGAGCCCGATAACCTGGAAAGGAAGGCAGTCTGGTCGACATTAGGAGCGTATACACAGCAAACGTTCAGGTCCCTCCCTCCTAGAGTGCCTGAGATGGCCACGAAACGCCCCTCTGGATCCAACACTGTCCTCGTGACCTGGAAGGGGACCCCCGCCCTGATCCATATTAGCGCCCCCCTGGCATAAGCAGAGTACGACGTGGAAAAGACCTGCCCCCGCCACCTACGCTGAAGCGCCGCCCCTTCCGCCTTGTTCAGATGAGTTTCCTGCAGCAGCGCCATTTGCACTCCCCTACGCACTAAATAAGCATGGACCTTGTGGCGCCTGGACATAGTGTGAAGCCCCCTCACGTTCCAAGTAACACATTTCAAGTTAGCAACATCAGCCATTGTCCCAGATTGTTCTTGCACAGTCCCCCCATCCGGGTCCCCACAAAGAAAAGGCATCAATCCTCCCAGCGCTGATGGCGGCCATTTTCCCCAACCAAAACCAAACCACCCAAGAACCAACCAAACCCCCCCCCACCCACCCCAGAACAGGACCCAAACTGCACCATCTAGATCCCATCCAAACCTCGTCTTTCATCAACCCCAGAACCCCCACTAATCCCACGGTCGCCACCGTAGGAAGGCCTTATGGGCCAGGTGCGGGCTGGGCGGAGGCAGTGGGCCCTCGTCGCCCAGGCCACCAGGACTATAACAAGCCCCAAACAGTGCCAAAACCTTCCGGGGCAAGAGCAGAGGCCCCCCAACCCTCTCTCCCTCTTTGTCAGCAATAAAGGACGGCAACCGCTTCCCCCCTGCCGGGCCCCCACCCAAAACAAGGCAGTACACCCCGTTACCCTTGTCCATCTAGAAGGTCCTCCACCGATTTCGGTGTGATCACCGGTGTATGGGTACTATCTGCCACTGAATCCTCCGAGTCCGATGGTGCACCCTCAGCACCCGGGTTTTCCTCCTCCTCGATGGCTTCATCCCTTGCTCCCGACAGCTCCGACAATACTTCCAGCACTCCCCTCCGTTCCGATGATGTCTCCGCAGTCGAGGGCCCTCCTGTGCGGCCGCGGCGATTCCTGACCCTCTTGGATCGCCTCCTTTGTTCCGGCTCATCTGCCTGTTGGGACGAGGAGCCAAAACCATCTTTCCCTGTCCGGTATAGTTCGAGCCAGTCACAGACCTCCTCCGGGGTGTCGAAGAACTGGGTTTTGTCATCGACAATGATGCGGAGCCTTGCAGGATATAGGAGTGAATACTGAATGCCCTCACTCCTGAGTTCACGCTTAACCGCCAGGAAGGAGAACCGCTTGCGCTGCGTCTCGTAGGTGTAATCAGGGAAGATGTTCACCTGACTGTTCGCTACTTGGAACGGGCCATTGTGCCTGGCGGCATTGAGGATTAAGTCCCTGTCCCGAAAATATAGCAACCGCGCCACCACCGGCCTCGGGGTACGTCCCTGCTGTGGGGGCCGTGCTGGGACTCTGTGGGCCCGTTCCAGAGTGTAGAAGGAGGACAGACCCTCCGGGACCACCGTGTCTCGGAGCCAGGTCTCCAAGTATCGCACCATGTCGCCATCCTCGATCTTTTCCGGCAGGCCCACCACTCGGATGTTGTTCCTCCTGTTGCGGCCTTCCGCATCCTCCGCCCTCCGTTCCAGGGTCTCAATTCGGGATAAGGCGTCCTTCATCGTCGCAGCCAAGGTTCTCTGCGCCGGCTCCAAAGTTTTCACCGTGCCCTCCACCTCCTTGACCCGGTCTGAAAGTTTGCCATGGTCCGCCCTGAGGAGGCCCAGGCTCGTCGCCACCTGAGCAATGTCCTGTTGGAGGGCCGATCTCGTGGCTTCTATCGCCTCTAGGACACGGTCGAACTGTTGCTGCATCGGCGCGCTACCAGAACTTTTGGGGTCCCCATGCTCCTCTTTGTCCTGGGCTTCAGAGTCCGAGGTGGTCTGGGTGGATCCCTTGGCTCCTCTAGGTTTCCCCATGCTTCCAGGGGCACTCCGTGAGGGTCCCGGAGTAGGCGTCTCCGTGCACAGGTGTCGAGCACGACCTTCCCGGGTGCTTGTCCTCAATTCGGGTACGGGCGACCTCCTTCTCCAGAGCCTGTGGAGACTCCGCCGCTTCGGCTCACGCCACCGCCACGGCGTTCGGGGGCACCGATGAGGGGGCGGAGACAGCCGTCGTCGAGTCGGGCAGACCCGTTCACCCACTATAACCCCGGGGTGAGGGCCACCAACTCCCTCAGATGATCCGTGGCGCCAGAGTGTCGCGCCTCCCATGAAGGTGGACTGGCCAGGAAGACGTAGCTAGTTGCGGCGTCGCGAGACGGGCCACCGCTTGGATCACAGGGCGTCCGCTCCCGGTGCCCTCCAGTGCGTGGGCACCCGTCCGGCCGTCCAACCGAGTGCAAATCCGTTGCAAAAGGTCCAATCCCGTAAATGTCCAATGTCCAGAACAGCCGGGGATGGCGAAGCCGGGCGCCAGTCGACACCCGCGGCCCCTCTTCAACTCAGTAGTTTCGACCAGGGGGACAAAGGAGTCCGGGCGCCATGTTGGGTCGCACTCCGCAACTCCGCAAACTTCGGTATTACTCCGGAACAACCCTCGTCCAAACTCCACCAGGGGCCCCGGCAGGTTGCCGTCGGCACGCTCAGCAGAATGCGGGGTCTGGGGTGCCCCGCCGCCTCCGATTTTCAGGATAATCCCGGGCTTAGTCCCGGAGCCGAGCTCTCAGGCGACCATCGCCATCGGCGCCCAAGCCACGCCCCTCGCTTCGCCACCATGCATGCCAACGTCACCCACTGTTCCAAATACCCATTCAAGTCCGTGGGTTCCCATACGTTCAACAGACACCTCCGGGCCTCTGGTCATATTTCCTCCCCCAGTACTTCTCTAAGTTTATTATGTATTGCTGCCCAATAGGTCTGTATCACTTCACAATGCCATATGATATGCATGAAGGTGCCAAGCTCTCCACATCCTCTCCTGCACTCACTGCTCATCGCACGTCCCATATGTACAAGCATAGGACCTGTAATATATGATCGATGCAGAATTTTAAGCTGCACGAGTCTGAGCCTCATCTGAATTGCGACCACTTTCAGGGAAGAGACCGCCTCTACCCAATCCTCATCGTCTAACTCCAATCCATCTGCTCCCCACGCCACTCTAACACTTCCCAACGGATCCTCCATATTATTTATAAGTTTCCTATAGATCAGGGAGATGGTCCTTTCTGGCATGTGACCATCCAGTACCCAGTCCTCAAGAGGGGAAGCCTCAGGAAGATCCGCATCCCTGGGCACGTGAGCAAGGAGAGCACGTCGAACCTGCCTGTATCGAAAGTGTTCAGTAGCATTTAAACTGTATTGTTTCTGTAAAGATTCAAATGTCAACACACCTTCCTTCCCCCATACATCCTTAATCTGGCTAATTCCGATGAGGTCCCACTTATCGAACCCTTTAGTCTTCCACAAGCTCCAAAGTTTCTCTGAACCCAACAGTGGGGTGGCCAACGTCAATCTGCCCTCCCATCTGAGACTTCTGGTAGCAGCATGCCAAACTTGTACAGTGTGTGCTGTCGGGCCTGTCAACGTGAACCTCCCGGGCCTGGCATATAAGGCTTTAAGAATATCACCACCTGGCGCCTGCCCATGATCCATGGCATAGCCTGGGTCCCCAGGGGGCCCATAGATCATGTTATTCACCGCCGCAAGATATGAGACCCAGTAATATTTTCTCAAGTCTGGGAGACAGATACCTCCATCTTACCACGGAAGGGTTAACTTGTTAAAGGCTACACGCGGCCTGCCTTCTCAAAAGAGCTGCAGCTGAAGCGCCTCAATCTCCTTAGAATAGGACAATGACACCGGATCCATTGTGTTTTGAAGCATATACAAGAACCGCGGTAAGGCCATCATCTTACATAATACCGCTCTCCCAAGTAACAAGAGAGGGAGAGCCTTCCATCGTTCCACATCCTTCTTAAAGTGGTCCAAGGGGGGCATCAGATTCTTTGCGTATCTCATCTTCTGGTCTGAGGATATATATATACCTAGATAAGTAAATCCCACCTGTTCAACCTTTATTAGGCACGATTGCGGAACCACGGGCGGAGCCCATGACAAAACGAACAATACCGACTTTGACCAGTTAATGGCAAACCTGGAATATCTGCCAAATATGGCCAGGACACCCCAAAAATTACTTAAGGACGCCCTGGGGTTAGTGAGGTATAGCAAAATGTCATCCGCATAAAGCGAGATTTTATCCTCCCTGTCAGGCGTCCACCCCTAGCCACTTATTGACCGGTCCCACCTAACCCAAGCCGCCAGAGGCTCCAGCGCCAATGAAAAGAGGAGCGGGGACAGCGGACACCCCTGCCTCGTGCCTCTTCCGAGGGAAAAATCCGCAGACTTGCAATTATTGACTATAACCCTGGTTAGGGGGAACGGCATAGAGCAATTTAACCCATCCGATAAACCCCGGACCAAAGCCCAAATTGGCCAAAACAGCAAACAAGTATGCCCATTCAACCCTATCAAATGCCATAGTGACATCCAAGGACACCAAGACAGCCGGCTCCAGTATCCTCGGGGAACCACCCAGGATCCCATGCAGTCACCGCAGGTTCAGGGCCATGTTTCGACGTGTCATAAAGCCGGATTGGTCGGGGTGTACCAGGGTCATTATGACTTTGACTAATCTAGTGGCAAGCAATTTTGCCAAAATCTTCAGCTCAGCATTGAGACGTGAGATGGGCCTATATGAGGAAGGAGATGTCTTGACCTTGCCAGTCTTGTGAATGACCACAATATTTGCCACCCGTTGGTCATATGGAAGCTGTCCTGACTCCCTACTTTCTACAAACATGGCTCGGAGAAACAGAGCGATTTTATGGGCATTCAATTTATACATTTCTATCGGAATACCATTCGGACCCGTTGATTTCCCAGATTTTATGTCTCTAATCGCCTGTGCGACTTCATCGTCCGTGAAAGTGGAGTCAAGATAGGCCCTATCGTCTTCTGAGACTCGGCATGCCGATATCCTTAAGCATTTCACCGTTGTCAGCCTCCGTAAATCCTCCATCCGAGGTATATACTTCCTTAAAATATGTAGAAAACACATCCGTAACTGCCTGCAGGTCTGTGACTCTATCGGATCCCGACACTAACCTAGAGGCCCACTCCCCATGCTCCAACCAAGCAATCAGTTTGCCAGCCTTGTTCCCCGTGCTCATAGATCCAACTCTGCAGGGCACCGTCATGGGAAATCGCTGTCTCCCTGGAGAGGTTCCGGTATTCCTCTTGTTTTAACTGCAGTGAGTGTAGGTCTCCCAGATCAGCAGACTCAGCTACACGTTTCTCTAACTGTATCACTTCCGCTTCCACCCTATTCACCTCTGCCTGGTGCTTCTTTTTCTTACCTACAACCAAGGAGAGAACTTCACCCCTCAGCACCACTTTGTACGCCTTCCACACCGACTGCGCCGAATCAACCGTACCCACGTTCTCCTGGAAATAGCGCTCTGAAATCTGGAGTATCTCCTTTCTAGTGGCCGGATCTTTCAGGTGCCATGCCGCAATAGGAGCAACCCTTCCCACCGCAGGTTACCCCACCTCGACCTTTAACCACACCGGAGAATGGTCAGAAATGCCCCAGCCAAGGTATCTTGCTTCTCTAACTGTGGCCACCAGCGCAGCCGGTATCAGTATGTAATCTAACCTGGACATGCTGTTATGCGCGGCAGACACATGGGTAAAGCATGTCTGGTGCGGGTTGCGTAACCTCCAACTATCGGTCAACGCCAGCGTTTCAAGGAAAACAGGAAGCCACCTCTGTGATGGGGGGAGAACCCCCGGCGGGTAGCGATCTACCCCTCGTCAAGTACTGCATTGAAATCCCCCCCCCCCCCCCCCCCAAACACCAATAGCCCCACGGGCAATGTCAGAAAAATGGCACTTAAGTCTCTAAAAGTATCGGACTGGAGGCCGGGTGGTACATAGATTGACAAAAATGTGACCGTCCCTGAGACACCCACATATCTTCCTCTTTGGTCTGACCAAGTGGCCTGAATATCCAGAGGAAAGGAATTCTTTGTTAGGATACCGACTCCCCTAGATCCTGACGTGAACCCAGCTTGCGCCACAAGTTTATATCCCCCTTTATGGAGGGCCATGCATCGGTTCCCAACAAGGTGTGTCTCTTGGAGCAATACAACTTCTGGGGAGTGGCGTCTAATTAGTTGATTCACCATACCCCTCTTTATCTTGGTACCCAGACCATTGACATTCCAGCTCAACACCGGTATCCCAGATCCCTGACTAGTTCATGACATTCACCCCACACCACTGGCGTCTAGCTGCAATACTGTCACCCGATGAAAAAAACAACAAACTCAAACAAACCCCCTAACAAAATACACTTCCCGGACCCTAGATCCCCCCCACCTCCCTGCACCCCTGCTTATGGCTTACGCCCATCCCCAACTGGCAGTGTGCCTGTCGCCCCTAACTCAAAATCAACTCTCTAACTAAATATAGTAACGGGGAGGAGAATCGATGAATCACACCCCCCCCAGCTCTGAGTCAAAATAATTAGGTTGTGCGGAGTCACCCTCCAGCTCACCACAGCCCCGCATCTGCATTCCAACATAACAGCAGGGAGAGCCCCTCGGTTAACCATTGTCTCGGTGTCTCAATCCCACCCTTCGTTTTCACTCAGCATCCTGTCGGTCACCTTCTCCCTCCTGACCATGTCGCTCCGAGTCAGCCGAGTGGAAGCAATCTATCCAATCCGCCGCCACCTCGGGATTATCAAAAAACCAGGTCTTCCCCCCCTTGCCTCCACTCTCAATTTCGCCGGGTACATCATTCCATATCGCAAGCCCTTGTCTCTGAGTTTTTTCTTTACCGGCAAGAAGCTTTAGCGTAGTTTCTGCACGAGCTGTGTGAAATCAGGAAAGAAGGAGAGCAAAGCGTTTTCATATTGGATGGGACCCCCCGTGCGGGCCGCCTGCAGTATCACATCCCGGTCTCTGAAATTCAGGACTCTTGCTATCATCGGGCGGGGGGCGGGGGGCACAAGGCTTGGGCCTGCCCCCGGGCACTCTATATGCACGCTCAACAGTGAAAAACTTCCCTAGTCCCTTAGGTTTAAGATGGTTGAGAATAATATCTGAGAATAATATCTCAACACTGTGCGTAAAGCACCCTCCTGTGAAGACTTTGCTGCTTTCTTTATCCAAATAACTGACAACATAAAAAGCCCCAGTGCCTAGCACCCACTGAACCAAAAAACAATGCTACATGGTCAACCTTTGGCACATACTCGGAAGAAGAAATTGGCAAACTGCTCAGCACCGTGAAACCATCCAATCACCTCACGGACCCCCTTCCTGCTACCGCAGTAAAAGACTTTACCCCTTTGCTTCTCCCTCTCTGGACTAAAATTATCAACAGCTCTCTTCAACAAGGAAGCATACCTGACTCCCTTAAAGTTGGTCAAGTCACACCTCTACTAAAGAAACCCACAGCCGACCCCTCTGATCTCAACAACTACCGTCCCATTACCAATATTCCGACTCTCGCCAAACTGCTGGAAAAATGCGCACAACTACAATTGACTAAACACATTGAACAATTTGATCTCCTCAACCCTCACTAGTCAGGCTTCCGAGCAGGACACAGTACAGAAACTGCTATGACTCACATAATTGACGACGCACTTCAAATGCTAGACCAAAATTACACCTGCCTCCTCATCCTTCTTGATCTCTCTTCAGCATTCGACACCGTTAAACATGAGAATTTACTAGAACTACTAAACACAAGAATGGGTTTATCTGGAACTGTTCTCAAGTGGTTCACTTCCTTTCTTCACAACAGGTCGCAGAAATTCAAGAGCAACAACCTGATGTCCTCGCCAATACCTGTAACGCTAGGCGTCCCCCGAGGTTCCTCTCTATCCCCAACTCTGTTCAACCTAGTCATGGAACCTCTCACCACCTTGCTACAAGCATCCAATGTACACTTTCACATGTACGCCGATGACACCCAACTTTATCTCAAATTACAATCCCCCAATGACATCTTGCTCCTGAACTCAACAATCAGATGCACCCAATCCTGGCTTGCCGATAATCACCTCAAACTCAATGCCCTGAAAACAGAGTTCCTTCTGATCTCACCTCCAGCGAAGATCTCCACCACTCAAATTTGGCTTAAACACCTAACCGCACTCAATGTCCACTCAGCACTCAGCAAAATCTTTAGGCATAACACTCAACACCAATCGCAACATGCAGCAACATATCAGCAAGGCAACTAAGGGAGCGAACTTCCAGTTCAATACTCTGAGGAAACTTAAACCCTTCCTCCCAGCCAAAGACTTCCAAACCGCAGTATAAGCACTAGTCATCCCTCGAATTGAATACGGTAGCACCGCCCTCTGCGGACTCCCCCTAACTACAACCGCACCACTAAGAGCTTCTCTAAACGCTGCAGTGAGACTCATCACTGGGTCAAAAAAGCACTCCCATATTACCCCTGACTTGAAATCCCTGAATTGGCTGCCTTTTGAAGCCAGAATACATCTGAAAATCGCCTGCATGACACACAAGGCGGTACACCTAAACTCACCCGGCTACCTCGCTCAGAAACTGACAATCTCTGGCGGAACCAGAAACACTAGAGGCACAAACAATCTTCTGCTGAAACCTCGAAGATTCCGGAAGGAAAAAACATATAAGCGCTCCTTCTCAGGAATGGAGCCTAGGATCTGGAACTCACTCCCTCCCGAAACCAGGCTTATCTCTTCCACTACACTCTTTAAAAAAGAAGTAAAAGCTATCCTCATGGCTAAATACACTTGAACCAGTATCTCGAACTCTGTTAATACTCTGCACCGATCTGTACTACATGTTTGACCCCTTTGCTTATTTGTATGAGTTGTCTCATTACTCACATGATTGGCTTTGCAGTCACCTATCTGTACTGTTTGATCTATTGATTTATTTGTCTGACTATGCTCCCTCATGTACCCCTCTATGTAACCTATTTGTACTGTTTGATCTATTGATTTATTTGTATGACTATGCTCCCTCATGTACCCCTCTATGTAAAGCGCTCTGATATCTGCAAAGATCTTGTCCGCGCTATACAAAACTTTTAAAATAAATAAAAATAAAAATAAATTTAAAATAAAATGAACAGGTCTGGGGCTGGATTCTCCGCTTTCTCAGGAATCCCAAGGATGCGTATGTTGTTACGTCTGACCCTCCCCTCAAATTCGTCTAGTTTCTTTTTTTTGTTTTGTTTTTTTTTTTGGAGTTCAACTCTGCTTTATTGTGTAATTGGAGACATGTCACACAGCTTGTCATGCCCACAACCCGGAGGCCGGCAGCAATAAAAAAACGGAAATGTACACAGCCTTATTGCCGGCATCCCGGAGGCCCGGCGGCATTAGGTAACAGGAATGAAGTAGGGGAAATTCGTCTAGTTTCTTATCTGACAGGGCCCGAGAGGCTTTAAAATCACGTATCTCCCGCTGAATCGGCGTCATGTCGACCATTAGGCTGGTAGTCTTTATGTCCAACGATTTGACCTTTTTGTTTGCTTTTGTGAGTTCCGCTCAGATAAGATTTACTTTGATTGTTACTGTGTCAAGTTTATTATCGAGAGACTCAATTTTCTGTCCCAGTGAAGCACGGACCCCCTCGATAGCTGCCATTACATCCAACAGCGTCAGTTCCACAGGTGTGTCCGATGAGTCTCCGCCTGCCATTTGGGACCTTTTCACCTCCACCGGCGACCCCTTAGGCATAGTGTATCTGTCCAGTTTATTGGACTGGACCTGATTAGGACCTCTAAAAGATGATCTGGGGATAGTTTTATCCGGGTCCCCCCTGGCCGCCATCCTAGTTGTTTCCCGATGGGAAGCGTCTCCACCTCTCCGCCTGGCCTCTTGGGCAACAGTTTATAACAGATCTTGCATTCGGAATCACCTTCTCACTCTGCGTGACCTCCGCCTGCAGCCAACCTGGCCAGAGCAGGTGGTCCACAGGAAATACCCACCCCCAGTCCGAGAGCTGGACAACAGAACCACCACGCAAAGAGCGCCCAGACGGATCGCGGCCCCAGCAGTGTATGACTCCCTGTGGTTTATGATGTACTGGGATATCTACTCGCGCCTCACAGGGCCCAGTGATCCAAATAGGCAGACATGCGGCCGTCTCCCGATCAGGCAAGGCATCACAGAAATGTCCACAGCGTCGGTGGGTGCGCCGTGCGGGTATTCGCAGGGGTCATTCGAGACAATCAGGGCTTCAAGACCACCGGGGGCCCCTGAGGAAATGACAGTGGGTATTGCCGATGCAGCCCGTATCCCCCAGATCATGCAGCATGGGCCGGGCAACAACCGCTCCGGCCGGCTCCACTGCTGCTTCCAGTAGCTCCACTCACAGTACAGGGGGAGTCTCTGCACCCCCACCTTTGCCGGATGTGTCTCTCTCCCAGGCGACTCTCGCAGCGGACCCACAGTGCCCCGGTCGCCAGCCACTGCGCCTCTCGACACTGTACGGACCCTGGGGCGATGCTCTCCACCAGCTTGGCTCCGGTCCCTGTCACCACCACGGGACCGGAGTCTCATAAATGTCGAGGCCAATGCTGCGGCCCGCAACCACCAGGATACTCAATACAGGTGGGCGGGGGCGGATGACAGTCCCTGCACCCCCGATCCAGCAGATCGCACCTGTCCAGCTCCAACAACTCCAGACACCCCCGGACAACGAACAGCTCCCCGGCCACCGGCAAAGATGCTATAATGCACTTCCCGATCCCTCGGGTGCAGCTCTCAGTTAATCAGACTCCGGTCCCACGAAGCACCACGGGACCGGAGACACGAGTCGGCCCTCACTGCAGTCAGCATTTGGCTGCTCTGAGCAGCTCGTATGTCCACTTCCCGAAGTATCAGGTCCGACCTGGCACCTCCGTCCGCTGATGCCGCTGTTGACCAACTCTGTCCTTGCCTCTGAAATCACCTGGGTCCCCGGGCTCCTCAGCGCCACAGGCCGCAACTCTGACGCAGCACAACTCCGGTCCCCGTTATCACAGCAGGACTGGAAGAACAGCCGGACCTCCAGCAGCGCCGCAGCATGATGGCTGCGTCTGCCACCACTAGGATTTCGGACAGGATTAGCGAGCGGGGGGGGCTAGCTACGTGGAGCCGAGGTCCTAAGCGGCCATCATGCTCAACACGTAGCTCCTCCTCCCTTTTGTTTCTTTTTTAAGAAGGGGGGCTGTGTGGCCCCCCTTCCTTTTCTATCTTATGGGCCCTGGGGACCCCATTCCCCAGGGCCTGACCCCTTTTAAAAAAAGTTTTTAAAAATGGAAGGGGGCCGCATGACCTCCCTCCCGAGGCCATATTTGGCCCCGGGGACCTCATCCCCCCGGGGCATGGCCATTGTTTTTATTTTTTTTAATTATTTGGAGGGAGCTGTGTGGCCCTCCTCCTCAGGCCATTTATGGCCCCGGGGACCGCATCCCCCGGGGGCCAGCCCTTGCAGTTTTTTTTATAACATTTATTTATTACTATGGGGGAGGGGTCCGTGTGGCCCCCCTCCCTGGCCATTTATGGCCCCAGGAACCTCATCCCCCGGGGCCTGGCCACTTTGTTGGGGACCGTGGGGGGTCCCCAATCCCCCCACGGTCCCGCCGGCTCCCTGCCTCCTGCGGGAGCCAGCATTGCTTTTCAACATGGGGAACTGCTAAGATGCAGCTCCCCGTGTGGAAAAGCAATCTGCTTTGGTTTTTGGAAGAGAGAGCAGGGTTCCCTGCTCTCTCTTCCAAAAACCCAAACCAGAGTTTGCTATGACAGGGCGAGAGCCGCACGGCTTCCGCCCTGCCATAGCAAACAGCAGTGTCCCGAGAGTGGGCACCCCGAGACACAGCAGGAGCCGGCCCTGGGGGGTGGTACAAAAGGGGGTGGTGATGGACGGGGTGGCAGAGTGGGCTAAAGAACAGTGATGGATTAAACCCAGATCTCTTGACTGGGTGTGAGTGTTTGATTGATTCAGATGCTCCGTCCATCACCACCCCCTTTTTGGCCCTGGGGGGTGGTTGTCCCCAGGGCCATCATTCTCCAGGAGGGGGCCGCGCAGCCCCCCTCCCATCAACAAAGCCCCGGGGGGTGGTGGTCCCTGGGGCTCGGGGGTCTGTTAAGGACCCCCATATTTAAATATTAGTGCCCCGGGGAGGTGGTGGTTTCTGGGCGTGTGGGTGGTGCGAGCCCCCCACACACAGGTATTTGTATTAAAAAAAAAGCCCCGGGGTGCATTCCCCAAGGCAGCAGGGGCCCATGTGGCCCTTGCTAATTAATGAATAAAAGCCCCGGGGGTGGCGGACCCTGGGGCTCGGGGGGGGGGCTTCCAAGGCCCCCCCACACATTTAGAAAACAAGCCTGGGGCGGGTGGCAGTCCCCGGGGCTGCGGGGGGACATGTCCCCCGCAAATATTGTTGCAAAGCCCAGGGGGGTGGCGGTCCCCAGGGCAGTGTGGGGGGATTGGGGGACCCACACATTTTTTTTACTGCCCCATGGACTTTCACCCACCCGGGGGCTAATTAATAACGAAGCGCGGGAGCCCGTGCTTAGTTTTCTTTATTTTCGGGGCCGGATCCTTTGTGCATCTTGTTGATTAAAAAAAAAAAGCTTTTTTTTGGCCCTGGGGGTCTTTGTGGGACCCCCTGAAAAGGCCTAGGGGGTCAGGGTGTTTCTACCCTGCCCCCTTTTCTTGTTTTGCATATTTAATTTTCTCTTTTCTTGTGCATTGGTTCCACCGAGGCAAAAGATGGATGCCAATACTTCCTGGTTTGAAGTGTTGACAGCCAATAGAATACAGCTCGTGATCAGCAGGGTTCGCGGATCCTCCGTGCCTCTCTATATCAATATTTTTATTTTTTGATTTTCTCAGCAACTACTGAATGGATGTACACCATTTAACAAAAACTGTTGAACCAAGGGCTACCTTTTTGCCAAGTGTACCCCAAGTGTTAGAGCCTCCAGAGATAATTTTTCTAAAATAATGTCAGCTGTGTCTGGCATGGTTTGTGAGCATCCCTCAGACCAAGTCTCTCTTAATGGCATCACTGTAACCATAATGATGGACTTTGGGCCGAGACTCTATTTACTTTCTGATCAAGATTATGCCAAATGTTTCCAGGGAAAGGTTGGCCTGGAAGATGCTGATGTCAAGTCTTACAGGTATGGTGGGAAAACTTTTTAGTTGGTTGGCTATTTCAATTCTTGCCTGCTTCAGAAATTGTAAGGAATCTATGTAGATCCTAATGTTGAACCTCTGTTTCAAATCAGTAAAATTAATACTTGGGCTATAACATTTACCAACCCCACAACTGATTCTGAGCATGATTTCTCTGAGGTTTTCTCTAACAAAGTTGGGTATCTGAAGGAGTATGACCACCACATTCATCTAAAATAGAGTTCTTTATCTGTGTTGTAAATGTAAATGTATTTGAGCTTGTATAGCGCACAGCTACCCGCAGTGGGTTTCCCGGCGCTTGCTTAGGGAACCCGTCCTGGTATTCCCCTGTGAGATAACCCCGGCAGGGTATCCACAAGGTGAAAGCCAGGCATCCCGCCGCGAGGGGCCGTTGTGGAGATTAAGCAAGCTATTGCCCAGAGTCGCAGAGTGTGAACCCATGAGTCGAGAAGGCACCGGAGCGAGAATTATCGAGTCCTTGGAATTTTTGTTGTGTAAAGTCAGGAACATTTGCAGCGGTTAAGTTGGAAATAGAACATTTGAGTGCAGAGGGAAAGATTGAAAGTATGGAAGCTTTTGAATGGCTTGCTCTCATTGTAGTAGCTACCAAGAGCTCAGAAGATATTAGGTTGTGCATTGACCTAAACGAAAACAAATGAGAGTTAGGACCTTGAACGGGCCATCCTTGTCCCTTGGTAAGTATTGGAAAACAACGTGGACGGACCAGACTAGCAGATTGTCCAGCACTGTAGTGCCTGGCACCACAAGGGTTTGTTAAGAGAACCCTCACATACCAACCTAGTTGGTGTCATGCTTCATCATCGGGTTCCCAGCTGAGTAGCCGAATCCTACTTAGCTGTGCTGCGACACCTGATTACAGTGGAGCTGTTTTTTTATTGTGAGTGTGATGAAAGGGTGGATTAAAAATACATCTGGTACTCTAACAGATAGTTACTTTATTCCCAGTGGTCCAGGGTATATTTAAAACAATGAATGGATAAAGTTATAAAGACTTAATTGTGTCTTAGTTATCTGCCGGTCATCGTGTTTCAGCCCTTGGTCAATATTGTGGGGCTTTCTTCAGGATCTCTCTCACACAGAATTAAATAGTGAAAGTGATAAAAGTGAAAATTGAAAAAAGTGAAATTTGAGTGGTCACAAACAAACAAAAACAGCTTCACAGGTTGGGAGGTCCATTAAACAGAGTAGGGTTCAGGCAAGAACCCCATGGAACGCCCTTGTCCAGAATTGTCTTGCAAGAGGAATATGGGCCCAGGATGAGTCTGAGGTCTATCTTTCACAAAATGATGGAGCCATTTGAGTATGCTGATCTCTCACAGCCTTTCCAGCATCTTCGTGCGAGAGACTGTATCAAAGGATGCAGATCGATCTAATAGCACAATCATTACTGGGTTACCTGCGTCCAGCCCAAGGCGCAGGGAGTCAGTAACGTCCAGAAGCACTGTTTCCGTGCTATGGTCTGGTCGGAACTCAGATAGGGAGGACTCTAGGAAATGCAGTGCCTCCAAAAATTCTGCATAGGAACTGCTGTGTGATGTATCTTTAATGCAAGACTTCACATCGCAGCCCGCAGCTTTCTCAGAACTGCTGCTGCACAACATATCCTTGTTGCAGGTCTTCCTATTGCAAGCCCCTCGTTGATGGCATCCTCGACGGTGCAGGACTTCGCAGGCTCTCAGTACCATTGCTTTGCGATAAATCTACACACCAAGACCTCCCAGCGCGTCGGCTGCGCGATGCACCTTCGGCGAGGGATCTTGCAACGCTCCGCCACCAGAATTTAAGGTATTTCTGTTCTGCGGGTCTAACATGGTCCCTTTAGCCAACCTGTGCTCCATCGTGGTCGGTCTGAACTTATGACTTTGTCTTGGTTCGGCACAACCAGATATAAAGTTGACGCTTTGTGCTTCAAAGCACTATTTTAACTGAAATCTTTAAAACTGAATATCTCTGGTTCTACTGATTGGTGTTTTGGTGTCAAATAATTTATAACATTTTACTCTATTGTTATAAAATGGTGTGGGATTTTTCTTGTGTTGTGTTTTCACTTTAATACTGTTTGAAGTGCTGCACAAATACTTTACATATTGCCTCTACATTAACGATGACAGCATTTTGCCAAGCTACCAGAGGGTTAAGTACAAATTAATTTGGGGTTTGCATGTTTTTCACCCTGACAGAGGTTGTGGTAACTGCTTGAGTAGGGTTTCACTCGCCTCAACCAGCCACCCAATTTCCAACAGAAAAGCTTACAGTTTTACAGATTTGGTTTCATCAAGATGGCGTTTAGGTGTATCTTACTTTTGTCATGAATTCAGAATGTTAGTACTCTTGTTGATCATTAGAACTTTGTGGTAAAGCCATTACTATAGAGTTAACTGACAGGCGGCTGCTGGTGTTTCACTCTTCAGGTTAGAATGTTTTACTAAAATGGATTTGAGGGGGCGTGGCCTGAGGCGTCATGATGGCGGTCGCACTCTAAGAGTGCTCTGGACCCCCCGTCCGTCATCCGCCCAGCATCCGCCTGTTAAAGTTGCCATCGACTCGCAGCCCCGGTGGTACCGACTCCCCTGCATCACCCGGTGTCCCGGACCGCTTCCCCGGGACCTGGCGGTGCCTCCGCCGGCCTGATCCTTCCTGGCCGCGCGGTTTCCAAAATGGCGGCCCCCATCTGAGCTGGCGAGGCGGCCTGGTCTTGGGAGCTCCGACCGGTGCTTCCCGACGGCCCGCCTGGCTCCCCGCCCCTGTCGGGCGGGTGGAGCCGCTGCTGTGACCTGCTCCCCACTGGGCCCCCCCACTGGATGACAGAGGCCTTCCAGAGGCTGCGGTGTTTGCCCTGCTTGGTGCTGGGGGACGAGGAGCGGCATCGGCGGCCTGAGATGCCTGAGGCGGCCCCCCAATGACATCAGGTTCGGGCTGCTGCAAGGGCGAGTGGCTCCCGTGGGGCCGCCCCTGGGCCTGGCGCGGCATTGCCGCACCAGCGGAACCTGCTCCAGAGTCCCACGGAGGCCGGTGGCTGTTGGGGCCCCGGAGGTGAGGAGGGGATCGAAACGGGGCAGGGGGCTCCCCATTGGGCCTCGCCTGTGTGCGGCTTGTGCAGGCTGGGAGGTCGGGGAGCACCGGGCGCGCTAGCTCCAATGCGGCCCCCCTCATTGTCTTCCTGCCTGTAGCCGCGAGGACGGACGGTGGAGCCCGTGGGGCCGGCCCCGCACTAGCCGCTGCATCGCCGCAACACTGGACCCTGCCACGACCTGAGGTGACCCGGGGCTGCTGCGAGCCTCCAGGGGCGAGAGAGGGATTGGGAGAAGGCAGGGGGCTCCCCTTCGGCCTCGCCCGCGAGCTCCTTGAGCGGGCTGGGAGTCCTGGGAGCCCCGAAGTATATTGCTTGTAGAGGCCACCCCCCGCCGGGTCACTGACTGGTCCCCCCGGTGCCTCCACCGGCACCCTTGGACTCTTGTGGGGGTATCGGACTGGCGGAGTATCTGACCGTCTGGGCGCCTGCCCCCCCCAGGCCTGTTTACCGCGAATTGGGGGACCCACAGGGCACTGCGATCTTTCACTGCGGCCATTACCGGAACTCTTGTCCAGCACCAGGGGCCCAGGTGGTGTGGGGACTGTGGCGGGCGCATTCGCCCGCGGGTTGCCTCTTTGGGGCCCTGCTCTGCCTGGTTGGGGGTTGGCCGATTCTGCTGGCTGCTGGCGCCCTACCTTGCAAGATCGCTGGAAGGCCCTCCGACCACTCTAACTGTCGCCGTACGAGGACTGGGGCCTCCCCCCCCGGTCTCCTTGCCCCCTGGACCTTGCCGCCTGCGCCGTGGGGGGAGACCTGGAGGACGGTGGCCTGTGACAGAGCTGTAACTCCCCCACCAGACCCGAAGACTTCAGACCCCCTGAGACACTGTGAGGTCTGACCCTCTGGAGTGGGCCCTTGGGACGGAATCACTCCCCATGTGCCGCCATCCGGATCGCTGCGACCATGGGCAGGGGAAAGACCACACAAACTCCGGTTCCCCGACCCAGATGCGAATGGACCAGTTCACTAAACCAGACCACGAATCCGGCGCCGGCCCCCCACCTCTGCAGGGGGCTGAGGGAGGTGACCTGTCCACAATCCTCCAAGCGATCAGTGCGTCCCAGGCCTCCGTGGAAAGCAAAATTGGGGAGGTGAAGGTGGTTGTGGCCCTCCTCCGACAAGACCTCTCAAACGTCACGGCGCGAATCACAGCGGTGGAATTCTGTATTACCACGGCGGAGGACGACCTGACCACCCTCAAAACCCAGGTGGCCCGTCTTCAGACGCTGATGTCGGAGCTCCACAACAGGGCAGAGGACGCCGAAAACCGGGCGTGCCGAAACAACTTGCGCCTCCAGGGATTTCCGGAGGGAGTGGAGAAGGGCTCCACCGCCAAGGCCTAGTTCCACTCCTGGATGCCTGCAGAGAAGCTCTCCCCCTGGTTTGCGATAGAACAAGCCCACTGCTCACTTGCGCCCAAGCCGCCTCCTGGGGCCCCGGCCCGACCCATCATCCTTCGTATATTCAACTTCCGGGACAGGGACGCCATCTTGGGGGCTGCCAGGGACCTGGGCCCCCTGCTCTTTCAGAACTCTAAAATAATGGTTTTCCTGGACTACTCCAGAGAGGTCCCATCCCAGCGCAGGTCCTACGATGAAGTCAAACAAAAGCTCAGGGCGATGGGACTGCGATATGGCCTCCTCTTCCCGGCTCGCCTCAAGGTTTTCTTGCAGGATAAGACCTTCTTCTTCGATAGCCCGCAGGCGGCAGAAACGAGCCCCATCTCGTACCCGGAGACCTCCAACCCACCTGAACCATGACGCGCCTAGATCACGGCAACGCCGCACCGGCTCCCGTAGGAGGGGCCGCCATCAGGGAGGGGCCTCTCAGTCGCCGGGGGGGGTCCCGGCGGCCCCAGTCTCTGCTCACGGACCCGGCTGCTCCCCCTTCTGATGCCCCCTCCTCCCTGGTTGTCATCAAGGGACCCCGGAGTTGGGTGCGGGCCTGCGAAAGGCAAGATCGAACTCAAACTTATCTGGCAGCCGTGTGATCCGTGGAACCTCAGATGATTTGGAGGTCTGAACCAACTTACCTGGTGTCCGATCTTCGTTGGCCGGGTCTGACATTCCGGCTACGTTCGGGCCAGCCATCCGGGTCTTGCTCGCCGCCTGGAGGATCTGGCCGCTCATGGCGGTCCCCCGTGGGGGAAGGGCCCTGAACTGTCTAGGCTCACACAGTCACTGTTCCTGCCCTGACATCTCTTCCTACTCACCCCACATCCTTTCTGTCATCTGCGTGACTGTTGCTGGTATCCTAAACTACACCCATCTTTGACGCTCTTGTGTTTAAAGCTGTTAGCATTTATCCTGTGATATGGAGGGGGGATCCTTCTTAGCAAACTCTTAACCGGTGCTACAGCTCCCTACTAACCGTTTTAGTTTAGTATCTTCCCCCTAGCAAGGGGTCCTGTTGACTGTTTGAAATTTGGGGCGACAGATGCTACCTGTTGTGAAGTGTAGGGTGGGGGGAGTTGCGGGGTACAGGGTGGGAAGAGTCAGTTGACTCTCACTGACTTGTTGTTTTTAGCCGCCTACGGGCCGCTTTTTAGTTCAGCTCTGTTTAGCCGCTCCTCGGTCTTTGTTGGTGCTAACTGCGGGTGGCTGGTTGCAGCTCTCCTTACTGCTGAAATGTGGCGGGTGGGTCCACGCATGACACGCATCTCCTGTTGCCCAAAACTTTATTTTTTTCGGCCGACTACGGGCTGCCACGGGGGATGACCGCGGGCGGTCGCCCCCCCCTCCCTGGCTCCCTGCTCGGGCCTTCAATGCCCCATATCTGCTCACTGCCCTTGATTGGCTCCTCCTGCCTCTGCGCGGCGAAGTTAGCCCTCTCTCCCTGGGTGCGCTTCCCGGCGATCCATGGTCCCCCTACATCTTCTCCTCCCCTGATGGCGTACACGCTGATTAGACCTCTCCACATTCTTTCTTGGAATGCTAATGGTATGCTGGACCGTATTAAGCGCGCGGCCGTCCTCCGGGCGGCCCACCGCCACGCTGCGGATGTCCTTCTCCAAGAAACCCACCTCTTAGGCACACAATGAAACTTCCTGGCCTAGTATGGCTTCGCGATGGTATGGCACTCTGGGTTCATGCGCGGGTCCAGAGGAGTAGCAATCCTGCTTAGGAGAGGCCTCACCTTTACCTTGACCAAGGACTGCACCGACCCACAGGGGCGTTATGTGGCGATATCAGGCATGAGGGAGGGTTGCCCTCTAAGTATCCTGAATCTCTACATCCAGCCTGCCCTCCTGCCCCCGACGCTTCAATGCCTTACACAGATTTTCTCCTCCCTTCCGCACGGCCTCACAGTGGTTGGAGGTGATTTCAACGCTGTCATGCAGCCCCAACACGACTCGAACGGGACTCCGTCCGTGGTCCGGATTTCCTCTGCTGCTACTCTGTCGAGCTGGGCCTCGGCTCTGGGGCTCTGCGACATATAGAGGGTTTGAAATCCCTGTATGGCACAGTACACTCACACATCGGCCTCCTACCATACCCACTCCCGTATCGACCTTCTCCTGCTTCCGGCCACCGACTGCCACCTGGTCTCAGGTGAGGCTATACTGCCCAGGGGCCTGTCCGACCATTCCCCATCTCTCTCAGACTTGGCTCTTCACAGACGGGCCCGCGAATGGTCTGGCGTCTCAACGCTTGGTTCCTAAAGGACCCCCAACTGGTGGACACACTAGGACAAGAACTAAGCCATTACTTCTCTACCAATGAGGGGTCAGTCCCCTCGTCGGGAAGCCTATGGGAAGCTGGCAAGGCAGTGATTCGCGGGGTGGCGAGGGAGCTGGTGCATGCCAAACGGGCGGACCAGTTGGCCCGACTCGCGGCGTTGGAGTCCCGGACCGTGCGATTGGAGGCAGAGCAAACCTCTGCTGGGCACGCAGACCCCACCCGACAGCTGATGCTGGTTCGGGAGGAAATCCGACAGGTCTCACTGCACTCGGCCCAAATGTTGTGGCGATCGTCGGTGGCGCGGGTGTATGGCTGGGGGGACAAAAATGGCAAACTCCTTCATAATCTGGTCTCCTATCCCAAAGTTCACCGCATCATTCCTGAGGTTCGCGCACAAGACGGTACCCTCCAGGTAACCTCCGCGGCCATAGCCGGAACCTTTGCAAGTTTCTATACGTGCCTATACACGGCGCGACCACCGGATGCGTCCCTGACCGCCCTGCTAGATGGGTCCGGTGCCCGTCTCCCCTCTCTCACTCCTGAGTCTGCGGAGGCCCTGGAGCGCCTTTCGCCCTGGACGAGGTCCTGGAGGCCATCCCCCTTCTCCACCCCGACAAGACGCCTGTCCCGGACGGATACCCACAGGAGTACTATGCTGCCTTTTGAGATCTCCTGGCTCCCCGACTTTTGGCCCTCTTCCGGCATGTGGCGGAGAATGGCTCCTTCCCCCCTGCGTCGGACCTGGCCACGATAGTGGTCATTCCCAAGACCCAGCCGCCCTCCACGAGCTGCGCAGATTACCGCCCAATTTCGTTCATTAATACCAAGATCAAGCTCTTCGCCACAATACTAGCCCAGAGGCTTAAGCCCCACCACCAGGACCTGGTACATCTGACCAGTGCGGGTTCATGCCTGCCAGGGGCACCCGCCACTGCATCCGCTGCCTTCTCCTTGCCTTGGCCCACTGTGCCCGCCTGTCCCCATGCCTGGCCCTCCTTTTCCTCAACTTCGAAAAGGCCTTCGATACGGTAAACTGGGAATACCTGTAAGACGTGCTGGAGGAGATGGGCTTCGGCCCGATTTTTCGCCGCCCTATCAGGGTCCTTTACGCCAACCCTAGGGCCCGAGTGCTCGTCAATGGGATGCTCTCCGAGGCCTTCCCGATCAGCAGAGGCACGCGCCAGTGTTGCCCCCTTTCCCCACTCCTATTTGCGCTAGCGATGGAGCCCCTGGCAACGCTCATCCGGCGGGACCCCCTCGTCCAGGGGTGGGCCTGGAACAGAAGTCACATAGACAAAATAGCCCTCTACGCTGACTACGCACTCCTGTACGTGGCGGACCCGGCGGGCTCAGGCCCCAGGTGCTTGCGCATCCTTGCTGACTTTGAGGGGGTTTCCGGGCTTCTGTAAAATGTGAGCCCATATCAGTATCGATGCCCGGGCTGCTGGCGCAAGTCGCCTCTTAGTTCTCATTCTGAATAGTTACCAAATAAAGAGACGGGCGCTGGAAGCTGGAATCACAAGAACAGAGTTTTATTTCTCATGAGGAGAGCCTGTCATTTCGGACACGAAACACGGTGTCTTTCGGGAGGTGCTCTAACAAAGTGAGCTGAGATACCGTCTTTTATACTTTACAAAACACTTGGCATTACAATCAGGACATTGTGACACAAAGAAAAGACATCCCCATAATCCTCGTGTCAATCCTACCCCACATATGTTTACAATAGAGACCCTTGAACTGCCGATAAGAGAAGGGACAATGACGCAGCTGAGTGTTCCGCTGATTATTAGGATATGTGCGCCTGATCGTAGCCCAGGGGGTGGGGTGACCAGGATCAATAGTGGGTCCTTTGAAGAAGAGTGACTCCATACAATAAGTAGTAAACATTATCTCCTGGCTTAGGCGATGACCTCAGACATGTGTGGACAGTCAGTCGCGGAGGGAGGGTTTACTAACAGAGGGGTTACTCATGAAAGGGAAGGAGGTGCTGGCCAGGCGCGGCCGTGACTCCCAAGGACAGGGTCTTGCAGAAGAAGAAGGTTTATGACTTGCCCGTGTGAGGGAGAAGGGGAGGGGGGAAGCCAGGGTGTGCACAGGGACAGAGTCGCACAGAGAGAGGTCTTATGACCCGTACATGAGAGAGCGGGGGCAGTCAGGTGCAGCTGGGGAGGGCTGTGTCAGCTGAGGCGAAGGATGCCTCTTCAAGAGGAAATGGGGGGTTTGCTCGGGTCAAGCAGAAGGGTTGCCTTTCAGGGCAGGGTCGCGCAGGGGGAGAGGGTTTCATGGTCTATGCGTGTGAGAGAGGGGGGGGGTTTCAAATACGCGCAGAAGGGAAGCCGGTGATTCTAATGAGCGGGCAAAAGGCCAGAGTGCCTAAAATGGCTGTCATGTACACGTGGGCACGGGCTTTTACTGGCGGAGTGATGCGGTCAATATCTTATGGTATTCATGGTGCTTACAGGGAGAGGAGTGAAAAAGGGCAAATGAACACTGCTTATATACATCACTTTTCCTAATTTTCCACAGTCGCCCCTTTTTACATAACAGAGTTCATTTTTGTAATTGATGGGGGTACATATAAACAGGCGCGGTTGAAGAATTAGCATTTGTCAATACTAACATTTGGCATATAATCATGGACAGTTGATGTGATGGGCAGAATGCAGCACATAGGAAATTGCATTTGTCGAGTTCCTAACATTCAAACGCACTACACAGCATAAATGTTTCTGACTTAAAAATGTGACCAATGAACATTTTGACCAAGTAGTTGAGGGCGGAATTCAGTTCAATACACAAGATCTTTTCGTCCCAGTGTCTTTTTAGCAGTGGGCCATCACTGGTAGGCTCTAGTCCGTGTCCTTCAGTTGGCGCTGTTGAGCACCGGCGGTGGAGCTATAGGTCCAGCTCGGATCTATCCTTACGCGTTGCAGGGTGCGGTCAGTCCTCTGCTGTTAGACCACAGTCCTGTTCCCTAACCAATCCTTTTAGTGGCGCCTTATGCTCGGCACCCATATTCCTGCGGCGTACCCCATTTCCACCTGGATGCTGTTCTTCCTTTCGACAAGAAGTCATGTGGAAAAGAGTGTGTGTGGTTTCGATAGTCGATGGGAGTGAGAGGGCGGAGTGGGGGCAGATTTTCCTGGGACACACCAAAGGGACCAAGGGAGCAAATGATAACAAGCAAGCAAGCCCATCAACCGGGCTTGAAGAGGGGGGGGGGGGTGGAAGCTTCAGGCACGTGTGGGTAGGCGGACAGAGGGCTTCAGGGCAGCCTTTCATCCTTTCGTTTACCACATTGGAGAGTGCTGCCTCGTCCCGTATTCCTGTCGTGCTGGGGCTCCACCTTTGGTCGAGGTCGCATGTGTCCCATGATCTGCGGCCAGGCTGTGTGTCACGTCCGACCCTTCTCCTCCGGTGATCGTATATCTTTGAAATAGGTACAAAACAAGCTTTAGAGAACTGGTCAGGGGAAGACATTTATGCATGTGAATTCTTCCCTCAATACTACGCACTTGGGAGATACGCTCATCGGTCACAGTCAGAGGTTCATTACCAAGCAGAGCATATGTCAGCATTCCTACTGAGTTCATGCCAAGTTTTATTCATCGTCTATACATGTCACATTTTTTTTTTTTTTTTTTTAAACTCTTTATTCGTGACTGTTACAGGATGTCTTACATTTCTGTACATTTTCTTATCGTAACATACATCAGTCTTTTCCATTTTCAAACCCAGAAGCTTGTGGGATCAGTGCATTTCAGTTTCAAATTGCTTATCAGAGCATCCCCAGGATGGTTCCCATATGTACTCCGTACCCTCCAGGATTGTGTCCGTCGTAAGTAGCATACCCCAACTGTCCCCTCCTCCCCAACCGCCCGCCCACCCCCTGTCTCCTGGTCGTCCTCACTCGTACACTCCACATCCCGGGTCAAGGTGGCACTATGTGTGTCTGAAGTGGTAAAAGCCGTAGGTCTGGTCTAGCCGATGTGAGTCACATTGGTGCCCTGTAGGCCTCGTCCCCCTCCCGCCATCTTTGCGAGTTCATCCCACCGGGCCTCCCGAGCAGTCCAGGTCTATCTCCTCCAGGTCTACCATCATTAAGTCCCAATCCTGAGCTATAGGATATTTGCGCAGGCCCTTGCTCTCCTCGTCTCGCAGCGCCGCGGATTCTGCCTTGCCCCACTTCAGCAAGTCGCTGCGCCACGTTTCTATCTGCGGGGCCCTGGGTGACTTCCATCTCATGGTGAGCACCCTGATCGCCAGCACCAGTGCCAGGTCCGTAAACCTCAGCTGTGCCTTGCATGTCTTGGGCCGCTTTCTATTCCCCAACAGGCATGGTAACGCTCCCTCAGGGATTCGGAGTGTTGTTATGGAGTGTAGTGTATGTTTGATCGTTCCCCAGTAAGAGTGTAACTTCGGGCATGTCCACAGCATGTGGAGAATATGTGCCTCATCCTGGTAACATCTCGGGCAGCAATGTGCGGTGGCAGGGAACATCCGATGCAGCCTCTGGGGAGTAAGGTAAGCTCTGTGGAGAACCATGGCCTGTATGAACTGAAACTTAACATTCCTAGACACCCGTCTATGATGGCCTAAAATAATTTTCCACTCCCCGTCTGTAATGTCTTCCCCTGAGTCTGCAGTCCAGGACTCCCTAAGTGTAGCAATCGGTGAAGGTACATGTTCCCTGATGCCAGTGTATAGCCATTTCACTAGGTGTCTCCCCGCTCCCATGTAGTGTAAGAGATGTACTAATTCATGCTGTTCCGGTTTCGTCCTTTGCGGGGCCCAAGCCCGTCTGACATAGTGCGTCACCGAGGCGTGCAGTAGGTAGAAGCGTGAAGGTGCTCCCGTGGCCTGCACAAATGAGTCATGTTCCAGCAAGGTGTCATCGCCGAACAGGTCTCCCACCCTGTCCACTCCTGTCTCCGCCCAGGGTCGCAATCTGCGCCGTGTTAAGGTCCCCTGCGGTGTCGGGAGTCCCAGTAGTGGTATGTTGTCTGCATATGGGGGGGTCCCATTCGAGTACGACAGCGCTTTCTTCCAGCAGGTCAAGGCCACGTGCAGGAGGGGGTGGCAGTCCCCAGGAATTCTAGCATTGGGCAAGAGGAGGGAGTGCAGGTCTCCCCGCGCCAGTTTGTCCTCCGTGTAAGCGATCTCATGCAAGTCCCTGCCCCCCACCCATCGGGTCAGCCATTGGAGTTGGCTGGCGTAGTAGTAACTGCGCAGGTCCGGCACTCCCAGTCCGCCCTGCCTAGTATGTAGTTGCAGTTTTTTAAGGCTGATCCGCCTCCTCCCCGAGCCCCAGATAAGGGTGATCAATAATGTATCCAGTGAGGTAAATATCTGACGCGGCAGCAGAACCGGTAGGTTCACAAAATAATACAGAATGCGGGGAAGGAGGACCATCTTCGAGACCGCCACTCGTCCCATTACCGATAGGGGCAAGGATGTCCAGAATCCCACGCTACCTCGTATGCCAGTAATGGCCTTACGGATATTACCGTCAATCTGGGCCTCCGGGTCCCGGTAGACCTGTATTCCAAGATACTTGAACGTGGTCGGTGCCACTTGTATGTCGTAGGCCCCGAACTGTATGAGGGGAGGTCGTTGGCCATCTCGAAAGAAGAAGCCCAGGGATTTCCCTGGATTTATAGCCAGCCCAGATATGTCCTCAAATCGCCTGAAGATATCCGCCAGAGACGAGTGGTCTCCCCGCAGGTTTCGGAGGAACACCAGGATGTCGTCGGCATATATTGAAGTCATGTGGTCGGTGCCCCCCACCGGTATGCCGTCCTCCGCAGCTCTGTTGCGAAGCGCAATAGCCAGGGGCTCCAGCGTCAACACAAACAGTAGTGGCGACAATGGGCAGCCCTGACGGGTGCCCCTGTGGACTCCATAACTGTCCGAAGTGTGCCTTCCTGTGCGCGCCCTGGCCGTCGGACCCGTATATAATAAACGGATCCATTTGATCAGGGCTTCCGGGAAACCAAAGCGGTGTAAGACTTCGAACATGAAATTCCACGTCAAAGAGTCAAACGCCTGACGGAGGTCTAGGGCTATGCAGCCCGCGTGTGGCAGATTGTGGGGTGTAGTTGTCATGAGGGCGTGGAGTCGCCTCGAGTTTTGGGAGGTACTCCTCTCCGGGAGGAAGCCGCATTGATCGGTATGGATCAGGCCAGGGAGGTGATGTTGGATCCTCAAGGCAATAGCTTTACTGAGAATCTTATACTCCGTGGAGAGCATAGAGAGGGGCCTGTAGTTACCTACATCCTGAGGGTCCCTACCGGGTTTCGGGATCGAAATCACCAAGGCCTGCATGGTGGTAGCCGGGAGATGGCCAGCCTCGTACGCAGTGAGGTATATTTTCTCCAGAACAGGGGCCAACACATCAGTATATGATTGATAAAATTCCCCTGGTAGGCCATCCATACCCGGGGTTTTACCCCGGTTAAGTGAGTGGATCGCTACCTTTATTTCCTGCTGTGTTATAGGCCCGGCTAGAGCCGCCTGGACTCCCGGGGCCAGCACTGGGAGCGTCAAGTCATCCAGGAATTCCGTCATTTCGTCCCTGTCCTCGACAGAGGGGGGAGCATAGAGGGTCTCCAGGTGTGTCTTAAACACAGTATTAATACCCATTTGAGTGTGTATCAGATCACCTGCCGCGTTCCGGATAGACGTTATTGTAGGGCTCTCAGGGGCATCCCGGACCAGCCGGGCGAGCAGAGCACCGGACCTATCTGCCTCTGACTGTTGCCGTTTCAAATAGGCTCCGTAGTCCATCACCCTCAGGGTCTCCAGTAGTTCAGCATGTTCGATATTACACTGCTGCAGATCCGGTCGGCGGTCAGGGTCCTGCCCCACCGCGTTTTCCAGGTCACTTAACCGCGTCTCTACCTCGCACAGTTTACTATGAATCTCCTGTCTGGCTCCCACCAGGCGGCCTATAGCAGCCCCCCGAATTACGGTTTTCATTGCGTCCCACACCACTAAGTTCGAGGACGCAGAGTCCCAGTTTGTATCGAAGTAGCCAGTTAAGGCCTCAGCTATATATGAGTGAAACGGGCCATCCGCAAGCAACGCAGGGTTAAGCCTCCAGGTAGGGACAGGCGAGGGTATTCTACCCCAGTGTAGGTCGAGTGTCAACGGCCGGTGGTCCGAGAACGTTTTAGCCAGATAATCTGCTGCGTCGCATCTGGCCGCGAGGGAGCTGGAGCATACAAATCTGTCCAGTCTGGTGTGCAGGTGGTGTACAGGGGAGTAGTATGAATATTCTTTATGTGTCGGGTGCAATGTGCGCCAGGTGTCAACCAATCCCCAGCCCCGAAGCCATGTTCCAAACAATTCAGATAGTTTATGTGTTCCCGCTGCCTGAAGGGGGGGGTGTGACCTATCAAGGGTCACGTCTAAGACCATGTTCCAGTCACCTCCCAGGATCCAGGGGACGTCCGCCCAGTCCGCCAGAGCCCGGCCCATCTTAGCTAAAAACTTATCTTGGTCGAAATTCGGGGCGTAGATGCTGCCCAGCACTACCACTTCCCCGTCTAGGGTACCTCTCACTAGTACGTAGCGTCCTTGGTCGTCAGTCCGCCTCTCCAGTTCCACAAAAGGAGTACCATGACGTACCCATATCGTGGCCCCTCTGGAGAATGCAGAGTACGTGGTAGAGAATACAGTGCCTCTCCATTTCTTCCGCAGCAGGAGTGCTTCGGAGTGTGTCAAGTGTGACTCCTGCAAGAACACTATATGTGCCTTTTGTCGCAGCAGGAAAGCATGCACCCTGTGTCTCTTCTGCACTGCCCCCAGCCCTCTCACATTCCAGGTGACCAGCCTATACCTACCCTGTACGTCAGCCATAACCCCGTGTAGGTGTCGCAATGAGTGTTCCCATATGTCCCAGTGAGTGACTCGCCCGTGTCAACCAGGAGACAGTACCCACCCTATCCCAAACCCCAACTGTGGAGGCGCAGCCTCTGAACTCCGCTGTGCCGAACAATAAACTGTATAACATAATAAAACAGATAACGTTGCATACGCTAGTGGGGGGTCGGTCAAGCTCTGGCCGTGTCCTTAGTGCCATGTCCGATCAAGCCGCCGGCTCAACGGCGCCGCTGGGAGAGTTCCATCAGCATTATTCGACAAGTGTAGCCACATCTCGTGGTAGGGGGGGGGGAAGAGGAAGGGGGCAGGGGGGGGGGGGGGGGAAAATACAGGGGTGGCCCCATACTGGTGCAGCCAGTGAACAGCTGCCAAGCGCCACAGGATCATAGGAGATACAGGGTTCATATCTCGCAGTCTTCACACCCGAGGCTCCCACCCCACCCAAGGGTGGGGCACGTAGTGTCCGCCATCAGAGAAGGGCCACCCATATTGCCAGAGCAAACACAGTCCATCTCTCTCCCCCTCCCCCCACCGCCCCCCCCAATCTGCACATAAAAGGATATTGTGGTGTACTCAAGCTTTTTAGGTCCAGTCCACAGGAGATATTACTCTTGGGCATTGTCCATGAGATCGTCCGCGGTTCCAGGTGTCACCGTCGGGAACAGGACCATACTATTGTCCGAGTCCGAGTGGACTGTGCTATCTTCGGTATCCGTATGAATTGTCTCCCGGTCCTCCCTGAAGGTGCCCACCGCTGCCACTGCCTCCATCTGTCCCTGCTTTTGCTGATGGGCAGTCGGTTTACGCTGTCTTGGGTGAGTGCGTCGGGCGCCGTCCCCGTTGTCTTCCTGATTCTGGCCAACTTTGGACTCAGCATCCGTAGAATCCTGTGTTGGGTCCAGCCGTTCCTCAATGTCCATCACCTCCATCCACTCTTCCACATCTGTGGGACTTTCGAAAAAGTGAGTTTTCTTGTCATGGATCACCTTCAGGCGCGCAGGGAACAGTAAGGCATACCGTAACTTCGCCTTTTGGAGTTTCTGTTTCACCTCATAGTATGATGACCGTTGTTTTTGCACTTGAGTGGTGTAGTCTGGGTATAATGATATTCTTTTATTCTCCCACGGTATGACCGATTTTATTCTGGCCTGGTTCAACAGCATGTCTCTGTCCCGGTAATTCAGGATCCGGACAATGAGCGGTCTTGGCGGTTGGCCCGGTTTAGGTTGTCCTGTTGGGATCCTATGGGCTCTCTCGACACAAAAGAACGGTGAAAGGCCTTCAGGGGCGACGTTATCTTGGAACCATTGTTCCATGAACTCCGCCGGACGGGATCCCTCGCTTCGTTCCGGCAGGCCAATAACGCGGATGTTATTGCGTCGATTACGCCCTTCCGCATCCTCCACGCGGTCCATCAGGGTCTTGACTTGACGCTGAATCAGCTGGATAGAGTCCGTGTGCTCCGCCACCGCCGGGGCAATTTCAGCCAGCGACAGACCATGATCCTCCACTTTGTCCGCTAATTTCTCATGGTCCGCCTTAAGCAAGGAGAGATTAGTGGTGAGGGTACCCATCTGCGTCTCCATCACAGCTCTGGAGTCCCTGATCTCTTTAAGTATAAGGTCCAGCTTATCACCTTGCTGACTCTCTGAAAGGGTGGAAGCCAGCGTCAGTGGCGCAGAGCCCCCGGGGTTCACACCTGGAGCAGGGCCCACGCCTGGCCCCTCCTTGCCCTCCGCGTTCTTCAAGCCTTTGCGCCCCATGTTAAGCGCCCGGTGTCCAGACGGCGGTAGGGTCGCGTCCGCAGGCGATCTCCAGCCGTCCGAGGTTCGTCTGTTGCCCCCCTGCAGGTCGCCCCCAGCATCCACTACCTGGGGTAGCCGGCGAAGGCCGCCTTGGCCCTGTTAAGGGGGGGGGGGGGGGGGCTCAGCTAATAGGGGCGTCGGGGCCCACCGCAGCGCCGCTCACCCTGAGGCGCTATCTCCTTCTCTCTCCTGCCAGCTCACAGCAAGGGCCCAAGAACAGCAGCAGGATCTAGTGGGTGCCACCCCGTCCGGATCAGCCACACCGGTCCGGTGCCTCGTGATTGGGGCCCAGCCGGCAATGGAGTAGTTATGTCGCTCCGGGGGTAGGATCAGCTCCCCTCCAGGCGTCCCAGTCTCCAGCTCGCCCCAGGGGGAGGCCCAGACACCACCTCGCTGCAGCCGGGCTATCAGGGCGTCCCGGCCGGACCCGTTCCTCAGTCCAGGGGTCCCTGCCGAATGTAGTCCGCCCTCAGCTGGATGTGGGGCAGCAGCGCCACACCTGGCCCCTCCGCACCTCCCCGGACCTCTCACCTTCGGCCCTCGCGGGCAGGGGGTAGCTCAGCCGGCGGGAACACACGGGTCACAGCACTCCGGCGCCTCAGTCCGCCGCTCAAGGCCGTCCGCAGTCTCCGTCCTTTCCCCCGGCACCCGGGGTCGCAGGGTGTCGCCTGCCTTTCTCGGCTGTCGCGGGGTCGGGGTTCCCGATCCAGGGGTGCACTTCCGGTCACGGGGCCCCCGGCGCGCCGCCACCTTCCAGCCCTCGTCCTCCGGGCACCGCTGCTACTCGAGTCCCCCGGTCCGCAGCGTGACACCAGGCCTCACCCCCGACCACGGCGTAACTCCGAGGCACCAGCCGCCAGAGCCCCAGGATTTGCAGCGAGGCAGGCGGGGTGCAGGATCTGTAGGACACAGCTGCACTCAGACTGAATCGGCCCCTCGGCGTGGGCGACAGGATCGTTTCTCCCCCAGCGGCATCGGAGCACTAGCAAACTCCGTCCGCCATGTTGGCCAGCTAGCCACGCCCTCTATACATGTCACATATGGAGAAAAGTCAGACTCTTATCAACTGTGCATTTCATCAAACTCAACATTTCGGAACCTCCAGGGAGACTCGTCTTTCTAACCTGAGCCTTAACAGTCTAACATTTCCCTTCAAGGCTGGCTAACCTTTTCAAACAGGGCGGGGGCGCTATCATCGAGAGTCAGGGTAAAACAGGTTTTTCTCGAGGGACGACATTTACTCATGGTCATCATGTTTATATCCGGGACAGCAGCTGGGGTCAATCAAGTGGGGCGGGGATGCTTCGGGCATTAGCGCTTGGGTGCAAAGGGGTGGGGCAATCTGGGCATTGGAGGTCAATCTAGACGTTGGCGTTCGTCTCTGATGAACAAAAAAATAAGGTGCCATTGACATACAGCTCCCCTATAAAAGGCCAGATTGGGGGACTTTAGTCGTCTTACCTGTCCTTTCCTTCTCAGCCAATTCGAGTTCATTCATTTTGCAGAAAGGAGAGGTAGTAATATGGCGAGATATGATCATTTTAGTTTCGGTCAATTTCGCTGAACACCTTCGCGTTCAATAAGTATCCAATCAGACTGGTGCCGGTGGGGCACAATTTTACCACAAAGAGGAAGAGGAAATAGGGAGACTCTCATAGAGAGTGAGAGCCGTCCGCAATCTAAACGAGCCATTCGGTACACGTATGACATGTAGAGAGAGGGAGAGAGAGAGAGAGAGAGAGAGAGAGAGAGAGAGAGAGAGAAAGAGACGTGTACGAAAATAGGTCATTTAGTGCGCTCATAACACAGAACAGCAGGGGGTCAGGTAACGGAGAGACGCAAACAGAGAGAGGACATAAATCCCTACAGTACACACACACAAACTCCGACAAAGGAAGACAGTACATGTATTACATATATAAGACATTCACGACAAAACATAAAACAAATATTGGCCAGAAAGATCTATCTTTACATCCTGCGTATCTTTAATATCCTATTTACCTACGTGCTTAGCTCTTTTTACCTTTCCCTCCTTTTCCCTCTAGCTTGCTATCTTTGCGAGCGCTCCCTATTGTCAATACTTACACCTCGGTCAGCCGGTCAGAAATTAACCTGGTCGGGCCATTGCCCATAGGTGGATCCTAAACCACTTTTGAGTTTCTTCTTTTGGTTGGAAGTTTTCCAGGCTGAGGCAACAGAGGGTATTGATCAGGAGAACAGTCGGACAGCTTGGTTATATCTATAAGAGGGTGAGAAGGAGGTGGTACATTTCGAACATCAACAACGTTTCTAACTTCCCAGATGGGTGGTGCCTGGGAATCCTTACCCCAGGATTCTTCTTTGTCCTTTCCCTATCTTAGTCAAACGTCTAGTTACATTATTTAACATGCTATTTTGAGTCAATTTTCGTCATACAGTACCCGTCAAGTTTCTATGTCAGTCCATCCTCCCAGTCGCTACATTCTAAGGAGGAACAGTCATGTCTAAGTCTACGTCTCTTCTCTCTTTTTTTTTTTTTTCTCTAAAAACTCATCAACATAAGGGCTATGCTCACATTTCCTACTTCCCTTTTCGTCGGTTGCTTGATCGTCACTCCTCCATACCTCGGCCGACGTTTCGACGTGACCTGCGGAAGGGAGGAGAAGGAAGGGGGCAACATCCAAAATACATCAACTTGCATAAATCCGAAAATGTTTTTACCTACCCCATACTTGACCTATCTCCACGGGCCGCATTTTCTACCATCTCGGCGTTTAAGCCCATAGGGATCAGTAGCATCAGATAGATAATCATCGATGGTCTGTGTATCTACATAGATTACACGATCGTGGCCTCATAGGTCGTGTGCAAGGGTGGCGGTCAGGTGGTATTTCTGTGGTGTCGTTTAAGGGCGTCTAAAACACTTTTCCAGCTGCCTGTGACACATAATGTAGCTGCTAAATATCGGGCCCTTTTTAACCTTCAGCCTTAATCATACTGTACGTTTCTTATGTCGGTGACAGTAGCCATACATTTCGATAATATTCATAAATACAAACACTACGAGAATATTTGCGTGTTCAAAAACTTTAATGAAAAGGTTGGCGCACAAATACGGGCCTACAACCCAGTGGGCCGGCTATGGAGCAGGCTGGAACTGTGCATAAGGGAAACGAAATCGGTGGTCATTTATTTCATAAAGTGCAGTAGTGTAATGAAAATCATATCGAACTTTCTTAAGCGGCAAGTATAATGCGTGTCAAGCGTTCAACAATATCATCTCATTATTCTACTATTTGCTCAATATCTAATGTATATCAATTCATTGTTTGAATGCTCACTCCGTGCCTATTTCATACTGATTCATAGCTGTCAACACATAATTAGTACCCACTCTAAATCAGTTCATCATCCCAACACACAATCAATGTTCATCTTATATCGCTTTCTTTTTCAAGCACATACTCAATATCCTTCTTATCTACTTTCATTGTCCAAAAACTGCATACATATCCCGGGGCATCAAAAGCTGAGCAATCAGGGTGCAACAAGGATTCTTTTTTTTATTTTTTTTTTAAAAGTCTCATTTTGTGTCGGCGCCATTTTGGGCGAGGTCAGGCAAGTCCCAGTATAGTCAGATTGCCTCCACTGACTCGTAGTAGGACCAGAACCTTCCGTTGGTAGTTCAAAAGTTTTTCGCAATGTGGTAACAGTCTAACAATATGGACCATCAGTCAAAGAGTGGGGAGGGCGGCAACAATTTTTCCTACCGGGTCATTCTGGTGTTCCACCGGAACTGAACAAGTCTGTACCTTGGCTGTATTTTAGCCATTTCCAAACTGAGGCTGGCGCAGGCAGGAGTGCGCCGATGTCGCGGCTCCCAGTGAGGGGGACGGGGGCGCCCATGCGGGGGGTCGGGGCCCCCCCGGCTCTCATAGAATCTTCAAAGTTGAGGAGAGAAGGCTTGGGGCGTGTGCCCGTCCCGGGCAAAAGACCGCTTTTCGATGTGGACCCTCTTTAAGCAAGAGCGTTGGGGTGTCGCTGGAAGCCTCCACCTGGAGGGAGGTGGGGGAGGGTCGTTCGCGCCGCCTCCCCCTTCCAGCGACCCCGCGCCGTTCTTCGGCACCAGCGCTTCGGTATTGGCCGTGCCGGCTATTGAAGATGGGGGGGGGGTCGGTGGCTGAGGCAAGACGTCCCCCCCTTGACATGTGGCGGGACTACCTGCAACTGTCCAGGCGTTGCCGTGTGGCTGGACTACCTGTCACTCTCAGGCGTTGACATGTGGCGGGACTACCTGTAATTTTCAGGCGTGGTCATGTGGCGGGACTATCTGCAACTCTCAGGGTTGTCCGACCTCGCCTTGGCTCTGGTCCTCGTCGATGGCCAGATCAGGCAAGAGAGGGGGTGGGGGGTGGTCGATGGCTGAGGCAAGACAGCTCCCCCCCCCCCCTGTGGCCTGCAGGGCAGCAGAAGAGGGGAAAGGGAGAGACTTCCACGATTCCTCGGGCCGTCCACCCTACAGCCTCCCCTTCCGACTGCGGCCAGCCGAGCCCTGCACGCATCGAGGCCTCGCCTTCCGGATGGGCGTAACCGCGGACCTGTTGCACTTCGGGAGCTTCCGGAATGGGGGTAGGTACCTATTGAATTGTTCCTATTTCATGTGACCGTTATTTGGGCGTGGTGGGCAATGAGGCAGACATGTTTGGAGCAGGAATAGGCAATGGAGCCTAGCTACCTCGTGGCTGTCTTGCTGTCAAACCTTTCGCCGTTTTATATTTCTCATTACGAACTATTCCTAATGTTTCTTATTTTTAGTGAAGTCGGAAGCTCATCAGGGGGTTACTGACTTAGCCCGATTTCTTTTTATTATTCCTTCTTTTCCTTAGCGTGTTTCGAGCTAAAGTTTTCTGTTAGTAGGGTACGGTGATCACTTCATTTTTATATGTCCTTCCATTAGGGGTACTCCTGGACGGACCAGGTGAGTTACCTCCAATAAATGGTCCGGGTTGGAACTAGATTATCGATCAAAGGGGAACACATATCCCTTCATTAGGGTATCATCCTGGGCGGACCAAATGATGTACCTCCACTTACTAGGGTAGCCTTCTGGACGGACCAGATGGGTTACTTCCAATAAATGGCCAACAAGTGGGGGCATGTGTCCTCCATTAGGGTAGTCTCCTGGACGGACCAGGTGAGCTACCCCCCAAATAATAGTCAATCAGTGGGGAGTGGGTAGGACTGACGGATTACAACTGGGACAAAAGTCTGCATCACCTACCCTTTTCTATCTGCAAAGACTAGACAGAATATTTCTATTCCACGTTGTTTGCAAACAGAAAATACCTCAAACAAACAATTCCTGGAACAACAATGTCCAGTCAATCAATCAGTGGGGAGAAAAACAGGCATGACGGATTACAACGGGGACAAACGTCTGCATTACCTGCCCTTCACTATCTGCAAAGGGAGACAGAATATTTCTATTCGTCTCTGTTTGTGGACAGGGAAGATCTCAAAGAGCAACAATCGATTATTAAATCGATTTCAAACAATCAGTGGGGAGAAAAGTAGGCATGACGGATTACAACGGGGACAAAGGTCTGCATTACCTACCCTTCTTTATCTGCAAAGAGAGACGAACATTCCTATTCGCCGCTGTTTGCAAACAGAGAATGTCTCGTTCTCAAGAAGAGAACCAATATTTCAAGTAACAACCAAAGCTAAATGAACCAATAACAACAATATCAGTATTCAAATACCGATTCCAATACAATCAATCAAACAATCAGATGGATGAAACCATCCTACCAATCAGGCGTAAAACGCCCTACTTAATCTTACCCGGACCGGACCATATGGATAGTTCTTTATCTTCCTCCTCCAGCGCCCGATCGTTCTCTTACTCCGTGTAGCATTCCTGTGGGATTCCAGTCAGGACAATAGGTCACTCGAGAGAGGTCCGTTCAGAATCGGTGAAGTTCTTTCGATCGGCAGCCGGACGAGGGCCCTCTCAAGGCAGGTATACTCCAATCATTTAGATGTTCACTTCTTCGTCTGGATCTCTCTTACTGGACCTTATGTCACTGATGGACCCCGCGTTGGGACGCCAATTGTAAAATGTGAGCCCATATCAGTATCGATGCCCGGGCTGCTGGCGCAAGTCGCCTCTTAGTTCTCATTCTGAATAGTTACCAAATAAAGAGACGGGCGCTGGAAGCTGGAATCACAAGAACAGAGTTTTATTTCTCATGAGGAGAGCCTGTCATTTCGGACACGAAACACGGTGTCTTTCGGGAGGTGCTCTAACAAAGTGAGCTGAGATACCGTCTTTTATACTTTACAAAACACTTGGCATTACAATCAGGACATTGTGACACAAAGAAAAGACATCCCCATAATCCTCGTGTCAATCCTACCCCACATATGTTTACAATAGAGACCCTTGAACTGCTGATAAGAGAAGGGGCAATGACGCAGCTGAGTGTTCCGCTGATTATTAGGATATGTGCGCCTGATCGTAGCCCAGGGGTGGGGTGACCAGGATCAATAGTGGGTCCTTTGAAGAGGAGTGACTCCATACAATAAGTAGTAAACATTATCTCCTGGCTTAGGCGATGACCTCAGACATGTGTGGACAGTCAGTCGCGGAGGGAGGGTTTACTAACAGAGGGGTTACTCATGAAAGGGAAGGAGGTGCTGGCCAGGCGCGGCCGTGACTCCCAAGGACAGGGTCTTGCAGAAGAAGAAGGTTTATGACTTGCCCGTGTGAGGGAGAAGGGGAGGGGGGAAGCCAGGGTGTGCACAGGGACAGAGTCGCACAGAGAGAGGTCTTATGACCCGTACATGAGAGAGCGGGGGCAGTCAGGTGCAGCTGGGGAGGGCTATGTCAGCTGAGGCGAAGGATGCCTCTTCAAGAGGAAATGGGGGGTTTGCGCGGGTCAAGCAGAAGGGTTGCCTTTCAGGGCAGGGTCGCGCAGGGGGAGAGGGTTTCATGGTCTATGCGTGTGAGAGAGGGGGGGGGTTCAAATACGCGCAGAAGGGAAGCCGGTGATTCTAATGAGCGGGCAAAAGGCCAGAGTGCCTAAAATGGCTGTCATGTACACGTGGGCACGGGCTTTTACTGGCGGAGTGATGCGCTCAATATCTTATGGTATTCATGGTGCTTACAGGGAGAGGAGTGAAAAAGGGCAAATGAACACTGCTTATGTACATCACTTTTCCTAATTTTCCACACTTCGGCTCAACGCTGCCAAATCCACACTGGTCCCGCTGCATCCCTCCAGAGAGTGCTTTGACTGGCAGTCGTCCATTCCCCTCAGACACCACTCGGTTAAATACCTTGGGATATGGGTGGCCCTCCTGCCGGACCTTGAGTGGGCATTAAACATCGCGCCCCTGGTGGCCCAGACGAAGGTGGACCTCAAGAAGTGGCAATCCCCCTTCCCCTCAACCCCCGCTTCCTCTACATCTTACAAACAATCTCCATTCCCCTCTCCCACACTTGGTTTCGCGAACTTGACGGGACCCTGTCCCGATTCCTCTGGAATGGCAGACGGCCGCGGATGTCCCTGGCGCACAACCGCGTTCCCCCTTTGATGGGGGATTAGGGGTGACCCACCTCCACCTCTACTACCTTGCCACCAAATTGATAGTCATTTACGACTGGTATGCGGGCGGCTGGTCCGACCCAGCATACCGCGTGGAGCTGGAAACTATGGACTTTCCGCATATCCGGGCGTTCCTCTACGGATGCCCAGTCCCACAGACCATAGCGCCGATCGCTAGAACGGTCCTCTTGGCCTGGCGCGGTGCCCTGCGCCACATGGGGTGGGACCGTAAACTCACTAGCCAGACGCCGCTCTGGCATGGCACCTGGCTCCAAGAGGTCTCGTCCCTGAACGGATTCCGCCGCTGGGATTTAATTGCCATTTCAGTCCTGGGAGACGTTTTCGGTGGGGGACCATATCCGTGCCTTTGCAGACCTACAACAGCGCCATGCACTTTCCCACGCCCAACACTTCCGTTATTTGCAGCTAAGACATGCCATCCATGTACATCTCCCCTCACCGACTTCCCTCCCAGAGTTCAGCCCGCTAGAGGCCCAGGTGATGATGGGGAAACTGGGCAAAGGAGGAGTGTCCCATATCTACCGCTCCCTTGTGAATAATGGCCCGCGTCCCTAGCTAAGGTGCGCGCCCGGTGGGAGGGGTGGGTGGGCCCCCTAGAGGAGGCAGACTGGAGAGATGCCCTAATGTCGCGCAGGAGGAGGCCATGTTTGAATCCCGAGGCTCTCCAGAATTGTTCCATAAAATATGGGCGGAATGGTTCAACATGATTCCGCCATAATCCTTGTTGTATCAAATGCCCTATGCTCTTGCGTCAATGTAATGCAGGTTGAGATGCTGGACTGGAATGGACTGACCATGCACATATGTTTTATTGATTCACATCCGATGTATATGTTGATTAATGAGCTGCAACCGGTGAATTCTTCGCTGTTTTATATACTTAATCAAATTGATTATAAAAAAAAATTGATTTAAGCCAAAACCTAGGAGTGAAAAGTCTTTACAAAAGATATGTGCTCATCTTCCCAAATAAAATGCTTAAATAAACTAAAGGAGGAATTATCTTGAATATCATAAAGTGCATGTAAATAGTCTATCCGTTACCCGTAAGTAACAGCATCCAGGAAAATCAGTGCTCACCTCACATTTGTCTCGGACTTGTGTGAGATTAAAGAAGAGTTTTTATGGATATATACCTGGGTGTGTGTGTGTGTGTGTATATATATATATATATATATATATATATATATATATATATATATTAGGGTCCTCACCCACAGTTACCCAAGGTGGCTTGCTTCATCTTTGGACCCTTTCTCACACACATAAGGTATGTGAGTGGACTCAACATGTTTGTAAGCGGAGTTCTGTGATGACGGTGAGTGAAGGTAGGGGATCTTGGTGAGTTTAAAATAACCTCCAAAACCTAAAAAGTTATTTAATGGTGTAGGTTTAGGGACAAGACTAAAAGTATGAAAAGTGACACTATATTTGGATGTAATGGTCCCAAGTGTCTACTCGGTCGAAATGTTTCAGCCACAAACTGCCCGAAAGCTCAATTGGCTTTCTTCATGACCTGTGTTTTCCCTGCTAGTTATAATAAACAGCCTATTGGCATGTACAAATCACATTGTTATTTTTAAAAGTATGCACATTTACTTACAGACCATACACTGAGGACCTTTTCCTTGTATGGTCAACTGCTGAAACGAGAGAAATTCATAATCAAATTTGGATGTCCTTAAATCTTTAATGTGTACCCTCAATTTTGTGCCTAATAAGTGCTAAATGGTTGTTGTGTTGTATCCAGTGACATTTCTTAGTATTAATGCACATGACCAACACACAACATTTAAAAACATCAGATAGACAGTGGTGTTTTACACCCAATAACAAAAAATGGCAAAATAGAGTAAGAAATACCTACATGTCTAGGTCGATTTACCGACATCACAGAGAAATTTCAGGGATGGACGTCCCTATAGTCACACACTAGGGGGAATGGACACATCATTATTTAGATCAATGTTCTTACTCACAGTTTAGATGTTCTGTTGGAATCAGAGATTCAGTAAGTATAAGGTTTTGTCTTACTTCGTCAAGGGTATCGGTCCACTTAACACTCCAGGAGTGCCCCTGACTCCCTGCATGTTGGAGATCTAGTGTTTTACTTCCTGGTTTTAAGGACATTCCTGATTGGTGTTCGGGATCATGTAATCCCGCATCGCGCGATAGAGGTCAAGTTTTTTACTTCCTGGTTTTTAAGGACACCCTTGATTTGTGCTTGGAATCATGTGATACCGCATCACATTGCATGACATCCAGATGCATTGTGTGACATTGAGTTTACAAAGCTGGTGATTTTTAGGGAATCAAGTATTAGTGTGCAAATGATATTTGATGTTAATGTCTATTTCGGAAATATGTCTAAATACATTAGTATGTCACAGTCCAGTGGGTACCCAAGCTCGATGCGTGACGTGTTGACTGTGAGTGGCAGAATGATCAGTTTATCCCAGATAATACCAAGTCCTGAGGGCCATTCAATCGGATATATATTCCGATTAAGCTGTTCTAGATATTTGTCAGGTTCACAAGCATATAAGACCATATCATCTGCGTACATTGATACTGCAAGGGGCCGCTGATAGAAGGGCAGCGACGCCTGTGGATATGTTTGTCGCAATATGCATTCCAATGGTTTCAGTCCAATGGCAAACAATAGTGGTGATAATGGGCATCCTTGCCTTGTGCCACGTTGTATCTTGAATGCATCAGATGTCTGTCCATTCATACGCACTCTCGCCACCGGGTCAGTGTATAATAGTTTGATCCAATTCGTATAAATAAGGGGCACCCCCATGCAATATAGGACTGCAAACATATATTTCCATGAGATGGAGTCAAAAACCTTAGCGGCGTCCAGCAGAACTGCCACCGCAGGCAAGGTTGGTTCTAGTATATGCAGTACTGTAAATTATGTGCGCAGATTATGCGACGTAGAATGCGTTGGCACAAACCACAACTGGTCAAGGAACACCACTGTGGGGAGCAGTAGGCGTAGTCTGGTGGCTAGCAGGTTTGCCAAAATTTTGACATCTTTGTTAATGAGCAACAGCGGTCTATATGATCCGCACCTGTCGGGCTCCTTTCCAGGCTTCAACGTTATAATCAATGCTTCTCGAAGTGTGGGTGGAAGTCGTGTTTCATGTGCTTCCATATGCATCTCATGGAGATTGGGAGCCAACAGATCAATATATTCCTTATAGAATTCTGCAGGCAAGCCATCCATGCCTGTAGCTTTCCCATTAGGCAATGCCGTGATGGCCTCTCGAATTTCATCGATCGTTATTTGATGCATAAAATAATATTGCTGCCCACGTGAAAGCTATATCTTCCAGATACTGGGCTATCTCCCCTTCTTCCACTGACTGCCTACTAGCGTATAGAGTCTGATAATACTGCACAAAAGAGCTGAGTATACCCGAAGTGTCATAATGAATAAGGCTATCATCTGTAATTGCTTTTACGATATGCGATTTGGCCCACGGTTCTGCAATTCTATTGGCCAATGCTTTCCCAGGTCTGCCTCCTTCCCCATAGTACCTAGCTGCCCACCTTTGCGACATATGTTGCACTTCCTGGTCTGCTGTCTCATTGTACTCCGTGACCTTTATTCTAACAACTGCCAGCGTTGCCCTGTCTGCTGTGAGTTCAGATTCCCGTTCAAGGCTCCCAGTTCCTGTTCAAGGTGCTTCATGGTACCTCAAGTGACTTAAGTACACCTGCTTGTAGTCCTATGCAGACTCCGCGTAGTCACTTTGAATGCTTCCCAATTCCCATGCTCTGTACTGAGCCAACATTGTTACTAAAGTAGTCCGCTATTGCTTCTCTTACTTCTTCACAAAATACTTGAACAAGCAACAAGGACAATTGTAAGCGCCATTGAAATTGTGAAGATGTTTGTGGGTTTAATCATGGTCAATAAAACCGGGGCGTGGTCTGACAATGTTTTTTGCAAATGTTTGACTGTAGAGGTCCATGTATTCATATCATTTGTGGCAAGCCAAAAGTCAAGTTGTGAACACGACCGATGTACATAAGAGTGGCATGTACCTTCCCTTTTCCCAGGGTGCCTCAACCACCAGATATCCAGCAGACCTAAATCCCTCATACCATCATATACAGATAGTGCAGTTTTTTTGTGTGTGGTCTCTGCAGGGGTCATACGATCCTCTTCGGGTACTAGTACGACATTAAAGTCGCCTCCACAAATAAGCGCAGCCAGAGGCATTGTATGTATCTTGCTCCATAGCATCTCATAAAAAACAGGGTCGTCTGTGTTAGGACCACAGACATTCAGTTAGGACCACAAGATCTGGGAAGCTATAGAACTATAGCCAGGATCCCGTTTGGCGCAAAGGTTCTTGAAAAACTGCTGAATAAACAACTGGTGCAGTTTGTTAAAGAGGCAGATATCCTAGACCCATCTCACTACGGGTTCCGAGAGGGACATGGTACTGAGACCGCACTGCTGATGGCGGTGGAAGAACTCAGGAGTGTGTTGGATGCCGGAGGGAAGCCGCCTTGATCCTGTTGGATCTTTCGGAGGCCTTTGATACGGTAAACCATGGCACACTCCTGGACCGGCTGACAGCAGTAGGGGTCCATAGAGATGCAAGAACTTTGTTGGCGTCATTTCTTAGAGACCGGTCCTTCACGGTGGAGACGGGGAATGCTAAAGCCAAACCTTTCAACTCCCCATGTGGGGTCCCGCGAGGGTCCTCACTGAGCCCGACACTATTTAACCTATATGTCTCACCATTAGTTGAAGTTATCAGGGAATGTGGTTTCCTTCCAGGATCATACGCCGATGACACGCAAATCGTGGTCACCATTTCCGAAGACACTCTAGGCACAGCTGATAGGTTCAGAAACTGTATGAAGCAGGTTAGCCTCTGGATGGAGAGAAATTGTCTTAAACTTAAGGGAGACAAAAGTGAAGTCATGATACTAGGGAGTAACACTGAAATTTGGTCTCCAAATTGGTGGCCCTCCAACCTTAATAATTGCCCCTCGCAAGTCGCGAAAATACAAAATTTGGGGATGTTGATAGACAATAAACTTACTTTCGAAGCCCAAGTCAATAAATTATCATCAACACTGTGGTATACACTGAAAATGATTAGGAAACTAATACCCTATATCCCTCTGGATTCAAGGAAAACAGTGGTTACCACATTAGCCTTATCGAGACTTGACTATGGGAATGCCTTGTTTGCCGGTATGCAGATCCAGCATTTGGCGAAACTGCAACGCCTGCAAAATTCAGCAGCTAGGCTGATACTAAACATCCCCAGATCTGAACGCATGTCTCATCACCTGAAATCTCTACACTGGCTCCCCATAGCGAAAAGGATTCAATTTAAATCACTATGCCTAACTTATAAGGCGCTACAAGGCTCTGGATCTCTCTTTCGCAGAACACACCTGAAACAGTATGTTCCAACAAGAGAATTGCGCTCATCCCAAGCCAAACTAATTCAGGTTCCCCGCTTCAAACAAGTGAGGTGGGGTGGCAGAAGTTTCTTACTGCATGCTGCTAAGAACTGGAATCGACTCCCCCAGATCATTAAAATTCTACCTTCTTGCTGTCTTTTAGAAAACTGACAAAAACCTGGCTTTTTAACTTACAATAATCCATGCCTCCATTAGCACCGCTCAAGTGTCCTCTGATTAGCGCTAAGACCACCACGGGCATATGCGCGCTTTATAAAACTACAAATCAAATCAAATCAAATTCACAATAGTTATCAGGGTACCACATAATTTACCTTGCACTATTATATAGCGTCCTTGTTCGTCTGCGTCTACATGTAGAAGGTCAAAGGGTACATTATTTTGAACAAATACCATTACACCCCTTGCCTAAGAAGAGTAAGAAGACATTAATCGCAAACCAGCCCACCTAGTTACAACTGCCTCTGCTGTATGTCTAGTGAGGTGAGCCTCATGTAGCAGAGCTAACTGAACACTAAACCGGTCTAAGTAGGCTAACACCTGCCATGTTTTCTTAGGGTTATTGAGACCACGGACATTCCACGGAATCAATGTGATTAGATTACCATTAATACCTGTCATTGTTGTCCCTGTCTAGTGCAGTGGCAAATGTACCTGTGTCTTCCAACTTTGTATGTACCATTATCAACAAGGTTACTCTGTTCTTCATGCATGTGCTTTTATAAAGTTCCCCAACCAGACCCCCCCACCCACTTCAGCATCCCATTTATGCTAAGGACCCCCATTTGAAACATAAGAACATATGCATGCAACCGCATGTCTCACATCTAAAAATAACACCTAACATGGTGTTCCACTATAACTTGAAATCAATGTGGGGTATACCCTAATAGTGGGACACCAGTGGTCGTCAATCCCCTGTGTTGTAACAAGGGGGGGTTAGGATATTTATAGGAACCCCCCATCCAGCAGAACCCCAATATATTTGCAAGCAAATGTGTTTTCAATCTCCGCACATTTGAATACACAGATGGAACACCAAAGCATTTGGAGTAATCGCTCACAGCGTGGCTCAATGGTTAGAGAGGCAGACCCTGATGCAGAGGTCTGGCCCGGGACCAGGGTTCAATTCCCGCCTCGGCAGCTCTTGGACTCAATCTTCCCGGACCTGATAATTCTCACCTCGGTGCCTAGTCTAATCATGGGTCCCACTCTGTGACTCTGGGCAATAGCTTGCTTAATCTCCACAACGGCCCCAGCAGCGCTTGGATGAATGGCTTCACCTTGGGGGTGCCCAGGAGTGGACATCTCACAGGAAAGCCAGGAAGGGTTCCACAGCGGTATGAATACAGCGCTACGAGACCTCTGAGTAGAAGGCGCTATATAAATACAAACACATTTACATTTACATTGTTGCCATAAGTTTAGCATACTAGTGGTATAGCTTATGTTCATAGCATTATTAGAGGAGCGAGGGCAGTATCCACCTATTGCTGAATCCACAATGTACGCCAGTTAATGTCACATGTGCATCTGCCGCCATGTCCGCTAGGTACATTTTTCCATATAGTGCATGTCGTCAAGCAGTGATATTTGCCCCTTTGCTGGTGTGTAATCTTGGGGTTTCTGTGCACATATACATATCATTACAACATTGTCATTTAGATGCAATATTACATAAACAACTAATCAAGATCTACGGCTCCTCTTAGGGTTGCCCTCAATTCTGCTGCTTGGCTCATAACTGGCACTGAAATTCAACCATATTTCTCCAGACTTGCAGGCCCTGAACTGGCTTGTATATGAAGCTGGGATACAGTTAAAAATTGCATGCATGGCACACAAACCCATCCACTTCAAGACCCTGCTGTACCTCGCACAGAAACTGAAGCTCTCATGTGGTTCGGGAGCCTCCAGAAGCGCCAGCACCCTTTTGCTCAAAACACAAAAAATGTAAGAAAAAAAAAAACTTACAACCAAGCCTTCTCAGGTATGGCTCAGAGGATCTGGAACTCCCTTCCCCCCTAAGTCAAGGTGAACCCTTCCACGGTCCTCTTCAAAAAAGAAGTCAAAGAGCTCCTGATGAAGAAAGTTTTGCCTCAGTCTGGCCTCTCCATCTGATTCTGCGGCCAGAGCCGTTGATTTGTGGCCCAGCTGCTTGGCTCACGAGAATGTTCGGACATTTTTAGACTGTGAATTTGTTGTTTTTGTTGATTCTGTTCTGTTTGGTTGCACCCTTCTTGATGCATTAACTGTAAAGTGCTCTGATACCCTTGGTGGTCATGTTCACTCTATATAAAACTTTAAAAAAAAAATACAGTACCTATAGTGTATAACTTAACGTAGATATTGCGTCATATTACAAAGTGGCAACTCATAAAAACAGTAATTTCGGTCAGCAATACCCCTACTTGCAACAGTCAACAAGCTTACCGATGTTACCGTAACCAATACATCACGTAGTAGAGTTCTTTAGTCATCGTTGTCCGCATCTTCGCTTGCTGCTCTTGAAGACTCCTGCTGTTCTACCTGGCACACAAACCCTAAAGTGTCTTTCGGGGATGTAAAAATCTTGGCTCTACCTTTGTGCTGTATCTGGAGTTTCGCCAGGTACAGCATAGCATATTGAATTTTCAGCGCTTGTAACTTTTTCTTCACTGGATGAAATTTCCGCCTTGCTTGTTGCATTGTGGTCGTGAAGTCAGGGAATAATGCAACCTCTATTCCTTGATATGTTGTGGTACCTTTTTCCCTTGCCAGTCTGAGCGCAGTGTCACAATTGCGATAAATCAGAAGTCTGGCTGCTATAGGGTGTGGTGAGGCACTGGGCACTGGCTTTGGCGCTAAGGATCTGTGCGCTCTCTCCACAACCAGCATTGTCGAGAAGTGTTCAGCACCCAGCATTTCTTTTAGCATGGCTTCGACATGTAGCTCCATTTTGCCTGTGTTGGTGGTTTCAGGCACTCCCGTGATACGAAGATTGTTGTGGTGGGATCTGGCTTCAAGGTCTTCGCTTTTTGCCTTTATTACTGCCAGGAGCATCTCCATTTGCACGCATGATGCACTAACGACCCCCACCTGATTCTCCGCTGTGGAGATGTGCTGCCCTGCCTCAGTTATGCTTGAGCCATGCTTTTCAAGCTTTGTCGCCATATTGTCCATTCGTGGATTGAGGCTGTCTATTTAACTGTCAATCGATTGCAAGCTTTGTTGCATAGCAAGCATCATACGTTCCAACTTATTACTAGTAACTGCCTCCAGTTCTGGTTCAGTGTCCGTTGCAACTGGTGTGTGAGATTTAGTTATGCGTTGGATTCAAATGGGAGCTTGGATTGCTGTTTATCCATTTTACCCATCTTTCCTTGACCAGAGCTAACAATCCTGTAGGTATGAGTCCCAAGGGCATGGACACACTATCTTTAGGGCCGGTATTAGCACACATCACAGTTAGTATGATGGACTGCAATGTTCACTATAGCACAACAGCATTTGCTGCCTCAGCTTTAATCCGAGCTATTGGTGGAAGTACTCAATCTGTGCAGCTCTGGTACAGTTCTGGTGCCTTGTTGGGTGCCTCCCGCCTCCTCTAAGGTGGTCTATCACCAAGTAAGCGGTTGCTGCACAGCTCTTTATTTTGTGGTGTATGTAAGTGACCCTACTATCAGAGATCTGGTTTTAATGGCGAGATGATGGTACAGTATTGCGTTGTCAATGCTGTAGTGTAGTTCCTAGTTTCCCACTAGGCCCTGCGCATTGGAATAACAAACAGTAGTATCGACGTGGAACTGCGGATATTCCAGGCCTCCACTGACTATGCTAAACTTAATTGGGTGTGTTACCAACTAGCTCAGAGGTCACTGGAAACTTTCTTCTCTGCATAGGAAGTGATCAGCTTCCTTGGCACAGACAAGAAGGGATTCAGCTTTCCAACAACCGTGCAACATGACAACTTTGCTCCTCAGATCAAGAGTCAATCTCTAGGGTCGTGTGAAACAATAGACATGTATTTCACTCAGTCAGTCTAGTGCAGTTTACTTTCACGAGATGTAGAGAATAGAGAGACGGGCGTTTGTCAATAAAGGGTTAACATTTATTGAACAGTCTTTCTTCTCGTACAAGAGAAATGTATTGCCACAATTGCAAGACTTGTTATGATAAAAAGTACGTACAGTAAGATAAGTATTGCGAAATAGAACTGTAAAAGCATTGATATGGTTTCTTAGCCATACAATGGTTTAAAAGTAATAAAACATATATACAGTCATATATACATTAGGCTAACATACTCAACTGGTGCTTCTAACTAAGCCTACCCCAGTGTGCCTGACCTAAGCCTAACACGTGGAAGGGGAGTAAGTAAGTAGCTTTAAGTTAAGTTGGTTTTGCCAAGGTTTGTTTCAAGAATTCTCGTCTAAGGGTTTAGTCAACACCATACCTCTGAATAGAATGATGGAGGATTGGTATCTCCTTCAGGGGTCACTCTCGATATCCCAGTCACCCGCGAGGGTAGACCGGAAACGCTGGGGCTGGATTTCTCTGCAGGAGAAAGGCAGCGGGTCTCTTCAGCGTGTCGAGGAAGGAGGGGGGACAGCGTCCGCGGGCAGCTGGAATCTGCTGGATGTCTTCGCAGAGGGACGGCTGTTCAGCTCCTAAGCGTACTGCACCATCGTTCGCGCTTTAGCAGCGATAATGGTATCAGTAGCTTCACCACCACAGGGACAGCAGGCTGCAGCGACAGAGTGCTAGATTCACCAACACGGGGTCTTGCAGGCAGCTAGCATCAGCAACAGTAGCTCATTGCTTAAGGCAGCGTTGGTAATATTTATACCTGACAGGTGCCGGGTTTGACGCAAGTTTGCTGGACATAAGACGTCAATTAAAGATGTCACTAGGAAGTGATAGTTATCAGTTGCTCATTAGAGTTCCATTACTAATCAAAACACAGCAAGCGGGGATTTCCAGGTTTGCTGAGTTTTTATCTTGTTGAAGAACTCGGAGTGTTAATCTAGGAATATCAGATAGTGACTTCTGCTCTGTCATCGCACTAATTGGTCGCAAAGGAAGTGGCAGAGAACTATGCTGGAATGTGGCTCTGTTCGTGTGAGGCCAGAGATGACTTTTCTGAAAATCGCACTTGAACGGTTATGCCAATATAGGGAATAAATGGATTTATAGCCGAATAGGGGCATAAGGTCACAGTATCGATCAGGAACCTAGATAAACACGCAACACCCACTCCACGTATTCATGTCCATCAAATTACTAAAACTAGAGCAATTAGATGCATGTGTCACATTGCCCACCCCAAAATACATAAATGCATTCGAAATAGGCGTACTTGAAATACATGAAATTCAGGTACTGTACGTTTTTTAAAGCATAGAATCATTCAAAAACTATTGCATATGAAATCAACGAACGATTATGCATAAGAATTACACATGAAGTATCTCTAACAGAAGAAGGGCGAGATAAATCATCACATATAAATGCATTGTAATAACATGTGCAAGAGGCTGGTGTAATATTGTTATGTCTCTAGATGTGATTTTAGAATTAGAAGTATGAAGCTTCTGTTCTCTAAGAATAGTTTTTACGTTAAGCAAAGAATTGTTCGTGCCAAAAAAAAATCAATATTTAGAAAAATTGTCCAAATCAAAAAAAAAAAATTTTAATGCTTGAACGGGGAAAAAATAGAGCTAAAAAGCTGTTTGCAGTCTTTGTTGATCAAAACTGAAGGCCGAATTCAGAGTTCATGGGAACGCTGTGTGTCGGAAAAGCTTCTCAAAAGTTATTGTTTCTGTATGGGTGAGAACATCGTATCAGACAGGCTCTCAAAGAATTGGTCTACAAATTCAGGTGATAGTTCAACCAAATTAGATAGCGCTGTAACTTGGCAGGTGTGAGAATGATTGCTGTCATCATAGTCGGGAGCAGCAATGCTCACAGAACGTTGTACCTGGATGATGTTGCTTTTGTCACTCGCTCCACTGTTACCACTTGGTTGTAGCACAGGAGTCTCCACGAATGCCGTCATCAGGATTGGTAGCCGCTGGGGACAACACAATGCGTGAGCCGTTATTGGACTGAGCAAAGTATCGACGTCCATTGGTACTGCTGATGGAAGTGAAAGACAGATGTCCAACACGCATTCATCGCCGCAAAGCATACAACGTAGCACAGGTAAAATGCAATTTTGCCATATAGGTCTGAATGAAAGGAACCAGGTCATGTTTAGATCCCTCAGCCTGGCCAATCCAAGGACGTTAGTTATCCTGTCCCGGTAGCGCATTGCTAGGATTGTCTCTTCCATTCCCATGGGAGCTATGTCTGACCCGAGGCTTGCCATAACGAAGCAGGAGGGTCAAAAATAAAATCCCTGCGACGAGTCCCAAAAATAATGGTATGCCGCCAAAAACAGAGTGTACAAAATTAGGAACGATTCCCAAAATTGCCTGGAAGGGTGTTAGAAGTCCCGTAAAGACTGTCTTAAATATGCCTGGGATGCTTGTTGCACTAGACATGTTAAGGAGTTGGCTGAACATTTCTACGAAATGCACGGGGCAATTTGTTGATAAAAGGTCATGAACTTCAGTAGCTGTCCTTGCAACTAGAAGATCATACGTCTCTTTAGATGACGTTATAGGCACTGTTGTCTGTAAAAGTACAGATTTCATTTTGCTTAATGTATCAATTCGTATAGAATAGAGATTCAGACGAGGCCAGATGGGAGTCACTGTGTCTGCAGGCCCACTCGGAAACAATGCTTGCATACAGCATTTGACCATGGATGTTACTTCTACTAGATAACTTTTCCCTGGCACGAGGCCACAACATCTGTGATCCGTTCTAAGAATGTAACTCCCGTTCGAAAGTTGCATAAAGAAGGGCTCTATCTGAGTTGCAGGTGTGACTAGCTGGTGGCATGAAAGGTTGTTTGAATTTCCATCACATGCTCCGTGTAAATTAATACCCTGACACAAAAGTATACCGCTTAGTGAATGTTTACAGTTATCACCACTAAGAAATACATTTTTTTCGCTGTCACTGTAGCAAGAATGAGTGTATGGTAACTTCCATTCAGATTTTACATATCCTTTACCCAATTGTTCATATTGGCCAGCAGGTATGTACTCAAGGCATTTTTTAAATTGGAAAGTTGTTATCGGAATTGTGATAATTCCGTGTATTATCCATTCAATGACAGGACTCTCTGACATTGTCAATGGTAATCTCTCGAGTTTTTCGATGCTCAGGATTGTATAGTCTGCTCCTTTCTGTGCCAAACTGATCTGTTTATCAGTAAGGTTAAAACTGGAAAATAATGACGTTGTGTTGATTAAACGCCAAAGCACATAGCCTGAACGAAGATTTTGCAGCGTCCAGCCTAGTTCTATAATAGAGCGTAATTGAGATTGGCCATGTTGTAACATTAGCAAGTCTCTGTCTATCACATCAAAGGCAGATGATACAATATTGTCCAACGAATATATTCTGGAAGACAGAGTCATTAACCCATTGTCTACCACAGAAAGTGATTTCTCCAAATGAATACGATCAATTTCTCGTATTTTTTCAGCAGTTTCAATTTGTTTGACTTTCCAAGCCTCGTTGTAAGCAGCATAGATACTGGTCGCTATGAAACGCTTTTGGCGCTGTTTGCGTGATCCAAGAATGAAATCGCGCAAATCAGCACCATCTTTTAGTAAAGACAAGTGTTGCTTAATTTCAGCCAGTGTGGATGTTGTTAGCCATTCAAGGCAGAGTTTCCCTACACTGTATGTTGTTATAATCCCTGGATGTTGTCTCTGGGAATATCTCGAGTCTAATCTGGTCATTTTTAACCCCTGTGTTTTATTCAGGAATCTATCTTGACAGCTGTTTGTGTCTGTAGGCCAGATTAACCACTTTTTCCAATCAGGATGTGATCTGTTAAAATGTAAAATTTGTGACACGTCTAACTCAATATCTGTGGTTCTATTCTCAGGTATTGGCTTTGGTATAGACGGTGTTTTAAGGTCTTTGATCTTAGCTAGGCCAAGACAAGATGTTTGGTGTATTGTGTCATTTAAAAATAACATTTGTTCTGGTATCATGCAGGTTCTAAATAGTGCTTCAATGCCTTGCACCTGCCAATCTTTTGTACCCCAAATTGTTTTCGTTTCAATATTATTTTTCCAATAATCAAAACCAAATGTCATCATTTTTTCATAAAATGCTTCTGAATATATCAATTTAGAATTTGTCAGCATTGTTTTCATTCCTGTTTTATCTAACAGTTTGTAATAAAACGTTTCTGCATCACTGGTGTTAAACCCTGAGAAGTATTTGAATTTCTCAAAAAATGCTTTAGAACTGCTTTTAGGTGGTGTAGAACAATGTTCCCATTGATTATACATAAAAACATTTCTAGGCTGTGCAGATTTATGCAAGTAATGATCCCCATAGTGGGTATAACAGAATAGCTGCTCATAACTAGATGAACCTTGTAAATAATCATGATCTGTGAATCTAGCTGACATTACTAAATCAGACATCATGTCACTAATACTGTTAAAGTCCCAATCATCAGAGAATGTACTAGGTGTCACAAAGTCACTTAAGGAAACCTTTAGTTGATGAGGATACTTCAGGATTTCGACCGGACCATAGATCTCATAGTCTGTTTTCTCCCATACTACCCCACCAGGTATTGGAATTGCTGTGACATTTACTGTTGACAGTTCTCTTTTCTTCACGTGGGATGATCTGTGTGGTTTCAGGACTAGGTTGATGTTCTGACTTGCTGTGTCCATTCAATTATAATAAACTTCCCTAAAATTAAAACTAAAATTAGGCATAGTAGGAGTATGAATACCCCTGAAATAATCCAATGCTCAATCAACGGTGAATCCAGATATAATTCTTTGATTTGTTGAAGGAGTCCTGTAGTATTTTCTTTAGAATACTTTTTTGTTTCTGGCATCACTTCGGCGTCGTTAAAATCTTCAGAGAAGTTGTCGAAGTTGATGAAATAACCAGAGGCAGTTCTGTCAATTGATGGGATTGTTCTTTCAATCTGTCTCTCGGTAGCATTTTCTGATGCCACATCATTGTAGACTGGTGTTGTTTCTTGACGAACTGTTTCAATCTGCGTTTCAAGAGGCACGAGTTCCATGGCATTATTGCATAGTCCTTCATTGTGCACTGCAGGCTGATCGAATGTGATTAGTCTTTCAGTTTGAACCTCTTGGATTGTTGCAAGTTTGGTTATTCTGTTGTTTCTTGGGAGTCCACTGGGCCTACTGTTGATTATAGGCCACACGCTTGTGGTTTTACCAGATCGATGGACACGACTCTGTTCTCCTTTTTACCAGCAAGGGGCGGTAGCACAACTGATCTTGTTCCGGTGACTGCCAAGACAGGTACTGCTTTTCTGTAAGAAGGCCCAAATTCCTTCTTAACCGCGATCTTTTCTCTGACTAGATCCCCAATCTTTGGAATCCAGACAGGCCTTGCTGGGGCTGTTGCTGGTGGTGCCTCGTCAGTGGTACTTGGCTGTTGCTTTAACTTTATGTTGCTTAATGATTTTCTTGTTTCATTCAGTTCCTGTAAAACAGCCAAACGATCCTTTACATCAAAGTGCGTTGTTTCTTCTTGTACCACTGACATTTGACTATCGAGGTCCTGAATACGCATTCTAATTCCGAACAATAGTTCGTATGGGCTGAAACCTTTTAGAGAATTTCTTGGCATGTTGTTAAGACTAGTCTGGACACTTATTAAATGTTTGACCCACCCAGCGCCTGAACCTAATACCTTCGCTGTTATAGATTGCTTTATGTCACGGTTTTTTCTTTCTACCACACTGTTCCCTTCCGGGGTATGACGGACAAGAATACCGCAACCCAATTCCCATGCTGGCCATGGCCTCCTTATAAGCTCGAGAGCTGAAAGCAGGACCCTGGTCAGAATGGAACGTGGTAATTGCGTATGTGCCGATAAAGACTCGCAAATCTTTTATAACCGTTCTAGCGTCAGCCGAGCGCTGGAGGCCTCATTTTTTAAGTGCTTTTCGTCTTAATGGTGTACACTGGGACGCGCTTCTCTTCTTTGATTGCGCAGATAGACCGCCTTATGCTGTCTAGAAGGGATCCTGAAACTACACTGGCCTGTTCATTACTGCGATCTCTGTTGCAGTTTTCACAATTTTGAGCAAAACATTGAATGTCTATACTCATTCCTGGCCACCAGTACTCTGATTGTAATTCTTTCAGAGAAACCTTGATTGTTTGGTGTCTCAGACCCAACCCCATGTGTGCTTCCAGTAAGAGGAAGCCCCTCCTGCTCCTGTTTGGAATTACTCTGTCCCCCACTCCAGGGATTCGAGCAAAAGGAACGGAGTTTGCATCGATTACGTATGCATAATTGAGTGGATAGTTCACGGGTAGTGCTGCACAGTCGCCTTTTACGGTCGTTTTTACTGCCAGCATGGTTTCCCCGTCTATGTATTTATCTGTACGCTTTTTTGTGGCTACGGAAGCCGGGTTAGTTGCTTCCGCTGTGGCTGTATTAGCCAATGAATTCCCTGCAACGTGAACGCCATCACGTTGAAGACTCTGTGCGTGAATCACGTGAGTCTTTTGTAGTTCTTTGTGTAAAAGAGCTACCTCGTTCCAGAGCAATTTATGCTTTATTGTGGCACCTGTGTCATCTTTGTAGTCGTTTTCGATCCAACTCTGCAGTTTATTGTTGTAAGAGTTGACGCAAAAATGAGAATCGCACACTATAAGTGTCGGGAATTCACGTTCTGCATTTTCGAGCGCCATCTTTAAAGATCTGATTTCAGTTCTCTGAACCGAACAGTTTCTTACAGATTCAGTTTTTGTTACTTTCGGTCTGAATTTACCGCACAGCCAACGACCTTTAATGATCGCACACGCTGCATTGTAGGATTTGCTCTCTACGTTGAAATGCTGTACAAAGCTATCTGTATAGATTATACAGGCGTATTGTGGGAGAGGCAGAATTTCGATTGACAGAGGATATTCTTCTTCATATTCTAAATCATTCAGTTCTTCAAATTGTGGGGCGAAATAGTATTTCACATCTTCCGCTCCTAGAGAATCTATGCACTGTATCCATTTCGGATCCAGTGACACTGTAGGCAGGTTTACTGGGCTGAATAGCGCCTCGAAGGCGGATTCTGCTGTAAGGATATTAATCCGTTTGCCGTGTGCTAGTTCTCTTTCATTTGCTAATGCGATTTGCACTGCTTTCACAGTTCTTTCTGTGGGACTGAATGCTTTTTCTGCTTGTGTGTACAAGTGAGATTTAATTGAAATAGGTACCTTTTCTCCCTCATTAGAGGTTAGGTACGTGAATCCGCATCTTCCTGGGATGACTCGGATTACAAGATCGATCGTGTTGTCACGTGTATCTAATTTTGTTTTTGCTAACATGTCTGTTTGCAGTGATCTCAAAATTTCTGTGTGTTTTTGAGTCCAATTGATTTGTTTAAAACCTGGTTTAATTAGTTCGTAGAGAGGTTTCACCCTCTCTGCGTAATTTAGGATGTAAGTTCTTCCGAAATTCAGAAAACCTAGTATGGATTGTAAATTCTTCAGCGTTTTTGGAGCTTGGAGTACAGCGCACTTCTCTAAGAAGTTGTCCGCTAGGCTTTTCCCTTCACTTGATAATTCGTACCCTAAAAATAGTACCGTCAGATGGGCAATTCGAGACTTTTTAAAGTTGAATTTGTAACCCTCTGCTGCGAACCCAAGTATAATGGTGTTCACTCTTTTCAAGTGAGTATCCAAGTCGTCGTCTGTGAGATAAATATCATCTACGTAAGACAATGCTTCATCATCATAGATTTGTAGTAACTCTGTTACTCTAGCTGAGAATAGTCCTGGGCTGTTCTTGAACCCCTGTGGGAGTCGACAGAATTTTTTCTGCGACCCAAATGCAGAGAAAGCGGTCAAATATCTGCTTTCTGGTGCAATGTTTTGACAAAAGAAACCATTAAAAAATGTCTAATGTTGTTTTATATTTTTTCCTAACTATGTTATTCATTAGGGCTGCACTATGCGAGTTTTGTACTGCAAAAGTTTTGCAACATGTATTAAGGTGTCTGTAGTCCAAAACTAGACGATATGAATTGTCTGGCTTGGAGACAGGAAATGTTATGTTATGTTACTGTTTGTTTTGTAGAGCGCTCAGCTGCTCCAAAGAGCGTCCCGGCGCTAAAGATCATCACACCAAATACCAGCAGCAAACAAACAGCCATAACAGAAAACATAACCAGAATTAACCATAACAGCATTACAAAGCAAACAGATAGGTTTTAAGTCCTTTCCTAAAAACCGAGAGATTGGTGCACACCCGCAACGTCAAGGGCAGTGTGTTCCAGAGGCGGGGTGCAAGGTAACTAAAGGAGCGACCTCCACAGCGAGCACGCTTCACTGTTGGAATGATAGCCTTGGCCTGGGCAGCAGATCTCAGAGGTCTAGATGGAAGATAGAAATTGACCCTTCTCTGCAGATATTCAGCGCCGAAATTGTGAAGCGCCCTAAAAGCTGTAGTTAGGGTCTTGAAGAAGATACGCTTACGAATCGGCAACCAATGCAGAGAGACAAGGAGATTGCTGGCCCTAGATCTTCTAGTTAAACCGAAGATTGCCCTGGCTGCAGAATTTTGAACTATCTGCAGACGAGTCAGCAGATACTCAGGAAGACCTAAGTAAAGGATGTTGGCGTAGTCTAGGCGCGAGCCAATTAATGCTTGCACCGTAATTTTCTTATGCTCCAAAGATAAATAGGGCAGAAACTTGCGCAACATCCTTAAGATGGCAAAGCACTTCCCAGTCAAGCCAGCAACCTGGGTTTTAAAGGAAAGAGTGTTATCGACCATCATACCCAGGTTCTTCGCTGTGACCGAATCGCTGGCAGGGGGAGACATGGCCGAAGGCCACCATAGCTTCCAACGTGGGTCTGCAGGACAGCCAAAGAACAATATCTCGGATTTGTCGGAGTTGCATTTGAGGCCATTTTTCCCAAACCAGTCAAACACAAACTCCAAACACTTCCGAATGGCTGCTCCATCGAAGTCACAGCCCCTGTCACAAGTGAACAGGAGCTGTGTGTCATCCGCATAGGATATGATCTGGGCCCCTAGCTCCTCCACCCGTGCCGCAAGAGGTGTAAGGAAGATATTAAAGAGGGAAGGACTCAGTATGGAGCCCAGCATACCTCTGATACACTTGCACGCATTTTCGCCCATCTATCACGGCGCTAGCTGCCGTTAGAGCTTCAAACCGGGCTCAGGCTTCTCTGCACTCGGCGGCCATCTTGAGTGGGGGCTAGAGTGGTGGGAGCGCTCTAGTGTACCACATATAAGGAGCCCTGAAGCAGCGCTCGCGAGATCTATCCCTTATACCAGTCAGAATCGATTTTGGTGAAGCACAGAGCATGTGCATTGTATTCAGCGCTCCCTGAGCAAAACGGATCGTTTTTTGTGATTTTTAAATAATTTTAAAACTGTGTGATTTTCATGTTGTAAATGCACTCAGCATACCTCTGATACACTTGCACGCATTTTCGCCCATCTATCACGGCGCTAGCTGCCGTTAGAGCTTCAAACCGGGCTCAGGCTTCTCTGCACTCTGCGGCCATCTTGAGTGGGGGCTAGAGTGGTGGGAGCGCTCTAGTGTACCACATATTAGGAAACAGTGTTCTACCGCGCCAGCGGTCGCGTTTGCGGGGGCGCCGTCGCTGCGCCGGAGTCTCGCCTGAGTCAGCCCGTCTGCGCCCGTCAGCGTCCCGTCAGCGCTCGGGAACGTTTCTGGTGGGTTCCTTTTAGCTCTTGGCTCGATGTACACTAGAGATGATCTTCTGTCTTACAATGTACACACTGCTCCATGTCAGCGAGCTATCCCCTACTCTGCTGGGGATATTACTAAGTGCCCCACGTGTGGGTGGATGCCGGTCCCCACAATTCCCTGTCCTGGCAAGCTCCCTCTTTTAGGTACTAACTGCGCCTTGTTAAATACTAGGTCTCTTACTCAGCACGCTCTCGACATATATAATCTCTTAACACAAGATGACATAGATTGTCTCTTTCTCACAGAAACATGGCTCGGTGAGGGCTCGGAACCTGATCTGGCTATTGCCATCCCTCCCTCATATGCTATTTTCCGTCGAGACAGATGCAAGGGAAGGGGAGGCGGAGTGGCACTTATCATTAAAAGGCACATTCCTTGTACCATCTTGTCGACGGATGATTTACCTGACTGTGAAATCCTTGCCTTCTCCCTGGCCCTATCCCCCCATCAATCCTGCCTGGGGCTTTTGCTTTATAGACCACCTGGCCCTCTTGGCTCCTTTACTGAGGATTTGCTATCGATCATTTCCACACTGAGTCTTAGAGCAAAACACTGCCTAATACTCGGGGACTTTAACATCCACATGGATAAGGGCGAGGATCCTGAAGTGCAAAAATTTCTGGATATGACATCATCGGTGGGACTTCATATGTACCTACAGTCCCCTACACATGAGAAGGGGCATATTTTAGATCAAATTTTTTCGACCGTTCCGGTGGTCCTTTCCTCCCTTGCCCCAGTTCTTTGGTCGGACCATTTCCTAGCGGATTTCACGCTTGTACATCAGCCTGTGGCCGCCCGCATTTCGCAGCGGCTCGCTGCTCGTAGTTCTAGAGCCTTCCACAAAGTCACCCCGGCCATGATCACCCAGGCTTTAAATACCCATCCTTGTGTTCTTACGGGCAGTCTGGAGGATGATGTGGTGTGTTTTCAGAATTGGCTCACTGCACGTTTGGAAGCCTTGGCACCATCTCGCCAGGTTAGATCTGAACTGGCACGAGCATCAGCCCCGTGGTTCTCTGCTGCCTTGGCGGCCAAGAGAAGGCACTGCAAGAGGCTGGAGAGAATTTGGAGGAGGCACTATGATACATCGGCTAAGCAGTCTTACAGAGCAGCAGTGAAAGAATATCACAGGGAGCTCGTTGCAGAGAAAAAATCCTTTTTGGCCAGAAGGATCGAGGAAGCAGATAGCTCCTGCAAAGAGATCTTTAAGATTGTTAAAGAATTCACCTCTCCCTCCTGCTGCACTTCTGCATCTGCTTTCTCGGAACCTTGGATCATGGAGCTTGCAGTATTTTTTACTAATAAAATACGTACTATCCAGTCAGCGTTGCAAGGAACCCAGATCATCTTGAGCACAGGTTCAGAGGTCGACGGCCTTTCCAACCCCTGGTTATGCCCACCAGCTATGCATATGGATTCTGTGGGCCCTACCCTGCACTGTTTTCCCTCTTTAGAGCCTCAGGCCTCGCTTGACCTTTTGTCTAGCCTGAAATCTGGCTCTCCTCTGGACCCTTGTCCCGCCAAGTGTCTTGCGACCCTGGCACCTGCCCTTAATCCGATCATCAACCCTCTCATTAATGCATCTTTGAAGTCGGGCAAAGTCCCCTCCTCATGGAAACAGGCCTTAGTTCTTCCCCTCATTAAAAAACCGAATGCAGATGCCAAACCGCATTCTAATTATAGGCCAATCTCGCTGCTTCCTGCCCTGGCCAAGATCACTGAAAAGTGTGTTCATACCACCCTTACCAACTTTGTAGAGGGTAACTCCCTTTTACATCAGTCACAGTCTGGATTTAGATCTAACCTGAGCACCGAGACCGCTCTTCTTGAGGTTACTGAGATTGTGAAGGAGACCCTCGATAGGGGTGGAAAGGCCCTGCTTATCATGCTTGATTTGTCGGCGGCCTTCGACACCGTCCCTCACGACCTCCTCCTAATTAGACTCTGGGAGATTGGGCTGCGGGGTACGGTGTTCGCATGGTTTCAGTCTTTTTTGGCCGATCGGACACAAACGATCTGGGCTCCCCCTTTCTCCGCCCGGATGCCGCAGCTTGAGGTAGGGGTCCCGCAGGGCTCCATACTGAGTCCTTCCCTCTTTAATATCTTCCTTACACCTCTTGCGGCACGGGTGGAGGAGCTAGGGGCTTTTCATTTGAGAGGTGCATGTTTCAATCACCCCCTGGTATTCAAGTTGATCTAAGATCTCCCTGACTTGTTTTTTAGCTTCTTGCTTTATGGGATACTGCCGTTGGGCAGTTGGTTCACTTTTTAATTGGATTTTGTGAGGAGGTGAGTCCTCATCCCATCCTACATGATTTTTTTATATAATGCAGGTGCCTGGGCCACTGCCCATTTCCTTGCATAAGTATATTTTTTGTGAATCGGAATGTGATTCGAGAAGGCAGGCATAATCACTTCTTCGCCACGAGGGCACTCCCTGACAAACTCTGGGGGCCAATCTTTTTCAGCTAACAGAATATCGTAGCCTTTTGAGAGCTTATCCCAAAATAGACCCTTAATTTTCCTAGTCTTATCACCCTCTATACGCAATGTTATTTCGTATATTTTATGGGGCTCGCTAAGTCTGGTGTCGGCAGTTTCAACCTGAATGTATTCATTCGTGTCCACTGTCTCCAGATGACTCATCAAGATCTTGCGCGCTATACTGATTCCTGCTGCACTGTCCAACATTGTCAATGCCCACTCCCTGTTTTTCAACTGTGTCCTCAGTATTCTCGGCATGGTTGATTACTCTAATACTGACTACCTTCTTTTTCTGAAATTGAGATTTTTTTACTCTGAGCAGGTTCCTTGTCTTTGGACTTGGTGTGCTCTCCTGGGTCTGACCGTCCTCTTCTTTCCGAATTCTGTGGAAAAGATCGAGAGGGACGTGTATCAATACTTTGATATCTATCAGGTTTTTTCCGATTATCCCTATTTCTAAGGTTATATCTTTTCTCAGAGGGCTCCCTCTGGGGAGACTGGCGTTCTCGAGTCGGAGTTCTTTCCCTCCGTCGAGGAGACCTTCCTCTGGACTGGAAAACTTTTTCCTTGGGAGTGGATTGTTTATTTCCATCCCAGCTCTTTTTAGGAGTGTTTGAATTATTTTTAATAAATAATTTTACTAACTCTCTATAAGCTTTAGTTAATTCTCCTATGTTAACTAAGAGATCTTCTTTTCACATTTTTGCAATGTCAGGATGTGGTGTGTAGCTGGCTAGAACCGGCCACGTTGCTCCTGGTCTACCTAGTGGACCGAGCCTGGTTATGTGATCATTGTGTTTTAGGGCGCCATTAAACCAGAGCAGGTGCTCTTGAAATTTAAGTGGAATTTCAATCTCCTCGAAAGGAGCGTACTCTTCCGGAGGTGGAATTCATTACCGCTCCCTTTGCGGGGGGCGTCTACTCTCCTTAATTTTAGAAGAGGTCTCAAAACCTGGCTGTTTTCCCAATAGGTCTGCCAGTAGTTCCGCTTTTTTTCTGTTTGCTTTTTAACCTCTTTTATCTGTGTTGTGTTATTCTGAAATCTGTTCTCCTTACCAAAAGCGCCGGGACACTCTTTTTGAGTAACCGTTGCGCTATACAAAAGAATAAATAACATAACATAACATAACAGGTTTCTCTATTTTGTAATAGTGAAACTCTTTTGTTCTAGCGTTTACCGCTGGAAAGTTTATCCATGAATAGAATACCTCTGTCTGCCGATATTCGTGAGCCTCTATCACGAAAATTACTGTACCACCTTGTGGTGTCAGTCCGTTATCTATAAGTTTTAAAGTTATAGATCTTCTTAAGTGGACCGGGATGATAATAGCATCCGGGTCTGTGTGTTCGGGACCTTGCTGAGTCGCATCTGCTGCGGCCCCAGTGGTTCCGTTTTCTCCTGGCATTGTTAAAATGCAAGGTTTGCAGAGTAGGTCTCCAAGGAGACAAAGATTAGGTGCACAATATTTTGGAACACTGTATCCTTCAACGTTGAATAAACCAGAGCTTTACATAGGAATCTCTTCCTACTAAGGTCGGGCGGATTTTAACTTTTCACGCACTCCAGACGTCTATTGGAGTATTTACGGGAGAAAGGGGTCTGTGTGAAATATGCACGACTGAGTTACTCTAACGTCTTGCGTTAGTTTATCGCCTTACCAAACGTTGGGCGCCATGTAGTGTAGTTCCTAGTTTCCCACTAGGCCCTGCGCATTGGAATAACATAAACAGTAGTATCGACGTGGAACTGCGGATATTCCAGGCCTCCACTGACTATGCTAAACTTAATTGGGTGTGTTACCAACTAGCTCAGAGGTCACTGGAAACTTTCTTCTCTGCATAGGAAGTGATCAGCTTCCTTGGCACAGACAAGAAGGGATTCAGCTTTCCAACAACCGTGCAACATGACAACTTTGCTCCTCAGATCAAGAGTCAATCTCTAGGGTCGTGTGAAACAATAGACATGTATTTCACTCAGTCAGTCTAGTGCAGTTTACTTTCACGAGATGTAGAGAATAGAGAGACGGGCGTTTGTCAATAAAGGGTTAACATTTATTGAACAGTCTTTCTTCTCGTACAAGAGAAATGTATTGCCACAATTGCAAGACTTGTTATGATAAAAAGTACGTACAGTAAGATAAGTATTGCGAAATAGAACTGTAAAAGCATTGATATGGTTTCTTAGCCATACAATGGTTTAAAAGTAATAAAACATATATACAGTCATATATACATTAGGCTAACATACTCAACTGGTGCTTCTAACTAAGCCTACCCCAGTGTGCCTGACCTAAGCCTAACACGTGGAAGGGGAGTAAGTAAGTAGCTTTAAGTTAAGTTGGTTTTGCCAAGGTTTGTTTCAAGAATTCTCGTCTAAGGGTTTAGTCAACACCATACCTCTGAATAGAATGATGGAGGATTGGTATCTCCTTCAGGGGTCACTCTCGATATCCCAGTCACCCGCGAGGGTAGACCGGAAACGCTGGGGCTGGATTTCTCTGCAGGAGAAAGGCAGCGGGTCTCTTCAGCGTGTCGAGGAAGGAGGGGGGACAGCGTCCGCGGGCAGCTGGAATCTGCTGGATGTCTTCGCAGAGGGACGGCTGTTCAGCTCCTAAGCGTACTGCACCATCGTTCGCGCTTTAGCAGCGATAATGGTATCAGTAGCTTCACCACCACAGGGACAGCAGGCTGCAGCGACACAGTGCTAGATTCACCAATACGGGGTCTTGCAGGCAGCTAGCATCAGCAACAGTAGCTCATTGCTTAAGGCAGCGTTGGTAATATTTATACCTGACAGGTGCCGGGTTTGACGCAAGTTTGCTGGACATAAGACGTCAATTAAAGATGTCACTAGGAAGTGATAGTTATCAGTTGCTCATTAGAGTTCCATTACTAATCAAAACACAGCAAGCAGAGATTTCCAGGTTTGCTGAGTTTTTATCTTGTTGAAGAACTCGGAGTGTTAATCTAGGAATATCAGATAGTAACTTCTGCTCTGTCATTGCACTAATTGGTCGCAAAGGAAGTGGCAGAGAACTATGCTGGAATGTGGCTCTGTTCGTGTGAGGCCAGAGATGACTTTTCTGAAAATCGCACTTGAACGGTTATGCCAATATAGGGAATAAATGGATTTATAGCCGAATAGGGGCATAAGGTCACAGTATCGATCAGGAACCTAGATAAACACGCAACAATGCGAGCCTGTCATTGCAGCAGTTATGTTATAATGGGCATGATTTCTCCTTTTCAAATCAGCAGTTAATTACTACACATCAGCGGTGCTGCCGTCCTCAGCTTGAGGGCCGCGCTATGTGCCATCCTTTCATAGTAGTTCACTACCCTACAGCAGCCACACACCACTGCCCGTTTCCGTGCTTCACCGCTCCAACCTCATCGGCTCACAAGGAGGATCACCAGCAGGCGTATTTGTCTAGTGCAGTGTGCCTTCAATATATTACAGTTAAACTTATGCAGTGGTATATATGTAAACTGATTTATCTGATGTATTACTCCAGAACTGCTTTTGTTACATTTTCAATCCTTGCACTAATCGACACACTAATTCCTGCCTTTCAACTCTTTCCCCGACCTTTTTAATTGCTTCAGATTGCCTGCCTCCAATCACACTTGAAAATTGGGTGCGGGTTGGGGGGAGGGGTTGGGTGTGACAGCAACAAGAGGGTGAGAAACAAGGTATGTGCAGCGGGAGGTGGCAGGGTGTGTTAGAGAAAATGATGGCGGTGTGTTTTAAAAAGAATGGACAGTGGGAGGAGGGCAGTGGGAGGAATTTGACACCACCGAATGGGAGGGAAGATTGGGGAGAAAGGAAACACAACGGAGGAGGGTGGAGGTGAAGGAGAGGGGTTGCAGAGGTATACACTGTAAGAGTGCGTGCCGAAACACAAAGAAAAGAGTATCTGCAGGAGCCTGCTGGCCAGTGGAAGGACACTGGCTATGGAATTTGGTCCATGCTTCACGGCAGGGATGAAAATTGGAGTGAGGAGGAAGCGCTGACCAATAAGAAGTAAGGAAATGAAAGTGATGCGAGAACCAGCCAATGGGAAGTAAAGGTAAGTAATGGGCAGGCTCTAAGCCTCTTTTAATATTTTTCGCAAGCCAATTGCAAACGCTGTGCAGGCAAAACCTAGAAAAATGGGGTAAAATAGCAAAAAGCTGCATATCCTAACAGAAAACATGTCAGGTTATTCTTATGCTATCATGTGCTAACTTTTCGTAAGACAGCGCTTTCTAGAATAAAGCTAGTTTAGCAGCATGTACTCACTTGTCCATATTTAAGCGTCTTGTTTGGAGAGGATAACATCATTTTTGAGGCAGGTTTATTTCAGTCCAAAGAGGGTCAATTTCAGTTTGATGGAAGTCACCTTTCCACACCGCATAACTATCATGGAAGATGGAATTTTCAAACAGATTAATTTCTTTTACAAATAGTTTGTTAGAGTGGGAAAGATTATTAGGTGCTTACTGAGCTCCTTCAGCACCGAGCACCTGGTCTCAGCTATTTACTGATAGAGATAATTCATCTCTGGTATTATGATACTACTAAAGAATAGATTAGCCTCCTTGACTCTGCAGATTTGACTGTAGCTCAGCAGTCAAGGCTTGGATCATGAGAGGTGGCTTTAAAGTTGCTCAGTTCTTTTGCAAACACAGATGTCCTTACACGTTAGTGCAGGTGGGAGTCCAATGGATGCTCAATGTCCCGGCTTGACTCCGTGATTTGGTGTTGGTCACATTTCAAACCGAGGCCTAGCCTTGGTGATTGATTTTTGAAACTCTTGAATCTAAGCACCCATCACGTGGTTGTTTTTTTGTACAAAAGGATTTTTGATTAAAGGTTCTTGGCAACATTGAGTTTTACAAAACGTCTGGAGTCCTCAGCATGTTAGGAAAAAAACGCTGAAGCAGATCGACAGTGGAAGCAATATTAGAGTTAAAATACAGTCCTAGAAATGTTCACAGAGTTTAAGGCTGTGGAAATGCCCTCTAAATTAATGGTATGCAACAAAAGCCTTTCTGCAACCTACACTTTGAATTTATGAGATACATACTGAGGTAACCAGTTTGATCTGATATGAAGTCAATATGTTAAGCAAGGCCACAGAGTAATCTGTCAATGACTGAATCATGTATTTCTTCTCTGAGTATGTGTTATGCAGCTATAACTAGTTGTATCCCCTATGAGGCATAGTGAATCATTTTCGTACATTATGCAGAGCTACAGCAACACCACCCTTGTGGGCGGGCTTTTTCACAATATCATTAGAAACAGGGGACCGTACAGCTTCCATCTCTAAGGTTGATTAGGTTCTGGAAAGGTATCTCTGAGTTTGCTTGTCGTGGACTACAATCTTTTCAACTGCTGTAGATTCTGACTGATTGTGAGCATTGCTGGATAAAAGATGTTCTTGGAAGATCAGATGAATCACAGGAGCCTTCTATCACTTGGTCCTTAATGAACTGTTACTGTGTAATTTATGAACCAGCTGAGTGATTTCGACACAACATATATAAGATTTATAGCTGGTGGTGGGGAGAAACTGATAAACTGTTCAATATTTGTTCTTGAATATGGGAAGACAAAATCACAACCTAGGAGACATCTGGATTCTCCCACCAGGACTAAAAGTTACTGGTGTGTAATCCTCCCTTCACCATCTGCTGGTTCTACTCAATTCCTTCTTCCGCCGTGGTATATCCCTTTCTTGTCCTATTTTACCACTGACTCTCATAACCCAATTTGGAGCTACCACCAAATACATGGCGAATCACTGTTAACAAAAAATTATCATCTGGAAAAGAGTATATAGTTCAAAGAACACAGTTCCTCAACAAAATGGTAGAATGGATCCAAGAGCCCTGCCTTGTGGGTATGAGGTATCCAACTTTTTTCAATCCATATATAGGATAGAACTCCTCCCTTCAAAGTATAGACATTAGTCCTATAATCTTATGTGGTAAGTGGTATAGATACCACCTGGCCACTTCAAGATAGGAAATAATTTAGCCATAGTAAAGTCGGGCTTTGAATTCCTCACTCCTCAAGATGCTGATAAAACATGGCGTGATCAACACTAAGGACTAAAACTAATGCATGTGCCAGAAGCTTGGCCGGGTACAGTAGCGTCCAGTAAAGACATGTTCAACAACAGTATCTTTCACTGTTTGAAAGTGGCGGAACTACTCCTGAAAACAAGAAGGAATACACCGCAGGAGAAAGCTGACCTTTATAATCAGAGGAGTGGTAGTCTAAAATAATGTAGGAGCACTCATCTTATGGGGAGGCAGAGTAGGAAGTGAAGAGGTCAGGTGAAAATCAGGAGATCAAAATTAACGGGTGAGGTAATTAATCGTCGCATCACACCAGGATTGTTGAGCATCTGTTGCTGAGCCTTATTTTCAGCCCTGATCTTTTCAATTTGTCCACAAACTAAGTGGTTACACATATTCTCAAGGGCCTGCAAGAGCAGCTGGCTAGTAAAGTTTGTTCAGAATAAAGAGCCGTTCTTTAGGGGAATTATTGTTGAGATAATTCTGGAAGAATAAATCTAGAACAATAAATGGTGTTGGTGGAAGATTTTGCTTCCATGCTATGTGATCGTCTTAGCACACTCGGTTTAATCTTTGTTGACACTGTGGTATGTTTTGAACTGCCAAGTAAACTGTTTGTTAAATACATTAATGCAAGTCCATCGACTGAGTTAATAATTTCGATATGAAATAACAGTGTTCATGGTACTCCGTCTACTGACTTCGAAAGGATGTTAGGCAGCGTTGAACTTGCCGAGGGTCGAATTAGAGACATTCTAATTAGCAGCCCCTGATTATCTGAGCCATCCTCTAGGCAAACAACTTATTTTTTTTAAAACATCTGTTTAGTGCCATTCATAATAGACACCCAAGCATGTAGACGAACTTATAAAGTAACAGCAAGTTATTACAAGTTCAACATGGTCAGGATAAATCAAAACGGTGGTAACCTATGCTAACCCTGTAACAGAATTGCTAACGTGTTCATGTATAAAAATTAATAAAACACGTTGAAATGGAAAGTTCCATTTATTAAACATGCAACCTACAATATTTTGGTTGTCAAGCCTGAACTGTCATCAAAGGAATGGTGATGTAGCAAAGAAATAAAGGAAGGACAACTGTGATGTCTGATAAATGTCCGATAGTGCAAAAGGAACAAAAAGAGAGAAAGAAAAATGATAAGGCAGAGGTTTTCACTGTGCAGGTGGCAACCCACCTGCCTTTTTGAAGGGGATTGGAGATCCCCTTGCAGGTGGATGTATTCAGAGGGCTGCCATCAGGGGCGCACAGACAGTGCACCACATTTTAGATAGCACACTCTCAGTACGCCTCCTGAGAGCTTATTTGCCTTTGCGCCCGTGTCTGTAATACGGCGCGAGCACACAGGCAAAGGAATTCCATCATTTGCATGGTGAACGCCCCCATGCAAATGAGAGAACGCCCCCTGCCGAGAGCGCTGTGTGACAGCACTATCGGTATTATAGAAGGGGCCGCACAAGTGTCTGTGGACCCTTCTGTAATACTAAAGTGCCACAGGAAGCGCAAAGCAGGCGCAAACGCCAGTTGCACCCCCGGGGCACTTTATGTAATACAGCCCCAGTTTTATGTCTGCTGGGGATATTAAGTGACTCACTGGTAGCGTTTTAAATAGTTGTGGTATTAGGCTGAATCCTGGATTTTCATAGACTTACATGCATGTGTATCAAAACTCCAGCTTTGGGAAGCCTTGGTGGGGGAGGGGGACCAGGCTGGAGCATGGCAGTAAGAGATATGTTGTGTTATGTTAATGTAATTTATGCAGTGCAAAAATACCCAAGGCTGTCTTGGCACTAGCTGAATCGGAGCTTAATGCCAGATTACAAAATCCTAGTTGTTAAAAAGCCATGTTTTAAATGAATGCCTAAAATGAAGTAGGGAGGGAATGGCCCTGATATGAGGCGGGAGACTGTTCCAGAGTTTTGTAGTACCGGTAAAACAAAGCTTCGTCCACCCCAGTTTGACTTCCTAACTCTGGGGATTGTGAGAGTATTTGATCCCAAAGAGCAAAGTGGTCTGTTGGGAATGTACCACTGAAAGATGTGTCTAAGAAATTCAGGACCAGTATTGTGTAGAGGTTGATGAGCAACACATACAGCTTGAAATTTTACACGACTTCGCACTGGAAGCCAGTGAAGCTTCCGAATTAGCGGAGATATAGCATGACATTTGAGCAGTCCTAGCACAAATCTGGCAGCAGCATTTTGTAATGTTTGGAGCCTGTTGATGTTTGGTCCTGAAGATTCAAGTAGGGATCCATTGCAATAGTTTAGCTATGATAAAACTAGCGCTATGACCACCTTTATTAAGGAATTGATGGGGATGTATGGTAAAAAATGTTTTATCATCCTGAGAATGAATGAGGCAGATGATACTACTGTGAAAACCTGCGCACTATAGTTTAACTTGTTGTCAATATAGAAACCGAGATTCTTAGCTTTTAATACAGGGGTGGGAAAGGAGCCATTCTCATTTGGCTACCAAGCAGGGGACCAGATGTGGGATAGATTGCCAAATAATACTACCTCGGTTTTCCCTGAGTTGAGCTTTAAACTGTGCCTGCTCATCCAGGAACTGAGACTGTTATGCAGTCCTGGAAGCACATGGGCACTGTAGGATCATTATTGAAGGCAGACACTACCAATTAAGTGGAGGAGGTAAGTGCAAAGTTATATCTTTTGATCAGAGAAGCCAAATTGGACACATACATATTAAAAAGTGTGGAACTAAGTGATGATCCCTGAGGGACCCACTACGTAAGGTAAAAGGAGAGGACTCAAAGTAACCCAAGCCCACTGATTGATTCCTATTTGAGAGAAAGGCCTTGCCTTTTATTCCTAGTTCAGCCAAATGGTTGATCAAGATTTTATGGTCAACGTATCAAAGGCTGCGGATAGGACAAGGAGGACAAGGGTTGCAGTGCCGCCCTTGTCCACGGTGGCTATTATTTCCTCAGTGGCTTTGATGAGGGCTGTTTCTGTGCTATGCCCTGGCCTGAACCCAAACTGAGTTGGGTCCAGGGGCTGGTTCTCTTGGATGAATTGAGAAAGATATGTGTTCAGTATTTTTTCAACAACTTTGGCAGTGAAGACGGGATATGGGACAGTAATTGTTGGGGTCTGAAGGATTCGAACTGGGTTTCTTTATTAAGAGAATAACGGAGGCTTTTTTGCCATGCCAATGGGAAGACTCAGGATGAAAACATAGATGGATGAGAGATTAGTGGAAATCACTTCTGGTGGCAAGCTTGAGTATCCCAGGAGGGCAGGGATCATGTGGGAAACCGGATTTCACTCTTTTGAGTATGGCAGTAACTAGCTCTGGGGAGGTAGGTGGAAATGATACAGGAGGAGCATAGGACAGAGCTGGTTTGGAAGTTTGGTTGTGAACATCTTGCATGTTGGGGTTGTTAAAATTACTAAAAATCTGATCCACTTTGTCTTGGAAGCTAAAAGCTAAAGTGTCACAGAACAATTGACAGTGAATATCTGAATTATTACTGGGAGCGGAGGTGAGTTTAGACACAACCTCAAAAAGTTCCTTAGTACAGTTTGGAGCAGAGTCCATCAATTGGGTGTAATAGTTACATTTTTCTTTTATTATGAGATTCATATATTTAGCTAGAGCTTTTTAAAGCAATACTTTTCTTGTTGATCATAGCTTCTACCACAGCATCTTTCCTGCCTTCTGCAGGCGTGTGTCTCGAGTCTAAGAGCCTCAGAGAACCAAAGGGCAGAGGGTTCCCTTCTATTGGTTTGTGAGAATTTGGGAGGGGCTTTCTTAAGAAAGGTGGAGTCGAGCCTTTGAGTATAGTCGGGCACAGCCAGCTCTACTTCAGGCTGAAGAGTAGGTTCGGAATTGTAGGAGTTGAGTTCAGAGTATTTTTGCAGACTTTATCCCAACTCCTAACTCTAATATGATCCCCTGAATAAAAAGGGAAATTACATTTGCAAAGGATATTTAGGACAAATACAATAACATGATGGTCAGACCAGCTCAGGGGAAGTACAGATTGCAGCACGATGTGTGAATTGCTGCTAAAAAGGCCATCCAGGGTGTGTACTGCTTGGTGCATAGGTTACATAACAAATTGGCTAAATCCAAATGTGGTGGTAATCTCTAAAAAGGCATCAGTATTTGTATCTGAATGGGACTCTAGGAGAAAATTAAAATCAGCTAGAACAGTAATATCGTCCTCACATAAGCTGTTTTCTAATAATGAACACAGGCTATTAAAAAAGCTGTTTCTTGGGCCTGGTGGACGGTATACAAGCAGGCCTTTAAATGTGAGATTATAGTTCAGTACAAGTTTAAAAAAGAAGGCTTGGCATTCTGGAGAGGCTGCAGGCTCACAGATAGCGGTAAGGCAGCTGGGGTAAATTAAGGCAAGACCACGCCCCTTTTAAGTGGCCTATCTAGTCTAAAAGAGAGAACTGAGAGGGGACAGTAATATTAAAGTGAGTATTAGAGGAATTTAGGAATACGAGCTATGATAGATTGGAAATTCGTCCCAGGTTTCAGAGGGAGCCCCGGTACCCTGTGTGCCCTTTCCACTAAGAACTGAGCAGAGAGGTCACTTAGGTTCACAGTGTTTACGACAAAGTATTAAATGAAACATTCTACATTTCTGCTTTCTACACTTTTCTGGAATCCCACCAGTAGAACAATGTTGCGGTGTGACCTCCCCTCTGCATCCCGTGCCCCGGCACCTAGACGTACAGTTGTGTCCTTGAATTGACAGACTTCCGTTTGCAGGGTATTGATTGCAGCTGTATAGTCTTTCAGGACCCCCCCTCTACTATTCAAACTCAAGCCACTATCTTATGGACATCAGTCCACAAGAGGTTAATTGAACTCTTCGGTGTCCTTCACCAGTATCAAATAGCTCCCCCACCTCCAAACATGGGAGCCCGGCCCACAGATTTTGCATGCAGGGCTTCTTCAGTGTCTCGTCATGTATGCTGTCCCCGCTGCATACTTTTTTTAAAAACACTTTATTTAGCATTTTTGGTACAGTTACAATAGTGCACTGGGATCAGAAAAGGAACATTCGATAAGTACGTGCAGGCAGAAATACACATTTCCCGTTATACTGTAGTAGTGTGGCTCACTGGTTAGAGGCGGCAGACCCGAGAGCAGAGGACGGCCCGGGACCAGGGTTCGATTCCCGACGCGGCAGGTTTCTGGACCAGGGTCAGCGGACTCGATAATTCTCTCGCCTCGGTGCCCACTCTGATCAGCGATCACACTCGGCAACTCTGGGCATAAGCTTGCCTCATCTGCACTAACGGCCCCACTAGACCGCCGGGGATGCCTGGTCTCACCCTGGAGATACCCATTAAGGGACCATCTCTCAGGGAAGCCAGGAAGGGTTTCGCAGCGGTCGAAGCGCGGAGATACTCCTCCGGGAGTCTATCCTAGCGCTATATAAACCCACAATTAATTAATTAATTAATACTTTCAACAAGGTTGTGGTGCGCATTTGCCGCCCCAGAGGAGGTTCCTCAAATCCCCCATGTTCGAACGCAGAAGCTATTACAAGCTCTCATTAAACAGAAGTTGTAAACATACACAGGAACTGAACACATCATAGCTGTATTGTTAAAATTAACATACCACCCAAGAGGTGGGATGTGTCATACACAGTGCGATAGTCTAGCCCACCCCAACAGGGACTATACCATGATCTGCTTGTGTGGAGGGGGTCAGCTGCTGGGCTCGTAGATACACCTTAAAGGGACCCCATATATCTTTGGGCCTGGAAGAGGGGGGAGCATTGTTGCATAAATGTCACTATTTGTGGAACAAGATGCCATACTCTTTAGCCATCCTTTCACTGTGGAATCGTCTTACCACCCTAGTGAATCGCCACCTCCCTTTTGGCCAGAAGCAAACTTAGAGCGACAAATCTGCGAGTAGCCTGTGCGAACTGTGCAACGTATCCCAGCAGTGCAATCTCAGGCAACGGGGTCAGAGGAACCTCTTTCATTTCACTCACTTTCCCATGGATGGCCACCCAATATGTTTATACATTCGGACAAGTTGAAGCCTGGTGGGCGAAATCGGCATTTGGAGTGTGGCACCTGGTGCAGTGATGCGTCCTATTAGGGTCTATTCTATGGAGTCTGGCCGGGGTAATGTACATCCCGCGCAGAAACTTAGAGTGAAGTAATTTGTGCCTGCTTTTAAGGGAGCTCTTGTTGGTGACCGCACAGCAGGCGTTCAATTGTTTGTCCGAAATTGAACCACCCAGGTCCTCCTCCCAAGCTTTGCGTATTTTATCTTCATTTACCGGAATAGAAGCGGCGCATGACTTTTAGAGCTGGGACACGATGTGTACCCCTTTTTCGCTACCAATCACCTTAGAAAGCGGGGGGAAGGAAGGGGGCTCTAAAGGGTAGTCAGGAAAGGTAGCCCGCAGGGCTGAGCAAATTAATGAAGGGACGAATCTGTCCATGAAAGTGGGATCAGGGAAGAGGGCGGCATCATCTGGGTCGAAAACATGTCCACTAGGGAATAGGTCGCCCATCTTCTCAATGTCAAAGTTAAGGCAAGTCTTCTGTACAAGCTTTTTGCTCATTATGGGGAGCATTTTAGGGTTAGGGAGTGGGAGATCCGAGGAGTAAAGCAGTGTAATGTGTGTGATGCGACGCAATTGGTCCCAGGCCCAACTAGTGGTCGAGGCAGGTTGGATATCAGTGGGGTCCCTGGGGAAACCCCTCGGAAGAATTGCCGCAAATGAGTCAGGCAGGACTAAGTCTGATTCCGGTCGGAGGTAATAGATTCTAGTGTCAGGGTGGTACCATGCCTGCGCAAAACTGCACTGCACAGCTAAGTAATATAATCTAAGATCGGGGACTCTGAACCCACCTCTGTCGCTGGGGAGAGTCATCACCCTCCAGCTAACTCTAGGGTAACCCCCCCATACCAGTCTTATCAAATGGAACTGCAGAGTTCAAAAGAATTTATTTGTGAGTGGAATAGGGATGTTTTGAAATAAATATAAAATTTTCGGCAGTACGATCATTTTAATGAGCGAAACCCGACCTGCCATGGACAAAGGAAGTTGAAACCATTTCTCGATCTGAATCTCCAATTTAGCGACTGTCGTCCCGTAACTACGCCGAATGATCTGCTCGGTATTAAGGTGTATTTGAATGCCTAAATACTTGACCGAATCGGTGTTCCACTCAAGAGGGAACTCCAGGTCCCATCTGATTGTGCTGGCAGTGAGCGGGAAAATAACAGATTTGTGCCAGTTGATTCCCAATACGGAATATGTGCCAAAAAGCAAGATCTCCCTAATGAGGGGGTCTAAGTTAACCTATGGATTGTGAACATATAGGACCGTGTCATCAGCATATAATGAGACTAACAGCGGGCCGGTACGTACGTACCCTCTGTGTAAGTGTTTTTCCTGAAAGTGCCTTATAAGGGGGCCGATGGCTAAAACGAACAACAGCGGCGACAGCGGGCAGCCCTGCTGTGTGCCGCGGGAGAGTGTAAAAGGGGGGACAATGTGCCATTCAGTCGGAGCCGGGCTGACAGCTGACTGTATAGTAGGGTAGTGGTGGAGATGAAACCGAATGGCATACCCATGCGCTGCATAACTGACAAAATGAAAGGCCATTCTAGGGAATCAAACGCCTTTTCCGTATCTAAGTGGATGGCTGACGCAGGAGTTTCAGGGTTGATTCTATTGTAAGGTATTAAACAACGTGAGTAGATTGAAAGCCGTCAATCAGTGAGGTATGTACCCAGACTGAGCAGGAGAGATTATGGACTCCATTAATAGGAACAGACGGCAGGCGAAGGCTTTTGCCAAGATTTCGTTCTCTAGGTTAATTGGTGACAATGGGCGATAGTTGCTGCATATTAGCGGGTCCTTACCTGGTTTGGGGAGTAGGATGATGACGCCTTCCATAGGGTGGGAGGTAAGACCTGCCGTTTAAGAGCCTCTGCGTACATGGCAAGGAGCCGGGGTATAAGAAAATCTCTATAGGCCTTATAAAAATCTGCAGTGAAGACATCAAGTCCCGGAGAGGAGGATCCCTTCAATGCAGATATTGCCTCATCTATACTTTCCTCCGTTATGGGGACAGCCAGAAAATCCTGCATGAACTTTTCAAGGAATACCAACGCAACCTCAGACAGGTAACTCTCCTGACCTGTTGTGTCAGTGCCCAGTTTAGTGGTGTATAAAGCCTTGAATTAGGAAACGAATTCCCCCTGAATGTCTAAAGGGTCCGTGAGGTGTTGTCCAAACTTGGACCTCAGTGCGGGGATGTATGCTTTGCTATAAGGGGGTCTGACCATTTGAGCCAGTAATCGGCCAGGTCTCTCGGTCTCGCCGTACACTCTAGCATTGTGGTATTTCCTCATGTTTAGTATCTCCCTCTCAGCGTTGTCCCTAAATTCTGCAAGGAGGGACAACCTACGTTCATCTACGCCAGGCCCAGGAGTTTGTAGCTGTGTAGTGTCTAATGATTCCAGTTCTCGCTCTATCTGGGCTAACGAGGTGCGCAAATCCCGCAAAACTCCAGCATTTTTGGATGTGCACACCCCCCTTATGTAGGCCTTAAAACCCTCCCACAACATGGCCGCTGTGTCTACTGAGCCAGTGTTCAGAATGAAGTAGCCTTCTATTGCTTCTTGCAGCTCCTCTCGAAATACATCATCTTGGAGCGCGTGGCTGGGAAACCTCCACTGTCTTTCAAAACCCTCAGGGCGGGGAATCCTCAAAGTCAACAGTACTGGGGAGTGGTCCCGAAATGTTCGAGGGAGTGTCCTAACAGCTTGGCACCAGGTGACTAAATCAGGGGAAACCAGCCAATAGTCCAATCTAGTCCATGTATTATGACAGCTGGCGTAGTGCGTGAAGTCAGTGTGGAGAGGATTTTGTCTCCTACCAACGTCAACTAGGGAGAAATGTTCTCAAAGTGCTTGCAGCGCCTTTCTCGCACGAAGTTTGGGATCTGGAGCCCTAGATGTGGTGTCACACAACAAATTCTGGACAATATTGAAATCACCCCTACTAGAATGGGAACGGGGCCCAGTTGCTCCAGCTTGGAAAACAGGGAGTAATAAAAATCTGGGGCATCAACATTGGGACCATATATACAAACTAAGACTAAGTTGCACCCCAACAGGGAGCCAAGCCCAATAACATCTGCCTGCGCTGTCCTAAGAGACAGAATTCAAATGGAAGGGTAGTTGCTTGTGGATGAGTATAGCAGCGCCCCTAGCATAGTTGCTGTAGTTAGCGAAATATCTGTGTGCGCCCAAGCTTACGGCAAAGTGGGATTGATCAGTGGGGGACAGGTGGGTCTCTAGTAAGAAAGTCACATCTACCCTCTGTCGCAGCGGATACTGTGTGACCTGTCTTTTTTTCCTAGTGTTATTCAGACCGTGCACATTCCAGGTAGCCAAAACAACCTCTGAAGGGCCAGCGTTATGCCCTATTTGTGCCATGTGGGAAATCTGAGTGTGTACTGAAAGGTAGTCGACCATGCGTCCTTATCACAATCCGAAATCCGTGTATGCAAACATGTCCCAGTACAGCTAAACATTGTCCCTCCCATACCCCCCACCCACCTCCCAGCCTCCCCGCCCAACCAGAGAGGCAAAACCATCCTTAACAAATTACAGTGCAAAAACAAGATTTCCTCTGTAGAACAGTAAATTAAACAACGACGTGGCAGCTTACATATAGTGTTAGACAATGATTTCACAAAGTCCCTGCACATTCAGACAAAGACATCACATGTAGCAACACCAGGAAACCAGTTCAGCCATGGCCAGCACCAGAGAAAAGTTCCAAGCTTGTATCCAAACCAGTTTGTAAAGGGGGCAAATTGTCCTCTTCGGGAGGCCGCTTGTTATTTAGTTTATGTTTATGACAGAACTCCTGTGCCTCCGTGGGGTTATCAAACACACTTGTCGTCCATTCACCTCAATGCGCAACTGGACAGGATACAGCATACCGTATTTCAGTCTTAAATTCCGAAGCGTCGCCTTGACACCGGTGAATTTCCGTTTTGCTTCTTGCACCATGATGGTGAAGTTTGGGTAGAAGGATAACTTGGATCCCTGCCACGATATTTCGCCCCGCTCTCGCGCCAGCTGAAGAGCCGTGTCGCGGTCCCTAAAGTTCATGACTCGTGCAATTATGGGTCTAGGCGGGCATCCCGGGTTGGGTCGCAGCCCCAGTGATCTATGAGCACGTTCGATCACGAAGCCAGCTGTAAAGGCCTCCCTCCCAAACAGGTCTATCAGGATAGTTTCCTCCAATAAATCCATGCGACCAGTGGCTGTTGACTTGAACACCCAGGATGTGCACGTTGTTGCGACGGCTGTGCGCTTCCAAGTCCTCATTCTTTTTTTAAATTTTTGAAAACCTTTATTGTGCATCGAATCAGAACAAGTACGGGCCTACAACCTACCGGCCGGCCACGGAAACAGTTAAGCACCAATGCAGCGTTACGGCGACATAGTATTATCCCACATTTTGAGCAAGCATTAAAAAGTTTACACTTCAATTACCATATTACCATGTCCCAGAATCAGTGAAGGTTAATTTTAAAAGGTTTTGTTGAAGCAATTATTGAAACAAATCGTACTGTCCCAAGTCTTATAAAAGAGAAGCAAAAGAAGGATCCATGCGGGAGGAGCATGACCGTAGTTGCAAGCATGTACACAGGATATCAACGCCAACCAGCGAGTCCCCCCCGGGCAGTAAGGCAGCTATTCTCAGAGTCAGGTAGAAGACCCCCCTCACGCACCACCCGGTCCCCGCCGCCACCTAACCCCTAGTAAACTAGACATGGACCCGGACCAAAGTAAAAATAAAAAATAAAAAATAGGAATAAAAGAAGGCACCATAGAAATAATGACTAAATTCTAACTACTAACCCCCCACCCTACACGCATGCGGAGGCTACGGCCTGCCCCCCCCCCCCAGCAGTGTGTCTGTCGCCCAATAAACCCGAAATGCAGCGAGAAGAAAAAGAAAGAGAAGGAAAAGAAAAAGGAATACCATGTGATATAGAGAGGGAGAGAAGGACACCCTAATCTTCGACTCTCAAAGACAATAAAAAGGAAACAGGAGGAGGATCGTTTCCAGGCAACCCGGTCCCCACCAGTCACTAATACACCTTCCACCCCTAGTTCAGGACAAGCAGCAAACATTAAGGCAAATACAGGAGTGAAGCATTAATCAACAGCGGTCAAATAAACTGGACGCAAGAAACAATCCCAAACCCCGGTCCACCAGCCCAGCAGCCAACAACAGGAGAAGCAGCCTAGCCCTGACCCGAACGTGGATACACCCCCAGATGCGCTTCCCAAGAGAGGCCCGCCCACCGCAGAACAAAGGAGCAAAATGGCGAGAGGAAAGACGACAACAATATGGGAGCACAAAATGGCCACGATGTATCACCAGGGAGTCCGTCAAGTGTAGCAGAGTGTTCCATAATAACACCAGGAGCACACGATGTTGTAGGCAGTGTAGGCAAGAGGCACAGTGCAGGAGGAGAAGGCAGCCGCAGCCCCACAGACAGTTCTCGAGACACACACGATAAAGAGTCCGGCCACAATGTTGCACTCTTCACTGGGAGGGGAAACAAAGTATCCCGGTGGAGTCGTCAGGCTGGTGATCTTGGGCGGCAGCAAAATCGACAGCGTGCTCAGATGTACAGCAGGCAGGAGAAAGCGCTGTTGCCCCATACATTAAAGGTGGTGGCAGGCGGCAGCTTTGCAAAACCGGATCGTTAATGTCCCACCTCAGCGTAGACGCCATGTCGTCCAGCTTGTCCCCCAATTCCCGGTAGCAATGGCGCACATCTGCACGAAGGGTACACAGGGCTGACAGGACAGTGCCAAGGGTAATCTCAGGCTGTAGTACCTGGACCTCATGTCCCCGGGGAATCTCTCGAGTTTCGGGCTCTCCTGTAGACAGGGCAGCACTGGTCGCTGGCGTGGACGGGCGCATCCCCTCACAAAACATGGCAGTGTACAGAGCCATTGTGACCAATCTCCACGACGTTCACCAGGTTAAGGAGAGAACCAGCGCACCCCCTTTTAGCTGCTGGCGGAGCATCCTGCGCCGTGCCCAAGAGACATTCCGTGCAGTTCAAGCGCCCCTCGGCAATCCCGGGCAGCGAGGCGTGGGGTCAATAAGCTACATGCGACCCAAAATGGCCGGACAGTCCTCTCCCCGTACCTTCCGCCTCGATCAAAGGCTCCGTTCCGATGGGGATCTGCAGCTCCGTGCGCGCTGCCCTCTCTCCGTCCGCCTCGCGTCTTTATAGGTGGCTGGGCTCGGGCAGCGCCTCGCAAGGGTCTCGTCGGTGTCTCAGCAGCCAGCGCCAACTGAGCTCTCCGGCCGGCAGCAGGTCTCAGGGGCACGGCAGGAGGAGCCCACGTAAGCGGGGTCCAGGGCCGTGAGCTAGGAGGCGAATAACTTCGGCTGCCGGGCAGGCCGAGGGTCCGGGAAAGCGCCGCCGGGATCAGCGCCGCTTCGCACACAATCTACCGTCGATTGCGCCAGGATTAAAATCAGGATGTCAGCGCGGCAAAAAAGGACTGGCGGAGCCGGGAGCCTACAGGTCCGCTCCGGTCGCCATCTTGGCTCCTCCCCCCCCCAAGTCCTCATTCTTGACCGCAACTTCTTTGAGGCTGCGCTCCATCCGATCAAGCCTTTTCAAGGATTGCGTCGTCCCGTCTTCTAATTCAGAAGTGCGAGATTCCACCACGTCAAGTCTCCGGTCGTGCGCGTGTATTTTTTAACCCAGCTCTACCATAGGTTTGTCCAGAGAGTCGAACCGTACATCAAAGGCTCGGAATCCAGCTCTCATTTCTTGCAGCAACCAACCCAGCTGCGTAGATTCTCCTTCTGGTGCTAAGTCTTTCTGGCCACCTTCAGCCATGGTATCAGCGGGGTCTTGGCTTGTGTCGGAGACCTTTTCGAAGGGGAGAAGGTGCTGCTACGATCCTTGCGGCCCATTCCGCAGTACTTTCGGCCGGCAGCTAAACAGACCCAATAACAGAGCTTATTCCGGTCGAGGCCGCAGTGGGGTCATGCAGGCAGGCAGGAACAGAGTCGGTATTGGCGTTGACGAAAATCTCCCCTGCATACTTTAGATGTGCTTCTCGGGTCATCACTCCACCACCACAGCTGCAAAAGGATTTAATTTCCTCTCTCAGCGATGCTGGGCTCCTGTCGCTTGTGACGCCCTGCAGTCTGCGGCAGCCATACACGATGTTGGCTTGCAGCCGTGGCCAGGCTCCAGAATAATTTTTAGCCCCCCTTGATGCCTTCACCCCGCCTTGGGGGTTAAGCAACAATTTAGAGATGGCCACCAGCCCAGCAGTCATCTCTGTACATTGAAAGAAACAACTGTCACTGCAGTTACCTTCAGGGTACAAAATGTCTGGTGGAAGACCACCATCGGTTTTGATGACTATCTACCAAACTTTTGGCATTTTTTGTTTTTCACAAACAAACTGCCAAAGTGAAAATTACCCTTACAGACTGGGAATGTTCCTAGCGGTGAGCGACAGAAAAAATTACATTGCTTTGTCCACCCTAAAGAGCAAGGCAGTATAATACTCTTCCTTTGGCAACTCTTACTCTGTCGGGTTTATGGAGAAAGCCAACAGATGCTCTATCAACAGGAACCTATGGCGCGCCTGTCTCTAAATGAGGCGGGCTAACTGAAAATTTGGCAGACAGGACACTCTATCTCGTGTGTGATGGAGTACCTTGGCCACAAAACTCTAAATAGAGCCCACTGTCTCAAAATCTAATTTCCTTAAATTGTAGATGCTATGCCACATGCAGCAATTCTTCAACTTTTATCATAAAGTCACAATTATAACCACATTTGCTTCACACACATTGATTTACATTCCAAACTTACTTATGCAGACAGCGTGTAGGGCAGGAACAGAGGGCCTCCACTTCAGTCTGTCTTGGGCACATTTCTGTACTATGCCTCAGCTGATGTCAAGGGTCCTCATTTTGGTTACACACTTCAGGTGTTCTTTGGCCAGCCTCTCTTGTTTGCCTTCTTGTGATGGAGTCCTGTTATAATGAATTGGCTACACAGGCAAGTACACTTCAGGTTTAGAAAAGCACAAGGCTCCAACGGTGGTAGCATCTTAAGATTTTACTAAATATTCTTAACTGGAGCATTCTTCATTGGGTGGGGAAATGTTGAGAGCCTATACAGTACATATACACAATAAGTTACAAAATTACATAACATATTTACAATTTGATGTGAAAGGTACTGAGTAATGTTGGGCTATCCCGCCAGAGATAGTTTGTAAAACTGTGAGATCCAGGCAAACATGGACTGTGGTAGAGGGCCGTTCAGACATGTCAAGTGGCATCACTAGATGGGTGACAGGGTTGCTTCTCACGGCGATCCTTGCCATTTTTCCAGTGCTGATAAACTCTTACAAGGTCAACTTTCCCATTCAGGAGGCAGGCCTTTGTCCACATCAGCATATCCAAATGCTTCTGCTCTAGTATATTCCTCAATTTACTCTTGATAGTATTCGTGAGGCTGAATCCTCGTTCACAATCTACACTAGATGCATGAAATGTTGCGCAGATATCAAAAAGCTGAGACACCACACTATACTGAGCAGCATTGCGTACCGTGAAATTCACCATGTCTTGAAAGGTGGTAAATAACCCACCCTTTACATGTTCTGCCACCACATATTTATAGTCTCTGTATTGTCGAACAATATCTTCTGGTGTTTCACAATCCCCCAGGACCAAGACATTTTTATACTTTTCAACAAGTGTTTGTATATTCTCAGTCCCAAAATCAAAATGATATTGTGTTGCTATTGCCTGGATTTCAAAACTTGCCCATTCTTTCAGTTGATCTTCAGGGAACCTTTTTTTGCATGTGCTCAAAAGAAGGGGCACAAAAGACAAAATAGGCCTGCTGTCAAACTCTTGCCTTTCCTTGTACAACACCATCATATCTCTTACATTACTGCTCCATAAGACAGTGTCCCCCAAATAGTGCTATTTAATTTGGCCAATCTTTGCTCTTGCATACTATACAGCTTCTACAGTAGTCAAAGAACTTTTTTGGAACAGTTTGCACAAAGATGCAAATTCACTCAGAATGTCATTAAGTACTGCAAGGGAAATATGGTAGTCAGATGGATTTTTATAACAATATTTAGCAACTGGATCATTCTCTTCAACTTTCTCTTGCGCAAAGTACTTAAGAACAGCCTCGTAATTCCGAATTAGGGCAACAACTGCAAAATGCCTTGAAAGCCACCGGACTTCATTCAGTGGTCGAAAAGAGTCCATTTCACAATCAGTGACCAATGCCATTTCATCCAGCTTGGACTTCATCAACTCCCAAATCTTCTCGATGAGCGACACAATGCTGCTCAACTAGATGGGGAATGGATTGTTTAAGGCAAGTAGCAACACCATTATTTTTATCCAGCATCACAGACGCACCATCGGATGTGAACATGACCATTTTCATGAGGTCCAGTTCATTGGCAGTGTAGAACTCTTTCATAGCAGTAGTGATAGCCTCAGCATTACAACTGGTCAGCTTCACTATGCCCCCAAACAGTGTTTTGTGCTCTGTTGAGGTTACAGGTCGGAACTTGAAGTACAGGATGAGCATTTTTGTAACAGAAATATCTGTGCTCTCACCAATTATCAATGTGTGATACAAAGTGTTACAAAGTTCTGCCATACCTTCACTGTGTATCACACTATTGATGGCCTCAAGGAACTCAAAGGCATAGTTCTTGCTCCTCCAGTTGTCTGGTATCTTCACATACAAAGCTAGGTGGTCATGGATGTCTTGTACCGATAACATTGAAGTATTCATCTTGACTGCCAGCAACACATTGTTGATGAGAATCTTTATCTTCTCAGGCAGGGATCTTTGTCATTCAAATACTTCCATTCCATTTGCTTTGTCAGTGGCAGTTTCTGTCAGCATTGCCTGCACTCCAAAACCAAACCTGGCAGCAGCACTTCTGTTTCTCAATATCACCATGGCAGACTTGTGAACTTTACTAATTAGATGGCGTTTCAGGTAATCCAGTTTCCAGCCATCACTCCATTTCTTTCCTGTAGAAAAGTCTCCAACAATCTTGGCTTCGGCACATGCTTTGCAAATCAATCCCACGTCTGGACTGTATTAAAATAGTTTCTCAAGTTGCATGTGAACCTTGCTTCGTGACTTCTGTGTCTCAGCCTCCACAATTTCTTTCATCCACTCTTCCTTGAATACAAGGCAACATTTCTTCCTTTGTGGTGAAGCATCACACTCTGCAGAAGGTACAGCTTTGTGCTTGAACATATTTGTGATAACTGGGTTTAGCCTGCTATGCCACAAAGCCTGCAAAATAAAGGAACATGGCTAAAGTTGATGCCTATGCTCATGATTGCAATCTATCACATAATACTGAGGCATCACCGGCAAATGTAGAGTGTAATTACCTTGATTTTTCTGTCCACAGCCCTGCCCTTTCAAACTTAAATGTAGCACTGTCCGTAAAGCCTGCAATAGAAGTAAAGATTGTTATAGCACATTTTGAATTTGTGATACAGCAATATACCATGTGCACCATAAGGGAACTCTACCAAACAATTACCTGCTCTGCTTGTACTCACGTATGCCCATTCAAATATGTGGGGTACTGCCTACGAAACCTACAACAGAAGAAAACATGGGTAAGGTATGTTGTATGTATGCTGGGACGCTCTCGTCAGCGCTGGGACGCTCTCGGGCAGCCATGCGCTATATAAATCCCGCTTTCATTTCATTTCATTATACTACAATGTACAAGATGCACCACAGTTTAACTCTACCAAACAATTACCTGCTCTGCTTGTACTCATGTATTCCCGTTCAAATGTGTGGGGTACTGTCTGCAAAACCTACAACAGAAGAAAACATGGGTAAGGTATGTTGTTATACTACAATACACAAGATGCACCACAGTTTAACTCTACCAAACATTTACCTAGTGTTCTGCCTGTACTCACGTCTGCCTGTACAACTGTATCTGTAGCACGGTCTCACAAACCTGCAAAAGAAAAGGGGTGCAGATTGTGAATCTATTTACCCAGCACCCCCCTAATCCAATGTGGAACATAAACAGAATTACCTTGTCTTTGTGGGTACTCACGCCTGACCATTCCAATCCAAATACCTTACAGACTGCAAACCTGCAATTAAAGATGGTTAGCAAAGGCTCTAAGAGTTACAATCAATGAATGGGACTGGCCCAGATACTCCATTAGGAAAAACAACCAAATAGTTACCTGGGATTCCAGTTTAGGCAAATAGGTATGTGCCCCTGTGCTTCATTATAGCATCCATTAGGCTAAACTTATCTGCGCCTCCCCACAAAATCCAGCCACTCTCCTGCAATTTCTTTACCTTTTGCAATGTCAATGTTTTAGCAGATGTGCGTCCCATTTATACACGTTTGCATGTAATCATATTTACAATAGACCATGGGTACTCGCAAATATTTTTCCTAAGAGCCAAAAATATTTGGTTGTGGTGTGACAGAGGGCAGCACTGATGCGTGCAGCGTAGTGGTCAGGTATTTGGGAGGTGTTAAGGTAGACTTGGAGAAGTATGTACATTTAGTGGCTGAACAATATGGTACTAGAAAACTTGGGATCAATACCAGCTTCTCCGCTTCACTTTGCATGCAATGTAAATAGATCACTTCATTACTGCTTCTGTCAGAGAGCCCCTTTTGTTACTTGCAGTTTAGAATTTGAAATCGTAATATAGAAAAGTGAGCTATTAACTATCAGAGCTGCATGCAAACTACAAGGTATGGATTAGAACATTATGAATTTCCCCTCCAGTCTTTCATTATCCTAATGCTGCAAAAAGGTTTAACTTGGGTACAAATCAATTCTTATTATTAAAGCCAACCCCCAACCATGGAGTTCCAATTTAAATTCTCAGTGTGTGCTTTTTCAGACCAAGAACCTTTAAACTATATGCCTACCAGTATGGATGACTTGTGATTCCTACAACTTGTTGTATTCTGTCTGATGTAACATTTCCTATACATTGATTTACACACCTGGATTCAGTGTCTCTGTGTAATGTGCATGCAATGTAAAGTGGGGTTAGGTAGATTGGGTGCATTCAAGTGTAATAGATTGCGCTACCATTACAGACAACATATTTTCAATTGAAATGAGCATGACATTTATACCAAAATGGGGTAAAACTCCACACAAACAATAATGTGTGCATAAGTCATCACCTAGTGTATTGATGTGTTTTTATCATATTCAAATATTTATTTCCAGCACGCTTTACTAACAAAGCAATACAGCAAGTTAAAAAACACGGCATGTGATTGTGTGCTTTTATTTAAGTATTCATGTTAATCGCAGCTCGTGAAGGGGCTGCAATTAACATGAATACTTAAATAAAAGCACACAATCTCCCCCGCAGCCTCGCTTTACTAATAAAAGAATACAGCAAACAAACAGTTCAGGGCAATACAAAAGCACATGCACAAGAAGCAAAAGTACAGCAAGTGGCCAACACTTACCTCCGCTCCCGAGTGTTCACTGCAAAGTGGTCACTTCCACCGCCGTCCTCCGCAATATGGAAATGCCTGTTTTTTTCGGCGCACACCTTTTAAAAGCAGCGGCGGTGCTAATAATCTCGCGGGGTGTGCCGTTCCACACATGGCACTGCGCGGTCAGGGTAGAGAAGTGCGCACACGAGCACCTTATTAGGAACAGTGGTTACCGGTGTGGAAGGCTGACAGTTTGGTGATACTGCTTTTCGTCATCTGCAAGCATTCTGATCCATGCAAGAGGGTGGACAGGACGCAGCCCTGATAAAGCCTCAGATTTGTATTGGTGCTATTTGGAGATGACCTCCACATATTGTGTGGAGGCTATTTTCAAAAGCTCAAATTAAAAACTCAGTAAATTACTACTCACATTCTTGAACGGGCATAAACTACTGTGACCTTCCACCTCTGTTTTTCCATCTCCAGGCTTAATGCTAACATATTCAAGGCTGAGAAACAAAGCCTGGCCTGATGAGGGCTCTACAGCACATGTCACTTTTTGTTTTTTTACCGTTAAATGTAGTTCTCCTGCACTGGTACATTTTTATAAATTCACTGCTATTTGAATATTCCCACACTTGTCGGAAGACTTGTGCCACAGGGTGAACTCAACAATGTACTTTAAAATGAAGCATGTCTTGTTTTCAAGTTCTTCACTTGAAACATGTCCTAGCAGGTAGCTATCAGGCTAGTCAATAGAGTGGGTAAGATTCAGGCATTATGCTCAGAGGAACTGTTAAACAAGTTTCACGCCAACAAGCTCTCACTTTGGGAATAGCTTCGCACTGAAGGTGGTGTCCAAGTTTTTACAGTTTCTTTGCCAGTGTTGTTCAAGTCACCAGAGTCTGAGGTGAGTGAACATGCCTTAACAGCGCTCTCAGCAATGACACTGACAGGAATAAAATACTTATAATTTCTCTGCTGTTTGAAGCTCACTGCCAGATGGCTAGTGGCCTGCATCCATTTTGTCTACCAGACTGCTCTAAGATAAGTGCCCTGTAGTGTGAGACCTAGGTCTGGCTTCAGCTAAATCCTTCTGATTTCACTTAAGTTCCATGGATATTATACATCAATTCACATTGTACCATGCAATTCAATTTTTAATTGTTCCTTTTAAAGCAAAAGAACAACATTTGACATTGAAATATTGGCACCATTAATTTGAAGAATATTTGTATCATTTGGTACTAAACCATATTTCTGATACTTTTCAAGATAAATGTGGCAAGCAGCAATAACATGTCAAATGGAGAAGCTAATGAATTGACTGCATCTCAGATTTAAGTCTCATGCCTAGCCATTGTCAGGTCCTGATTGTTGACCAGTTTATCTGTGGTCTATGTTTTTTATCTTTACAAACAATGAAAAGCCTATATATTTATCAAGAAACCCTGCATTCCAGTGCTACTATGCTACAAGCACAGCAGATAACATGAAGATACCATTAAGACAGAAGCAATTTCCTAACCCCAAATCACAAATTAAATATAAGAATATGGGGTATCTGACAGGACTCCAATTATACCCAGTGATATTAACAAGATCTGGAAAACCAATTACCATTTACACAATTATCCAATCCAGCCTTTATTCTTCGTTGGCCTAGTAGAGCGCCTGCACTATAACCTGGTATTCTCATCACTGTGTGATATAGCTTGCTCAAGAGAGAGGCACACGTGGTGGTGGTGGTTATTCATATATATATATGAAGGGTGTTCTTCATGTAATTAGCTCCAGCCAGAGGAGCTTTCGGATGGCCCTGCTGCACTAAGTGACCTGGACGTTCACTGGCACACCAGCGCTGCATAGCGTTGCTACAACTCGGGGTACCGAGAACTCCAGGGTCCGCCTCCTTATTCAGAAAAAGCACCGGCGGAGCGAGGTATTTTACTTCCACAGGACGCTGTGCTCCATGGCTGTCCCTGCCGCAATACTTACCTGGATTCCGAGGCAGCAGCGGACTGAGGGGACCCAGGGAGAGGCTGGTGGACTTTGGGGGATCTCTGCGCACAGCCTCTCTACCTACCTGCATCATCTGGACATGCCTCCTGTTACTTCAACAGCACTCCCCACACCACCGACCCAGATGCACTCACTTACTGCATTGTGGGAGTTGGAGTCCGTCCAATCCATACGGCATCCAACAGGTGAGCTCCATCAGCCTGGGGGAGGAGCATCCAGTCCACTATTTTAGGAGACGCAGAAATTGGGACATTTAGTTGAAGCTGGTCGTGAAATGCAAGGCGCTGAAGAAGGCATAACGCCGAAATGCATCTGCCGTCATTTCCCTGTCTGCCTGAATAAAGCTGGTTTCTCCCAGGAATCCCCTCTGGCCTCCGACCTTTTCTTTCGTGGAAGGGTGTTCTTCATGTAATTAGCTCCAGCCAGAGGAGCTTTCGGATGGCCCTGCTGCACTAAGTGACCTGGACGTTCACTGGCACACCAGCGCTGCATAGCGTTGCTACAACTCGGGGTACCGAGAACTCCAGGGTCCGCCTCCTTATTCAGAAAAAGCACCGGCGGAGCGAGGTATTTTACTTCCACAGGACGCTGTGCTCCATGGCTGTCCCTGCCGCAATACTTACCTGGATTCCGAGGCAGCAGCGGACTGAGGGGACCCAGGGAGAGGCTGGTGGACTTTGGGGGATCTCTGCGCACAGCCTCTCTACCTACCTGCATCATCTGGACATGCCTCCTGTTACTTCAACAGCACTCCCCACACCACCGACCCAGATGCACTCACTTACTGCATTGTGGGAGTTGGAGTCCGTCCAATCCATACGGCATCCAACAGGTGAGCTCCATCAGCCTGGGGGAGGAGCATCCAGTCCACTATTTTAGGAGACGCAGAAATTGGGACATTTAGTTGAAGCTGGTCGTGAAATGCAAGGCGCTGAAGAAGGCATAACGCCGAAATGCATCTGCCGTCATTTCCCTGTCTGCCTGAATAAAGCTGGTTTCTCCCAGGAATCCCCTCTGGCCTCCGACCTTTTCTTTCGTGGAAGGGTGTTCTTCATGTAATTAGCTCCAGCCAGAGGAGCTTTCGGATGGCCCTGCTGCACTAAGTGACCTGGACGTTCACTGGCACACCAGCGCTGCATAGCGTTGCTACAACTCGGGGTACCGAGAACTCCAGGGTCCGCCTCCTTATTCAGAAAAAGCACCGGCGGAGCGAGGTATTTTACTTCCACAGGACGCTGTGCTCCATGGCTGTCCCTGCCGCAATACTTACCTGGATTCCGAGGCAGCAGCGGACTGAGGGGACCCAGGGAGAGGCTGGTGGACTTTGGGGGATCTCTGCGCACAGCCTCTCTACCTACCTGCATCATCTGGACATGCCTCCTGTTACTTCAACAGCACTCCCCACACCACCGACCCAGATGCACTCACTTACTGCATTGTGGGAGTTGGAGTCCGTCCAATCCATACGGCATCCAACAGGTGAGCTCCATCAGCCTGGGGGAGGAGCATCCAGTCCACTATTTTAGGAGACGCAGAAATTGGGACATTTAGTTGAAGCTGGTCGTGAAATGCAAGGCGCTGAAGAAGGCATAACGCCGAAATGCATCTGCCGTCATTTCCCTGTCTGCCTGAATAAAGCTGGTTTCTCCCAGGAATCCCCTCTGGCCTCCGACCTTTTCTTTCGTGGAAGGGTGTTCTTCATGTAATTAGCTCCAGCCAGAGGAGCTTTCGGATGGCCCTGCTGCACTAAGTGACCTGGACGTTCACTGGCACACCAGCGCTGCATAGCGTTGCTACAACTCGGGGTACCGAGAACTCCAGGGTCCGCCTCCTTATTCAGAAAAAGCACCGGCGGAGCGAGGTATTTTACTTCCACAGGACGCTGTGCTCCATGGCTGTCCCTGCCGCAATACTTACCTGGATTCCGAGGCAGCAGCGGACTGAGGGGACCCAGGGAGAGGCTGGTGGACTTTGGGGGATCTCTGCGCACAGCCTCTCTACCTACCTGCATCATCTGGACATGCCTCCTGTTACTTCAACAGCACTCCCCACACCACCGACCCAGATGCACTCACTTACTGCATTGTGGGAGTTGGAGTCCGTCCAATCCATACGGCATCCAACAGGTGAGCTCCATCAGCCTGGGGGAGGAGCATCCAGTCCACTATTTTAGGAGACGCAGAAATTGGGACATTTAGTTGAAGCTGGTCGTCAAATGCAAGGCGCTGAAGAAGGCATAACGCCGAAATGCATCTGCCGTCATTTCCCTGTCTGCCTGAATAAAGCTGGTTTCTCCCAGGAATCCCCTCTGGCCCCGTCATTTCCCTGTCTGCCTGAATAAAGCTGGTTTCTCCCAGGAATCCCCTCTGGCCTCCGACCTTTTCTTTCGTGGAAGGGTGTTCTTCATGTAATTAGCTCCAGCCAGAGGAGCTTTCGGATGGCCCTGCTGCACTAAGTGACCTGGACGTTCACTGGCACACCAGCGCTGCATAGCGTTGCTACAACTCGGGGTACCGAGAACTCCAGGGTCCGCCTCCTTATTCAGAAAAAGCACCGGCGGAGCGAGGTATTTTACTTCCACAGGACGCTGTGCTCCATGGCTGTCCCTGCCGCAATACTTACCTGGATTCCGAGGCAGCAGCGGACTGAGGGGACCCAGGGAGAGGCTGGTGGACTTTGGGGGATCTCTGCGCACAGCCTCTCTACCTACCTGCATCATCTGGACATGCCTCCTGTTACTTCAACAGCACTCCCCACACCACCGACCCAGATGCACTCACTTACTGCATTGTGGGAGTTGGAGTCCGTCCAATCCATACGGCATCCAACAGGTGAGCTCCATCAGCCTGGGGGAGGAGCATCCAGTCCACTATTTTAGGAGACGCAGAAATTGGGACATTTAGTTGAAGCTGGTCGTGAAATGCAAGGCGCTGAAGAAGGCATAACGCCGAAATGCATCTGCCGTCATTTCCCTGTCTGCCTGAATAAAGCTGGTTTCTCCCAGGAATCCCCTCTGGCCTCCGACCTTTTCTTTCGTGGAAGGGTGTTCTTCATGTAATTAGCTCCAGCCAGAGGAGCTTTCGGATGGCCCTGCTGCACTAAGTGACCTGGACGTTCACTGGCACACCAGCGCTGCATAGCGTTGCTACAACTCGGGGTACCGAGAACTCCAGGGTCCGCCTCCTTATTCAGAAAAAGCACCGGCGGAGCGAGGTATTTTACTTCCACAGGACGCTGTGCTCCATGGCTGTCCCTGCCGCAATACTTACCTGGATTCCGAGGCAGCAGCGGACTGAGGGGACCCAGGGAGAGGCTGGTGGACTTTGGGGGATCTCTGCGCACAGCCTCTCTACCTACCTGCATCATCTGGACATGCCTCCTGTTACTTCAACAGCACTCCCCACACCACCGACCCAGATGCACTCACTTACTGCATTGTGGGAGTTGGAGTCCGTCCAATCCATACGGCATCCAACAGGTGAGCTCCATCAGCCTGGGGGAGGAGCATCCAGTCCACTATTTTAGGAGACGCAGAAATTGGGACATTTAGTTGAAGCTGGTCGTGAAATGCAAGGCGCTGAAGAAGGCATAACGCCGAAATGCATCTGCCGTCATTTCCCTGTCTGCCTGAATAAAGCTGGTTTCTCCCAGGAATCCCCTCTGGCCTCCGACCTTTTCTTTCGTGGAAGGGTGTTCTTCATGTAATTAGCTCCAGCCAGAGGAGCTTTCGGATGGCCCTGCTGCACTAAGTGACCTGGACGTTCACTGGCACACCAGCGCTGCATAGCGTTGCTACAACTCGGGGTACCGAGAACTCCAGGGTCCGCCTCCTTATTCAGAAAAAGCACCGGCGGAGCAAGGTATTTTACTTCCACAGGACGCTGTGCTCCATGGCTGTCCCTGCCGCAATACTTACCTGGATTCCGAGGCAGCAGCGGACTGAGGGGACCCAGGGAGAGGCTGGTGGACTTTGGGGGATCTCTGCGCACAGCCTCTCTACCTACCTGCATCATCTGGACATGCCTCCTGTTACTTCAACAGCACTCCCCACACCACCGACCCAGATGCACTCACTTACTGCATTGTGGGAGTTGGAGTCCGTCCAATCCATACGGCATCCAACAGGTGAGCTCCATCAGCCTGGGGGAGGAGCATCCAGTCCACTATTTTAGGAGACGCAGAAATTGGGACATTTAGTTGAAGCTGGTCGTGAAATGCAAGGCGCTGAAGAAGGCATAACGCCGAAATGCATCTGCCGTCATTTCCCTGTCTGCCTGAATAAAGCTGGTTTCTCCCAGGAATCCCCTCTGGCCTCCGACCTTTTCTTTCGTGGAAGGGTGTTCTTCATGTAATTAGCTCCAGCCAGAGGAGCTTTCGGATGGCCCTGCTGCACTAAGTGACCTGGACGTTCACTGGCACACCAGCGCTGCATAGCGTTGCTACAACTCGGGGTACCGAGAACTCCAGGGTCCGCCTCCTTATTCAGAAAAAGCACCGGCGGAGCGAGGTATTTTACTTCCACAGGACGCTGTGCTCCATGGCTGTCCCTGCCGCAATACTTACCTGGATTCCGAGGCAGCAGCGGACTGAGGGGACCCAGGGAGAGGCTGGTGGACTTTGGGGGATCTCTGCGCACAGCCTCTCTACCTACCTGCATCATCTGGACATGCCTCCTGTTACTTCAACAGCACTCCCCACACCACCGACCCAGATGCACTCACTTACTGCATTGTGGGAGTTGGAGTCCGTCCAATCCATACGGCATCCAACAGGTGAGCTCCATCAGCCTGGGGGAGGAGCATCCAGTCCACTATTTTAGGAGACGCAGAAATTGGGACATTTAGTTGAAGCTGGTCGTGAAATGCAAGGCGCTGAAGAAGGCATAACGCCGAAATGCATCTGCCGTCATTTCCCTGTCTGCCTGAATAAAGCTGGTTTCTCCCAGGAATCCCCTCTGGCCTCCGACCTTTTCTTTCGTGGAAGGGTGTTCTTCATGTAATTAGCTCCAGCCAGAGGAGCTTTCGGATGGCCCTGCTGCACTAAGTGACCTGGACGTTCACTGGCACACCAGCGCTGCATAGCGTTGCTACAACTCGGGGTACCGAGAACTCCAGGGTCCGCCTCCTTATTCAGAAAAAGCACCGGCGGAGCGAGGTATTTTACTTCCACAGGACGCTGTGCTCCATGGCTGTCCCTGCCGCAATACTTACCTGGATTCCGAGGCAGCAGCGGACTGAGGGGACCCAGGGAGAGGCTGGTGGACTTTGGGGGATCTCTGCGCACAGCCTCTCTACCTACCTGCATCATCTGGACATGCCTCCTGTTACTTCAACAGCACTCCCCACACCACCGACCCAGATGCACTCACTTACTGCATTGTGGGAGTTGGAGTCCGTCCAATCCATACGGCATCCAACAGGTGAGCTCCATCAGCCTGGGGGAGGAGCATCCAGTCCACTATTTTAGGAGACGCAGAAATTGGGACATTTAGTTGAAGCTGGTCGTGAAATGCAAGGCGCTGAAGAAGGCATAACGCCGAAATGCATCTGCCGTCATTTCCCTGTCTGCCTGAATAAAGCTGGTTTCTCCCAGGAATCCCCTCTGGCCTCCGACCTTTTCTTTCGTGGAAGGGTGTTCTTCATGTAATTAGCTCCAGCCAGAGGAGCTTTCGGATGGCCCTGCTGCACTAAGTGACCTGGACGTTCACTGGCACACCAGCGCTGCATAGCGTTGCTACAACTCGGGGTACCGAGAACTCCAGGGTCCGCCTCCTTATTCAGAAAAAGCACCGGCGGAGCGAGGTATTTTACTTCCACAGGACGCTGTGCTCCATGGCTGTCCCTGCCGCAATACTTACCTGGATTCCGAGGCAGCAGCGGACTGAGGGGACCCAGGGAGAGGCTGGTGGACTTTGGGGGATCTCTGCGCACAGCCTCTCTACCTACCTGCATCATCTGGACATGCCTCCTGTTACTTCAACAGCACTCCCCACACCACCGACCCAGATGCACTCACTTACTGCATTGTGGGAGTTGGAGTCCGTCCAATCCATACGGCATCCAACAGGTGAGCTCCATCAGCCTGGGGGAGGAGCATCCAGTCCACTATTTTAGGAGACGCAGAAATTGGGACATTTAGTTGAAGCTGGTCGTGAAATGCAAGGCGCTGAAGAAGGCATAACGCCGAAATGCATCTGCCGTCATTTCCCTGTCTGCCTGAATAAAGCTGGTTTCTCCCAGGAATCCCCTCTGGCCTCCGACCTTTTCTTTCGTGGAAGGGTGTTATATATATATATATATATATATATATATATATATATATATATATATATATATATATATATATATATATATATATATATATATATATATATATATATATATATATATATATATATATATATATATATATATATATATATATATATATATATATATATATATATATATATATATATATATATATATATATATATATATATATATATATATATATATATATATATATATATATATATATATATATATATATATATATATATTAATTTGCCTTGATACACCATAAATGGTTATTCCTCTAGCAGTCATCTTCTGCCAAAACAGTAGGTTTTCCCCTCACCATCCATCTCATAGAAACGAAAGGTGGAACAGAGACACCTTACACCTTGAATAAATGTTCAGACTGTGACGATAACATTTCTTGCTCTTCCCTTGTCATGGAGGAGCCATGCTTCGGTTGGGCGAGCCTGCACCTTCCCAAAAAGAGCATTGTGACTGGAGTACCTCACAGCACGTTCAGCCTTGAATCTTCAAAAGACATGGTATATGAACTTATTTCTGCAGCCTTGTAGCACAATCCAACATTTTCACTTCAACAGACATGTATACCAGCAGGCCCAAGAAGCATCTTAAGAAGTTACTCAATTTGCTTGTTGGAGTTACACACTCCTGTTGCATCCAGAACAAACTTCGCAAACTTGTTTTTCTGAATCCGTGGAGTAGCAGTTGTATAGTGAAAGCATTGATAATTTTTAAGGTAAGGCTGGTGATCAGGTATGTTGCGTTCCTCAGCATGTAATTGCTAATGCACCTCTCCTGTGCCTCCAGCAAAATGCAATGCAATGTGAATGCGAAGTACTTTGTAGTCGGAGACCCTCAACACTACGCTCTTTTCCTCATCTCCAGGATAGCTGCTTGTAGGAGACTGTTCTGGAATTTCCTGTTTGGCAAAACCAAAACCCTCTCTGTTGGAAGGTCTCGTCTGCTTCTTTCAGATAAAAGCTCATCACCCAACCGGGGAGCAAGGAGTGGCCACACTTCCTCTATTCAGCGTGGCAGGTAGAGTCTCGCCGATGCTCTGGTGGAGCTCCGGGAAGACTTGCTTGCCATAGCAGATATTCAGGCATAGTGGCCCGTGTTACTGCCAAACCAGCTAGAGGCAGACTGCTGTACATAACTCCTCTTGGCTAAGATACGCAGTTAGGAAGTAAAAATATATCACAAAAGAATACATATTTGTAGTGAATCAGCATACAGTATGAAACTACACTAAAAGATGACCATTTAAGTCCTAAAAAGAATAAGTCATGACTTAAGATGCAACTGATATCGCCCATCACAATTATGGTGAACAGCACAATTTTTAAGGCGCATAATATTCTGCTTATATGCATTCTGGTTGCTGCCAAATGTGACCTGCATGATCCAATTTTAAGTTTTTAGGAGGATTATGGCCCAGATTTGCCAAGTGATTTTCTCGTTGCGAAATGCAAAATCAAAGAGTTTGAACCACAAAATCCCTTATTCTTATGAACTAACCCTAGCTTTCCAACTCGCAAAATGGGTTTTAGCGACCCGTACTGGATCACAATTTTGGAGGAGTGTGAAAGGGATGTTCCATCCAAAGTGTGAGTTGGTGTGGTATGGATCAATGGTCTGGGATCTCAGTCGGGGTGCAAACCACTGACCCCTTGCAGACTCCCAAGCAGGGATGGTAACCCTCTCCTCTGGACCCCATCCATTTTGTGAATTAGGACGGCAGCCTCAGAAGGAGTAGACAGTGGTCCACGGAATGAACGTCTGCTCCCTTGAAGTTTTTTCAAAATCTAAAAACTTTCTTTTTTGTTGGAAGCCTTAGTTCCTTTGGGGCTGCTTTAGAAAAGCAATTTTGTGTGTTATGGAATTCAATCACAGCAATGGCGGACAGCCGTCTCTTGCATGCCACCATCCCTGTGATTGCAGCCAATCCTAGGGGATCGCAAGCTGCGACCCACCTAACAAGTATTAATTAGGCAGGTTATTGTGTGCTTCCCTGTGAATTGTTATTTTGTGAACAACTGACCTATTAGTACATAGAAAGGTATGCAACATCTGATTTGATAAAAGTCAGTACATATTTTGTAACCACTTTCTTCAAATTCAGACCTAGTACATCTGATGATTTGTCTTCTTTCCATAGACCAATGGAAGAGCTTACACCATTTGATCCTATTTTTCCTCAAGGAGTTGGTCTCCTGACCCCCTGCAGAATGCAGATGTTATTCTGGAAAGTCTTAAAGATCTATACACCAGCATCACAGGCACTATGACAACAAATTGATCAGTTGGGGGAAGGGTTTCATACTTGTGTTTATGAAGAACAAGGAGCAGTGTTCATGCCCACTCCAAAATATCAGAGAACCGAGGGGCATATTATCAAGCAGGGCGTTAAAATTATCGCTGTTTTAGCGGCAGAAAACTGCTGCTAAAGCGGCGATAATTGGTTTGATAATATGCCCTGGAGAATTCCAAAAGTAGCCCACGTTCACACCAGAACATGGGTTTCTATTGGAATTCATAAGGCCATATTATCAAGCCCATTATCGGCGCTTTAGTGCCAGTTTCTGCCGCTAAAACGGCGATAATTTTTAACGCCCTGCTTGATAATATGCCCCCGAGTTCGTTGATTCACTTGTCTTCTTAATTATCAGCTAACACTAGGTTTATTGAAGCTTCTAAACCATCCTTAGACATTAACAGAGAAATGCATCCAAAAGAGAAGAGCCTTCCTCGGTCCAAGAAAGAAAGGGCTGGAACTTGGAGCAAGAGCTTGTGGCACAAATGTAAACGCCTGTGGGCACCCAGAAGAGAAAAGGTTTTTTTTGTAACTACACAGTAAAACTCTCATTTGTGATGAGCATAAGTACACATGCAGTTGGATGATTGTTTTTTGTGAATATCTGAAGGGTGAGTTTCGGGTTAGTGACCTGGCCCATAGCCAGAGGTCTCTGGGCAACAGACAGAGGGGCCAAAATTGAGTTTGCCCTGATGTTTCTTATATAACATAACTTGGGTGTACAGCAGTCTCCTCTTTTGGTTGATTAAAGTGAGGAAAGTCTTGAGCATTGATAACATTTTATTTAGTTCTAGTATGAGTAGTGGACATGTATTCATGTCTGACACCTCCCTTCTACCCCGCAAACATACTTAGAATCTTCAAGCATAATTGACACTTTGCTGTCAGACATAGGAACTCGCCAATGATAGCTTTCTATATGAATAACTAATCGGGGCCTTGGAAAATGTCCACCTTGGTATATTAAAGAGAAAGGGGGGCTCTTCTTTTGGTCCCAAGAGGCCAGGCGAAATTGGGAGAGCCGGATGTGGAAATGAGCTAAAAGAACCACTTGAATGCAAGAAGTCCTGCAATCCAAGTTCCTCCTTAATCACCGTGCCGTTGTAGAATGATTGATCAGCCATGTATTGCAAGGGTAGAATAAGCTCTGGGAGGAATTCTCCCCATCCCTTGGCAATTAGGGACCTTATAAACTGCATCTTTAACTTTGCCCATGAGAAGGTTTAGAGATATCAACAGGTAGTTTCAGACTGAAATGGACTAATCTTATTTGGGGAGAGAGTCTATACCCTGGTGGAAGAACAATGAAACCAACCAGATGTATAGGTACGGCTAGTTCTGTGTCTGTTGTTTCCAGAGGTGCGCTCATACAGAATCCAAGACATTAGTGAAGGACCCCAGAAAATTTTTCAAACTCAACGGAAGCACTTTAATACTGATGCGGTCCCCCACCCCAAATACCAGAAACATGCAGCGGGAGGTGTCAGGTGACTTTGTTGGAATAGGTCCTTACAGGTGCACCATACAGAACCAGACATTAACCTCTCAGGAGGCTTTAATCTGCTACATGGTCATCGTTTGAGCTTTTCCTTGGTCAGGTGATGTTGAAAGGAATTGCCTAATTTGTGTCCAGCCCTTCTACGTTTTATGAATAGATTACAATCGAGTGGCAGCTGTAACTGTTTCCATTTGTAAGGCACCCTCTCTCCATAGACAAACTCTGGGAAAGTCTGAACTACTGGGTCACTCCCAGCAACCCCAAAGGCACTCGGTGATGAACTTTCACTTCTTGGGGTGGAAGGAGATTTGACCACTAACAGATAATATAAGGCGTAATCATGAATTTGCACTGGACAGTATCAGCATGGATTTCAATTGTGTGCTGGATGGTGTTATAGGTTGAGCAGCCACCTACCCTATAAAGAGATAGTGCAGATAGTTCAGTGACTTAAAGAAAGTAACACCAGCACCACAGGAAAGACATGGGGAGTGGTCTTATTCAAGACCAGCATTCTTTCACTCGAGACCACTGTGGTATCAACCAGCTGCAGAGATAAGGGGTTCAATACAGAGGTATGCCATACCACAAAAATAACATTCTGGGTAATAATCCTTAAAAAGCTATCAACTGCTTGTTCAAACAGAACTGTTGCCCAGTTCCCGTCCAGCACATTCTGGTCGGTGGATGAAACTGGGGCAAGATGTGCAGAAGGAACATGCGAGAAGGACTCGAGTTAGTTATTATGTATCATCATACTTACTGTTTGTATTCCTTTGGTACACCGCCCACAACTGTTTATGCATTCGAAAAATGAATAGAGAGTGTTTGGCGCAAGCATACTGAGCGAGCTAACATGAACGTGGGTGGAATTAAGAGTCAGAATAGCTCCAATTTGTTCCAGTGGAGAAGGAATAGCTAGAATCAAGAGTGTCATAGATTACAACATGATGCATGGGCAAAGTCAAGATTCACTCCAATTGACTCCCAAGCCTCTGAGAATATATCTGTGCAAAAAGACAATTTTTTCAGTTTAATAATCAATTACTCCTGATTTTCTTCACATGGTGGAAAGAATGATTTTGTACTGAGAAGAACTACTGTACAAGTATGAACATTTTAGTATATTTTGTTTAAAAAAATAGCCCTCTTCCATGAGACCTATGGAAGAAACGGTACATAGCGAAAACCAAACAATACTTCCAATGTGAAGCTAAGTTATATGTAAAATGTTCTAGAAGGTTGACTCTAGGCACTAAATCAACTCTTTGAGCTTTATGTAAATCAAGATGGCATCCTTAAAGCCTCCCACGTTCCTAAATTATTTCACCTGCACAAGTACAGGTCTTTTTGACCAAGAAGCATAATGAGTCTAGTGTGCATTTCACATCGATTCTGTACCAAATGCAGTGAATTTTGCATCCACTATTAACACTGTGCATGACTTGTCGTGTGGGAAACCGTAGAACTCCAGCAAAGCCTTCATCTTGAAATTCTTGTATGGCCAGCATGGACTCGCACGCCACAAGATTTGCATATGTCCACCTTCAAAGACAATAATATATTAATCCACATTTTTATCAAAGGGCATGAAGTCCGCTTTTCTTCTGATAGGCTGCATAAAACTGGCACAATGAGTCTGGAATCCTTGGTGTGACAATCGTAAGCGCATGCTCAAAATGTCTCTTCATGATGCACTGAGCTTGGATATCTTCTTGGAGGGCCAGAAGTGCAGCCTCCCTGCAGACTGCGGTTATCTGTCAAATGGAAAAATATGCATTATAATGTGAAGGCAAAAAACAACAAACAACAAATGCAAAAAACAACAGGTGATGGACAGAATGCAGAACAACGTCATACATTCACCCCAGTACAGAGATCTGGGCGGAAATCCATCGTTTTTTTGCTCACCTTGCCATTCCAGTATGAACCAAGCCATATGCAAATCAGTCTTGACCCTGTGCCCCATGGGAACAGTCCAGCCCGAATTGCCAAGCCAGGTCCTCCCTGGACTGGAAATAAGCATCCAAGGACCGGTTTCGGGCTTTCAGCCCTCATCAGCCTGGATAGCTTGACTCCAGTGGCATGGAGAGCATGGGACTCACGTCTGAGCATACCCGTCTCACTCAGGGTGACAAATGCAAAAACAATATAATGTGAAGGCAGCACAGTAACCAATTAAAAGATCCAAAGAAACAAGGTGCACACATAATGTACGTTATGCAGCACAACAGTTAAAAAAAATATGCAGTTCACACTGCAAGAAGAAAACGAGGGAAATGTTGAATTTCGACTATTTTTCTGAGGATAGCCGGAGAATCCTAAAGTGTTTTATAGTTCTATGTATGTGATTATGAACACCTCTCGTTCATCTACTACAAAAAAATAACCCAATAAATAAAGGCTGTCAGTCTAATAATGTGCCTAAAGCATATAGTTGGCCAAAGTATTACATGCAGGATAGAAAGTTGAAGATGGTGGGTTTTAATCAAAGCCTTTGAGAAGAAAGGATTTGTCAAATACAGCATCATTCATGATCAGTGGAATCCTTACAGAAAAGTATGAGAAGCTGCCCAAGTGGCAGTCTATCAGAACTCCCAACTAGACAGAACTCTTCCATAATTCAACTAGTAGAGAACAAATGAACAGTCAACTCAGATGGGGTATCGAACAGATACCCTCAACAGAGTACTGGAGATGTTCGGCACCAGGGCCTAGTTTTATTTGTATATTTTAATTGTGAACCAGGAAATACGCATTAGTGTGCTTTATAAACAGTTAAAAAGACATGCCAGAAATACAATTGTGCAATAAAGAATGCTGAGATCAGAGTGCACACATAAAAATGAACGCATTAGCCTTTAGGTGCCTTCAGGTGTGTGGGAAAGACCCGGTGATCTGGTACCAGATGGCCTTTAACTTTGAGAGCAGGGGGGTAGCTTCAGAATGTGCAGTGAGTGGAGCCTGGTGCCAGGGCCCCGAGGTCTTACTGGCCCACTGAACCCTAGTTATTCCTGTATTTCACATTTCAACCAGCGGTACCCAATTGCTTCCTTGCTTTTGTGCCGATGACATACTGGCTATGCCACTGGTTAAGAGAGTTCCAAAATCACTGTTCCTAACCCCTAAAAAACAAGTGTAACATCATTAATAGCCTACGCTTGGTGCTGGAAACGTCCACGATGCCAATAATTGCCCACATCTGGTAAGAATATTACCCAGGATGACTAGCCTTTTTAGATCACTTTATCTAAACATTTGTTGACTAGCCTTAAAGACGAAATCGGGGCTATGTAGTTGAATTGAGACAACTGCGACCAGACCCGCAGCAGTGTGAAGGGGCCAGTGCGGAAATAGAAACCCACCTGAGCAGATGAGCCACTATCAGGGCATGAGGAGACAGGAACAAAAGCTCTCCAGTCCTGGTTGAGATGTCATATACCATCAGTGCATATCGCACTGATTCTTCTCCATGGTTCAGCGAATATAAAACTGTGTTTTATAACACCGCAAGAAAGGGTGGGTGTCTGATGTACAATTCACAATGGCATTCATGGGAAAACCCCTCCAATGCATTTGTCTCTCTAGTCTCCAGCATGGAAAGAGAAACATGCCATAAGCATAACCAGACGTTATGATGTCACAGGCAAAAGGAAGGTTCATGTTCTTCTTTATACACCGCAAACTAATCCTTACTCTTTGTCTTTGCACTGATATATCGTGTTTCCCTGGTCCCGGGCTAGACCTCTGCATCAGGGTCTGCCGCTCTAATCATTGAGTAGCACAGTAGCACTCTAAAATGTATAGTTAGTTAGGACTATGTTTCCGTAGGAAATTGGTTTTTTGGTTTGCTTTGGCGGAGTTTGACAAATCTTTACGAAACTTTCCACACAAAAAAAAGTCTGGGGTGATTCGGGGCCCAAAAAAAAGGAGGAGTCCCAGAATGCGTTTTCCCCATGCATTTTCACAATGAAACTTTAAACATACCTATAACAAAAACTGCTGAACAGAATTACATCAAATTTGGCAGAAAGCTAGATCTTTACCCAGTAAGCATGCTTTTTATGATTTGGGGTACATCTGTTCAGTTGTTTTTGAGAAATTAAGGTTCACAATTTATGTATGTTTAAAGCCGTGAAGGATCCATGGACCTGATAGATCAAAAGATTGAATCTGCCTGGCTGCGGTTTACATCAGCAAAGATGTTGTAGCAGCCATTTTAGGACTCGGGGACTCAGCCTCCTGTCCTGAAATTTTTTTTAAAACACACAGGGGTTCAGGGTAGGGATACCCTGACTCCCTTGGATTGGTAGGGGGAAAGCGGGCTCGACCAAAAACACATTTATTCTGAAAAAGTACTGCAAATCCTTGGGTGGGAAGCAATTAAAAAAGCAGTGGAGACCCCTTCCACTGACGCTGGTGTAATTATTTGTGTCTGGGGGCATGTGGCAATTCTCCCTGATCCATTCAAATGCTCTTAAGTCACATCCCCAGGACCATTGTAATTATTTTTGAGAGGGGGCCTGCACCCCCTATCACTAAGCCATTACAATACTCAGGGTGAAATTTGGGGAGGAGCATGGCTCTCCCCACGCTCTGAGCAATAAGACCACCCCAGGTACCTCATACCCCGGGACCTGAAGCGAGCCAGTGTACCTATCCCTGGAACACTGTCTTTCTTGTTCCCTGCATAGGAGACAGTCAGTAGGGAATATAAATCTAATTCCCTACCTGCACTCTCCGAGGTAGGGAACACAGATTTGCTCCCAACTGGCGGGAGCAGAAACAAAAGATGCTCCCACCAGGTGGGAGCAAACCCATCGAGCCAGCTCCAGTCAGCATCCAAGATTGGTGCTGGCAGAGGAGCCAGTAGTGCTACTGTGGCCATGGGCCTTCCCCTGCATTCCCCAAAGGATCTCTGTGCTGTGGGTTACCCGGGTGGGGCCAGCGAACTCACAAAAAAACACATTACCGAGACTTCACCATGCACTTATACCTCACGTATTACATAACTCATGACATGCTCTATGACATCATTGATAAAACCAGCAATTACATCTGAAATGACATCATTGAACACTGTTCATGGTGGGGGCACAAGTTATAGTTATTTAAGTTAACTATAACTGGTGAATATAGCTGAAAATGCTATGTTTTAACTGACATTTTCACCAAACTATAATGAATAAATAAAAAAAACCATATATATGTCTAGCGGGAAAATGCCCCTATTTATGCGGTCACCCCCATTTGTTTGCTCAATATTGTTGCTAGTTTGTTAAGACTGCACACTGGTACACTGCTGTCCAGTGTATGTGCTCCAACACCTAAAGTATGTTGAAATGTACCATACTCCTGATTAGCATATTCAATATACCAATACATCCCAGACATATGATACAAAAGTGTACTGTAAGTTAAATGTCAATAGTGAACGGCAGCACATATTATGCCACCTCTATAATGACAATTCACAGCATGTCTCCAAGCTTGCTCCTGCAGACAGGGTGTGAATTTTTAAAACTGACAAATTGACCTAGCAAGGTAAACCTTTTGCCAAGCCTAAACCTTCTCTTTTAATACTCGGCTGAGGTAGGCTCTAAATGCCCGCAGGACAGGATGCATAGTATTTCAAAAGTAGGACATGTGCATTTTATGTTTTACGTGTCATGGCAGTGATAAACTTCTAATGTGTTTTGTCGCTGTGCCAAGGCTGGCTCTCCCTTATGAAAGCAATTGCTTATATTATAACCAGTGCTTTAACTCGGCCGGTACTATAAGGTACTAAGTACCGGCACTTTTTTATTTTGAGAGGAAGACTACCTGCAATTCTCAAGAGTGACATAATACTTTTAATTGGATAGTACGGCAATTCTCAGAAACAATCAGGTACTATGCTACAGAGTACCAGCACTTCCATTTTTCCATTTCAAGCACTGATTATGACACCTTATAATGCTTAACGTCAATTTGGAAGTAGCTAGAAAAATTATTAGAGGACTCACTTTAATGGTAATTTAAAATCTAACGTAATGATCAGGTCAGACTTTATGTTACTATTTTGAAAATAACACTTTTAGAAAGTTGTAATGTTCTTGCCTGAGCCAAATGAACCTTTCTGTTTTTGTTCACTGTTACCCATGAGAGGAACTGAAAGTCTCCTTGATTAAGTCTGAAGTGGCTAGAGCTGAGACAAAGGGAGATGGGCTGCCTTCCCCTAACAGGATGGCCATATTGGCTGTGTCCAAAAACTTAATTAACTTCTACGGATGCCTACCCTGTCATATACAGATGTAGCTCCCACTGGGCCTGTTCCCTCTATTGCCCTGCTAGTCCAACAGGCATCAATCCCACTGGGAGAGGAGCTGTCCTCAGCACTGGTTTTGAGTTACTACAAGGGGGATTTTATCCATTACCTTAGCTACACCTCTGGGTGGGCACAGGGGAAGAAAGGTCTGCAATCTTTATTTTAGGTACAGAAGGGCACTGTGGGATTGTCTGCTGTAGGGCACACAGGAACTACTGCAAAAGTGGGTTGATTCACCCCTGGGAACATTTAAACCGTTCGTAAGGAAATCGCCAAGAGTATCCCCCACCTACAGGCTTGACAGGGTATAAATGCAGCACCCCGAGTACCGTCTTCAGAACACTACCGGACCTGTAGAAGGCAGAAGGAGGACTGCACCTGCTTTTGTGACCTGTGAGGAGAAACCTAAGAGCTCCGCCTTGGACCCAGGTCAAAGAGGTAGATGCTAAGTGTCAGTTGGCTGACTTCCTGTTAAGCTACAGGGACACAAAAGCAGTTAGAAGCCCACATTCCTGAAATAGTTCATCGGACCAGTTTCAACTAGACCTGCCCTGGACCCTAATGGTGGTTTCTACCGGAGAGAGACCAGACATCTAAGTGGTGTCCCTAAGGTCCTGGGGCCCTTATTAAAGTGTCAGAGTGTACTCCTCCTGTCTAACCCTAAAACCTGGGATTTCAAAACTTTTAAAATGATTTTTCCCTGGGGAACTGGCACCAGCCTGACAAGTCGATACGCTGAGGGTGCATTGCTGGTGAGCTTGACTTTGCTGCAGCTCGTGCTATGTTCTTCTCTGCAGCAGCAAGTCCGATTCAGCTGGCCCAATGGCGATGTGGAACCCTCTCAAGCTACACGTGTGCTCTTCCTTTTACAGTTATTTATGATACTCTGTGAGCACTATTTCTTTTTCTGTAATTTGCCAGCTGCTTGAATAACAACGCAGTTCGTGCTTATATTCTCTTGTTTATTATTTGTGGCTTTTTTTTGTGTTTGCAATTGCACTCTGTTGCCAGCATGGCACCTTCACCCATATATGAAACAGGCCCCCACCCTGCTCACAGGTTGCTGCTTGTCCGTTGAATATCAGATTAAAAAGGCATGTATAGGGGAAGGTACAGGGCTAAAATATAATATTCATTAGCATTGACAGCAGCCTACATGTAAAGCAATTCGCTGGGGCAGTGACTGTGTAGACACTGCCATCTCTAGATGTAAACACGGGGTAAGAGGACCTGGCGGCCTGCTGCTGCCTGCAGAATTCTCCGTAACAGCAGCTTCTTCTTCCGTCCCTCTTAGCCCTCCTCCTTCTCCCTGGTAGCCAATGAGAGTGCAGGGTTGTACAGCTCCGGATTAGTCTGCTTTCCTCAAACATGTATCGTTCTTGCTCCAGTCCATGTTCCAGATCTATTCTATGAAAACACCGGAGTGCAGACATTGAAATTGAGTCAATCCGGATCCAGTGCTGTAGCTGCTTCACTGGTCTCACCGGTAATTTCACCACTGTAAGTCCTCCAGACAGTGCTAAAAGTGTCTTCTCTGGTCCTGTCAGTAACTCCTTCTTTCTAAGTCCTCAGTCAGTGCTGCTAGCTGCTTCTCAGGTCTCATCAGCAATTCCTCCATTCTAAGTCCTCTACACAGCGCTGCAAGCTGTTTATCTGGTTGTGCCCTCTAGACAGTGATGCTAGCAGCTTCTCTGGTCCCAGTGATAATTCCTCATTCTAAATCTTCTAGACAGTGCTACTACTCTGGCCCTGTTGGTAATTCCTCATTCTAAGTTTTTCAGACAGTGCTGCTAGCTGCTGCTCTGGTTTCATTGGTTGATTCCTCATCCTGAGTCCTCTAGACAGTGCTGCAGCTGCTTTTCTGGTCCCATTGGTAATTTCCACATTTGAAGTCCTCTAGGCAGTGTTGCTGCTGTTCTCTGTTCCCAGTGATAATTCCTTATGGTCCTGTCAGTAATTCCTCATCCTAAGTCCTCTAGACAGTGCTGCTAGCTGCTTCCTTGGTCCCCTCTGTAACCCTTGTCTTTTAAGACCTCTAGGCAGTGCTGCAGCTGTGTATCTGTTCCAAGTGGTATGTCCTCATTCTCAGTTCCCTAGATAATGCTTCAGCTGCTTCTCTGGTCCCATTGGTAACTCCTCCATTCTAAGTCCTCTAGGTAGTGCTGCAGTTGTGTCTCTATTCCCAGTGGTAATTCCCCATTCTTAGTCCTTTAGACAGTACTGCAGCTGTGTCTCTGTTCATACACCCACTGCACTCCAAACCAAAAGACATAAGTAAAAGACATTATCATTTACAACGCCAATAGCTCAAAGTTTCAAAAATGCAGGGGAGGCTCCTCCATGTGGAAGTCAGAGCGTCGCATCACTGCAAGAAAGCAGAAGAAGGGTATGCCTGGTTGGGGGTGGGCGGGTCGGGAGGAGTGGCTAGCCCAATGTTATGGGTGCTGGCTGTTTAGTCGGCCCCAGGGCCGACCAAACCGGTCATAGCACTCTTCATTTTCTCCAAAGTAGGCTGCTGCATGGAGAAATCTCCCCCATATAGATGCCTGTAAGGGCGGAGTCCTAGCCAATCACAACGCTGCCATTGCAGCGTTGTTATTGGTTTAGGGGAAGAGAGGGAGGATGCCTGCTTTTGCTTCCTGTGAGCAGGAGATGCGACATGGGAGTCCAGGACTGGAGGTGAAAGTAAGTTTTCTTTTTTTAAATGACATTAAATTCAGCCCCAACCTCCTCCCCGCTGGACCTTCTCATTGCGCCCCCTCCCACTCGCGAATAATGCAGGCTGCAATTGCACCAATGCAAGACCTATTGTATTGCAAATGTGTGTTTTTAGCCATAGGGTCAGGCCTTCCAATCTTTCAGAAGAAAAACGAATTATTCTAGTGCCGCTATTGTCCGTGCACTTTTTTAACACGTTCTTTATCTCCCACCATTTGCAGATAAATAGTGCAAGAAGCAGTACCTTGTATAGTCATTAACTGTAAAAGTACATACCTACACAGATACGACAGTCAATATGTGGAGCAACAAGCACCGTGTGTATTCGCTGTCTTTCGTCTGGAGGCCGTGCTTGGTGGGCACACCAGGCCGAGCCTGCAAACACTTACCCCCCAAGGTCAGCATCACTATTTTACACTGTATGCCAAAAAGAGGGATTTAACATTAAAAAAGAGTCCGAATAGAAAAGCAAGACTACTGCCCCTGCAACGGAGTAAGCAGGAGGGTTGAGTCCTCAGATCCTGAATATGCTTTTTGCAGGCAGATGAGGGTGTCGTGAAGACGCACAGCTCTCCGGAAAGCAGCCTGCGGGATGCAGAGAGATACTGCCACTCCTCCCTGTGCAACTGGGAAAAACAGTGATTGGCATTTCCGGTGCCCTCATGCTTCTGCGTATCAAGTGAACGAGCATGCTGAGACGCATCCGTCTGGCCAGTCTGTAGACGATCTGCTTGCTCTCTCGTTTAAACAAGCATTTACAATGCAATACGTCTCAAAATAACATTGTTTTGAGCTATTGGCATTATATTTTATTGTTTTTTTTCCCCCTTCTACAAGCATTAATGAAGTAATGGCATTGTAAATGACAATGTCCCTCCAGTCGACCCCAACTAAGTTTCTTCCCCAGTCCCTCCTTTGAGGAATTTCGCAGCATGGCACATGCAGTATCTTCGGGTTCTCCGCTCGATCCACTGCCCCCCAAATTTTGGAAGGTTTTTCAGGCGGAACTTTTCCAGCCTTTGTATTCCGTCTGCCTCCAATCTTTGGAGCTGGCAACTGTCCCCGAGTGCTGGAAGCTGGCAGTCGTGTCACCATTGCTAAAGAAACCAACGCTGGACCCTGCCTGTCTTTCAAACTATAGGCCTATCTCTTTACTCCCTTTTCCTATTAAGATCGTGGAAAAATGGGTGACCCGCTCCCTGTCTGGCTTCCTGGAAGAAATCGGATGGTTCGATGAGTTCCAGTTTGGCTTCCGCCCTGGGCATGGGACGGAATCCGCACTGGTCACCGTATTGGATAATCTTCGTTCGCGTGTCGACAGTGGTCGGGCAGCCTTTTTGGTGCTGCTCGACATGTCGGCCGCGTTCGATACGGTGTGCCATCGAACCCTCATTAGGAGGCTTGAGGAGTGCGGTGTCACAGAGAGGGCAAGAGACTGGCTGGTATCTTACCTTAGCAACCGGCAGCAGCTGGTCACGCATCCTCCATTTCAATCGGAGCCACGGAAAGTAGGGCAGGGGGTTTCACAGGGCTCGGCCATCAGCCCTATACTCTTTAATTTGTACCTCCGCCCTTTGGTTCAGCTCATAAAATCTTTTGGTATCTCGGCTTGTAATTACGCCGACGACACCCAGCTGGTCTTTTCCCTGGAAGGTAATAACGCGGTTCCATTGGAGACATTTCATTGCTGTATGGCAGTTACAGCGGATTGGCTGCGGGCCAACTCTTTACAATTTAACAGCATTAAGACCGAGGTGCTCCATTGCTCCACGGATCGGATCCCGCGGACACTTCCAGAGAATTTCTGGCCTGCTGCTTTCCCTGAGCCAGTATCAGCTGCGGAGTCAGCCCGCAACCTGGGGGTGATTTTCGGCCCAAATTTACAACTTGACATGCACGTCCATAAGACCATTACTTCATGCATGACGTTGCTGCGCATGCTGCGAAAAGTTCTGCCCCTTCTCCCCGCCCATGCCAGACCAGAAGTAGTTCGCGGAATCATACTGAGTCGTATAGACTATTGTAATGCGCTACTTCTGGAAGCACCGAAAAATCTTTTGGGGAAGCTACAACGGGTGCAGAACATGGCTGCCAAGTTGGCTCTTTCTCGCCCCAACTCTAGCTCCTCATCTCAAGCTCTAACGGATCTACACTGGCTGCCGGTACATTCGCGTGTACTATATAAAGCAGCGTGCCTGGTGTTTAAGGCGGTGCATCAACAGGGCCCAGTGCCCTTACAGAATATGTTCGCTTGGTACTCTGCCCCGCGGCTCCTTCGCTCCTCTTCGGCACAACTGCTCGTGGTCCCGAGGTTCCAGAGAGTTAGGATGGGCAGCCGCTCGTTTAGTGTAGCAGCGGCCAAGCTCTGGAACTCCCTTCCCCTCTCTTTGAGAAGCCATAGGGAATACCTCCCGTTCAGGAAGGCGCTAAAAACGTATCTTTTCCCCAGAAATGTCTGAGCAGTGAAAGCATGTCTGTCCGAATTGTAAGCGCCAGGATGCCCTTTGGGTGACAGGTTTGCGCTTTATAAGTACACCTACATACATACATACAATGTTTTTTACCTGTTGACCCCTGCAAAGCTCATCAGCTTGTGCCTGTCATAAAAAGGAATATCGGACAATCGCATCTTAAACATTTTGCAACAATTCTATAGTTTCACCGCAAATTAAATTGTAAAATAAAATGTATATTCTCATAATATTAGCAAATTGAATGCATTCAAATAAGATGTTATTCTTATATTTCTCAGATCGCTTTGAATATTTTTGTCTATTCTACTATTTTCCTCCGAGATATAACCCTGACACATTGGTTGGGCTGGCACACACGAAGGGGGGGTGAGGAATGGGGGCTGAAGCCCTTTGTGGCGAAAGGGTGTTGCGCGCCTCAGGAGTACAGTAAAAAGGCGAAATTCCAACATTTCTAAACGTATGCAAACACCTTTTCCCCTCAGCTAGGTTCTCCATATGATGTATAGCACGCTACCTTTTAAATCAAATAGACATGAACTGGGGACCCTTCTCGCTCTTTCCATTTCGACCCACTTCATGAGGGTGGCATTCCGACACAATGCAATCGAGAGGCCGTAACAGACCAGACTCTGCGTCTGCACCACCAGCGGTCGTGCAACTGTCCTGGCCGGCCTACGCTGCCTCTAATATCGATTATGGCTGCTAGTGATGGAGGAAGCCGGCCGAATGGGGCCTGAGAGAAACCAGCAGGAAGCCCCCCTCCACCCCTCCGAACCTGTGGTCGGCCACTTGCCCAGAGGAAGAGTCAGGTGTGCAGGCAGACCAGTAGCGAGACATCGCAAGAGCCGGGCATGCCCGAGAGATGAAGAACAGGCCGGGTCGCCCTCAGCACCGGAGGATAGACATGTGCACCCAGGAGGGCCCAAGAGGTAGAAAGCTCTGACCAGATTGGGCCACGGGGCCCGCCACGCAGAAGGTGAGATGACGATCCAGCCCTAGCTACACCTAGAAGTTCATGTGTGTGGCCCCCTTCCGGACAGCACTGACGGTGTAGTTGGTACAGTGGGAGGGGATGATGTTAGTGTTTGCCGTGGCACAGGAGCTTCTTGGCTTCGACCTCGGGAGGATAAAAGGAGGAGGCGGCTTTAACTAAGGTCGAACTCTTAACCTTTACATCACGCGTCAGCCTAGAGGGTTTATCTCGCTGCTCTAAAGAAATGCACAACAGCAACAAATGAGCTGATCCATGCAGCGAGTGCCACTACATTTGGCAATATAATGCTTATAGCGCCTCAAAAGGAGAAAACAAACCCCCTCGTGGATTCAGAAGGTCGGAGAGATGCCGGGGCATCCTCAATCCATTTACAATGGGTAGGTTCTGGAGATGGCGCGGAAGCAGAGCGGGGGCTGCGAGAACGCAAGGGGTGCCACCGATCACAAGGCCGGAGGGCTATAGGGGAAACCTAGGAAATGACAAACCGATGGGAGGACAGGGTGCAAGAAAAGATAGCTATAGGGGCAATGAAATCTGGATTGTTGAGAAACGACAGGACGGAAGTGGCTCAGAGGAAATGGGATAGCGTGAATGGCATATAATCGGGAGGGCATTAGGAAACCTCCAGTGATCAGACCAACCAATGGGTGAGAAAGAAGGGGGCAGGGTAGAGCGATAAAAAGAAAGATGTCAGAGGAAATGGACAGAGCCACAGACAAGATGACTGGAGATAACAATTAACATCGCAGACTGTTGCCTTCGGGAGGGGAGGGGGGCGCCCCTCGAGGCGGGTGGCAGTCCTTTTGTTCACTAACTCTCACTTGTGAACATGCATGATCTAGGGAATTGCTAGCAAGGCAGGAACGTTCTTTGTTACCGCCCTGTCTCCTTTTGAGATGGCCCATCCAGACTGGATTCTTTGCTTCACGGCTTGTTTGGATAACAAGCCTACTTTAGATAAGAAATTACTTCACGACAGACGTGAAGCAAACGATCCAGTCGGATGGGCCGTACCAAAAGGCGAAAGGGCAGTCATTTTCAATGGGAGGCCACCGTTTACCATAAACGATGACGCCATCCAATGAAAATGAGAGGTGGGTCTTCAAGTCCCCTTCTGAAAAATCCTTGCTCACATGAGGTCTCACAGAGCGAGCATCGTGTTGCGCTGCAACGCTACGCGAGACTCAAAAACTTTGTTTCACTACCATCCTTCTATATATATTCCAGCTGACCAGCACAGCCACCTACATTTGAAAATGTAAAAAAAGATTCAGAAACCGCCGGCGTCCCCGCCCCATTAAAACGTATTACCTGCTCATGTAATAAAGTGACACTCTGTTTGCAAGCCATACTTCACATGCATTACATAGTATTATTCATAACACAATTCGTGTCATTCGGCACATCCACCAGTCTCAAGCTCTGTAAATGAAGATGGAACTTTTGCTCAGTGTATGCTACTTAATTTACCTACCTCGAAAGAATGGAAGCCTGGGTTTGCCCTGCTGGGATTCTAACTTGGACCCTCAGCACACTGAATTTGTCACCTCTCTGGGTTGTCCTCTTGGCTATACATGGGCACATGCACAGAAAGTTATACGTCTCTGTTTTTTCTGTTCTTCATTCAAGGCTGCATCCAGGATACCCTCAAAGTGGGTCAAGTATCACCCATTCTAAAGAAACCCACGGCGGACCCTATGGACCTAAACAACTATTGCCCTATTTCCAATATCCCTACCGTGGCCAAATTATTGGAAAAATGTGTTCACATCCAACTGACAAGGCATATTGATCATTTTGACCTTCTTAACAAACACCAATCAGGCTTGCGAGCAGGTCATAATACCGCTTCCGCTCGGTCGCAGGACAAGGGGTAACGACGGACAGAGCGGGGCCTCATTCTCCCGAGCGGTCGCCAGGTGAGGTGAGGTCATCACCCACACAAAGATGGGAAGAAGATATTTTTCTTTTTCTCCAGTGTATATTGGAGTTCCAAGTTACTGGTAGTTATATGTATCATTATATGTATAATTTTGTTACGTTTGCAATTATCACTTTTTCTAGTTGCAGTCGCTAAACATCCTTAAAGGTCCTGAAGAAAGCCAGAGTAACTCTCTTATTGGCTGAAACATGTCGACCGACCTGCACAGCGCCATAGTGTAGTCTAATTCTTCAGCTACTAGGCGCGATTTTAATCCTGACACTTAGATAGATCTTAAGTAATACATGTTTTGTTTAAGTAGTTAGTTTTATCCTTCACTATCACTTAAGCACTGCACCCCATTAGCACTACTCCCTGAGCAACAATTTGGCTACAGTATGTTTATCCACATCCGCACCATCACCTGATGGTCTGGGCGGTGTTTGGATCATTCAACCAATTCCCACATGACGAGACTCCGCCACAAGGGTGGTCTGATGGGATTTTCTCAAGCCATTTGTGACTCAACTTCGCAGGCATGCCCCCCCCTGTTTCTTAGTCACTAGTATAGCTTAACACCACTTTGACCTGGTCTTCTCTGTTTGTGTTTCATCATAATACCGAATCAGCCACGACTCACATAATTGATGATGCGCTACAAATCCTTTATCAGAACAGATCTTGCCTACTGGTCCTACTAGACCTCTCATCTGCCTTTGATACCGTCAAACATGAGAACTTGATAGAGCTTCTAAAACACAGAATGGGTCTATCTGGGGCAGTGCTAAACTGGTTTACCTCTTTTCTACAAAACCAGACACAAAAATATTCAAGGTCAGCAACTCCTTGTTCAACCCTGTCCCAGTAACGGTGGGAGTCCCGCTAGGGTCCTCATTTTCCCCGACATTGTTTAATCTCTCTTATGGAACCTCTCACCAAAATGCTACACACGTCTAATGTACAATATCATATGTACGTTGACGACACACAACTATACTTTAAGATCAACACCATAGAAGACATCAAACTGCGTAACTCAACTCTAGGGAATACCCAGTCATGGCTGGCAGAAAATCACCTCAAATTGAATGCCCAAAAAAACCGAATTCCTTCTAATAGCTCCTCCTGCCAAAGTACCCATTATGCAAAAATGGATTAAGCATCTTACGGCACTCAACATTCATCCAACTATTGTGGAGTCTTCGAAATCCTTGGCAATAACCCTTGACAGTGACCTCAATATGCAAGAGCATATCAGCAATGCAACAAAGGGAGCAAACTTCCAGATAAACACACTGAAGAAGCTGAAGCCCTTCCTTCCAGCCAATGATTTCAAGCAGGCAGTTCATGCTCTTGTTATTCCCAGAGTAGAGTATGGAAGTGTCTCTCTGTGTGGCCTTCCGAAAGTTACAACTGCACCTTTAAGAGCCTCAATAAATGCTGCTGCAAGACTTATCACTGGCTCTAAAAGAAAGGCCCACATCTCCCCAGACCTAAAATCCTGGAATTGGCTACCATTGGAAGCTAGAATTCATTTGAAAATAGCGCGTATCACGCACAAAGCCCTGCATTACAAGGCACCAAGCTATCTGGCTCAGAAACTGACGATTTCTGGTGGGTAACGATCCTCAAGAAGTACGGAAAGTCTACTTTTGAAACCGCAAAGATTGAACAAGAAGAAAACCTACAAACGATCCTTCTCAGGGATGGCGCCCAGGATTTGGAATGCCCTACCCTCAGAAATCAGACTTAACTCTTCTGCTGCATCTTTCAAAAAGGAAGTAAAATCGATTCTCATGGCAAAATTCTCCTGATCATCATAACCTAAGGAAATTTTGATACCATAAGTACCCGCACTACTATACCTTACTATGACAATGGCCCATTAGAGTTACTAATCATCATTTTTATCCTGTACCGGACTCAACTGTATTGTTCTTTGTTTTACTGTACCGCTCCATTGCTCTATGACGCTATGTATACCTGTTCAACTCGCTTTTAATTAATGTATAAGGAACCACAATATATGTAAAGCGCTCTGATACCCGCAAGGGTCTTGTTCGCGCTCTATAAAACGTTCAAAATAAATAAATAATAGCAATGTCAATAATTGAATAAAGGATGTTACTACTGTCCAACTCACTGGTACTCATTTTATTGTAATGCGGAAGATCAATAGTTCAGATGCTCACAGTGACATCACTTTATCCTACTAAGCGATCTTACAGGCTACGTTTGCTGGCTGTGTGAAGCCACTGGCAAACGCTCAGTATGTTATGGCTCATCTGCAGAGTTCAGAATTTGTCATCTCAAAGCACACGTTTTAATCATCATAAATTACTAAACATATTTTCCAGGTGGAGTGTTCACATCTAATGGCCAGCTGAGGGCTCAGCTGGATTCATCGTTGCATACTGGTCACCTGAGGAACTGAATGTAGCCGCTGACATAGGCTATGCCTGTGCCCTGGATGCCCCGCATGGCAGATGCTACTCGATCCTGCACTGTGAGGAGTTTGAAACTAGTCCAAGGTCTGGAAGCGCCAAATCTGATAATGTATCCAAGAGAGATGTTGATAGGGAATCAAACCATTTCTCATTTTGAAGAATACAGACAAACCACTGAGGCACCCTCTTCCTAGGCCATGCCCCTCTTGACAGCTTTCTCAGAAAGGCAGGCCTTATGCGCATACTAGGCTAAAAGGGGGGGTAAACACAGAGCATGGTAGTGATCAAGAAAGTGTAACCCTCTATTCCTAATAGAAGCAACGTCATAGTACTCCTGGTGGCTCATCCGAATTGACTGTGCCCATTTAATTTCCGAGGACATAATTTGTGTGGGATTCTTGGAAAAGAATATGGGGGAGTGGGGAGAATTGGTCCAGATTACATGAACATCACTATCATTAGCAAACCTAAGGGCTTATTTACAAAACCCTTGCCCCGCCGGTACGTCACTTTCCCCATATTAAAAGTGACGCACCAGCGGTGCAAAGGGCTTGTAAATAAGACCCCCTAGTCCTGAATCAACCAGACTTTTTTATAATTGGGGAACTAGGACATTTTTCATGTATGTATCAATAAGGCTCTTTAGATCACAGCAATAAAGAATTACTTGATTTGACGTGCACTAACAGTGGCGTAACAAAAGCTGCTGCGGTGTCGGGCCTCCGAGCTCTGGGAGCCCCTTCCAGCACTGTCAGAGCCCTGGCCTGAGAGCTTCAAACTGGGTCCAGAGTATGGGGCCCCGCTGAATGTACTAGGCAGGGGATTGGGGGGGGGGCTCTAGTTTCATTATGCCACTGTGCACTAATACAATTTATCACTTCCGACTATCCACCCTGAGTAGTCTGCAGGAGTACATTTGGAGGAGGAGTGGTATGCATGAAAATCTATCTCTTGCAATGACTTCCATGTTTATTCCTTGGGATTTTGGGAATCTCCAAAAAGTTGGCAATGTACTCAAATTGTACAAGGAAACATTCAATATGTAGACTTCTGGCTTTTAAAAAAGTTTTTCGTGAATCCAGCCCTGCCAGGTTATAGGTGCCATGTTTGAGTCGTGTCACAGTGGGTCTCAAAACCCAATTAGACATCATCAAGCAAAGGAATGCCTTTTATTGGTGATGGTTAAAGATTCAGGACAAGGGAATGAGATATGTTTGGTTTTATCCACACCAGAAAGGCCCTTTACATGGCATGCACAAAGACCAATCATTAGTTAGTCAAACTGCGGGACAGAGGGCTACAACTGGAACCTACTGGTTACAAAATTGGCAACTTTCAACATTAGCACTATCAGTAGATTTAATTTGGTCTCACTGCTGTTGCAGACCTGTTGTGGACAACAGTTAATTTTGGTCAGCCCACAGCCTGCCATTGGTTGTCTTTCATGTAAATTCCATACGCTTGCAACTTAACTAATGTTCTTCCTTCCTCTTCTTCTTTGTTCCTCCTCTGGAGCAAAGATTTTTTTTTACCATTCTTTATACTGGATTTATCGAACCAATGTACAACTCCATATCATGGAACTACCTTTTAGCTATTTCTTTCAGTCCTCCATGGCAATGCATGCATTGTCTTGCTTTCTCTCTCTCGTCCTGCGTTACCTCTTGCACCATTTTCCCTCATGCCCCCCCCCCCCCCAGGCCTTCTGTTGCCTCACTCACCCCGTCCCACACAGATATTTGTTTTTTATTTAAATAGCCCCACTGATCCAACAGCTTCATTGCACCGCCTGCTGTTTTCCAACACTTTTCAGCATTTACTTTCCTCTCACACCTGTTTCTCTTGTTTTCCAATTCCCCTTTCTTGGAAAGCCTAGCACCTGCAATCTGCAGCCTTGCCATTCCTTTCTTTTTAAAAACACTTTTGCTTCTTCTAATTTATTTTAAGATGTACCACTTGCTTACTCCATCCCTCATGCCTTGATGCTTGCTTGCCACCTCCCACTTGGCCCCTCTCACATTGCCCGTCTCACCCGCATAGTTGCTTGCTTGTCCTACCACTCCCATCCCACTGTTGCTTGCCCCGTCCTTTCCAGCACGCCCCTGTGTTGTTGCTAGCTTGCCCTGTCTTCCTGCCCTCCTCCTCTGTTGTTACTTGCTTGCCCCATCCTCCGACTCCTACATTGTTGCTTGTCCCGTCCGTTACACATTGTTGCTTGCCCCCTCTCGTACTGCCAGAAAAAAAGGAGATATGACGTGACCAGCACTGTCTGCATTATAGTGCTTTTCCCCTAACTTCAGCCATGTTGCACAACAGCCGTGCTGCTGTACAATATGGCTAAAAGGCAATGACAAAGCTAATTACATATTTATTAATGCATTTTTATGTAGCACGCACTTTACCCAAAAGAGTCAGAGCGCTTTATAATAGAACCAGTTACATTACATAAGGACTTTAGAGTACATGAATTACATGAAAGGTACTAAACAGATAAACTCTAAACTCAAAAAGAATGGTAGTAAGTACATATGTTTACTACAGATACTAGTGGTTAGAGTTACATATATACAAGTTGCAAATTCACTCAAGATGACACTTTAAGAAAGGTTGAATTAATTAGGGTTGGACAAATATAAATTACATAGATGAGACCTATTCACTTCGGCAATGCTTGTGTTTTTTTTTTTAATTGCTGGTTTTATTTAAGTCTTTAGTATGGTCCCTTGAAGTATTAAAATACATAAATAAATAAAGAGTGGCCTAACCATTTTGAGCTGCTTTAGAGCGAGGGTACACAGCTGAAAAGCCAGATGTCGAATGTGTCTTTCCAAGGCCCACCATAGCTGAGGAGATTATAAACGAATGGTGCTCGTCGCCTGCCTTCTGATGATATTGTAGTGTGCCGACTTGTAGCCCAGAGGCTGGGACAGCTGGCGAACTGACATCCTGTAAACATCCTGCACATTCCTGCTGCATTTACTTCCCTTCTTTTTTTTTCATTTTAGCTGAAGGGAAACTATTTTCAAATCACTTGTATGTGGTGCATGACCGGACCAGCGCCTCTCTGCTTCAGTGTGCTTCTCTGTGAGGAGATAATTTGAGTTTGTTTCTCTAATTAGCAGAAACCAGCCGGGTTTTCTGGGAAGAAGCTCCCAGCCCTTTCCACTTCCTCCCAACCCTGCAACAATAAAACCACAACCCAGACATCTGCTCGACAGGTTGGAAGGCAGCGCAGAATTCTTACCGAATCTGAGAGTAAAAGCAATTTGCTGGAAAAAAGCCACTGACAATTGGGAGAAAAAGTTCCGTGACATCTTTTAATAATAAAAATGATTATTAGAATGCTTAAGGCATGCACTACAGTATTAATAAAAAAAAAATACAAGTCTTACCCTGTTGTAAAGAAAATCACAGGGATTTCCGACATGCATCCACTTTTTCACCTAGGCCCGTATTAACCCACTCATTCTCATCTGTGACAGACTAGCTTACTTGTCCACACCACTACAGGTCACTGACTCTGACCCACATACTTGTGCACATGCTTGAGATAGGCCGGTGCTCACAGGTACTGAGTCCCGCCACTTCTCTACTGCTGTGGAGAGTATCGATACTCATGAAAGGGTAGGTGCATGTGCTTCTAGTGGTGATAGCCCGTCTCTTTTGACAGCCAAAGCACTTTAATGGCGCTGAGCCCACACTGAACTACTCTGCGTGGGCTCATTTGCATGATATCCGGGTGTTCGCTATCATGCTGTTTTGCAAGGCATGCCCAGACGTGGGTCCCGTGCTCTCCATGCCACTGGAGTCAAGCTATCCTGGCTGATGAGAAATTAGCCTCCCCCAAAACCGGTCCTAGGATGCTTGTTTCCAGTCAAGGGAGGACCTGGCCTGGCAGTTCGGGCTCGACTGTTCCCATTGGGAGCAGGGTCAAGACTGATTTTCATATGGCTGGATCCAAACTGTAATGGCATGGTGAGCAAAAAAAACGATGGATTTAGGCCCAGATCTCTGTACTGGGGTGAATGTATGACATTGTTCTGCATTCTGTCCATCATTTATTCTTTTTGCAATTGTCACCCCGAGTGGTACGGGTATGCACAGAAGTGGGTCCTGTGCTCTCCATGCCACTGGAGTCAAGCTATCCTGGCTGATGAGGGGTGAACCCCGAAACCGGTCCGAGGATGCTTGTTTCCAGTACAGGGAGGACCTGGCCTGGCAGTTCTGGCTGGACTGTTCGCCTTGGGAGCAGGGTTAAGACTGAATTGCACATGGCTGTGTCCAAATTGGAATGGCATGGTGAGCAAAAAAACGATGGATTTAGGCCCAGATCTCTGTACTGGGGTGAATGTATGACATTGTTCTGCATTCTGTCCATCAATTGTTCTTTTTGCATTTGCTAGGAATCGAGGCAGCCCAGTGACAGCACAAAGAAGAAAGCCATGGAAGTAAGGAGGTTAAAAGGGCTTTAATCCCACCTGATTCTTTTGTGTGAGTGTCTGCTTATGTTTGTCGGCTTGTGTGTGCATGTTTTTGTTTGAGAGAAAAGCGAGAGAAATATTACAAAATAAGGAAATGTTAAAATATCACTGTGTTTGGATTTCGTTTTGTATAACGAACCTGTTTTGTTTATAGAAAAACATTTCTCAAGTTTTGATATATGCTGCAAATAGTATATAAGTCAATAAGTTTTGCATGTCTTGCTTTTAATCCCGCCCCTAACCCCACTTACTCGCCACACTTAAATGAGTACCTGCAATATTTTTCCCCATTTAAAGCACTGCGTGTGCACATCCTGGATACCCTGCAACTCTGTCCCTATCACCCACAGGATTTAAGGCCAAAGTACCCCAACCAAATCCTCAACAACCCACAGTAACCAACTATTGGTTGTACGATAAGTTCAACAACACGACCCAGTCATCTGCGTAGAACATTTCCCTCACAAATCACACAGCTTCTGCCACCCATAGCGTAAAAAACGCATACACTCTATTCACTTCTGAAGTAGGAGACGGCACAGTCTACTGTACACCTGAAAACTACAAGCAGACTTTCAGCAACTTTGTATTATAGTAACATTTATGTAGCTACCCAAACGCCTGACATGGTCCTGAAGAGCATGTTGGTGGATAGGTATCTTGCTCCTCCATTGGTTGTGGTTGCTTTGATCAGTGTGAGGTTATTGTATGGCCTATGTGGGAAGTGTTTTGGTGGCATGCGTGATGATCACAGGTGGTGCACTCTTATCTTACTGAATGTGATGTCCTCAGGGCTTTAAGTGGGATGAAAAAACTAGGTGGGTCTTTCAAAGGGGAGTGGCCTATGTAATTAAGGGTGTGGCTTAAAAACACATAAGCCAAAAATCTGTGCTTAGCAGGTGTGCTGCTGGACTTATACTTTCCTGTTTCTGTCATTGCATCCAGATATATGATACAACAAGTAACATCATACCCACTGAGGAAATAGAAATTTTTAGGTAATCAATGTGTCCCCCACTCGCACCCTATCCATGCACCCATGTTCCATGTATGTCGTGTAATTCCCTTTCCGTGCCTGCCACGAAGACGCATATGCATTTGCGTCCAACGTTAACATGTCAGTTATTCAGTCCTCCAAGAAAACCACGTTAATTTGGCTTTTAGGCCTATGGTGCCAACGTCTTTGCATGGTGCACTTTTAAATAACGCGAAGCACACGTTTTCCACGTTTTCTGGCTCAGTCGAGCCAGGCCCTTAATTGAGGCTCCGAGTCTCTTCTGTCTCTGAAAACTGCAGTTTAGGTATGCATCCCTGACCTCTGCCTTACTTCCTGCCCAGCGAAGCGGTGCTCGGCCTGGCCTGCCTGCCAAGACAGTATTTTGCCTACAGTTATCTGCTCAGCCTCCTCGAAAACACATTCCAGTCTAGTGAAATAGGTAAACATGTTTCCGGCTGCAGAGCAAAGGGTTCGGCCTTCCTGTCCTCCTTGCAAGTGATTTACTGAACCCGTTACCATGGTAGGCCCATGGCCCCGCGCATTGCACCAAGACACGTATGCACACATTAGCATTTAGTATTGAACGGCCTCTGCCCGAGAGACCTTTTACTTCAGACATCAGACAATACATCCTCCAAACATAAGATACCAGATATGCTATAGGTACAGGTCATTCTGACATCCCAGACACCAGACTCCTCTACTAGTGCTAAAAGTCAAGCCCCCCAGTTTCCCCAGTTACACGTCTATACCACGTCATGCTCAGTTGCGCACGCACCCATGCCAAAGGTTTCTGCTGACCCTGCAGAATTTCACTATGCATCCACCCACCTATGACACTTCTGTGACGTTTCCGGTACACACCTCCGTGTACGCCCCTGTACACGCCTTCTTTTACGCCCATGCGTTCTTATCTCTCTCTTTTTCACTTGTTACGCCTACTGTATTCATTTCAATTATACTGTTTTACTATATATAATGTGTGATGTTAATAAAATGTTGAATGTCCCTTCCTGAACCTTAGCGGTGATGGAACTCGATGTCCCGGTTCTCGAGAATCTTAATTAAAGCCCGTATGACTCAGATACCACGGACTCTGCCTCTCATTTTATTGAGCTATCCTTTATTGTCATTCAATGTATAGAAAAATAGTCCCGGTAATTTTATTTACCACATAAATCTGGCGCCCGAATAGGGACCCCTCCCCTTCATCACGCGCCGGTGATGTACGCAGGCCCCTGACCCCTTCTACAGCCCTGACGGATTCCTGTGCACACCTGCGGGTTTTCCTGCTATCTCCCTCAGGCCCACGGAGGAGACGGAGACTGCGGTCCGGCATCCAGACGAGGCGGTGAGGAATGCGGAGAGTCCCGACCAGAGCCCCAAGCCGAGAGAGCAAGGTCCGAGGTATCCAGAGGCCCACCTGTTCCGAAGCGCATGCGTAGTAGCAGCGTAGACGTCGTAGCAGTCCAGTCCAGTCCAGTCCAGTTTCCGAGGCCTTTAGTTTTGCCTCCCGGTGAGTACCGTTGTTGGGAACGCATCTAGACGGGTTCATTAATTTGTGCCCGGTCAAGACGGGTCTGGGTACACAGACCCGGTCCGGACGTGTTCACTTAGGTGAATACGGTATGACGTGTCTCTTTATGGGACCGGTATTGTCTGTACTGTTTTAGCAGTGCATCTAGTGATCCAGTATTCTAGTATTGTTTCTCGAGATTTACAGAGTTTATGTTTTCTATGTACCAGGTATCAGTCTGAAATGTTTTAATGTGTTTAATGTCGTGGTATGAATGATTGTTTGCTATTCATTACTGTGTTTATTGTGTTCACGTTCAAGTCAGTTCAAATATGCCACTGTTCTCGAAATTACGTCAGATAGGAACTAGGAAAGGGATACTCGAAGAAGCAGTTCCCGTCCCGCCTAGGGACACTCCAGGACATTTTATGTACCACAAACATGGCTTAGATGCCATATTGTACCTAGACTTGTGGGTTGATTATACTAGGGATCTGGAAGAGAAGTATAGATGGCCTGTCTCAGGGACATGGGATGCTGAATGCATCATGAGAGTAGAAGAAGCACTATGGAAAAAGAAAGCCAGACAATCCCAGAAAGATGCCATAGAATTGTGGCATAAAGAAGCGCATAGAAGAACAGAGAAAGAAATCAGAAAAGCAAAGAAAAGTAGAGAAGAATCTGAAAAAGCTAAAGAAAGAGAGTTACTAGAAGAAGGTGAACGAGTTAGAGCAGAACAATTAGACAGACAAAGAAATGCCCTTATTACAGGCATGTATCCTGTTCTCGCCGAGGGCCTGCCCAAGGCGACCCCGGAAGTACCCCGTAACTTGCCGCCACCATTGGTCCCGACTAAATTACGTCATAAACAGACCGCCGCGGAAATTTTCCTTTCTTCTTATTTAGATGACACTGTCCCAGAATATGCAAACAGAAATCCTCCTCCAAATGCTCATCCTCTCAACCCTGTTCACATTCCTGTTGATGACACGACACCCCCCACTGTCTCATCTGCCACTGTTCCGGTCTCTGGTCCTAGCAATCCTTTTAATGCGCCTGCAACTCAGGGCCCACCTGTATTACCTGCACTTACTTTACCAGCTACATTACCACCAACGACAGCCCAGCCAGTAATAGTTGACGTTCCCGCTTCAGGGGGAGCAGTAGGAGGTACTCCCGTCACCCCGCCTCAAATAAAACGAACCACACTCAGAGAAGCAGCATTACAACGCACACCAAAAGTAGCTACATACGCAGCCCTTAGACAGTACATTACAGATTGTAGATATGATCCGGTACCAGGTGAAGACGAGATGATATTATATTCATTACGTATACGACGTGTTACAAACTATTTGACTATTCTACCAGACATGACTAAACATCTAGACAACATATATCACTTTATTAGAACAGGGGAGAAACCAGAAAGTATTCACGAGGCCATGGCACACAGAAAGGTGGAGACTCAAGGTATGATCCTACAGTTTTTGATAAATTGTTTGATTAGGGAACAAGACCAGCCAGGTAAAGACAAAGAAGAAATGAAACTTCTGATTAAATGGAGTGACAACATAGCTGATGGAAAACATTGTAAACAAAGTTGTATAGAATCCATGTACAGAAAGATTCGTAAAGAAATTCTAGACATACACACAAGGGAAAAAGCAGCGAGAGAAGCCGAGAAAGCAGATGATGACGTCTCAGAAGACGATGATATAGAAACAGAAACACAAGGCAGGATAGCGTACGTAGGTAGGGTGAGACCTTTTGACAGACCCTTTGACAAACCCATACGCCTAGAATGTAAGAAAAGTTTTCTTTCTCCTATACCAGAACAATGTTCTCTTGAACATCTATTCCAAGCCACTGATAAAGTCCTGAAAGAACGAATAGGTTACAGTGAACTTAGTACCATGCCTGAACAGGAACTGGCCCGGTCAGCAGTCCAATGGGCTGGCAATACTAGTGTATATAAAGATGACATAGTAGCGCAAACGTTTTTGAGTCTTTCCCCAGACGAACAGCGACTAGCTGGTATGTATATGATCCAACACCTCATTACACTGTATGAAAGTCAGCATTCTGATCCAGGTCCCCTATATAATATATTGGAAGAATTACTCCTAAAAAGATGGAGAGGCCTAGGTACCGATTTAATTAATATCATTCTAGAACAACGACACAAATACAGAACTTTCCTGACTCCACATTTCGTTCCTGTTCCACCCCCAGTAAGAAAACCATTTTACATAGACAGACAGAATCCCTTACGAGAAGTTCATCCCGTCCGGACCACAGGAGGTGAGCTAGAACGAGTATTCGTATACACCCCCTTGACTAAAATGGAATTATTGGAAATGAAAAAATTAGTGCCGTGTCATGATAAAGATCCAGTAGGATTACACCGTGAATTAAAAGACATGCTACTCATGGGGGATTATACGTATCCCGATATTCTTAAAATGTTAAAGGTATTGTTGCCAGCCGGCATTTACGAAAAACTTAAAGAAAAAGAATGGGAGGTGGGAGATAAAAAGATTATTTGGGCAGAATTAGAAACCGAAGAAGATGGGCGAGTCCCAGGTACAGGTCTTGGGGAAAAAGCTAAAGCATTACCAGGATTATTAGTACAGGTCTTGCCGAGGTTATTGACAGTTAAAAAGGAAGACTGGGATGCAATCTCAGCCTGCAAACAGAAACAAGACGAAGACACTAGTGATTTTTATTCCAGATTCGAGAAATGTTTCATTATTAATAGCGGCCTGAAAACAAGTAGTGAATCGTATCCACATCTTTTTGTGACCAAACTAGTCGAGAATTCCTTACCACAGGTTAAAAACAGAGTACTAAAAGTCGAGAGTACATGGCAAGCTAATACCCCTTCCCAAATGCTACAAATGTTACAGTACCACCAGAACCGAATCCGAGAGGAACACGAACATGAACAGAGACGTATGAAAGACACGAAAATGAAAGTACTAGTTGCCCAGTCCGTCCCAGTAGATGGTCAGAAGAGGGGTACGACACAGACTAGTCATCCTGCAGCTCCTGTTAAAGGGAATTGCAACTATTGTAAGCAGCCAGGTCACTATATAAACGAATGTACCGTTCTAAAATACAATATTGCTACAGGCAGGACGAAAGAAAGACTGCGTCCACCTAGACCAGAACATGTTCCACAGAATACTCCGCAGAACACGCACCCTCCTCAGAATACACAACAGACAGTAGCAGTACCCCAACCCCAACCCATCGCTGCCACGCAACATGTTACACAGCAAATGTACCAGTATGCACAGTCAGATTATCCCGATTATCAGCAGTACTCATGAAACAGCCTAGAGAGGGAGGTTGGCTTGCCCCTTATCGAGGTTCCTGTAGATCAAGAGGGTCCCTATGTACATAGTCAGGTATTAGGGAAAGACAGAAAATTTTTGATTGACACAGGGGCGAGCAGAACTACCATCAGTCATGACGAGGTTCCAGGGGCATCCCTCTCAGGCTCACAGAATGTTTCCCTTGGATTTTCAGGAAAGCCTATTGTTAACGAAGTGTCAAAGCCAGTTTCCCTAGAAGTTGGTCCATTGTCTCGTACTACAGACTTGTTACTTACGAAATCATGTCCTGAAAACTTGCTTGGTATAAAAACGTTGAAAGCATTAGGAGCAGTGATATGTTGTTCTCCGGAAGGAGTGAGATTGTTTTTACGTGATTTTAAAGGACATTATGTGTTAAGAGATTTTGATCCAAGATTGCAGAATGTACCACAGCATTTATGGGCACAAGGTCCAACTGATGTAGGTTGTATGCATATTACACCATATCGTGTCACTCTCAAACAAGGAGTTGTACTGCCCCGAATCCGACAATACAAGTTGCCACCTGAGGCTGTAGCAGCCTTACTGAAAATTATAGACGAGCTGATTGCACAAGGAGTGGTTGTAGAAACTGACTCCAATGTATGTAATTCTCCAATCATTCCGATTCTTAAACGAACTGACCCGAATTCACCACCGGTCTACAGACTGGTGATCGACCTTCGAGAATTAAATAAATGCATAATACCCCAGTACCCAGTGGTCCCAGACATTTCTTCCCTATTGACTGCCATTGATTCCGAAGCAGCGTTCTTGAAGGCGCACCCGGCGCATAGCAGGGAGGCGCCCTTAGTCGCGGAACGGGCAGGAGCACAGAGGTGGTGAGGCGTCCGTCTTCTGTGTTGGCACATTGGAGGGGCGGTCGCCCCGTGACATCATCGCTGGGCGCCAAAGGGGGACAGCAGCATATAAGTCCCCGCAAGCGAGGGATCGGCCTCTTTTTCCCTCCACCGAGCTCCAGGATCCATTCACTCCAGTTCGCACAAGTTTTGAAGATGTGTGCGTGGGCACAAAAGGTGAGCCCGGTAGATGGCGGGGCACAGTGGGGGGGGACGACCAATAGCGTAGCCACGAAAGAGAATGTATTGTAGCTTTCGAAGCAAAATTGTGTTGTTTCAGTGAAGAGCAGGCTGCCAAGGATAATTCCTACTTCATTTTTTGTTACATGTCGGGACCACCTCATGAGCACCGTGAGGACACAAGTCCAGGAAGTGGACCGACGCATCCGGAGGACATCAGAAGAGCGTCATGGCGGCCAGATTGCTTGTTGTCCATTCCCTCGGAGGCCGGACCAGCAGCCAGTTATCTGCGTCACGTATCTTCCCGAGAGGCGGCGAGGCGCGAGGGGTACCCGCAAGGAGGCAGGATAAGAAGCTGGTTCGCGTCATCATAGTGGGGTAAGAGGGATCACAGACATTGTATGGGAATATTCTGTTTTTTAAAATTGCCAAGGAAGCGGCAAGTGAGGTGTTAGCGCATGATGCAAGGTCTAATTCCTTTGTGCGCTTTTTCTTGGGGAATTATTGCACGATCTTATTTTTTCCCATGCTTGTGATAAATGGTGACCACAACAACCGTAATTCATTTCACGAAGGCGGCATATATTTCATTAAATCAATGGAGCATAGTCCCCGTAATAATAACACGGTGGTCGGCGGTCTGCCTAGAAAAAATCCTGATTTCATGCTCCTTTAGATAGGTGAGATGCTTGTAACCAAGGTGGTGTAACTTCCGCTGTATGCACAAGTGCATCGATGGCCTAGAAGAGGAAAGGTCTTGTGTAAAGGTAGTTAACTGTTCGGGCAGGACCGAGTTAAGAATGAGTGCTCCCGACCAGTAGAGGGAGCTGTGGGACAAAGAATTTGTCTGAGCACATGCTCTCCGGGGAGATGTGAACGGTGCAACGAAGGGAGAGCGTCCTTTCCCACAGAGGATAGAGCATAACGAGTTTGGGAAACACCCTTGAGGCCTCTCAGAATCGTGAAACTTAAACTCAGGTTTCAGATAGAATGCATCACAGAACCGTGTAGAAAAATCGTGACTGCAGCAATGCGTAGTTTGAAGCACGCAGGTCCGTAGCTTGCCCGGAGTAAATTATGAATAGGTATAAGCCAGGGCTTGGAGTTTACTGTACCAGCCTCATGGCTGGCAAGACAATAATCACATTTTGCGCATTATCCCCTAAGTTAATGGCGTATGTAGAGGACAGCAGTGGTTCATGTGGCAGGGCCCCCGAGGGAAACAAAATCCAATCGCGCCCATGACACCAAGTCAGCTCTTTATTATTTTATTTGTCTCTACAAAACTACACTACGACCAAAGGGGTTTCAGAATGTTTTCAGAGTGAACAATAATAAAGTATACCAGCCAATCCTTCTCTAAGGGCTTTAGGTATCATCTAATAAAGTATAATAGCCAATCCTTCTCTAAGGGCCATATGTATCATCGTCGATCTTAAATCAAGTGTTGGAAGAATTTATCCTGTTGGGGGGTGAGAGGTTTCCTTTGAGTTTTGGTCACCGGAGGATCCGGATATTGGCAGCTAATTTAACTTAATTCGTTCTCGTTCTGATTTAGTTAAGGCTGCGAGCCGCTCATTCACATAGAACTACTTCCCTGCTCGCAATGTTACTGCAGCACAGCGCTCTGAAATTCGCCCCATGCATACATTGCCCTGAAAGTGGGCAGCGTCACGCTCTAAACCATACGTCTACTGTGTTGATGTACATAACACGGTTTTCCATGAGCCACAGCCTTTATTGGCCATTTCAATACACATTCGCAAGCAATCATAGAAATATGGAGCTGGCCTAACGGCTAGAGCGCTAAACCTGGGAACCCCGGTGCGAGTCTCACTAATGTCCTAAACTTACGTGATTCGGGGCAAATCACTACTGGTGGTATGCAAAGCACTCTGTTACCCTGCATTTAGGGAAGGTCTACAAGTCTCCCGTTCTAGTAGCGCTGAAAGGCCCTCAGCGGCAGCATAGGAGCACCATGCAAGTAACATATTTAATGCAGACAACATGGTTTTATGAGCTGCAGCCTTTATTGACCATTTCTTTCCACATTTCTGGGCGGACATAGATTTATGGAGGGCTATGCTTCCTTAGACATTGCCACTGGTAATTTTGACTCTGTTGTGAATGCTTCTGAGCATTCCCATTTCAAACGAACTCCTCTTAGGCAATCCAGGGTCCAGGACTAATGCTGATATTGGGCTGTTTGGCCAGTGGGGAACATTCATTCAAAACTAAGATGGGTTGTGCAAGCTGCGTGGTTGCTAACTCTATCACTGCGCGCGGACTCTAAGTTATCCCACAATACAAGCTATGTTGTTTTCTCCCGAATACAAAATGAATCATTACTCAGCATGTCGGCAGAACAAACGCCTCGTGCATGGGCTGCCGGCCTTGTAAAAAGGGATACAGGTCATTTACCTCTGTTCTCAGAATTTGACGAGAGAGCGAAGATATTCTGTTGCATAATGCCTCCTCTCGTTTACAGCTTCCTGGTTCCACCGCCAGACCGTGCTATGTCTATGCTAAACGTAGTTCAGTATTCGCCGTGTTAAAAGCACTGCGAGTTCTAGTGGCCATGGGAGAGGGGGGTACCGTGCAACAGAGACATCTGTGCAGTGGGTCGTGAAATCTTCCTGCAGGCTTCAGAATGTGTTCGCTGGGAACAAGTGGGTTCAAGGTGAAAAGAGAATCATACATTAGACTATTCATCAGTGGCTGACCAGTCCAAAGAGTGATCTGTGATCAGTCATATCATCTGGCCAAACCCTGGTGTGTGTGAACGGCTAGTCCCCTGATCATTGGGGTGGAATCACACAGTGCGGATACCTTAGGATTTGGTCCATCAGTGCTGATGAAACATCCGCACTGACCGATCATGTCAGTGTTGAAGGACCACATTGCTTTCCTTGTTTCCAGGACCTTAAACGCTAACCAGTTGTGTCTTTTGTTTTCACATGTATCCGGGATTTGCCTTGGGTGATTGGGAGGCCAGGCATGAGGGCCCGGTTCCGACGAAATATCCATCAGCTATACTTGCAGCACCCAAGCGGATGGGGTGTTAAGAATTACATCAATTAAGCCGGCGGCCAGGCACAGTGGTTCGACGTGATTGGGTCGCTGCGACCAGGTTTGGTCAAGTATTGGGCCACCAGGTATGTACATGGTGGCAAGTAACTCAACGGTGCCCAAAGAATGAGGAGGGAGGTGAGGTAGTGCTATTACACCACCACTCAAGGTCTACACTAGGCAACATCCATGCGTGCTGTTAGGAGACAGTGGTAGCTCGGCGTGCATTAAGATATGAGCCAGTCAAGTGCAGGACAGATGCACAGGTATACTCAGCACAGGAAATGTCAATAAGCGTACAGGGGGCTACAGCCCGCAGTATGGCGGGCATGCCAGACAGGTCCGCATGTTGGCGGTAAGCAACAATCCAACAAGTAAGCAATGGTCAGGACCAAGCTAAATGCAAGTAGCCGCTCCGGCAAGCCTGGAGTGGGGTAAGATGGGTAGGCATCGATACAGAAAGGGGCGGAACAGAAGTTTCTCCCCCGACAAACGTAATGTCAGTGCAGCCATGTTACGACACGCCGGGTTGTCGCATCGCAGGGGCCCCCAAGGTTCACGAATGGGGGCAAGGACTTAGTACATTAAAGGCGCCTTAAGTCATTCAAGGGGGAGGGGGGGTCCCGTATCGGGCGCTAATAGGCGGGCCACAACCGTCCTATATAAAAAAAATCGGTACTAGCCGAAGGGAACTAGGGTAGCAGTAGAATCTGGCTTCCTCCCTGCAGACCTTCACTAGGGCCCACAGTCATTGTTACGCTCGGAAGGTGACTATTAGCCCTAGTCTTCTAGAAAGCCGAGCGTGCCAGTCAGCATCGTTGCTATGGCTCTCAGTATACCACATGCAGTCATGACTGAGTTGTTTAAGGGTACACATAGAGGAATTGGGGACAGAGGCATACCCAGAAGCATCCATAAAAGAGGGTGCGGGAGATAGAGCAAGGCCCATTTGTGAGGAGGCACCCTTGGCAGTATGAGGATCGTCAGCTCCTTTCACGAGCAACAGACAAACGCAGGGGTATTGAAGCGGCACAGCAGGGGTAGCGGGGGGAGGGTGAGTTTTGACAGTGGCCAACTCGCCCTGTGGCGTACTTTCTTGCAGCAGAAATGGGGGCTACCCCAAATATGGACTGATTTACTGGAATTTTCCCCCGGGAAGGGGGTTTGGTTATGTGAGCACCGGGCTGGTAGGAGGGGAGGGGCTGACCTGCTGGTGGTCCCGGACCTTTCGGCCCTACCCCGGGATGCCTGAAAAATTGAACCTTTTGGGGGAGTTACCGAGTGGAAGGTAACTCTGCCAGGGATGGACCGCGCTGCGGTGCCCTGGGAGTTATTAATATGGGTAAGGTAAGGGGCCTGCTGGCACTTACCATTAACCCTGGCGGGCCAGGGATGGACCGCGCTGCGGTGCCCTGGGAGTTATTAATATGGATAAGGTAAGGGGCCTTCCGGCACTTGCCATTAACCTTTGAAATGCTCCTCAGTAGAGGAAGGTCGAGATACGGATGGGTTGTCAACACAATCGATGAACTGTTTATCTGCCCTATATCCTGGTTGCAAACAATTATGTGTGATCCGGTGGATCTTATTAATGGTGTGCTCATAACGATGTATGAGTTACTTGACGAAGGTTGTCACTTGTCATACCATACTTATCATTGCACAATAAGTTGTGTTTGTGATTAAAAAGGCTACGCCCTTGGTTAAACCACTAATAACCTTGTCCATTTTTCTTTGTGAGTGATACAGTGGGGCGCAGCGAATTGCACGTGTGAGCGCACTATTACTGTTATCGATCTCAAGAACGCCTTCTTTAGTGTCCCCATTCATCCGGAAAGCCAGTATCTTTTCGGATTCTGTTTAAATGGCCGAAGCTTCAAATTTGCACGTGCTCCTCAAGGGTTCACAGAAAGTCCTAGTATTTACAGCCAAGCACTGAAACGACAACTAGACTGTATTCACATGCCTACTGACACTGCCCTACTCCAATATGTTGATGATCTGTTAATTACAGCACGGACCGAACGTGACTGCGAACGCGCATCACTGACAGTCTTGTATTTTCTGGCCGAAAAGGGGCATAAAGTGTCCCCTTCGAAGCTACAGTTCTGTGCCCAGCAAGTGGTATACCTTGGACACTTGCTGTCCAAGAGGGGTAGACAGTTGACACCTGATCGTATTCAGTTAATTGCACATCTGCCACAGCCCAAGACACAAAAGGAAGTACGGGCCTTCATTGGCCTCAATTCGTACTGCAGACAATGGATTCCCCAGTATGCATATCTAGCCAAGCCACTCATACAGTTGACAACACAAGAGGCAGCGACTTCGACTGTCCTCCCTTGGACTCAGGAACATACACAAGCTTTTGATGAACTGAAGAAAGCTCTATGTCAAGCACCAGTTTTAGCGACACCATGTTACAGCAAACCTTTTACACTTTTTGTTACTGAACGCGATGGCACAGCATTATCTGTTCTCACACAGGATCAAGCAGGAAAACACAAGCCTTGCGCTTATTTTTCTAGTACATTGGATCCAGTAGCCCAGGCTCTGCCTGCGTGCCTTAAATCAGTTGCAGCAACAGCTCTAGCTATCAGACAAAGCGACTCCATAGTGTTAGGACATCCCCTGACAGTACAAGTTCCACACTCCGTTGAAGTTCTTCTGAACCGAACCCAGACTCAGCACTTGACCATAGCACGACGGACAGGTTATGAACTGACACTGTTTCAACCACACATAGAAATCAGACGTTGCAACATACTCAACCCTGCTACACTGTTACCCTCTATCACAGCAGATCCAGCACCACATGACTGCGTGGAAGTCATTAATACCGTAACCAAACCCAGACAAGACTTGACAGACATTGCATTACCCAACCCAGACCTGACACTTTATGTGGATGGTTCATGTATGTATGTATGTATGTATAGGCATTTATATAGCGCACTACTTACCCGGAGGGTCCCAAGGCGCTTCGACCGCTGCGAAACCCTTCCTGGCTTCCCTGAGAAATGGTCCCTTAATGGGTATCTCCAGGGTGAGACCAGGCATCCCCGGCGGTCTGGTGGGGCCGTTAGTGAAGATGAGGCAAGCTAATGCCCAGAGTTGCCGAGTGTGATCGCTGATCAGAGTGGGCACCGAGGCGAGAGAATTATCGAGTCCGCTGACCCTGGTCCAGAAACCTGCCGCGCCGGGAATCGAACCCTGGTCCCGGGCCGTCCTCTGCTCTCGGGTCTGCCGCCTCTAACCAGTGAGCCACACTACGAGAACAAGCACAGGAGAGTTAGTGGCCGCATATGCAGTGACCACTGAAACTGAAGTCATAGAAACACATTGTATTGACACACTGTCTGCTCAAGCAGCAGAGCTCATCGCTCTGACCCAAGCCTGTATACGAGCCAAGAACTTGAAAGTAAACATATACACAGATTCACAGTACGCATTCGGAGTCGTTCACGACTTCGGCGTTCTCTGGCAAGAAAGAGGTTTTTTAACTTCTCACGGCGCATAGATACAACACGGTCCCCTCATTCAGGCTCTGTTAGAAGCAATACATTTGCCTACAGCCATAGCTATCATGAAGTGCAAAGCACATACTAAAGTCACCGACACTATTTCCCAGGGTAACGACCTGGCAGATCGAACAGCCAAACTTACAGCTCAGACTCATACAGACATACCGACTGACACGACAAAGACTGAAGTAACTTCACTGACACATTGCATGACAGTTAAGGATCCCACACTAGACGTACTCGACATACAGACACATGCAACTTCAGACGAAATAAAGAAATGGACTGAACAAGGAGGGATCCAGACAGATCAGGGATGGATGATGAAGGGAGGAGCCACATGGTTTCTCCCCGACTCTATGGTTCAAGTTATCATTAATACAGCACATAGTCCAGCACACTTAGGAGAGAAAGCCATGTTAGACAGCATTCAGAATCTTTGGTTCAACAAGCATTTACGTGCAGCAGCAAAACAGAAAGTGCGTACCTGCATGATCTGTTGTCAGTTCAATCCAGGCAAAGGTATCCCCGTGGAACAAGGTGGATTTCATCCTCCTGACCATCCTTTCGAAGTCCTCCAGATGGATTATATCCAGATGGACAGATGCCGAGGATTCAAGTATGTCCTCGTAGTTGTATGTGCCCTTTCCCGATGGACAGAAGCGTACCCAGTCCCAGATTACACTGCTGTAACCACTGCCAAACAGTTGGTCCGTGAATTCTTCCCGCGATTCGGCTTGCCCCGTGTCGTATACTCAGATAATGGACAGCCATTCTCGTCCGAACTCATGAAACAGGTATCACTCCTGTTAGGATACCAGTGGAAATTCCACTGCGTACGACACCCTGAAGCCGCCGGTCTCGTTGAGAGACATAATCAAACCCTGAAAACACGGTTAGCGAAGGTCTGTGCAGAAAAAGGAGTAGATTGGATGGTAGCCCTGCCGGTTGCCCTCTTTTACATGCGTATGGTAGCCCATTCTAGAACCGGACTGTCCCCGTATGAAGTAGTCTTCGGCCGTCCCCCAAATATGTGGGGTACGCCTATGCCTCGTAAGATCACTGATGTTGATAGTAACATGTTGACAGATTACCTGGCTTCCTTGATGTCTGCACTACTATCTTGTCGTTCACAGGTCGCAGCTGCCTTCCCGGACAACACCCAGGTGAAACCGCATAAAATTGTTCCAGGAGACCTGGTGTTGGTCCGCAAATTTGACCACTCGAGTCCTCTGGAGCCCAGGTGGAAGGAACCAAAACTGGTGTTGATGACCACGAGGACCGCTGTGAAGATCGAAGGCAGAAAAGGGTGGCTCCACTCCAGCCACATTAAAAGATTTCATGGACTGTGTCCAAAGACTTTTCCCAAGGACTGCCCCGCTACAGACTCTAAACTCCCCCTGTTAGAGAAAACTCCACAACAGGAGTACCGAGCCAAGTTGAGGTCTAGTAAGTCAGACAGCATTTAATTGTTTAAGTCCCCCTCGGGTGAAGCGGTTAGACAGGTTTCTGGCATGTATAAGATAGACCCAAGTAGTCAGAGAGATAGGCGAATCGAAAAGAGAGAAAAATATTGCAAAAACCTGCACAGCAGATGCGTCATTACTTTAATTTTTGTTTCTTCTGAGTCTTACGATCATATGCATAAGTTTAATGCTACATGTTTTCTTTCCTCTTGGTTCTCATGTACATACTTCCTCTAATGACACTGTAGAGCACACTTTCAGTGACCTGCCCCCTCACGAGCTGTCCTATCGATTAGCAATGCGCAACAACACTTTTATCCGTATGTTACACCATTCTCACCAGACCAGCAATGCCACAAATTGCTGGGTATGTGGCCGACTCCCTCCCTACCAGAAATACAAGGGAGCTCTGCCCCTCTTTCCTTATCCGTTTACACATAATGGTTCGTGCGGAGCATGGTTTACTTTAATGTCCTCCCTAGACAGTAAGTCCACAGTTTCCCAAGGCAATTGGATATGGGGGAACCTTAATACAGTTATGAATAAAATATGTTTCCCAGACAAGGAAGGTCTTCCCCAAAGGACAGGGACCGATCTAGAAAATGAAGTGTATGGATTAGGTAATTTTACACTTAACCTCATGATTCTGAACGTTCAATCCGAGACTAATTCGGACTTGCCGTTTATTACAGTTTTGCCAGTGAAAGGCGAATTATGCGTCAGAAAGAATGGTTCAGTACACCTAGGACACAGTGATTGTAATACTGTGGTCGAATTCAGTGATAAAGGAAAGTCTACTTTCAAAGCTTCCCGCCATTCTTATTTTATATGTGGTCAGACAGCTTATGTACGTCTGCCATTAGATTGGGATGGAACGTGTTATATCGCGTTCCTATTGCCACCTGTTTTCCTAGCCCCACCTGATTATCATCGAAATTCACATCTTGTACATGTAAGACATAAGAGAGACCTCCCTCCTGTTATCGATTATTCTGAGTCAGCATGGGACCAGTATAAGGATTATATTAAAGGATACTTCTGGTTCATAGGTCCCGTCCAAAATAGTAAGATAATACGAAGATTGACCAGAACTCTTGAAGCAGTAGTGAACGAAACTACTTTTGCTTTAGGTAACTTGACCGAAGAGCAGTCTGCTATGAGACTTGTTGTTCTTCAAAACCGCCCTGTCCTTGACGTCATCCTGGCCGATAGGGGCGGGGCTTGTAGAGTGATCGGATCCAGTTGTTGTATTTTCATTCCAAATAACGCACCGTCAGTATATAAAGCGATTACAAGGCTCCATAATATAGCTCACCAGATGCACCAGAATCCAGACACCTGGACTTGGTCCGGTTGGCTCTGGAGTGTGATATCCGCCTGGGGATGGAAAGTATTGTCATTCCTAGGAATAATACTGCTCATAGTATTCAGTTGTTGTCTCTGTCTGCAATGTGGGCCAGCGAATTTCGGCTTGTGCGCCACAGCTTGTATTCCCCGTCCAAGTTCACGTTCCCGTTCCCGAATGAAAAAAGATGAACAAATGATGCTATATGAACAGATAGATAGTCTCATGAAAATAGACATATCCTAAAGGGTGTAGTAGGGGCCAAGGAGGGAATGAGGAAATAGAAATTTTTAGGTAATCAATGTGTCCCCCACTCGCACCCTATCCATGCACCCATGTTCCATGTATGTCGTGTAATTCCCTTTCCGTGCCTGCCACGAAGACGCATATGCATTTGCGTCCAACGTTAACATGTCAGTTATTCAGTCCTCCAAGAAAACCACGTTAATTTGGCTTTTAGGCCTATGGTGCCAACGTCTTTGCATGGTGCACTTTTAAATAACGCGAAGCACACGTTTTCCACGTTTTCTGGCTCAGTCGAGCCAGGCCCTTAATTGAGGCTCCGAGTCTCTTCTGTCTCTGAAAACTGCAGTTTAGGTATGCATCCCTGACCTCTGCCTTACTTCCTGCCCAGCGAAGCGGTGCTCGGCCTGGCCTGCCTGCCAAGACAGTATTTTGCCTACAGTTATCTGCTCAGCCTCCTCGAAAACACATTCCAGTCTAGTGAAATAGGTAAACATGTTTCCGGCTGCAGAGCAAAGGGTTCGGCCTTCCTGTCCTCCTTGCAAGTGATTTACTGAACCCGTTACCATGGTAGGCCCATGGCCCCGCGCATTGCACCAAGACACGTATGCACACATTAGCATTTAGTATTGAACGGCCTCTGCCCGAGAGACCTTTTACTTCAGACATCAGACAATACATCCTCCAAACATAAGATACCAGATATGCTATAGGTACAGGTCATTCTGACATCCCAGACACCAGACTCCTCTACTAGTGCTAAAAGTCAAGCCCCCCAGTTTCCCCAGTTACACGTCTATACCACGTCATGCTCAGTTGCGCACGCACCCATGCCAAAGGTTTCTGCTGACCCTGCAGAATTTCACTATGCATCCACCCACCTATGACACTTCTGTGACGTTTCCGGTACACACCTCCGTGTACGCCCCTGTACACGCCTTCTTTTACGCCCATGTGTTCTTATCTCTCTCTTTTTCACTTGTTACGCCTACTGTATTCATTTCAATTATACTGTTTTACTATATATAATGTGTGATGTTAATAAAATGTTGAATGTCCCTTCCTGAACCTTAGCGGTGATGGAACTCGATGTCCCGGTTCTCGAGAATCTTAATTAAAGCCCGTATGACTCAGATACCACGGACTCTGCCTCTCATTTTATTGAGCTATCCTTTATTGTCATTTAATGTATAGAAAAATAGTCCCGGTAATTTTATTTACCACAACAAATCAGGACTATTGGCTTAGTCAATGATTGTTAGTTGCATAAGATAAATAAGCAGCAACTATGGCTTGTTATATGTAATATTGAAAAAGCTTCCACTTAAAGCCCTGGTAACACCACAATATTGCTGCTCCTGCGTTTCAAAAAGAGAAGGGATTTCCATTCCCCCTACAACGCTCACCTGTAATGACATCATACCGTAACTTCTCCACTACTGAAAAGTGAGCAGTGTGAGCACACGCACATCGATGTGCCTGCTGTCACTGCATTCTGGAAAAAAACAGACCGCCTGTGCGAGGGCACAAAACAGAGCCCGATAGAGACCCGTTTCGAGGTCCCCTTTTAAAAACTGCCAGTGCTCAGCACCGGTGAGACCTGGCCCACTTAATGCCCTGGATGTACTAACACTGATGTCATTGAATAGGTCATATTTGATATTATAGTCACTTTGGAACTCAGGAGTGTAGCAGTGCCAGTTTGTCAGCAGTTAAGTCTTCACACACCCAAATAGCTTGATAGATCATTGGGTAGCAATCTCTTGGGAGATAAAAACACAGGTTCTGATTCACAAAGGTAAATTTGCATGTATGGATTTACTCCTACACCTAGCTGTATCTCTCCGCTTTTTTTGTATTCACCATTTCCGAGGGAAACCTACAACTGAGTGTCCACTAACATGTCTTCACCCCTTCCAATGAGGGAGTGAAGCTTCCTACAAATGAATTTACAAGTGTAAAGCTACTATTAGTAATTTCATACCTGTTGATAGGGATGTCCACCACCAAGGCAGAGATCACTCTTTCGGAAAGTACAGAGACATTTCTGAAGTTTTTTAAAAATAATTAATTTTTTCAAATGTAAAATATCAATGTAAATATAAAATAAATTAAAATTATATTAACCTGGATTTAATTAAATAAGCAGTTACCTCCTCAAATCATATTTGTAATAATTTATAAAATATGTTAAATATATTCAGTTATTTATAAAAAAAATTATCCAATACTTTAAAAATGCAATTACCCAACTTCACTAACATTTGTATTTTTGTTAAATGAGTAGTAAACTAGGTTTAAAGATTTCTATTTAATTGATTTTACTTTTTTAAGTTTTTAAAAACAAGTTTCAAAGTTTAATTTTTAATAACACGCATTTAAAAAAAGTAACAACATCTTTTAATCACAAGAAATAAAGATATAAAATCAAATTTAGAATGAACTTAACATTGCAACCAGTGGAGTCACTGTGAAAGACGTATAGAAAAGAGACGAGGTGAAGTTGGAGCTCCTCATCCCTAGGTTTGTAAATTGCATTTTGTAATAAGTATACCGTTTTTCTGGAGTACCACTTTACATACTCCAAAATGCAGTGGGTGAATTGGGCCCACAATAGCCACAGGGAAACCATGACAAGTTAAAGACAACCGACACAGCTCTAAAACTAACATTTAATTTTTAATACTGACCAGAATAGGTTTCACAGAAAACTGTATTTACTGTTGTGCAATGAGGTTATTGAAGAGATAAAAATTAACAAAGTGAACAATATTAACAAAATGGTACTGCTGTGCTCGTGGCAAATCGATGAGACCCTAAAAGCATACATGTATGAAGAGGAAGAAAATACTGATAGGAACTCATTCTTTTTTACTGAGCGCAAATATACTTTTATAGTTGTAATCACATATATTGCGTATAAAATAATCTAAATTTTGCGTCGTTCAGCAATGCTAATTTCTAATGAAAATACTGGTTTAATCCATGTTATTAATGCCGACTTTGTGTTTTCTCCACGTTCGTGTCTGTATTGCAAACTCAAATATTAAATTTGAACACCAACTTCAATAAATGGGAAACATGGACAGATTTAGAATTCTGATCCCGACCGGTAAAATAAATACTTGCAATTCTGCCAAGAATTTTAACTTCAGGCTGGAAATTCCTATTGACAGGCCTAACCACACGTACCCACAGTCACAGAACTAACCTGTTGTGATGCCCACCAGGTGTATAACCTGAAAAATTGACGTGTGCAGGTTTTGTTCTCCCATGGATGTCCACCTGAAAAGTAACTAACCAGGTTCAACAAAGTGTATTTACGAGCCAAGCATTATGCGTATAACATAGCAGATTCCTCTGTATACGGTCTCCACAAGACCACAACAAAACTTCCTTTCTTAGTTGTAGTGGCGTGGCTTGTGCATTAACTAGTTTGCGGCGCCGCGATTCCGCAGCAGTGCGGCTCATCCGCAAAAAGGGCGAGGCTGCGTCGGCCGTGCGCTCGCAACGTCCAACGGCACACTTAAGGGGTTAAAATGTAATTCATCAAACGACTACAGCCGAAAAAATAAATGAATCTCATTGGAGGTAGCTCCTCTGTATTTGTGCATAGCGCAAAAAAATGCCAAAGCAAATCAGCTTCACGCGCTCACAATTATACAATCTAAAAGAACTATAAATCGCAGCAAGTGATAAGGAATCATAAAATTATACAGTAAGGCTTAAACATACACTCGATTATTTGCCAGCTGCATCATCTACAAAGTCATCCTGACCCTCTTTTCTGCTTATCTTGCCGATATGCTCACCACTTTGCTGGTTTTCTGTAAATTCACTGCCAAGATACAATCAGACTGGAAATAAAGAAATGCAGAAAAAAAAGCGCAAAAGGCCTTCTCCGTTTATACATACATGAAATATGTCGATATCCCTGCATCCATTACAATCATTCCAACACTGCTACAATTTAGGAAAACGCTGGAGACACATTTCTTTAAAGAACGCTACATCACAGTGAAGTAAGTCTCAACTCCATTCTCAGAACCCAACAAACAAGTTCCTTACCTTCGGTAACGATATATCTGTAAGAGACATATATTAGTTATGGATTCCTTATCTAAGAATTTCCCCCAGGCCTCAGACTGGAGCTGGAGAATTTTTCTTCAGCAGTACCCCTGCACGTCGGTAGATGGTGTCCGTCGACTCCACATTCATCGTTGGCGACGTGAATGCCAGAATGACGCCGCCCATGCGAGGCGACGTCAGTTCTTTACACGACATTCCACACCATAAGAGCGGAGCCATGCAAGACACTGACCAATGGTGCCTAAAACTAGGGCCCTGAAAGGGACTCCCTTACTCTAGAAGTCAGTTCGCAGAACGGAGAGGATGGGTGGGGTGGTAAGGAATCTATAACTAACATATGTCTCTTTCAGATATATTGTTACAGAAAGTAAGTAACTTGTTCATCTGAAAGAGACTATTAGTTATGGATTCCTTACCTTAGAATAGATACCCCAGTAATACCAATGCTGAAGGTGGGTCTGTGAACCAGGTTCACACCATGAAGTCCTGAAGAACAGAGCGGCCAAAGAAGCCGTCTCTCCGGACTTGGCATTCTAGGTAGTAATGTTTAGTGCACGTGTGCAATGAAGCCCACGTGGTTGCCTGGCAGATGTCATGAAGGGGGACTCCATGTCCCAAATCGGTAGTGTCTGCAGACGCCCTGGTGGAATGGGCCTGGGACCCTACTGGAGGTTCCTTTTTCGCCAAGGTTTAACAAATTTTAATGTAAAGAACGACCCATCAAAAGATTGTTCGTTTTTGCACAGCCCGACCTTTCTTGGCACCCACATAACCAACGAAGAGCTGATCATCCACCCGGAATTGTTTTAGGTGATCCAGATAAAATAAGAGCGCACGTTTTGGACCCAGACGGAGAAGCCTTTCCTCCTCTTTAGAAGGATATGGGGGCAGTAAGAAGGTGGGCTAATTAATGGTCTGTCCCATGTGGAAAGAGGTAACTACTTTGGGAAGAAAAGAAGTTTGAGTTAGAAGGACAAACTTGTCCAGATGAACAGCAAGGAAAGGAGGCGTAGAAGAAAGAAAGAGCCTCAAGCTCACTCACCCTGAGAGCAGAGGTGATGGCAACCAGAAAAGTAGTCTTTGAGGTCAAGAGTCTGAGAGGACAATTATGTAGCGGGTCGAAAAGAACGCACATGAGGTATATCAGAACAAGGTTCAAGTCTTACTGGGGCATTCCGAAAGGAATAGGAGGAGACAGGTGAGTAATGCCCTTAAGGAAACGATTTACAAAAGGGGACTTGAAAAGAGAAGGCTGATCAGAAAGGCCAAAATGACTTAAAGATAGCCCTTGAGGGTGCCCAGAAAGCAGGAAGAGAACCTCAGAAAGGGGATCCACAGCCTTTGCTACACATCATGCCACAAATTTGTTCCATCTACAGGCGTATACTGTTTTAGTAGAGGTGCGCCTGGCTGCCAAGATAACATTACAGACTTCAGGAGGATGGTCAAAGGCTGTCAACTGCCGCCTCTCAATCTCCACGCAAGGAGGTGGAGGCTGGAAAGGTTTGGTGGAGGACCATTCCCTGCTGCTGCGACAGAAGATCCTCCCGAAGGAGCAGTCTGATCGGAGGATCGATAGCCATGTTCAAGAGCTCTGGATACCAGACTCTTCGTGCCCAGTCCAGAGTCACAAGAATTACTTGGACCCGGTTGCGCTTGATCTTCTTCAGCACTCTGGGCAGAAGTGGTATAGGCGGAAAGGCATTAGAAGACTGCAACTCCACTTGCGACGAAAAGCGTCGCCTAACGAGTGCAGCCAGGAAATTCCAACACGCAGAACTGCTGACATAGCGCGTTCTCTTCGGTGGCGAATAGATCTAACCAAGGCGCTCCCCACTGCTAGAAGAGACCTTGCACACCTCGGAGTGAAGACGCCATTCGTGATCCATCAAGCAACAGTGGCTGAGTTGGTCCGCCCTGGCGTTCAGGAAGCATGCCAGGTGTTGAACCATCAGGGACATGTCCTGGTGTTCCAGCCACTTCCAGAAACGGAGGGCTTCCTGACAGAGGGTCCACTACCCCACTCTGCCCTGCTTGTTGCAATAGCACATAGTGGAAGTGTTGTATGTGAATACCTGCACTACTATTCCTTTGACAGAAGGAAGGAATGCCTTCAGTGCTAGACAAATCGCCCGGAACGCCAAAAGGTTGATGTTGAGCACAGAATCCTCCAGAGACCAGAGGCCTCTGATCTCCGCCTCTCCCATGTGGCCACCCCATCCCATGAGTGACATATCTGTCACCACTGTGAAAACTGGTTGGGGAAGGGAGAGGGATCTGCTGTTGACCCAATCCTGGTTTGTGAGCCACCACTGCAACTGATGTCCAGTCCCCGCAGAGATCTGGATGACATCGGGATAGGGGAAGGCTGGAACCCCTGATATGCGCAGATTAGCTGCGAGCACCGCCATTACTTTTGTGAATACTCGAGGGGTCCCGACAAGGCCAAAGGGGAGAATGGTAAACTGAAAATGCTTGTAGCCTACCGTGAACCGTAGGGAACGCTGGTGGGCCGGCAGGACAGGGATGTGGAAATAGGCATACGGCAAGTCCAATGCTACCATCCAGTCTCCAGGGTCGAGGGAAGACAGGACCTGAGCCAATGTCAACATTTTGAACTTCTCCTTCCGGAGGAAGCGATTGACGTCTCTGAGGTCTAAGATAGGACGCAGGCCTTGGCCCTTCTTGGGCACCAGAAAGTAGTGGGAGTAGCAGCCACAACCTAATTCTGGCACAGGGACTTGCACAATGGCTCCCTTGGCCAAGAGAGTAGCAACTTCTACACGGAGAAGGGCCAGGTGATCCTCTGACATGCGATGGAATGCAGGTGGCATGGAGGGAGGGGTAATCTTGAAGGGGAGGGAGTAGCCCCTTCGGACTATCTGCAAAACCCACCTGTCCGACGTAATGTTGTGCCAGTGGGGAGGTGAAGGCAGATCCTGCCGCCCACTGGCAACTGGTGGCAATAAAAGGAGGGACTAGGAAGGTTTGAAGGCTGTTGCAGAGGGGGCACTGGTGGACTGGCCCGTCTGCTGGCCACCAGATCCATGGCAGTGGGTCCCAAGTTCCCAGCCAGGCAGAGTCTGGACAGCCTGCGTGGGCATGTGGCTTTGGATAGAACATGGTGGGGCATCCCTTGAATAGCCACGAAAGGGACAAAAAGCAGACTGCGCGGGCGAGAGTTGGTAGGAGGGCCAAGGATCTTGCCGTAGCCCTAGAATCCTTGAAGCGCTCAAGCGCATTATCCGCCTTGTCGCCAAACAAGTGACAGCCATCAAAGGGCATGTCCAAAAGAGTCGGTTGGAGAAGTGTGGCTCACTGGTTAGAGGAGGCAGACTTGGAAGCAGAGGTCAGCCCGGGACCAGGGTTCAATTCCCGGCTCGGCGGGGTCTTGAGTCCTAAAATGTCCATGGACTCGACAATTCTCGCTCTGGTGCCTACTCGATTCACAGGTTCACACTCTGTGACTCTGGGCAATAGCGTGCTTAATCTCCACAACGGCCCCTCGCGGTGGGATGCCTGGCTTTCACCTTGCGGATACCCTGCCGGGGTTATCTCACAGGGGAATACAGGACGGGTTCCCTAAGCAAGCGCTTAGAAACCGCTAGGTGATTTGCGCTATATAAATTCCTGTACATTTACATTTACATCGCCTGATAAGCCAGTGGACCTCAACCAGGCGTAGCGTCTCTGGGATACCGACATTGAAATCGTCCTGCCTACCAAGACGGCGGTGTGCAGTCTACAGCGAATGGCGAACTTTGGTGCATCCCTCCCTTCTGGGACCGCATGGGAGAGTATGGCTTCCTCCAGGCACTGTGGCAGCACATGTGCAAGCGTGTCCCAAACAGAGTGGGTGTAACGGCCCAAGAGACATGCGGTGTTCACTGACCGTAGTCCTAAGCTGGCGGAAGAAAACATCTTCTTATCAAGATGATCCATCTTTCTGAATTCCCTATCTGGGGAGCAGTAAGGAACTCGCCTTTGGATAAAGAGGCTTGGACCATCAAGCTTTCAGAGATAGAGTGCCAGGAGAATAAAATGGGGTTGCCTCAGGCCGGGCAGTGTTGTCGGGCAATCATCCTATCCACCGGCTTGGACCAGGCACACAGAAGGATGTCTGTGAGGGCCTCATTGAACGGCAGCAGATCAGAAGGTTAGTACTGACTGCCACCGTAAGTAGTTCAAGGCCCAAGGCCTAAGCCACTCTACCCAACACCACAGCATAGGAGGCTCCCTCCTCCGTAGCCACGTTAGGGGGAGAAAGCATACCAAGGTCTGGGGATGTATATAGACCACTGGCCTCACCCAGTTCCTCTCTAAAGTCCGGCACTTCCAGCTGGTCTGCTAGAGGGTCTACAGACCCCCCCAGTCCTCCTCTGGCTGCCACTTAGGGCGATAAGGAACGCCAGGATAGAACAGAGGTACAAAAGTACCGGTTGGTGCCGGTACCAAGGTCGGTTGACACCGGTCCGGCTCCGTGTCCTTGTCGGGGGACGGGGTCGACGGCGGCTGGGGACAAAACCGGTGTTGGAGGGGGTGGAGGTGTCCCCAATGGATTCTGCGCCGGAGGAGGTGTCATAAGGACGACCGGCGCCAATCCGGACCTAGGCCTCGATCCCTTGGGGCTCTGTGGCGCGGGAGCCGAATGCATCAAAGTCCTAGAACCCCCAGTCAAGTCGGTGCCCTGGCGGAGTTGGGCTGCCTGAAGATGGAGTGGAGGGCTTCGTAAAAGTTATGAAGTTGGGCAGGGGTCATCCCGGACGGAGCCAAAGGACAACTACCTTCCGCATCTCGTCGGCTGACGGACGGGGAGAAGGCGATGGGGCTTATTTGCCTTCTTCTTGTGCTTTGACTTACACGAAGACTTCGAAGAGGAGTGATGGTGGTGACTCCGCAACCGGTCCCACGATCTCCCTCTTGACTGGGACCTCGAGCGGAGCAGAGTTGACTGCCTGGCCTCGAGAAGCTTTCAGGACCGCGCCCGCAAAGACTTCGGGTTCATGGCCCGGCAGTCGGAGCACGACTTTGGGTCGTGGTCGAGCTCCAGGCACCAGAGTCACCCAAGATGTGGGCCCATGACAAACATCAACTTATGACAGGAATCACAAGGTTTGAAGCCGGTCCGTCAATGTGACATCCCTTGCACCAGGAGTCGAGCTCCTCGAAAAATGAAGTCGAAAAAACTCTAGTCAAAAAAAATTACTAAGGTTACCGCTCGCCTTCTGATCTGCACTAGCAGCCGTGTAAAAAGAAAGAACTGACATCAGCGTGCAGGGGCGACGTTTAAGTGTATACTGCGACGTTATTCTGGCGAACGCGGAGTTGACCTACGCCACCTACCGACGCGCAGGGGTAGTGCTGAAGAAAAATTCTCCGGATCCATTCTGACGCCTGGGGGTAATTCTAAGGTAAAGAATCCATAACTAATAGTCTCTTTCAGATTTACCCTTCAATCACTCCCTAATTGTGCATATGCCTTTGAACCTGTGCAGCACTCCACTGCCTTTTGGCTAGGTGTGCATTACACAAATACCACATGCATACATACATAATAACAAAACCTGGATCCACATCAGAATTAAAAGAAATAACTAACATACTTATGGCTGAGATGCGTGTCCATAGGAAAACTGCTTTTTGATTACTAATCATTTTAACCCAGTTTTGATAAATCTTCACAAACATTTGCTAAGACTAAGCTCATGCACCTGACATTTAATTGGTGCCGCTTGTTCAAGTGGAGCAGAGGGCGTTCTTTATAGTTGCAGTTCCCTGGGAAATGTTATTTTCTGCTCGACCGTACTTGCTGAATGGATTTATACTAAACTTTGCTTGAAAATATAACAGACACACACAGATTAAGCTTTTGGCATGCTGCATATCCATACAATATATTTAAAACAAGCATTTGCAATGCAATAGGTCTTGCATTTACGAGAGTTTGAGCTATTAGCATTGTAAATGACAATAGCTTAAATTCTCACAAATTCAAGACCTACTGCATTTCAAATATTTTTTGTTGTTTACAAGCGCCCCATGCCTGCTAAGAACTCTGCTAAACTCTTACGTTGGAAAGATTTGTTCTAGGATTGGAATGCCAGACTCCTGAACCAGGTTCTAGGCACAGTGAAACTTTGGGAACTCAACATTGAACAGCAGAAGAGACCCTATTAAGGAAGTCCTTTTTTGATTTTCAAAACTGTTCCCCTATTACCGCAGCTGGTTTCTTTTGTCCAACTTTTAACTTTTATCAGTCACTGGAGATGTAAATGATTCTGTTTTCTCCAGATTCGGTCCTGAGCAGAGTAATCGCTGACCCACAGGTCTCTGCCTTGATTAGCCAGGCTAGTAGGCATCCAGCCCTCCCCTCTTCCCTCTGTACCCTGTCCAGGTGCATCTTATAATTGCGACACCTCAGTCTTTCCAATGCTGCATTGTGGCTCGCTCGTGTTTCCTGAATTTTCACCAGGGAGGTGTGAAAATAAGATTCAAGAAGCGTGGTCAATGAGGCACTAAACGGAACATCTTCTAGTGTCAGCTGGTTGAGCCTCCATGTGGAGATCGGAGGGCGTCTCTCAAGCGGCCGATGCGTCAACAACAATGGGCAATGGTCAGAGACGGTACGCCCCAAGTATTCAGAGCAAACAATAGAGCCGCTGAGTGTTGAGGTACACAAGAATGTGTCTATTCTAGTATGGACCTGATTTATCAGGGAAAAGAAACAATACTCTCAGTCTGTTGGGTGTTGCACCTTACAGATATTCTCCAGTCTCCATCGGCTGGCTAATCCAGTCCCGGAACCCAGTGGCTGTACGGTGTGACTGGGCGCCCATAAGGGGGGGTGAGAACGGGCGACCATAACATCTGCTACACAGTTGAAGTCCCCTCCTAATATCACTGGACCCTTCATGTACCCTGCCATCTTGGCAGAGAGGGAGGTAAGAAAAGAAACCTGGTCTAAGTTAGGGGCATAAATGTTGCCTAGCATTAGCTCCTGTCCCGCTAACCTTCCTGCCAGGAAGACGTATCTGCCTGCGCTATCTATCAGAGACGTTTTGTGATCAAAGGGCACTCCTGGGCGTACCCAAATCATTACTCCTTGGGCATATGCCGAGAAGGTGGTTGCAAAAATGTGTCCTCTCCACCTTCTACGTAGCCTTGCAACCTCATCCTTGATTAAGTGAGTCTCCTGAAGGAAAGCTATGTGTACACTCCCGCACCTAAGGTAGGAGCATATGTTATACCTCTTTGTCATGGACCCCATCCCCATTACATTCCATGAAATGAACTTTAATGTATTATTGGTGGAAGACATAGTTGTAATACTACACTCAAAGATCTCAGCATTCCAACCCCCTCATTGTCGAATCTTCTCAACAATCTCTTCCACCCAAATCTGCAAACAATACAATAAAATACAAAAACAAAACCCCGATGTTGAACATCCCACATGTCCCAGAGCAGTCTAGCAACGGCCAGCCGCCCACACTTCGCATACAACATTAAATGTTATGAAAGATCCAAACCTCTTGGGATAGGGAACCTAGAGGGGTGTGGCAGTTTGAAAGGGTGATCAGAAAGCATACAGGGTGCATAGGCTGCTAGGGTAGGTGGTGCCAGCTCCTACTCAAACCAGTTTGCTCTGCAGAGGCAGGATACGATTCGTGGTGCTCTAATTTTAATATTGTGCCTTTTACTGTTTATGTGCCACTGAGTTCGAGTCTGGTGCCAAGACACTTGCGCTCATTTTTAATTTACTAATCAGTTGCTCTTGACTGCCAATTTTATTTTCTGATACCGCCTACCTGTGCTTTCATTTGGTGGCTCCAAGGTGTGCCTTCCCTGCCCCGTTACACCGCAGCTTGCTGTGCCGATTGAGTGGAGGGCAGGCGGCCATCTTGAGAGTAGTCCCGGACCTCGGCTGGACTGGTGGCAGCGCTCTAGCTGGGGGAGGGAGGCTCTCACATAAATTGACTGCCGGACTGAGACACTTGCGGCTAGGGTAGGTGGTGGCAGCTCCTACTCAAACCCGTTTGCAATGCAGAGGCAGGATACGTTTCTTTGTGCTCCAATTTTAATATTGTGCCTTTTACTGTTTATGTGCCACTGAGTTTGAGTCTCGCGCCAAGGCGCTCGCACTCATTTTTAATTTTCTAATCAGTTGCTCTTGACTGCCAATTCTATTTTCAGATACCGCCTACCTGTGCTTTCATTTGGTGGCGACAAGGTATGCCTTCCCTGCCCCGTTCCACCGCGGCTTGCTGTGTCGATTGAGTGGAGGGCAGGTGGCCATCTTGAGAGTAGTCCCGGACCCCGGCTGGACTGGTGGTAGCGCTGTAGCTGGGGGAGGGAGGCTCTCACATAAATTGCAGATGTCATCCCGGACGCGTAGTGGGCGCACCGCCGGTGCGCCAAAGACAAGCCCGTCTGCTCCCGTCCGGTCCCGGTCGCGCATAGCGCCAGACATGCTGCCCGTTTCTCTTCCGAGCAGATGGCAGGTAAAAAGTGGTATAAACGTGAGGAGATAATGGCACTAAATATCGCCGAATATAGAGGTGATACGCAGTGGGAAGTCGCAGATAGCTCCTCCAGAATTTGCCCTTCATGCTACTTTTGCTTCCATCAACCACGGTTGTTCCCGCCTCTCAAACTAACAATAATACTACGATCTCAGCTGCGTTAATTAATGCCCGTTCCATGGTCAAACATGCTGCCGATGTTTTTGAGCTTCTGTCGGAGGGTCGCCTTGATTTACTCTTCATCACCGAGACATGGTTAAACAATTCTTGAGCTCCAGTGGTGGAGCTCGCCATTCCCAGAGGCTTTAAAATAATTCGGGCTGATCGTTTAACGGGGATAGGAGGGGGCTCTGCTGTGGTGTTCAGGGACATTTGGTCCTTTTCCAGGGAGGCATCGGAAGAACTGGGAGAAGGGGAGTTTCTTCACTTCTCTCTCGTTCTTACCCCCCATTTTACGCTGGGAGGCATGTTGGTATATTGTCCCCCTAGGCCACCAGGGCCTTTTTTAATGCCTTTGAGGATGTTATTGTGCCACGAGCCTTGAGGTTTCCTAAGTTTCTTCTTTTGGGGAACTTCAAAATTCATTTGGTTGTTTCTGATACTCCTGATTCAAGATGTCTGCTTGACTCCCTAAATTTAGCCCAGCTTACACAATGGGTTATGATGCCTACGCATTCAGGGGGCCACCTACTGGATTTAGTCTGTTCTAACTTTTACATATCTTTATCGGATCCAGCATATGTCACCTGGTCCGATCACCATTTGATCAGGTTCTCCTGGTCTTTAGAGAAGCTGTCTTGTGTCTTTGCCCCCTCTCCTAGTGTATGCCACCAGAAGATTAACCTCCCTGCTCTGTCTGATGCTCTACCAGAGGGCCGCCCAATTTTGGGTTTGGAGCTATCTGAGGCGGTGCAGCGTTTCAACTCCTGGATTGGCTGGGGGGTTGGGTCCTCTGTGAAGCCGGGCACTAGTTGCAAAAATCGCCCCTTTCCTTCTAAGCACTGGTTTTTACATGCTCTGAGAGAAATGAAGTTGGGTTGTAAAAACCTGGAGCTTTGCTGGAGACGTGTCTACTGCCCAACGGCCAAGATGGCTCTCGGCGCAGCCCAGAGAGAATACTATGCTGCCATTAGGATGGCAAAAGGCAATTACTATGCGGGTAGGATTTTTAAGGCCAATAACAATAGCAAGGAAATTTATGCTATTGTTAAGAGCTTTCTCTCCCCCTGTGCTGAACAACCAACGCTGCCATCCTATGAAAGTGGTGCGAGGACCTGTCCTCCTTCTTTGTTGATAAAATAGCTGGGATTCAGGATAGCCTGCGCACAGCCTGTCTCAATCAGAGGAATATTTCCTTGTCATCACTTCCACCCCCTAACCCCCCTACTTATTTGTTTAGGGAATTTTCACCACCAGATAAAGCTGACATTTTGGCTGTCCTGAAATCCATGAAGTCCGGGTCTCCCACCGATCCTTGCCCTGCTCGTGTGTTAGGACGGGTGGCGGAGGTGGTTTGCTCGGAGGTTACAAAGATTATTAATCTCTCCTTCCTGACAGCTACAGTTCCCATCTGCTGGAAACAGGCAAAACTGTTGCTGCTTCTTAAAAAATCAGGATTGGATCCCTCGGTTCCATCTAACTACCGACCCATTTCCCTGCTGCCAGTGCAGGCCAAAGTCTGTGAAAAGATGGCATTTCGCCAGCTGGACGCCTATGTGGAGGCTTCCCATGCTTTGCACCCTGCTCAATCTGGGTTTCGTGCTGCTTACAGTACTGAAGCAGCTCTGGTTGAAATGTCAAAGGCCATCAGGGAGTGCCTGGAAGGAGGCGGCAGAGCGGCTCTGATTTTGTTAGACCTCTCTGCCGCCTTCGACGCGGTACCCCATCAGCTCCTTCTCACCCGGTTGTCTTCCATTGTAATCACCGGCTCGTCTTTGGAGTGGCTGACATAATTCCTGGATAATCGGACCCAGCAGGCGTGGGTGCCCCCCTATTCATCTTCGGCCAGGCTACTCTCCAGTGGGGTACCTCAGGGGTCTACTTTAAGTCCTTTATGACATTTATTTGACCCCTCTGATCTTTTTGGCTGAAGAACTGCGTGCAAAAATTATAGCCAACGCGGATGACACTCAGCTACTATTTCCTTGGCCGAGCGCTGATCTGGATACTTCATCTGTCCAGACTTGCCTTTCGTCGGTCTTCCGCTGGCTTGCACTTGCCCAACTGAAGTGCAACAAGGAAAAATCAGAAATTCTCCTCTATGGACAGTTCACTGCCAACTTCAGGGAATTATTGTGGCCATCTGATGTTCCTTGCCCCATTCGACAGGAAACCCAGCAAAAAATCTGGGGGTGTGGTTCGGGGAAAATCTAAATTTTGAGGAACACATTAAGGGCCAGATGTAGGTCACCCAATACCGGTCGGTAACGGCCGAAATTACCGAATTTCAGCCGTTACTGACCGGTATTTGGCATTTGGAATGTAGGTGGCATGATTGTAGGATTCGGTATTTACCGAATCGGTAACTTAAGGAATGGGTAAATTACCGAATTCTTAACATACCGATTCGGTAAACTACCGAATCCGTAATGTAGAGAGAACTCAAGTGAGTGCATTCCTCAGTTAGAATTCGTTATTTACCACCAACTACAAGTTGGTGGTAAATAACGAAAACCTTTGAAAAAGGTTTTTTTTGCTTTTCCAACAGTGTGATGTGTCAGACATACATGCCCTTAGGGCATGTATGTGTGCCACATGTGCACCCATGCACTATTCAGGGGTGCAACAGGGTGTCAATGTGACACCCTGCCACCCTTGAATGTGTTCCCCATTTTACCAAATCAGTATTTACCGATTCGGTAATTCCCATTCATTCCTATGGGCCTCCAGGGCCGTAGGAATGAATGGGAATTACCGAATCCTAGCGATTCGGTAAAACTTACTGAATAATTAGCTACATCCCATTTACCGATTCTTAAATACCAAATTGGTAACATTCGGTATGGAGGAATCGGTAAATGGGAATTACCTACATCTGGCCCTAAGAAACTAACCAGTGTATGCTTTGGTACCCTCAAGGCCTTGCGTAGATTTTTCCCCTTGCTCCTGAGGGAGGTCAAAGAAACAGTGGCGCGTGCCCTTATTCTCTCTCGCCTAGACTACGCCAACGCCCTGTTTATTGGTATTCCAGCCTACTTCACCAACCGCCTTCAGATTATACAGAATGTTGTGGCTAGACTTCTCTTTAGCATTTCGTGGAGGTCTAGTGTTCGGCAGCATCTGCGTAGTCTGCATTGGCTACAAGTGGCCCAACGGGTATTGTTCAAGACCCTTATCCTTTCTTACAGAGCCATTTACAGTCAAGGGCCTCTGTACTTGAGGAGACGCTTCACTTTGTATGTACCTAACCGCCCTCTCCGTTCGGCTAATCAGTGCCGGCTGGTTATGCCAAGATTCCAGCGGGCGCGTCTAGGCGGACAATCTATCTCCATGAAAGCAACTGCTGCATGGAATGCTCTCCCTGCGAAGCTTCGTGCCACCCAGGACTTCAATCTTTTTAAAAAATCACTTAAAACTCATCTTTTTAAGTTGACGCTGTAATTTTTCCACTCCCTGCCTACTGCCTTTCTGCATGAGCACGCGCCAGGACACTCTCGAGTATTTGAGCGCGCTATAAAACAACCTATAACATAAGACGCACTGGCCGTAGATAGCACGAGCAAGTCCGGGCTCCAGGCGGAGCTTCAGCGATCATCATCTTCCCTTGGGCCACAGCTTCCCAGGCCATACTCCTGTTCTAAATAATCTCATCTGAGGTCTTCAGGGTCACCACCGGCAGTAGAGTACCTCTAGCGTGGGAAGAATCAGATTCAATCCCCTCAGTTTCCCTCGAAGAGCGGGTCCCAGCCTCCGATGGGGTCTGCCTTTACTGCATGATGGTCGCTACAGCCTGCAGCTTTCTGTGACAAGCTTGGTTTCTTCAGGATTCTTTATCTCAGTCAATTTCTAGAACGTTTCTAGGTAGGCCACCATGTCTTTACCCTCCACTCCTTCCAGCAGGCCCAGCACCCGAATATTGTTCCTCCTATTCCTGCCTTCAGCATCTTCGGCCCGTTTCTCCAACACGCAGACCCTTTCTGTCAGCTCCCCCACCTGTACAGGAAGTGCCCGCTGTGCTGGCTCCAGTTCAACTAGCGTGGCTTCCGTCTGCTTCACTCTCTCTGACAAGTTTGTGTGCTCCGCATGGAGGAGACCCAGACCAACAGACACAGTGCTGATATCCTGGTGCAGTGTGGACTTCGTGTCAGTGATTGCATCCAGGATCTTAGATAACTGCAGCTGCACCAGGTTTGTTTACTCGACCTGCATCCCATACTGTGAGATCTCCTCCTGCAGAGGTCCAGTTTGTCTTGCCCAGGGCTTACCCATTTTGTCAGAGACGTTCCCCGCCTTGGTTTTCGTCCAGTATCTGCTGCTAGGATGACTCTTGCCCACAGGTCCCTCCCTTCACACTGTGGGTCTGAATGGGCACTACCAACTGTTCTCGGACCGGGACAATCCCAAAGAACTGGCTCAAGTGGGGCACACCACTCTCCCTCTAGAGGACCTCTAGAGTGGAGTGAGCTAAAGAATGATGATGGATTAAACCCAGATCAGTTGACTGGGGGTGAGTGCTTGCATTGTTCAACACTCCGTCCATCATCCCCCTTGGTTTTGCTTTGTTAGCCCTAAGTTGGCAGGGTATGCTCAGATGTGGGTCCCTTGCTCACTTTGCCACTGGACTCAAGCTAGCCTGGCTGATGACGGCTGATTAGCCAGAAACCGGTTCCAGGATGCTTGCTTCCGATCCAGGGAAGACATGGATTGGCAGTTCGGGTTGGACTGTTCCCATGAGGCACAGGGTCAGACTGATTTGCATATGGCCATGACTGAACTGGGGTGGCGGAGTGAGCTAAAGAATGATGATGGATTAAACCCAGATCAGTTGGCTGGGGGTGAGTGCTTGCAATATTCAACACTCCGTCCATCATCCCCTTTGGTTTTCCTTTGTTTGGCCAAATAGGAGGCATCCAAAATTATGGTAGCCTGCAACTGTAGAGAACTAAAGTGAAGACCAGCCAATAGGTAGAAGGATCACATCTTCCAGTACAAATCTGGAAGAACAGAGTTGTGAATCTGCCCCTGATACAGCAGCCACTGTTTTCTCAAGTACACTGAATGAGCCTCATTCGCCACCTGGAGTGCAGCACCAACATAATGCATGAGGTCATCAGTCCTTAGAGGCATAGGGCTTGCAGAACTTGTAATCACCAGGATCACATCTCGATTATCTGCAATCCTCTGACTTAGAAACGTCTTTATGCACGTGGTGTCTAGCAATGCACTTATAAAGGTCAACTTCTTAGTGTGTAAGAGATGAAAATTCTGGCCATTGATGGTAAATCCGAAATGATGGAAAAACAAAGTTTACAGGGATGTTATAGTTAGGAAATGACCTTAGAAATTAACTGAAAAAACAAAGGTTACAGCAACGTTATAGTTAGACTATGATTTCACTTGTACAAAACCATAGAAAGCAGTTATAGTTACCTCAGCTAACTATAACTTACACCCCCACAATGCACTACTTATGATTCCACATATTACATCAATCATGACATGGTCAGTGACATTACTGATGACATCTCAAATTAGATCACTAATGACATCATCCACAGAAACGCTCACATAACACTCACACCAACATACAACCTCTCATACACCCACTTCCACACCTACACAACCACTCATACCCATTCACATACCCATACAATTACTCACACACCCACTCACTGATCCATAGTCACTTACACAACCACTAACTCACCCATACAGCCACTCATGTACCCTCTCACTCGCCAATACAGCCACTCACACAGACACTTACACACACACACACTCATAAAGCAACTCACACACTGAGTCAGTCACCCATACAGCTACTCACACATCTACTCACTCACCCATACAGTTAATCATACACCCCATTACTCATACAGATACTAACACACATACTCATTCACCTATACAGTCACTGACACAAGCACACTCATCCATACAGCCACTCTCACATTCACTCACTCACTCACCCATAGTCACTCACACAACCCATTCACTCAACCATACAGCCACTCACACACCCCATCACTCAGATATACAGCCTCTCGCATACACATTCACTTACCCATACACCACTGACACACCCACTCACTCACCCATACAGCCACTCACACACCATAATAGCCACTTACTCTCCCATACAGCCCCTCAGACACCCATAGAGCCACTCAGACACCTACTCACACATGGATACACATAGTCACACAGCCAGTCACATGATACGTTACAAATAATATCACTAGTAGTCCACAAAGTATACTAATTTATCTTTTGAAGTATCTTAGAACATATCTTTAAATCTCAGAAACTTTTAGAAAACACAATCACTGGATAACATCATCAGTAATGTAATTTGAGATTTCATCATTGATGTCACTGACTATGTCATGAGTGATGTAATATGTAAGGTCTTAAGCAGTGCATTACAGACTTGTGAGTTATAGTTAGCACTCCAAAGAGCGCGTGATCAAGCGCTCTTTGGAGTGCGAAACGTGTCACGTCGGGTTTATGGTGTAATAAACCTAACTTTACGGACTAACTTCGTGAGCTGTGGTTCTTTGCCCGAGCGCCGTTTTGGAACGCCGTTTTGGAAGAATATTATTACTGGCTGCTCCGCCGGACACTAGCCACCCCTTAAAGGCGAGAGATTACCAGGAGGAGCCCTGTCATGTTTGAATATATATATATATATATATATATATATATATATATATATATATAAACTGCGACTTCTTCTGTAAATAAATACCGAAACGCGTCTGGTGCGTTTGAGGGTCAAAATAAAATCTACTGACTCTCCCCCGTGAGTGCTGTGTCTTTTCTAAAGAGGAGAGGAGGTGAGGAGCGGAATATTGGCGGGAACACCCCCCGCACAACAGCACCCGTTCTCGAGTGCGTGAGTCTGGTACAAGTGAAGCGAGGATATATATCTCCAAATACCACTCCAACGTGCATTACTACTCCAACGTGCATTTGCGCACTCAAAGAGATACAGCCAACTTCGTTTGCTTATTGCCCAGTGTAAAAATGTATTTTTCAGTTCGATGCATAGTCGATATCTATACTAATATAATACAGAGAGAGCCCAAACCTTTGAGGCGGGTAATCTCAGGAACCACAGCACCAATCACAACACCCAATACAGCGTTGGAAAGGGCAGTTGCAGCAGAAGGACATAGGTTATGCAGACGCCCACCATATACATTTAAAAGGTAAAAGAACCGTGCCAGCAAAGTAGTCCCTTGTGGGCGTGTCTGCGTTGTGCTGTGGGTGTGTGCTGGGGGCGTGACAAACGCTGGGGGCGTGTGATACTTTCCGCCCTTCATTCCATGTCTCATATCGTGTGCTGTGGGCGTGTGCTGGGGGCGTGGCCGTGTGCGGGCTTACGGAAAATAAAAAGCGAGCGTTGTGCCCAATATTTCATTGTTTTTTCTTCTCAGGTTCTGTACATTCCAGCTCTGAATGTCCACCCTGCTCCCTTTAAATACCCATGCACCCCATAATCATAACCCACCCTTACTCCTTAAAATACCCCAACACCCTTAAACACTAACCCATCTTAACCCCCTAAATATCCCCTGTACCCCAAAACCCAAACCTATCCCTGAACCCTAAAAATACCCCTGCACCCCAAAAACCCAAACCTAGCCCTGAACCCTATAAATACCCCTGTACCTCAAAACCCAAACCTAGCCCTGAACCATAAAAATAATCCTGTACCCCAAAACTCAAACCTACCCCTGAACCCTAAAATACCCCTGTACCCCAAAACCCAAACCTAGCCCTGAACCTTAAAAATACCCCTGTACCCCAAAACCCAAACCTAGCCCTGAACCCTTAAAATACCCCTGTACCCCAAAACCCAAACCTACCCCCTAAAAATACCCCTGTACCCCAAAACCCATACCTATCCCTAAACCATAAAACTACCCCTGTACCCCATAACCCAAAACTATATCTGAACCCTTAAAATACCCAAACCCCCCAAAACATATACCTTAGTACCCCAAAACATATACCCCTATACCCATACTTACCTTATCCAAACATTAAAAAAAACATGCTTTTACCATTCATGCATTTACAACGAATTTCGTTGTAAATGTATGCGTGGTAAAAGCATATAAAATGTAATGCCATGCGTTATAATGGCATTGCGGAGCCATGGTACTTTCGTAATGAAAGTATGCGGAAAGAAAGTTGCGGAATAATTGGTGTTTACCCTCCCCCGGTAAGTACATTGGTGGCACGGCGGCCCACATCTCCAGCAACATACTCATTTTTTCACCACCGATTTGAAAAATGCACAGGTCTCTCTTATTGATGGCCAGCACCGACATACACTTTTAGACACACCTCCCGCCACAAGTTCTAGAATTGCGAACTTTAGAGCTGGGGAGCTACGTTCGAATCTCGGCATCAGCTCAACATCCTGTGATTCCAGGCAAATCGCTTTGTCTCCCCGTGCCTACCACAAATGAATGTGTTCTTCTGTAATGTAAATTGTGCTCATGCCATGTTGTCTAGTTCGCACTATATAATATTGCAAGGAAAAATAAAGTAGAGAAACTCGAGTTCACACACTACTGAACGCGCACTCTTAAGTGCATCAGCAGTGCACTGTGAATCGGAGTGTTTCACAGGCCTGTCACAGATAAGAAATATTATCAAAACGAAATCCTACAAAACAATATACTACTGGCCGGCAGCAATTCATACCCGGACAACGTCGGGACGGGCTGCTAGTATAATATATAATTCTTTTTTCCCAAACACTCTCCAAAACAACCCCCCCCCCCACCCCCCACACAATCCGAGGGCTTTGAAGAAAGCAGCATAGCCAGGAACCAGTGAGTTGTACGTAGTCCCTATTTTATTCAATTTTCATATCCACCAACAGTGCAGTAAGTAGACCAACGCATTTCGGCCAGACCCTTCAACGGGGTCATAGAGTTTTAGTGTGTAGACAAGACATTTAAACGGAAAATTCCCGCCAAAATAACCTCCACAATTAAAAGGAACATACACATATTGTTACATATATTGTTTTACATATTTTACACTACGCAGGCAAGTTTATTTGTAAATATTAAATGAGCCGCCAAAATTCTCAACATGGTATCTCAGAGTGTGTCAAGTTCATGCTCATAACAATGTTAGAGCCCCAAAAACTTCAGTTAAGTTATAATTTACTGGATTTCTCTGTCATTCTGAAAAAACGGTAAATTACCCGTGATTAAGAAGAAAACTGATCTATTCAATTTATATCTCAGAGAAATCCACTGTAAAATGTACACAGGTTTAACCAATGTAATACCTCCAACTGTTGCCCAGTCATGCTATGATGTTCTCAATGTATTTGGAGATTAGTGATAATAAAGTATTCAACTTCGCACATCCCCTGCTCATGGGAGGGGAATGTATAGAGGGCTAGTGGAGAATTTGTATTTCATTCCATAATGTTAAAAGATACGATGGAAGACAGTTACAATATCCAACAGAATAGTGAAATATAAATAGGGACTGCACAGGATACGGTCGGCTATTTAATATATTTAATGATTATACAGACAAAAGGGAACTTCATTGGGTTTGTCTGTCACCAGTACCAATTCCATCCATGTTCATACCATGAGGGTAATAAGCTTATGTTCCTACCATTTTAAGCATAAAATGTTTAAGCAAATAAGGTGCTACCTTGTGCAGAAAGTGCATTCTATTCAATAAATAAACAATTGAGTTCAATTATAGAATTGGGGGCAATGAGTGACTTGTGGGAGAAAACAAGAATCAATGGAAAAAGTCAGTCTAAATGCTACCCCTGACGATAGATGCTATGAGTTAACAGTTCTCCGTCGTCTATTAAAGTGCATACAATTGATACGTTTAACATATATAACTGATCCGCATATACAGTGCTCGAGTCATAAAGTGCTATGTGATGTAAACAATTCAAGGTTGATCAGTTAATATGATTTGATTGGTTTTGCATATAACGCAGATCTCCAATACAGTACTCATATAATAAAGTATCGTACAATGTAGATAATTATAAAGTTGATCAATCATCTTGGATCCCACGCAAAATGGTTTTCGTACAGGCCACAGCACGGAGACTGCCTTGTTATACATGGTTGAACATCTGCGCTCCGTGCTGGACACTGGACAAACAGCGGCACTCCTGTTGTTAGATCTGAGTGCCGCCTTTGATACGGTGCCCCACGAAATCCTGTTGCGGCGGTTAGAGGAAGCTGGGGTTAGGGGACTGGCACTAGGCTGGTTCCGCTCCTTCCTTTCCAATAGATCTTTTCAGGTTGCGATACCACCCGGTAAATCCACCTCTCACCCACTCACCTTGGGGGTCCCACAGGGATCATCTCTGAGCTCCACTCTCTTCAATCTTTATGTGAGGCCGCTGGCTGCGGTAGTCAAACGCTGGGGCATGACAATGGTGTCCTATGTGGATGATACGCAGCTGGCGGTCACACTAAGTGGGGACTCAGCCATGGACGCCCTCAACTTCTGTGAGGGGCTACGCTCGGTGGCCAATTGGATGAACCAGAATTGTCTCCAATTGAACACAAAGAAGACAGAGGTGATGGTGTTTGGGAAGCAACCTGGATGCTGGAATGACAGCTGGTGGCCCCCCGAGTTAGGAATGATCCCCTCTCCTGCTATGGAGTTAAAAAACCTCGGGGTCTGGCTGGACCCTTCACTTAGCTTCACTTGCCAGACCAAGAGGGTGGCTGCCTCTTGTTTTGGCATTATTAGGGGCATCAGGCCGGTGCTTAAATTCTTCGATGCCCCCACTAGACAGCTTGTGGTCCAGGCCTCGGTACTATCCAGGATAGATTATGCCAGTGCTCTGCTAGCAGGCACGAACAAGGCTGAACTTCTGCGGCTACAACGAGTGCAGAATGCCGCCGCAAGAGCGATATTTGGGCTGCCCAAACGTTGCTCAGTGTCCAGAGCATTGCAAACACTCCATTGGTTGCCTGTTGCTCGGCGGATTGAGTTTAAGGTGCTCTGCCTGGCCTTTAAAATTTTGAAAGGCATGGCTCCACCTATTCTCATGAACCTTCTGACCCCATATGTCCCCTCTCGCTCTTTGAGATCGATGGGCCAGAATTTGGCTGTTGTTCCTCGCTTTTTGCTGAGCAGGATTGGAGGCCGCTCCTTCCGAGTAGTAGCCGCTAAGCTTTGGAACGCTCTCCCTAATGACATCCGTGCTTTGGAAGATTTAACCAGGTTCAGACGTGTCATCAAAACTTTTCTTTTTAATAAAATTAACTGACTCTGCTGCATTTTGTGATGTTGTGTTTACCTTTTTTGGCGCCAGGACGCCCCTTTGCTGGGGCAGCTGTGCGCGGTATAAAAACCATTAACATAACATAACATAACATAGATCTAATTAATTGGAAGATGGCGTTCTAAAAATACAAATGATAATAGAATTAGAAAGTACCGGCAAAAAACGTGGACCAGAATAAATCTTAAAGCACCTCTCAATTGTGTTAAAAAGTTGCTAAAGTGCATCTGATGACTCAATATCAAAAGTGCAAGTGCTGGCGATCTAAGAACATGAGAATAAACAGTCAGGATTAAATAGGTTAGAAACAGTATCTCATTCATGTGCCACTATGTCTATGAATGTATCCAATGATATAATTCAATTATATGTCATCAAGATATAATAAGATGCCTGTATCATTACCCACAATCTTAGCAACCCATCATATTCTGGTAATCTCACCATATTAACAGCATAGATTACTTAATGGCCCGAGAAGTATGTGATTCAAACTATAAAAAGATCAGGAGGCTCCTATAACCCAATTCATCAAATGGTTCAATGTGAATGTACAGTATGTATGTATATGTATATATATATATATATATATATATATATATATATATATATATATATATATTCACTGAAAAAACAATAGGTTTCACACCAGTTATAGTTAGGAATTAGCATTTAAAAAACCTTTGAAATTCACTGAAAAAATCATAGGTGTAACCATGTCATGAGTGATGTAATATGTGACGTCATCAGCAGTGCATTGCAGGACCTCAAGTTATAGTGAGTCCAACTAACTATAACGTGGGAATTTCAATGGTTTTATGTCAGTAAAATTTCCAGATAACTATAACTGGTGTGAAACCTAGGGTTTTTTCTGTGAATTTCATAGGTTTTTTAAATGCTAATTCCTAACTATAACTGGTGTGAAACCTATCGTTTTTTCAGTGAATTTCAAAGGTTTTTTAAATGCTAATTCCTAACTATAACTGGTGTGAAACCTATGGTTTTTCAGTGAATTTCATAGGTTTTTTAAATGCTAATTCCTAACTATATATAGGGCCTCAAACCTATTTTTCAGTGAATTTCATAGGTTTTTTAATAGCAAATTTCTATAGCTATGAAATGTAATATTTTTTTATAATGAATCCTATATTGTATATTTATGTAATACTATTTTTGTATGTATATTGTTCATGTTTTTTTTTTTGCCCTGGAGCGCTCCCCGTGCACGTACCGGTGAGCGCACCGGTAAGCGCAGTCTTGCGGCACACCCCGGTGCGCGTACCGGTGAGCGTCGCGTTAGCGCTATTGCCGCGAACGAAAACATCATCATGACGTATCACGTAGCAGCGTCCGCGTGATACGCAGGGCGTAAGCGCACCCGGAAGCACTCGAGCGCATACGATCGCGCTACGTAAGCTCCCCCGGGCGCACCCCGGGGCGCGTAGCGTTAGCGCATCGGGTCATGTGACCTGAAAATAACACTTTTTATTGGTTCAGGACAGTTTTGGTTTCCAAATGATAAAGCCAGTGTCCTGTGACCTGAAAATAACACTTTTCATTGGTGCAGGACAGTTTTGTTTTCCAAAAGATGAAAGCCCCCACCTTTTTTCCTCATTCTCACTTTTTACTTTGACTGAGGAAGACCTGTTTGCAGACCTATTTGTACTGAGAAATGGCTACAGTAGCAGCAACAGCAGGAGCATCTCAACCACCACCACCACCATCACCACAAGGACCACCACAACACCACAGTGGTGGAGAAGAAGAAGAGGAGGAGGAGGAGGAGGAGGAGAGGCGGTACCTGCCTGAAGATACTACCACCTATAAGCCAAAGGAGCACATTGTCTGGGAGTTTTTTAAAATCCCAAGGGGCCTCAAGAAAGTTAATTCGCCAAAGGTTACTTGTCTGATCTGTGGCACTGTACTTTCCAGAGGGAACCCTGCCAAAAAGTATTCTTTTGGCAACAACACCATGATTCGCCACATGTAACGCCGGCACCCAAACAACTATGCTGCGGCAGAGGTCAGAGAACTGACCAGAAACCCTCCCCAATCTTCATCCAGCACCTCCCAAAGTAAGCAACCCACTCCATCGGGTCCAGAGACAAGTGAAATGGTCCCAAACATCCAAACCCAGTTTGGAGATTTCAAAATAGTTTGCAAATTTTGTGGAAGGACAATTTGCTATGGAGAGCAAAGTATTAAACTGATTAACAGTGCTGGAGACAACCACAACTGTAAAGAAACCTTAATTTTTTCCTGTTTTTTTTTGTTGCTCCAGTTGAGCCGTTTACAATTCCCCGTTTTTTGTTTGTCCCCATAAAAATTACAAAAAATATATAAAATTGTTCACAAAAGCCAAAAAAAGTAAAAAATATTCCAAAAAACAATAAAAAAATATAAAACAACAAAAAGAATGAAAAAAACAGTTCTTTTTAGACCTACCTCCAATTTATAAAAAAATGCTACATTTAAAGAAAACTCTGTCATTCTTTTTTCCCCATGGTACGCTCCCCTGTACGCTCCCCGGTGCGCGTACCGGGCGCTCCCCCCGCGCAAATCGAAAAAAATATATATTTTTTGTCCCGCGGGGCCCTTTTATCGCCCCCACATCAAACATCAAACCTAGCGGGTCAGGGGGTGTCTACCCTGCCCCCTTTTGGTCATTTCCCCCTTTGTTTTTGCCACCTCTTGTGTCTCGATCCTACCGAGACACAAGATGGCGGCCGCTCAGGACTGTTTGGAATGTTGACAGACACCCGAGAGCCAATCAGCTTTCCGCTCGCGAACTCGCGTAGCGCGCTGGAGCGCGCCCCGGAGCGCGCCCCGGGGCGCGCCCCGGGGCGCGCTTATAGATATATATTTTTTTTTTAACCTAAGTTACTCAAAATCCACTGGAGCACATACCTTGAGACATAGCAAAGGCACATCGGGCTACCAGTCCCTACAATTTTGCCAAGTTTGGTGGAAATCCATTCAGCCGTTCGGGCTAAAAGTGAGTCCAAGCGCCCTATGGAAATTACCATGGGGAAAACACGTTTTGGGACCCCCTTTTATCTCGGCCCCCGCTTGACGAATCCCCCCCCAAATTTTCAGGGAAGGAGCGGAGCGCAGCGAGGCAAATTTCAGGAAAATTACAGGCAGATTCCTCAACCGGCGCCAAAGTTATTCCCAATAGAATGTTGCGGATTCCCTAAGGAAAACAATCCTAACTATAACTACCTACTGACGACCGCCAGTAGGTAATGTGTGTGTGTGTGTGTGTGTGCGCGTGCGTGTGTGTGTGTGTGTGTGTGTGTCACATACAACATTTACTTGGGACCTACTGAGCTGGAGACGAAATAGAAAAAGATTGTGAAACGTATAAATGATAATCTGCTAATGAAAAAATAAACTGAACCTATGACGTGGGTTGGCCACTAGGCATTCAGTAGATTGATCCCAGAGGAAATTAAGATATTACACTATCGTCATGTGCAAGAACCACTAAGGGGACAGCCACATCACACAAAAAGCTGTACATGGCTTATTAAAACAGAGAGTGACTGTTTCATGCCGGTCAAAATAAATACTAACTTGGCCAGAGATGCGTTTTAGTTTTGACATTTAAATAACTGTAGCATCTTAATTATTCCACTTCTTGAACAAAAATCTGGTTAGATCTTCTCTTTCTGTGTTCTGTTATCCACCTGAAAAAGTTATTTTTAGGTCGGGCCTTTTTCACACAGCACATGCTGTCTGGTTGCAAAAGACATATTGTGGAATTACCAAAAACATACAGGGGCTTGGAGCCCACCCACTGCTTACCATTAGTTTATTTCCTGTCGCTGTCATTTGCCTGCTTCTTATTAGATGTTTCTTCTTCATTGTCAGTCTTGCGTTTGTCCCTGCCATGAAGCATATCTTTTTAGTCATGTATTTGATTGGCTGGCTTCTGTGCTTCCTCTGCTCGCTTTTAGGAAATTCCTTTTTAATTTTTGTTTAATCACCCTATGAGACAGTACATGTGTGTTCCAGTTGTCTCCCTCGTGTTCTTTTATCCCCCTCACTCTCTGTCCATGTGCTTCTTTCATACCATTAACACTTGTGTTGCTCTCTCGCCCTTGTGCTTCTGCCCCCCACATTCCTCTTTGCTCTTTCAGTTTGTGCTTCTGATTCCAAACTCCACATTACTCTACTTTGTCCATGTTCTTTCTAACGTGTTGCTTCTCCCCAACCGCCATGTTGCTCTATGATATATTTATTTTTAAAAAGGGTTTCAAGCTCTGTTTTAAAACTGCGCTTTTGTGCTTTTTCTTTTTTTAAATTTATTGATCCATCACGGATTGGTAAAAAAAAAGAAAAAAAGTCCTTTATAAATGTGTGAATAAGTGTTGAAAGCATGCATATGCCTATAAAATGATGCTTGCATCATTAGGTCTTTTTTTTGGACCCGGTGCACAGCCGCCGGGAAGCTAATAGATCTTGTAGCTGAGACCCATTTGCTTTTCCAATGCTTGTTGCATTGGCAGTCACAAGAGACTAATATACAGTTTAAGCTTCCCCACCTCACCTAAAAGGTTCTTATCTCGCAACAATCCTCATATTTAGAAGGAAACCCTCAGATCTTTTACCCCCACTTCACAGCTAATCATTTTGTAGGTTCTGTGACTGCAATATTTTATGCTGTATTTTCTGTGCTACCTTTTCAAAACATATATTTTAAAACTACTGCGCTCCGCCAGGCATTGACCAGGTTTGCGTTTTATGACAAAAACAAGGGCTCCAACTTAGCTGATCTCATGGAAACATACATTCCATAAAGTAAAACAGGCAGCATCATGGCCGGGCTTATTTACCTTACCCTGAATAGCACAATAAAAGCCTCTTAAACATTATCTTAATAAATACAATCTTGAGAACCTATGCCTTATGGGCAAATCAGCATAAAATAAGTACAGAACACTTGACAACTAAGCTCTGAAGAATTGGTATATACACAACCCGTGTTAGCTCAGATTAAAAATATACCAGTTACTTTGAATAAACAGTTTGATGGAATTGGACTTAACAAGTTGGGTTAAGTATAAATAAACAATGAAACATTGATTTAGAAATATAAGAAAATAATCATGTATTTGAAATGAAAATACAAATCACCAATTTTGATTAAGCATTTTGTGCATCAGAAAGAATATTAAGTTAATTTGTGAACATCACTACGACCAATCTCTTAACCTTGAGGGGAAGAGTTCCATTCAGAGAACCCTTCATATGAATATAAGGCAAATCAAATAAACAAATAAGCCTTCTCTACATTGACCTCTGTGTGACACAGTAATAATTAAGTCATTTCAATGTTTCACCTGTTATTTGCTCCCTCAGCACCTCAGGTATCTTTTTCAAACAAAACTAGCAACTCTGAGATACAACAAAAACTTTATTGAAGTCATTTCAGCTCTAAACCCCTACACCTTCATTCATCGCATCCACCGTACATTACTTGAAGACTTCAAACCACACTGTGACGGCAGCACAAAGACAACAAAGAAATCCCTCTACACATTGCCCAGCACTCTGGAAATCAAGCAGCACATCACCAAACCAGCCCACTGCAAAAGATAGACAGCATCATTGTGTCGCCTCATCCATAATGTACTACATGGCCCTAATAACATTGAACTAGACCGCCCACTATGCCGCCCCTTTCTCCATTCTTCACACAACAAACTTGCTCGAGGTCAATCTAAAAGAGCAAATCTAACATTCTGCTTCATCATGTACCTTTCCATCAACTAGTTCCAAGCGGAATTCATCAACCTATCAAACTCCCTTTAGTTCACATGAGATGTCAATCTTGACATCTATAATGCATCTTTGAAAAACCAAGTAGAATGTAATGCTCCACTCACGACATGATCCTCCAAATGGAAACCAATGGTACACCTAAGAACTCTCCAGAAACAAGCACTCCAAATGCAAAGAATAGAAATGGGGATCGACCAATGTTCTTACTCAACTCAAAGCACCCCACTCTGAATCTTTATCTCTCATCACTACTACTAAAATCGCCTTCAAAAAAACTTCTATGAACAAAATGACTAACATAAGCAAAGAACTTATAAAGGGCACCAAGTACTGCATCTTTCCAGTCTGAGACTCTTCTATCCCATCATCCGTTGACACATGCAATGCTATCAATCACGCTTTCTCTAAGAAGATCCACAAAATCAGATCCCACATCAACAACACAATACACACATCCACTTTACCACCTATCACCCACCACTACACCTTAAGCGGAGAGTGTTGAACCTCTGCTCACACACTGAACTTATTGATTCTTGACCTCGTTCAAAGCAATCTTCTACAAAGGCGACATTCTATCTTCTTCTTTCATTAAATCCTTCTGTATGTCTCAGTGCCATATTTCAACATCTCCCTGAGCCAAGGAACCTTCATGTAGTCTTCAGGACAGAACAGATATCGCCCCCTACTGATGATACCCTGAATGACCAGGTGAACTTGCCAACTTTTGCCCCATCACCATTCTGCCATTTATAGGAAAAATCTTCTAAAAAGAAACCTACATTAAGTTACAAGAACAGATCAGAAAGGAATATCTTCTGCAAGATTACTAATCCAGATTCAGACCAAAATGTAGAAAGAAGACAGCTACTCTTTAAGGAGTCGATGATGATCTCCCGGTAAAGGACAGAAACTACCACTGGCTCCTGATGCTGCTCAACCTCTCTGCAGCCTTTGATACAGTTGCCATCAAGCACTGATCTATCTACACCCTGGAAGCACGGCAGGGCTTCTCTGACAGTCTTGCAATGTTTCACTTTCTACTTGACAAACCACCACCAGCTTGTACAGAATAAGTACCACAAGATCACAGGAACTCCCATCTCTTGTGGAGTGCCCTGAGGTTCTATCATCGGTCCCATCATTTTAAACCTTTATATGGAGCACCTTGATTCAAGGCTCACTGACAACAGCATCATAATCTATCAATATGCTGCTGACAATCAATTATGATTCAAAATATTCTCACCAACGACATTTAGCGGCTCAAATCAATTCATAATTGAATGCTCAACCTGACCAAAGACTGAATTCCTCCTTTCGGCCAACAGCTCCAAACAATCACCGATTCAATCTGGAGTTGCTGACATGAAACTAGAAAGCTTTGCCACAGTTCCAATATAATGCAATTTAAAAAAAGAATCAGGAAAACAAAGCCATCATTGTACCAGTATTTCTTTCTTTTTGGCAGTTTTACATAGCATGATCGCGACCAGAAGGTATTACAGCGCTTTACATTAGTACCAGCTACATTACACAAGGTCAATTTTTTTAGACAGGAGAGATTAAGTGATTTGCCTAGAATCTTACTCAAGAAAGTTTACCTGAATAGAAGCAATGCTCTGCTAAAAAAAACACATATCACTCTTGCACCCCTTAAAGGCTTTAAAAATGCACAAACACTGCAACATGACTCAGCAAAGGTCTGAAGAACTTGGACCAGATTACGCCAAAGCTGAAGGAATTCAATTGGCTTTCCCTCCAGACCTATATCATCTTCAACACCAACTGCATTACCTACGAGGCCATCGAAAATTATACCTCAATATAATTGTCAACGCCCGAAGATTAAAACGTGCATGAAGGAAAAAAATAGAAGGTAGGCTTTCTCCATCTACACACCCAGGAGCTACAACAATAATCTAACATTTTATTTTTGGACCACATATTTCTTTCCTATTTAGAGCCTCCTTTACAATAAACCATACCATTTGCTGGAAAGGAGGCCCTAACCTCTTCCCTAGTTAAGGCCTCACTTGCCACCAATTGTATGATCTCAAAAGAGAGCTTCATTTCAGCATTCTTGAGACTGTCGGACTCTTTTGCCAGAGCATGGTTGTCAACAGAAGCAGAGCTCTGAGTGAGTGTACATGTTCAGGACCGAATGTTTGTTATCAGGAGAAGGGTCCTTGCTACCGCACTATAAAGCTTTCCCGATTTAAAGGAAGACCGACCATCAAATAACTGGTTAATATCTGTACTTCTATTCCTGTTACCAGGGTCTAAATGTTGACAGAATATTGTAAGGAAGGCTGACTTGATTGAAACAGCCATAACTCAAAGTCAATTAGCATCTGTAATATATGAGTTATGCAGCCGCTTATATAACATGAGATTATACTATATGAGTACATGAATGTTGGTTTTCATAAACATATCATGAGACTGCGAGTTTAAAAAAAAATTCAACCAAACCTTATTGATTAAAAATTCCTCCCTCTCGGCCAAGTTGAAATGTTGAAATGTATTAGATTCAAACATAGTGTTTTGTATGACTTGCAACTTTTACCTCATTACAAGTGACTTTTTTTTAACAACACCAGTACTGGTTGCAATCTGCCTGGCACTGAATGAAGGAAGAAAAACACTATCATGACAACTAACGTTTTTGTACCAGAGGCTGATTTTTTTAAGCCAGACTTCCATCGCAGAATGTGCCCTCTGTACTTTCAACTGAATGGACCATCTTTGCACTTTCCAGTAAAACTCCAAATATTAATATTTGCACGGTGAGCTCTATGTCTGCAAAATTTGTTTGCAAAAAAGACCCTAGGTGTTCATCATTTTACCATCTTCCCAAAGCAGGAGAGGAAGTGTTCCAGGATGTCCTACTGCAGATGCGAGCACCTGGGTGCTTACCATATTTGCACAGATGGTACCTCTGTAAGAAATTCTCACTGGGGGCCTGCTGTCAAAATGAAACGAGTTGACATTGCTTAACCTGAACAGCTGCGAGATAGAAGTTTTTTCCTACGTATGATCTGCTTCAACTACTTTAATTTATATGGTACACCAGATGTGCTCCCTATGATTCAAGACAGGACTGAACGCCTGACACTTTCTTTCTCTATCCCAAACTGATGTCTAGAGGGAAGAGGACATTACCTTCATCTTAAGGAGAAGGGCGCCCCTTCTGTTGCCCAATGACAGGTTAATGGAGGTTAATGGTACCTGAAACCTGCTTGGACTAAAATAATGCAGGTCACATCAAAGACAAAGCACCCCACTTTCGGAGAGAAGAAACAGATAGGCGTGTCCAAGAGTGGTGGAAACTGACTGGGGAGACTAATGCATACGATACAATCACAAAATACCCTCAGAAATGCACATTGTGCTTTCTCGCAGGACATCCATTACTGCCATCCTCATTACATGTAATCCCCTCTAAGCCCTCCACAAGAGGCAGGGGCTTAGTTTGGTTAACAGGACCCTTGTAGGTCAGCCCAAGCCTTCTACCTCACTCAAGCCAGCCTCTAATTAACTGCAGTTCTGGAAAGCTGAAACAACTGCCACTGAACTTAAGTCTGACTATATTTCCCATCGGCATATAACACGGAAACACACGGAGGCAGTTAATGGAATGCCTTTTAGTTCATTTAATTATTCATTAAGATGTACTAAACTCTACAAACACTAGCCCCCGCATCAAAGTGAGCTTTGTAAGCCTATGGTAGGGCACAGTCTTTGACATGGGTTTAAACTGACTGGTGTCTTATACATCGCTCTAGCGTTAGCAACTGTATACACCACCTTTGGCCGTGGAAAATGTTTGTTTCAGCTGGCACTTTAATAGAATGTGCTGCCTGCGAATGGAAACGAAGTAGCATTTGTTTAATCTGCAAAAGAACACAATAACACAACTAAACAAACACAGGATGGCACAAAACAAAAAACAGTTTGCAAACACAACACAAGCTACCTAATTGCAAAGCAACCACAACACAATTATGGAAAAGAGTACACAGATACAGAGCACAACACTATTAAATTTCTGTACAACTGAGTTGTGTTGTTTGGTGTAGCATTGCGTTTTGTTGCTAAGTTTTTGTTTTGTTATTGCAAGGTGTTGCTGTGTTTTAATGCGATATTGTGCTGGTGTTTTGTATTGGTGTGCTATTGGCGTCATATTATTGTGTTATCATTGCAATGTATTTTGTTGGTGTCCTGTACTGTTTTGATTTGTGGTCTCATGGGTTTGCTTTTGCATTTCAGTGTTACTGTGTTGTGATCTATTGATGTTATGTTATTGTGTCGCTAGGGTATATTTTTTATTTTTGTAATATATCGTCACCACCACAAACCCACCTGAAAGATACAGTGGTAAAAGGTGTCTACACCAAGCACTGTGCTCTTTACCACCCATAACATTTAATTAAGCCGAACAAACGTGGTTTGTGATCTGACCCACTGCCCTATAAATGTATAATGCTCTCATACTCCAAGAGAAATAACAGCCACTGAAGCTGGCACTAGAGGAGAGCAGCAAACACACGTCTTGGATGTGATGGCGGTTTACAGTTGTAGTTTGAAATCACAATTCAGCTTTCCCACTACGAAAATGGCTTTAGCTCCCTTGAGATCAGCAGAAACAGAAGCTTGTACAGGTGGCAACAATCCCATGGAACACTATATCACACTACCGCCTACGTGGAACCGAAGAGTTTTTTCAATCCACTTACCATTTATCAGGGTTTAGTTTAAAGCCTTGCACTTAGGTACTTCCCATACACTCACACACTCAACATCAATATTTTCTAATATGGGAGCTAGGCCCCTGGGGGCTTCAGAGCGCTGAACAGAGTTCAGTTAACAAATTCAAGGTTAGAGCTACCACAGCACTTAAACACACGGATTGTACAGTTGAAAATCTTGCTAAGGAAATTCAGAAAACAGTAACCAGGCAATCTTCATGGGCAAGAGTGGACTTCCTATTCCAGTCAAACATATTACATGAATGGGAAGTCTTCACTACCTTCCCTGAATTTCATGTTCTAGTATCAACTGCCCATGTAAAAAGACAAACATGTTATCCAGGTGGAATCATTTGTGGTAGTACGAACAGGATGCGCCTATTTTCAAGAGCCACCCTACCCCACCCAACCTACCTACAGAGCATAAAGGAAGCCTACTTTGGTCATTACTGGTTAGTCTCAGCTCCTGGGTAAGCACGAATAATGTTTGGACCTACTAAAAGTTTACAACCCTATTTTTGTCCTGATGTGTACTATTTCTTCCTGCCGACTGTCATCTACCAAAACATCCCAAGTCATCAGACTGAATCCTGACACATTCAGTATCTTAGTTGACTAGATCCAGAGAGCAGCAAAGTCTTTGCCATCATAGCTGACAGAAGAAGGCCCCTACATCTCTGATGTTAGTTATGGAATCTGCCTCACTCCACAGGTGTACGGGAAAAAAGATTGAATACCAGTGTGAGAATCAACATAATCAAAACTCATAGTGAATCACCAGCCTCAGAATGATTGGAGGTAGAAATGTGAAGATTACTTTGCGGAAATATATGATAGCTACCAGGAAATACATTACTGAAGGTAAGTGACTTGGGAGCAGATGTACTAGGCTATTTATCAGTTAAAACCCCTGCAATTAGCTAAACTGCAGGGTTTGCGGCCACTGAGTAGCTTTTTGCCATGTACTAAACCCATTTTGCGATTTGGTAAACGGTTACCGAAACACAAAATGGATTTAAAAATGCATAACGAGTGGCAATTTGGAAGGGGCGTGTTTAGGGCGGTGCTTCCAAATTGCAATATGCAATGCAGTATATCAACGGTTTGCAACTGCGATTTGGGTCTTAAACTATTGAAAAGTTAGCAATTATTCATAGGAAATGGTAACCAATTCGGGTTCCAGGCAGAAGTACTTTGTTTTAGTGAGTATTGAAGCCTCTTACATTGAGTCTAAATATTTTCTTTTGCAGCTTTGACATGCGTAGAGAAGGATACGACCAGCAACTGAATCTTCTGTGCCAATTGAGAGTACATCAGACAAGAGGGCAGCTTTATCTAAGCATTACCTTTGGCACAAAGAGCCTGAATCTCTCCCTCTCTATGCACTTATGGAAAAGCATCAAGCACAGTCTTCAAAAATTTTAAGTAGCAAGAATGAATGGGTCCATCAAAAATGTGAAAACTAAAGGTCTTATTTAGGGTTTGGTGGAGTGGGAGGAACAACGGTATACTTGCAATTCTCCTGCCCCACCTAAACCATGGTTCCCCCACTCTATTTAGAGTTGGGGAAACTCTAGGTTACTGTGAGCAGAGCCTTTGCTGATTTCACCCGTAGTAACAACTCCTGACCCAGTGGTCCAGCAGCATTATTGAGAATGGGACTACTGTTACTCACTTTCCTTGCTGGAGTGCGCCATGCCATGCAAGGCATGACAAAAATAGGCAGGATAAATGGACACAGGAAACAACCTTTACATTGCGGCTCTAACCACGCTACACCTTAACAACGCGGTCCAAACAACAAATGCGTTTATACAATGCATTCCTTTACCACACCTACACCAATATTACATAACACACCAAAAACACAAAAGCAGTATAACACAACAAAACTACAAGAAAAAGGCACTTCTCCAAAAAAACATCAAAACAATACAACACAATAATAAACTACAATGACTTGCCTTAAAGAAATCGATGCTGGACTCGTGTTGGACTTTAAGTCCAACACTTTCCCTACTGTTGGGCAGACTGGAGATGGAATAGGAAATTATACTATTTCACAGTCCAGTGCATAACGACTTGCATGGTAAAGGTATGACTTGTAAAGATGCACTTGTGGTTCAGACTATGTGGTCCAGTCAGGCATGGTAAATGACTGTGTTTTCTGACATACAACCAATGGCCACACATGCAAGGAAAACACTTCTTGCACATCAAGATAATTTACATTTTGTTATTAGAAAAGCTTCAGCTGTGTATTCTCTGAACAAAAAAGCTTCACAAGTTGGAACTTGAAACACAGCATCTGCTCGACAAACTTTACTAATGTGAAATGAGCTACGGTGGCTCTTCTTTTGTTACCCCAAAACCTTTTCCTTTAAAGAGGTTGTCAATTAGATGTTTGTATGTTGCCCAACCATCCACCCTGCAATAATACTGTCAGGCGTAACTGTTTCACCCACCATGACCAACATGTCCATCCCTGTATTACTACCCGTTGGAAAGAGACAGGAAGCAGATGGTCAGATGAAAATGATGCAATGCAACAAGCTCTCCCACACTTTGCGTGACTATAGCTTGTCACCAAGCACGAGATGTCATTATCCCAACACTGCCAAGTTCTATACTCTTTCTGTATAACGCATGCTGCCAAGAAGAAAGAAAAACAAGCATTTGCAATGCAATAGGTCTTGCATTTGCGAAAGTCTAAGCTATTGGCATTGTAAATGACAATGCCTTTTATTTATCTGTTTTAATAATTAACACAAATAAAAGGCATTGTCATTTACAATTCCAATAACTCAAACTCTTGGAAAATCGAGACCTAATTCCCTTCAATGAAATAGCCGCCATTGTCCCGCACTGCTTGGAAAGTGAAAGAGCACTTGGCGCACTGAATGTTGCAGGAAAGCATGTTGTGCCTGAAGTAGGAGAAACCATTAAAGAAAGTAGTGCTTACAGACTAAATGAGGCATACTGTGTAACAACCGAAGTAAAAGGGCTAGTCCTCATGGGAGGTTACAAATGAAGACAAGGCGGTACTAAGGAGGGACTAACAAGCCTATTAACGAATCAGAAGCCAGCATTTACAACAGACAATGATACAAGCCAATGAAAAAATATGAACGGAGCTTCAAATCCATACTCTAATACAGCATGCCTTGCAGAGCAGCGCATGCCCTGCCCAGGCTCGACCTAAAAAACACTGTGTCCACCAACCATAGATCACCAGGCTTTCAGGCTACTGTGAATCCTAAGAAAGCCTGGGTTTCCCAGGAGCAGAGAGGTGTTTCCATAGATACACTTTTGCTTACAAAAGGAGCAGAAGATGGTATCTTCAAAATTGCTGTACTAAGCTCAGTCAGCGTCCCTGGGAATTAGTTGAAATAGTTTAGGCAGTTGACCCAAAAATTCAAGAATCTGTACCTCTCTGTTCACTTTGAGTTCAGAGGAAGCCAAATTGACCCTTAATGTCTACATGGCAAAGGCTGGAAACTCACCTGATTGATCTTAGTAGGGAAGTCAATCTCTAATGATGTGTTTAAGCTCACTGACATTCTACTCAATAATGAAGAGGTGAGTGGCTTGAAATGCACAGAGGTACCTTTTTAGATCATGTGTATTAATCAAATAACAACATTTTCTTGCCAGCCTTCGCAGATGACATTCATAAGTGGCACCGGAGGCTTGTAGCCTGTAGTCAGGGTGAGGCATAGTGTTGACCAGAATCGCATACCGATGCTTTGTTGTAAGGTGATGTTGTACGAATAACAGGAGCAAAAACCCCGTCAACCGAGTTGGGATTGGGGTAGAGAGTATGAGAAATACATATGATAACCCAACTGGTATAATTCATAGGCAATTAGGCAAGATATGAATACAACATTATCATAAGGAGGTAAGGAGACTCTATTTGATTACTGTATGTGCTCATGGCATCATTTTTAATGTAGAAGTATTAAAAAAAGGGAAAATAAACAGGGCAATTAGCAGTTGTGACAGCACTGCAATATACAAATAAAACAAATATTAGCAACCCAAATTGCACTTGGTGCTCAAGGTGTGTGAGTGAAAAACACGGTAGCGACGCAAGTGACAATATAATCAGCGAGGACGGCGCGTAGTAGTGACTGGTGCAAAATATATACAGTGAATAAATGACACAATGTGGTTCCAAATAGCTTGAGAAGTTCGTTGAGATATGATTCGCTTGTGTTGTTCATGAACCACTTTGTATGGAGCGCCTGTGATCGCGCTGAACGGTCGACGGCGTTTCGATCCACTTAAATCGGGATCATCATCAGGACTGGGTTGGGCGCAGTGCTGATGGGGGAAGTGCATATGTACGTCCGGTGTCAAGACGGACTCGGGAAATCAAATGCAATCGGGGACGACGTATGGCTCAATGTAGGCCGGAAACTGAGCAGAGGTTACGAAGATTCAATAACCCAAGGCTGGCGGTAATCCAGCAATCAAGTGGGGGTCCGATGCGAAGGATCCGAAGCCGATCCGTAGTAGGTCGGTAAATCAAGCGGCAAAGTCTGAGAGCCGATCCCAAAGTGATCGGACTCGTAAGAGTAAATCTCGAGGAGACAGAGCGCTTCGGTATGTGCGTCGCCTTGTTGTAAGGTGAGTCAATAAAGCAATGACAGGGGACGTCTGTTTCATTTGTGCCAGTTCTTTAAAGGCTGGAATGACTTACCAAGCATGAGGAGAAGTATTTTTAAGTAAGTACGTACGCAATTCCTAATATATAAATTATTAAAACAATTTACTATAAAAACATCTATCTTCATATACAGAAGAGATAAAAAGATAGTTCTCAATCATATCAGCATATAATGTTAATATTAGAAAAAAAAACATTTTTTTAGTCTTCTGTATACTAAGTTTACAAATGTAAATACTGACCCAATTTGTTTAGCGTTACTGCCTTGGATGCTAGATTGCACAGTTTTCTAAAATGTTTCAAACGTCCAGTGATCGAAATATGTTCCTCGAGTACTTTGTCCTTATTTCTATTAGATTAAGACGTAAACAGATGATGTACTCAATTGTTACATTTATTGTTAAACCACATAATCTGTATAGTTTTGTTGTCATCTCTTCCAATCCATGCCCCTCCAAAGCGTTACATATAGTAATCTGATTCTAAAGTTAGGAGATTTTCCTTTGTGGTTCAAGAGAGGAGTCCAGGTAGGCCAGGTGGTTCAATGCATAGGTATCAATAAGATGCTGAGGGTTTTTGTACAGGTTTAGCTGGGCAATAGCCTCCTCAAAATTATATTGTCTTTTTTTTAATTAGCACTATCCTTTCCAGTTGGTTTTTGGAAAAGAGGGCAAGCAGTGATGGCAGATTAAGCTTGGTTAGCAGTGAAGTTATATCCAGATTCTTTGAACATGCTGAAGTGCCTGAAGTTTACATTCCTTCCCTTGTAATCAAGTCTTTTAGTGTTTCTTCCTCCAAGTTCAAGCAGTCACAAATATAGTTTATTCTGCTTTTATCGTTCAAAGCTGTTTATGAGGTTATTCCAAGTTCAAGTCTTATGCGTCAGTGAAGAGTGTTAGATCTTAATTTGATTGCTGATCATGCATTTTTCATAAGTTCCTTCTCTAGTTTGTTTATTATTTGTTGACGAAAAGCCACACCACTATGTAAAAGTATTGGGGTGTTTTTGTTGTTAGGGGTGATGGCTTCAAATTTCCTTGAAAATCGTTTGATAGCGTTAGCAGCCTCTGTAGTTTTATTTAAAGCTTGATTGATGTGCTGGTTCCAGGTCGTTTTCGCGTCAATTTCCACTCCAAGGTAATTGTACCTGGTTGTCTGCAGTTTTTGACTTATCTATGAACCGGTTACAGTTGTTGCCACAGCCTCCTATTATCATTATTTTAGCTTTGGTGGAGTTTAACTTCAGGTGTTATTGAATATTATGTTTGTAAGTGTGTTTATTGCCTTTCTATGCAAAGTCGTGTTTGTGAAAGGATAACAAGGTAGTCTGCATATGCTGCGTGCGAAATCATGGTGCTCCATAGCTTCGGGGCATCAGCATCGCCTTGATTTTTTTTGCACTTTTACATAGCGCAAACTTGACCCAAAAGTATTGGAGCACTTTACATGAGAACCAGTTACATTACACAAGAACGCATACATTTTTTGGTAGGCATGGGGAGAATACATGATTTGCTCTGAATCACAGGATATTGAGTCCACGCCGAGCCTCAATCAAAACAGGGAGTTCTAAGCACGCTACTCGCCCGTGAAGGGGAGCGGGGCAGTTCCGGGCAGTCGAAGAGCCAGGTCTTGAAGGTCTTCCTGAAGATGTGCAGGGTAGGGTTGCGCCTGATATCGATCGGGAGCTCGTTCCAGGTCTTGCCCGCGATGTTGGAGAAGGTTCTTCTACCCGTTTTTGCTCTGTGGATGCGTGGGGGTTCAGCGAGGTCGGCGGATCGGAGGTTCCTCTTGAGTATGTGGAGGGAGATTCTATTGTTGAGATATTAGGGTCCGATGTTGTGGAGGCATTTGTAGGCGTGGGTATCTTGAAAGTTACTCTCTTCTCGACGGGTAGCCAGTGGAGGTTACACAGGTGTTGGGAGATGTGTTTGTGTCGAGGGATGCCGAAGACAAGTCTGGCTGTGGTGTTCTGAATGGTCTGGAGTTTGTTGAGCAGACACTTGTTGATCCCGGCGTAGAGGGTGTTTCCGTAGTCCAGTCTGCTGGTTATGAGTGTGTGAATGACGGTCTGCCTTGATTCGGGGGGATCCATTTGAAGGTCTTTCGGAGGATGCAGAGGGTGTTGAAGCAGGTGGAGGCGACGGCATTGACCTGTTGGGTCATGGAGTGGGAGGAGTCGAGTACTATACCGAGGTTTCAGGCATGGTCCGTGGGGGTAGGGAGGCTGTCGAAGGCGGTGGGCCACCAGGTGGTGTCCCATGCAGAGGGGGAGTGGACGAGGACCTCTGTCTTCTCCGGGTAGAGCTTCAGACAGATGCTGCTCATCCAGGATGCGCCGTAATTCATTCCTTCTTGGAAGTTGAGTCTGGTGGTGAGGGGGTCCTTGGTGAGGGAGAGGATGAGCTGGGTGTCGTCGGCGTAGGATACTATGCTGAGTCTGTGCTCTCTGACGATGACAGCGAGGGTGAGGCCATGTAGATGTTGAAGAGCGTGGGGCTGAGCGATGATCCATGGGGTACTTTGCAGTTGATCTCTGTGGGTTCGAAGAGGAAGGGTGGAAGTCTGATTCTTTGGGTTCTGCCGGTGAGGAAGGAGCAGAGCCAGTCGAGGGCTGTTCCCTGAATGCCGGCGTTGTGGAGTGTGCGGTGGTTGACGGTGTTGAAGGCTGCAGAGAGGTCTGGAAGGATCAGGGCTGCGGTGCGTCCTTGGTCAAGGGTGCGGATTTGTTTGTGGTGGCGAGCAGAGCGGTCTCAATGCTGTGGTTGCTGCAGAATCTGGATTGGGAGGGGTCGAGGATAGAGTTTTCTTCTATGACTTTCGCTAGTTGGACATTGACGGTCTTCTCAGTGACTTTGGTTGTGAAGGGGAGGAAAGAGATGGGTCGGTAGTTCTTGAGGTCTGTGGGATCTGCTGGGGGCTTCTTGAGTAGGGGGTCTGACTTCTGCACGTTTCCAGTCGTCGGGAAAGATGCCGGTTTTCGAAAGTGGCATTCCAGTCCTGCTATATGCTTGCAGCGTCCAAGGCTATGCACACAATAGTATTATTCTGTACAGGGTGGTCCAAGCTGGTGAATCCCCTTCCAAAAAAGCAATTATTTTATTCTATGATATAGACAGTGGGTAGGAAAAAAACTCAATCCACGGACTGTACACTAGGCTTTTAGGCATAGGCTAATTGACGTATGGCCTTTCTGACAGTGGCCTAAAATGAGGATTGCCATAAACATTTTGAGGGAGCATAATCTTGCCCTCCACTCCCAATGTCAAGTCAAGTCAAGTCAATAAATTTATATAGCGCGCTACATACCCAGAGGGTCTCAAGGCGCTTGGAGAAGGGTGGGGGATTACTTGTCAAATATCCACGTTTTAAGTTGCTTTCTGAATGCTAGGTGGTTCTGAGTAAGGCGAAGGTGAGTGGGAAGTGAGTTCCAGGTTTTAGCTGCCAGGTAGGAGAAAGATCTACCTCCCATGGTGGTTTTGTTGATGCGAGGTACAGTGGCAAGGGCTTGGTTGGCGGATCGTAGCTGGCGGGAGGGGGTGTAGAAGGACATTCTTGTGTTGAGGCATTCGGGTTCGATTTCGTAGAGCGCTTTGTGTGCGTGGGTTAGGAGTCGGAAAGTAATTCTCTTATTGACGGGGAGCCAGTGGAGGTTTTTCAGGTGTCCAGATATGTGATCTTTACGCGGGATGTCTAGTATGAGCCTGGCTGAAGCGTTCTGGATGCGTTGGAGTTTTTTCTGGAGTTTTGCGGTGGTGCCGGCGTAGAGGGTGTTTCCGTAGTCCAGACGGCTCGTGACCAGAGCGTGGGTGACTGTTTTTCTAGTATCGGTGGGGATCCAGCGAAATGTCTTTTTGAGCATGCAAAGAATGTTGAAGCAGGATGAAGAAACGGCGTTGACTTGTCTGTTCATCGAGAGTGAGGAATCCAGGATGACGCCCAAGTTCCGTGTGTGGTCCGTCGGGATGGGTGCTTTTCCAAGGGCCTCTGGCCACCAAGAGTCATCCCAGGCGGAGGGGGAGGTGCCTAGGATGAGGACTTCTGTTTTGTCTGAGTTCAGTTTCAGACGGCTGTGCTTCATCCATTCGGCTACTTCTTTCATTCCTTCATGCAGGTTGGTTTTGGCGGTGTTAGGGTCTTTGGTGAGTGAGAGGATCAGTTGAGTGTCATCAGTGTAGGAAATGATGTTGAGGTTTTGTTGGCGTGCGATGGCCGCGAGGGGGCTCATGTAAACGTTGAAGAGGGTGGGGCTGAGTGAAGATCCTTGTGGTACGCCACAGATGACTTCAGTGGCCTCTGACTTGAATGGTGGAAGGCGGACTCTCTGGGTTCTTCCGGTGAGGAATGAGGTGATCCATTCCAATGCTTTTCCTTGTATTCCGACGTTTCTGAGGCGTTGTAGAAGGGTGCTATGACAGACCGCGTCGAAGGCTGCGGAGAGGTCGAGGAGGATGAGGGCGACTGTGTCTCCATTGTCCAGTAGAGTTCGAATGTCGTCTGTTGATCATTAACAACTGTGAAAATTTAAGGAACAAGTTCATTCTTTATCCTAGGCTATTATCAGTCAGTAGGAGTGTTTTTCCAATAAGATGCCTTTATTTGTTTTCATTCATTTTGATAGAAAGAGTCATGACTGCTAGTCCATTAGTTGTGTAGACCAGTCACTGATTTAAAAAAGCATTGACAAAGACAATAGGTAGCACCTATGCTAGATCTTTTGGCTTTGTCAATGTTTTCAAGACATGTTGCACAGCAGCACAAGCTGCTATGCAACATGGATTAAAGTCCAGAAAAAAAGTTCTATGACTCTACTAACGTTGACCAGTTGCCCACGCAGCTGTGCAATATGTTTTTTTTAAAAGGGAGGGGGAAGCAACACAAGCGATGAAGCACATGAGCAGCAATAACAGACACTGCTTATAGAGAAAGGAAAATGAGAGGGGAGGGATAGAGTGTGGGACAGGTGCAGGGGGAATGGGATGGGGAAGACAAAACAGTACCTTAATCACGTTGGGAGCAGTGGATGGGCACTGATTAAGTTGAACCAATCTGTGTTTGGTCCCATGCTCCACAGAAAGAAACGGAAGTGACATTTGGCCTGTGCCTGCCAATTAGGAGTCTGCAAAGAAGAGTAACACTGAAGCCAACAAATGGTAAGCAATAGGCAGGCCTGAGGTCCTTTATTATAAACAATAGTGCCTCGCAAGAGACAGCGAATGCAGTGCACGCGCTACCTTAGGCTCGACCAAAAAAAGGGACGTTTTCCTAATAAAACTTTCAATAGTTGCAGATGTGCCTTTGTACTAAAATGCTAATGAGTGTAATGCATATGAGTGGTGCATTAGACATGGTTTCATGAGGCATCCAATTGCATGTACTTGCAATACATTCGTTTAGAATTTTTCACAAACCACTACATTAACCCCTCCCATGCTCGTGACAGAACTGCTCCGTTATGAGCCTCGGTGGACTGTGCTGGTGACGGAATGGTTCCGTCACAGCCCACTCACCGCGCCTGCGCGGTGCGAATTCCGCGTCTGCGCTGGGCGTTCTAAAGAGCGGGCGGGGCTGTGACGAACCGTTCCGTCACAAGCACAGCTCACCCGAGGCTCGTGACGGAGCAGTTCCGTCACGAGCACGAGAGTGCCGCGCGGCCCCGCCTACCCCTCAGCGCTGCGGCTGAATAGCCTCCGCAGCGAAGGGGTTAATATGGATAAATACAGATAAAATTGCAAAAAATAATTATGGATAATTACAGACTGACTGAAATGTCTACAAAATAAATACCATAAAGCTATAGCAATTAGAGGGTGACACATTTTCTATTCGCAGCAGCAACTAAAATGGAGCAACTCCACTGGCCTTGGGTAAGAAATGCAATTAGAAGGCGAGCAGAAATCTAGAAGAAGGATGCTGGCTGTGGCTTTTGCATTATAGAACTCACTGAGGTGCATGCGAACACGTAGGCCGGAGTTCTTCTTCCATGGGTGTAGCTCAGGGCTCGAGTCGGGGTACCACGCGGGTGGAGGGCATCCCCCCACTTATTTTACTGGCTTTTTACCGGGTGGACGCCGTCCGCCCTGCCCAAAAGATAGAGCCGGTACCCGAGTCTGCACCTGCACAAGCTCAGCACTCACCAAACCTCACCTCCTATTGTCGAGAGAAGACGAACAGAGCTCTTCAAGTTGTTTCACGTTGATGGAGCAGTTCAGTATGTTATACTGGCGCTCGTAGCCGTATATTAGAAAAGGTCAGTATGTATTCAGCATTATTGACGGAGACCGGCAAATTTACTGTGGGCAATAAATACGCACTGAACAAGCGCAGCTTTAATTTCCCCTACGGTGGTGAATTCCAAAGTAAACATTCTGCTTTGCCCTTTCAACCTGCCCCCATCGCCTTGTAACCTTTGATAATTAGAGGAGACTACATTTCGTGACGTCACTTCCGGTGACACCACCTAACTTGGAGCGTCCCCCCACTTCTTTTTTTAGGACTTGAGCCCTGGTGTAGCTGATACACACTAGTTGAGACTTTCGTATTTAATGGCCATTAATCACTGGTGGACAAAATCATACTTAAATAGGTGGACATCATTACTTGGTAACCCAGCAAGGAAACTTAGAAGCTGTAACAAGGGCAAAAGACAGGTACAGTCATGGATTTACTACATGTTAATGATATTCTGAGAAGTATGTGTACTAATACCAAAGCAGGTACAGAATACTAACCTGGAACTAGAGTGAGTCCACAAACCTCATTTCCCTAGTGCTCGAAAACAAGCACCACGATTGGTCTGAATAGCTGCAAGGCTCATAAAACAAGAGCACTTCTTGTTGAAATACCGCGAGTCATTGTAAGTTTCTCCTCTTATTTGAGGGTTTACAATGAGTAGTGAAAAAAGAAGTCCCCAGTCGCCTGAGATAATAATTTTGATTGCTTTATCTGCTCAAATTCATGAGGCGCTTTCATATCAGGACAGAGCAGGCCGGAGATGGCCAGATCCAAGAATATCCAGCAGGCCTAGTGTTGTGGGGGTCAGCCACAAGCAGCAGCTGATGGGCAAAGGAGGGAATGGACATGACCAGCGCTGGAAATGGAAAAATAGAAGTGCAGGTACTCTGTACCAGAGTACCTGCTTATTTCTGTGTAGTGCACATACTCTCCAATTAAAAGTGTTACATTCCTCTTTAGAAGTGCTGCTGGTACTCTCCCTCTCAACATTAAAAAGTGCCGGTACACCAAGCCGGACAGTACCGGCCCCTTTAAAGCACTAGACATGACACACCTGAGACAAAAAATAAAATACTGTGCATTCTTGGAGTAAAGAAAAGAGAGCCTCTGATTCCGTCCAAAGAGCCAGTGACGCACTGATGATTGTAAGGAGCAAACAATGTAACTAAGGGAGGCAGCCTCCACTGGGGTCACTTCATTAAAGCACCATTAACAGGGTTCTGGTTCTCATTGAGAGGTGGCACTCTCACAAGTTAGAAATAGCAGGAAGCAAGGCGATCGGCTGCACGGAAACTGGGCAATCGTTAGAATGTAGCTACAAGGAAATATAATTCCTTTTAAGTCCCACATTTAATGCTACACTCACATGCAGAACACTCAGTGACCCCTGCAAACCGAAATTTCATTCTGCGCGCCTCCCCAGGCGGGTCTAACGACAGCCTACAATCCCTGCTGGACACATTACTCGAGCCCCGGTGCCAAGCAATATAGGATCGCCTTTCTAGAGTTAATTTTTAATTTCCTGACTCCCGGTTGCACGTGAAATGTTCAAGCGCACTTGGCAGTCACTTCGTGGCATGTGTGGACCTAATTGCTCAAGTGAAGGCAGACTCGACCCAGAGGGGAAGGCTTCAAGGCTGGCTCCGCAGCTTCCAGAGAGCGCTGCGACGCTGAAGGATGTCCCACAAGCGCTGCACGCGGCGCACAATTTAAGAAAGGGATTACAACCCCACTCTGATTTGAGCCACGATTCCCACCGGCTAGCCCATGAAGCGTTTTGTATTCTTCCTGGTATTGCCTTGAGAAGTTTAAAAAACATAAGAAACCCATTCCACAACAGCAAAAATAGGAAGGGCTCGTCTTTTTTTACTACATCATCCATCCACAGTCGGGCGATTAAGTAAAGTTTTCCTAGTCAACATCGAACTCACAGAAGTAGTCTGTCATTTTCTTTATTTCGCTCTGCAGAAAGTCTGACCCAACGCTATTTATTTATTTATTTGGCATTACTTTATCAGCCTAATCGCGGTATCCGCTTCTCGCGATTCCGTCGGCCTTAAAAGAGTTAGAAAACAAATGAGGAATGGGGACGTCCAGCCCGAAAATCCCTGCTTCCAATTTTCTGACGGAAATTAAATAATGTATACATCAAGGCCCGGGCTCGCGACCAGGCAGCTGAACATCTTGTCATCTCTTTGAGGCGGAAAGGAAGTGTGCGCTGCAGCAAGGACGTGCCAAGAGAAATAATGCTTAACCTCAGCCCCATGTGAAAGTAATTTGAGTGAAGCGCAGGGAGTCAGCCGAGAGGTGGAAAATGGGACCACATGGAAAGGTGGGTCAGCATCGGATACATGGTTTTCTCATAACCGATTAGTCCGTATGTGTTGAGAAAGATGGCGGGAACAAATCAGACGATGCACTTTCGCATCCTGAAATCAGGCAACGCCTGACTTCTGTCTTTTTTCGACCTATCAGCAGTGTTTTGTACAGTTAACCACTGCATAGTTCCTGACATGCTAAAAAAACCATGGATGGGCATTAACCCCTTGCATGCTTGTGACAGAACCGTTCCGTCACGAGTGTCGGGTGGGCTGTGCTGGTTGTTATGTATCGAGTAGTCACCACAAGCACACAGGTACGACTGTTCATTGTCCTGGCCAAACCAGGACCCTTTTATTGGTCAAACAAAACCCCACCCCCAACAAACCAATTAGCCCCAAGCACTATATAAACATCAGCTGTGACAGCGCGATCCCTTTTGGCGCCATTCTCATTCAGGTAAGACCAGCGACCAAATTACACTGGTGACGGAACGGTTCCGCCACGGCCCGCTCGCCGCGCCTGCGCGGCACAAATTACGCACCTGCGCTGAGCGTTTCTATTAGGCGGGCGGGGCCGTGACGGAACCGTTCCGTCACAAGCACAGCCCACCCGAGGCTCGTGACGGAGTGGTTCCGTCACAAGCACGGGAGCGCCGCGCGGCCCCCCTCCCCCTTAGCACTGCAGCGGAATAGCCGCCGCAGCTAAGGGGTTAAAGGCATTGTCCTCAAATACAGTGGCGGCCGATACATACTGACAATGGTGCGGCAGGTGGAGGGAAGAGGGGTGTTGGAGGGAGGGTGCAGGGAGTGGGAGCGAGGGGGGGCGGGGTGGGGAAGGGAGAAAAAAAAGAAAACGTACCTCATGATGCTTCTTTATTTATTTATAAAGTTTTATATAGCGCTAGCTAGACCCGGGGGGTATCAGAGCACTTTACATACACAAAGGAAAAGAAAAAGTTGCACTACATAGTAGAACATGAGGATGCATCAAATATATAAGCAAAGACATCACACTTAAGTATACGTTGAAGGAGTGAAAAACACAGGTGGTTGAAACAATCAGATAACCCCCATCCTTGAACATCAGAGTGAAAGGGGAGACCATTAGTCTATTGATGCTTAGGTTGGTTGACTTGGTCAGAGAAGTATTGGTTGAGGAGCAGTAGTTTCAGGTCCTTTTTGAAGCAAGGGAAGGAGGGGGTTGCATCTGAGGTCAGTAGGGAGTGTGTTCCATATCCAGGGAACATTACCAGAGAAGGATCAGCATTGGGTCGCTTTCCTTTTCAATTTCGCGGGGATGAGAAGAAGTGAGTTGGTGTTTCTCAGAGTTCTTGATTTTCCTGCTTTAACCAGTTTGTTGTTTAGGTAATTGGGGGATTGGGCGTGGTGGGCCTTGTGTGTAATGCAGGCCTGTTTGTAAATACATCTGCCTACCATGGAAAGCCAGTTGAATGATTTAAGGGTAGGTGTGGTGTGTTCAAATCTTTTCCCACCAGTTATGAGTCGAGCTGCCATATTAAGGACTGACCTTAGTGGGGCAAGGTGAGCTTTTGGTGCATCTGTTAGGATGGTGTTCCCGTAGTCCAGTTTAGAAAGGACTAGGGATTGTACAATTGCCTTAAAATCATTCTGAGGAATGAAAGGTTTCATTTTCTTGAGGTGTTTTAGAGAGTAAAGTGCACCTTTTGCAGAGCTCTTGATGTGGTCTTTCATTGACAGGGTAATGCCTAGTGATTTTACAGAGTCAGATAAGACAAGGGGGCAGTTTAGAGCATCAAGATTCTTGAGCCAGCTTTGGATAGGTCGGTGGTTACTTTTCGGAGAGAACAGTATTGGTTCCGTTTTGTCCGGGTTCAGCCTTAAATAGTTTGCCTTAAACCAGAATTGGATCTTGGTTAGCGTGGCAATGAGGTGTTGGACATCCTTGGGTGTTTTGATTTTGTGGTATATTTGAGTGTCATCTGCATAGAGGTAGTATTGAACCCCTGCTTGCTTCAGAATAATTGCAAGGGGTTCCATTAAGAGATTGAAGAGGGATGGTGAGAGGATCGATCCTTGTAGGACTCCAAGTTTGACACGTGTTGGTGCAGAGAGGCGGGAGTTGATTTTAATTTGTTGCGAACGGTGCTGAAGGAAGGAAGTTAACCATTCTAGTACTGTGCCATTAATGCCAGAGAGCCTCTTCAGTGTCTCAAGTAAAGCTGGATGGTTTATTGTGTTGAATGTCGCTGATAAGTCAATAAGGATGAGGAGACAGGCCTCAACTTCATATAAGGCTCTGTGGATATCATCTGAGATACTGAGCATCGCTGTTTCAGTGCTACAACCTTTCCTGAAACCCGATTGAAAGGTGTTCAGCAGGTTGAAGTCATCAATATGTTTTTTGAGTTGTTGGAGAACGCATTCCTCCAATGTTTTAGCTAGGAACGGAAGGTTGGAGATAGGTCTGAGGCTGTTAAGCTCGTTGGGGTCGGCCCCTGGTTTCTTGAGTATAGGGGTGATTTGACCTAGCTGTAGGGAGTCGGGGACACAACCTGATGCGAGAGAGGAGTTGATTATTTTTGTCCAGAAAGGGGCAATGATGCTGTTGAGATTTTTTACTATTGTGTACGGGAGGGGGTCCAAAGTGTGGGAAGTGGGCTTTAAGCTGGCAATTATATTGAAGACTTTGATTTCTGACATAAGTTCGAAGTTCGACCAATTAGCGGCATTCTTCAGCTGGAAGCAGGCCTGGTTATCCGTAGTATGATTTTGCTCTGTTTGGTCAGGAGTGGTTAAAAGAGGTCAGGTTGCGGAGGAGGGGGTTTGGATGAAGGATTGCTCAATTTTTGGGACTATCTGTGAAGAAGCTGGCGATTTCTTCGCATCGATCCTTGGTGGCTATTATTTCTCTTGGGGGTGTGACATTTGTTTGACTTTTTATAATGTGGAAGAGTTCTCTAGGTCTATTCTTTGCCTGGTCTAGTTGGGTGCAAAAGAACGTGGCTTTTTTCTCTAAATATGTGTTTTTTATATGCCTGTCGGGTCAACCTAAGTTGCACTAGATGGAGAGTCGAATGGTTTAGACTCCAAGCCCTTTCCGATTGCCTGAGATGTCGTCTTTCGTTATTAATATCTACATTGTACCAGGACTTAGATTTGGTAGATCTCTAATTTCCGAGTTTGAGTGGAGCTACTTGATCTAACACCTCTGTCATTGCGGAATTAAAGTGGGCTGTGAGGTCATAGGCCGTCATATTGGAATGCTGGGGTTGTAGGTGGGCCTGAATCCTGGATTCCAGTTTGGTTATAGGGACTACGTTGATGTTCCTGGTCCAGTGCTTTGGTTTGTCAGATCGTATTGGTTGGTTTCTGACATGTGAGTCAATATTAAATAGTATGAGGTGGAGGTCAGACCAGTCAATGGGAGAAATCGGTCTCAGAGAGACCAGCTCATTTTTGGTAATGATCGTATCCAGTATAGCTCCTTTGATGTGTGTTGGTCTATTGCAAAGTTGTTTGAGGTTGGTTATATCAAGCAGGTTGGAGAGGTTCTGTGCAGTAGAGTCTTCTGGGTTGTTCCAGTGAATATTGAAGTCACCCAGGAACACGTCTTCTGTGTCTGTTAGGGAGAAGTGAGTTATTAGGTCGGTTAGTTCTTCAGTGAAGGTGGCACGTTCACCGGGAGGGTGATAGATGGTATGAAATTTGATGGGCATGGTGCCTTTGATTGTAAGTTCAACACCTAGGTACTCAAGAGTCTGGTATTCCGTGGATTTTAATCTGGTAAATTGTATTCCTTCTTTGTGAATGATAGCTAGGCCGCCACCGGTTTTGATCTGTCTGTCGTTTCTGATGATGTTGTAGACTGGAGAGGTGAGAAGGTCTAGGATGGGGTAGAATGGTCATTGAGCCAGGATTCTGTGAGAAATGCAATGTCTATTTATTCTGCGAGTATAACTTCAGCAATATCTGTGGCATGTTGTACTGCTGATCTGCAGTTGAGGAGCATGCACAATAGAGGACGGGGAGCCTCACTGTTGGTGTGTTCTGTATGTATAGACGTGTATAGAGAAAGGGGGCTTGGCGAGCTGGCAGGTCTAGGGATTCTATTTGTGCTCACTATAACGGGGATTGCAAAAGGAGCCGTGTTCTGGCTTATTGCGGGGTACGAGTCGTTGATCTCTTCTGCTTCTCGTTCTGAGATAAAATGTAAAAAAATGTAAATTGATAATTGTATAGCGCACTACTCACCCGCAAGGGTCTCAAGGCGCATGTACGAATACCGCTGTGGAACCCATCCTGGCTTTCCCTGTGAGGCGTCCACTCCTGGGCACCCCCAAGGTGGAGGCCAGGCATCCTTAGCGTTGTGGGGGCCGTTGTGGAGATTAAGCAAGCTATTGCCCGGAGTTGCAGAGTGGGACTCAATGATTGAAATAGGCTCCGAGGCGAGAATTATCAGGTCCGTGGAATTTTTGAGCCCAAGACCCGCCGAGGCGGGGAATTGAACCCTGGTCCCGAGCCAGACCTCTGCATCAGGGTCTGCCGCTCTAACCATTGAGCCACACAAAAATACACAGAGGGTTCGGCTAGGTCGATGAGCCTGATTCCTCATAGGGTTGGAGGGCCATGGTGTACCAGGCGGGGTCATGGACAATGTTGTATGGGGGAAGGTGTGAAGCTACCCTGATTGTGAGAGCAAGGTGGCTTAATCCGGTAGGGGAGGTCTTGTTGTAGGTGAAGGATATCTGCCGCTAGGGAGTCTATTTTCTGCTCCATTCAGGTCAGTAAGTGGGTAAATGCGCTGAAAGGGCATAATGCCTTCATCTGTGGCAGTGTATGACTAGAGTCAGTGGAAGGAGAGAGTAGTAGGTTGTGTGACTGAGAGGCATCATTGGGATTAGGAGTGGAGATAGACTGGACGTGAGGAGTCGGGTCGTTGTTGCTTCTTGTCAAGGGGTTAGGTGGAGGTGTTGTGCATCTTGGGTCCAGGGGCGAGGACTGAGAAATGTTTAGGAGAAGGTCCATGCCCAGGGGATTGGCCTTGGGATTGGAGGTGTGGGCTGTTTGGGTATGTGGCGGTGGGTCGGGGAAGGGTGCGTGTGCAGTGGTTTGAGGGGGATCACTGTCCAAGGGCTTATCAGTGGCGTTGGATATGGAGATGATTTGGGTAGGTGGAGTAGTGGCGTTGGATATGGAGATGATTTGGGTAGGTGGAGTAGTGGCAGTAGTGGAGTTGGGGATAGTTTGTGAGGGAAGAGCCAGGACTCCTGAAGTTTTCGGGGGTTGTCTGTAGTGAGTTCAGCAACGGAAAGATTGTCAATTGAGTCAGATCTACTTGGCTCAGGATCCACCTTGTGGTGTTTCATAACTGTGCGTTTGCTGGACCTGGTGGTATCGGTTGGAGCCATGGTAATGGGTGTCTGACGGCAGAGTGTGATGATAGGGTTAGTGAGGTTATACTTAGTGATGGTGGATGTCCATGAGTTGTGATGTGGGTCGTCTGGAGTGGAAGATTGGGTTGGTTCAGGGTTTGCTGTCAGGGTGGGGGGGGATAGGGGAGATTGGGTTGGGTGGTCCTGAAGAGTTGGAGAGAAGAGTAATGTTGGGAAGTGTCGATCAAAAGTGGTGAGGTGGGGGTGTGGCCAACCAATATGGCCGATCGGACGTGAATCGGATCGGCTCCTTCCCAGGCCCTGCTGAATTTGTAGCTGGCAGGCAACTTACTGGCTTGGCGAGCGCCGCCTCCTGATGCGAGGGTAGCACGAATCCTGATGGGACATCCTGTGGTGTCTGCGGCCTCGGCGATCGCTGGGTTGTAACTAGAAGAGTGGCAGGCGAAGTGAACGGCGGCGCACGGAAAAGGAAATGGCGGTCCCCCGGGTGCGGCGGAGGGGAGTGCGGAGGTGAGGGGCTCCCACAGCGGTTTGCGGAGGCTGCTCCCCGAGGCACCTTGCCGGTGGTGCTTGCAGGGGAGGGCTCCTGTGACTCTCGGCTCCCAGGGAATCCCCAGTGACGGTCTGTGGAGGGAGGCGGGGTCGCATTGCTCCTGAAGAGGAGCCTCGTAAAATTGCGGGCCTCTGAGACAGGAAAAGTGCGATCGACGGATTTTTGGCATCTCCAGTAGTATGGGCAGCTCTGCACATGGAATCACTACCCCTCCGGCAACAACAATGATTGGCTGACAAGTGGAGCTGAGGCCCGGCGCGAGTGTCCCGTGATAATCTGAGTGAGTGCATCTTTCCCTGGGGGTAATTGGCGGGACCCAAGGGATATATTTAAAGGAGCTCCAGGACTTTCTCTCACCGAAGCTGAGACCACTAGGGGTCAAACTGAATACAAGGGGTCACAGAGGGGGTCCTATGCTCCACACGGAGGCTGCGCATAGGAGAGGTGCCTGGCCCTCATATGGCTGACAGGAGGTCCTTTCAGGCTAGTTCCTTGTGAGGTGCCTGGTGGTGAAGGGGGAGTACACAGTAGGGGGAGCTGACGGAGGGAGCGGAGGTGGTTTCTGGATACCATCACCTCTTGACCAGGCTTACTGTTGTGAGATTCTGGGAGGGGCGAGGAAGGCGGACTAGGCGAGGCACCGGACGTGGTGGGGCAGTGCGACTTCAAGGGTGGCAAAGTGAGTGACGGAGCCCCTCTGAGCACCAATTGGGATGGTGCAGATTTCACATACCTGAGAGGCGGCCGAGTGCTGACCGCACGGAGGGCCCCTTATGCCACCCAAGAATACCCTTCATAATAGGGTTTCCAATTATTTCACGTCGGCTGGTAAGGGAACAACGGAAGAGGGAACTGCCATGGTGCTGACACAAGAAGATCTCTTGTCCTCCCTACGTGACTTCAAACAAGAACTGCGTACCGATCTACGAGCAGATATTAAAGCGGACATGGAGGCCTCATTCGAAACCTTCCGCGTGGAGGTGCGCGAGAAATTGGTGTCTGTCGAAGCAGATATAGATTCCGTGGGTACTCGTACACTCGATTTGGAAGTGCAACAGCAGGAAGTGGTGGGGAGGATTGCAACTTTGGAAGCAAGCACAGCCGACCTACGCAAGCAACTTCGTGAATCGCTATTCAAATGTGAAGATTTGGAAAACCGCTCTTGCCGCAATAATATAAGAGTCCGGGCCCTAGAGGAGGATTGCGAGGGACCAGACTGAGGCATTCATGGTGGGCCTCTTTTCCTCGGTCCTCGGAGAGGATGTTCCGGAGGTGCGGTTGGAGAGAGTCCATAGAGTGGGCCCACGCCTAACAGGGGAAAACCGTCGCCCAAGGGATGTTCTGGCCAAATGTAGCTCTTTCAAGATAAAAAAACTAGTCCTGCAAAAGGCTAGGGCCTCCGATTCAATATCTTTCCAGAACACCACGTGCACCCTCTATCAAGATGTGGCCCAGGCCACCCATCAACGCCGACAGCAGTTCCGTCCGGTCACTAAGATTCTCAGAGAAAAAAAAGTTAAGTATCGCTGGACATACCCCTTCAGAATAGCCTTCCTGTGGCAAAATAAGCATTAACATTGCGTGGAACTTTCGGAGGCGGCGACCTTGTTGGACTTGGAAATACCCAGACCTTCATCGGATTATGAGGGAGAGGGCCGACCGGATCATCGCACTGGCAGACAATGGCGCAGAATGGGGAGGAAAAGCACAACAGCTCCAGCATAAGTCCACTGATTAAGAGAGTAGAAAGACACCCAGCACCTGGTATGGATTGACTGATGACCGACCGGTCCCCCCTTCGAAGGGAATTTATGGTTGTCTAGAGAAGGTTGTTTACTCTCGCCTCTCCCCCGCGCTCACGGGTGGATCAGGCTGGGAACTCTGGAGATATGGATGGAGTGGAGGACTTGCATCTTCTACATGTGGGCGGGTTATGGGAGCCAGGTGGCCTCCTGAGACTTTACTCCTGGCGCCTGACATGGACATCACACGAGCTCAATGGCACTGTGACTTCAGGTCGGAGAGTGACTTATATACACATGGTGGGGGGAGGCCCCGGGAGGTACGGTCTTGGATACCGGGTCAAGCTCAATTTTGCAAGTTGGAGTTGGTCACTATGGGCTACGTTGTGTTTACTTAATGCACAGTTAAAAATGTCTCTGTTCATGTATACTGAGTCTGGGGGGGGAGTGTTTCAGTTTCCAAGAAATGCCTTAAATTTTGGATTTGACAAGGGCTGGGGGACGGGAAATGGTAATGTCCCTAGAGTGTATCTTAGTTTGGGATTTCCCCTCTAGGAGGGGGAAGCCACACACTCATTTTACATGTTGGTTGCGATTTTTTATTTTGTTTAGATGTCATGGTGTTCTTATGCTTATTGGTTTGGGGCAGGGTGGGGGGGGAGGGGATGCTAAAGAGTCAAGGTGGGGGTGGGGGGGGGGGCGCTGTTCCTAGGGCAAATATCTTCCTCACGTCCGCATGACAGTTAGGGTAGATTCTTGGAATGCTAGGGGGCTGAATTCCCCAAACAAGCGCCAGCGACTCTGGAAGTACATGCTAGACCACAAAGTGCAAATCTTAGCTCTTCAGGAAACACACCTCAAAAAATCTGAAAATCAGAGATTGCGCCACAAGGCTTACCCCTACATATTCCAGTCCTCACATTCCTCGAAACAAAATGGGATGGCACTGGTGTTCCATGCAGGGGTTCCTTTTCAGGCTCAAGACACTAAGGCAGACAAAAACGGGAGGTTCACCATGGTTAGGGGGGATCTTCGAGGTCGCCCGTGCACAGTTGCTGTGCTATATGCACCTAACTCAGGTCAACAGGATTTCATCCTGTCCTTCCTTATGACCCTAGAAGATTTCGCCCGGGAGGATACCCTCTTTCTGGGGCACTTCAACTTAGTATGGGATTTGGACAGAGACACATCACAATTACGCAGGGATCTAGGGGTGGCATTCGGATCAGCGTTGCGTTCACAACTTGAAAGCTTGGGGTTGGTGGATGTCTGGGGAGATGCCAATCCCCATACGAGAGATTACTAGTACTTCTCGCATTCCCATAGAACGTATTCCCGTATCGATTACATTTTTATGAGTCAACTCCTGCTGCCATATGTTTTACAATCACAGTTTCACCCCATCCGTATTTCGGATCATGCCCCCTTAGAGATGACGATCACTTGGCCAAATACACGCCCTAAACATGTTCGATAGTACTTTCCCAACTTTTTATGCAGAGACAGACTCCTCAAAGATGAACTTAGGAAGGCCATTAAGGAGTACCTTGAGGTGAACGATCCTGAGGACACCTCTTACTCTACTACTTGGGACGCACTTAAGGCAGTAATCAGGGGCAAGTGTATCGAAATGGCCACTACCTTGCGTTCCCAACAATGCGCGGAGCGTCTCCAACTCGAAAGTGAACTTAAGTCCGCTGAACTGGCACATAAGTCCCAACCGTCAGTTCTGAGTCTTCGGAAAGTTACAGCCCTAAAGGGGAAATTACAGGCCATTTACACTAACAGAGCCGAAAAAATCCCTCTTACGGTAACAAGCCAGGGGATATGAGAGTGGGAATAAGGTGGGCACGTTGCTGGCGTGTCAATTACGGGCCAAACAGGAACGTGAATACATCAAACACATAGTAGATGAAAAAGGCATCTCTCACAGATCGGAGGAGGGTAAGGCTGGAGCTTTTGAAGATTTTTACAGGGCCCTGTATACATCGGAGTCCGCGGGGATGTACGACCCCTCGGGCTATTTTGAGGCACTAGACCTCCCTCAGGTAGAGGCCCATACCAATGATGAGCTGTCGCAACCTATCTCTGCCGAAGAAGTGCAAAAGGCGATCACTTCTCTTAAACTCCATAAAGCTCCCGGACCGGATGGTTTCTCCGCCCACTTCTATCATACTTTTGCACCGGAGCTCGTCCCCTTGTTGACTACACTATTTAATTCCATTGCTTCTACCCACAAGGTTACTCCTTCCAGGGGTGAAGCAGTGGCGGCAGAACTTACCAAACCTGGCAAGGATCCAACGCATTGCTCCTCCTATCGCCCAATCGCGCTGCTAAACCTTGACGCGAAAATGTATTCCAAAATTCTGGCTACGCGTCTCGAAACTATTTTGCCCGCTCCTGTGGACCCGGACCAATCCGGTTTTATTAAGGGGAGGCAAACTCATGACAACTTGAGACGCATCATTCATATCATTAAAAAGGCCCACAAGAAGAATATTCCCACAGTGCCTCTCTCACTAGACGCGGAGAAAGCTTTCGATCGCGTGGAATGGTCCTTCTTATTTAAAGCGCTTCAGCGCTTTGGCTTCAGCGAAGCTTTCATTGGAATGATTCGCGCCAACTATCACTCTCCTAGCTCTCGGGTCCTTGTCAACGGAGTGGCATCTTCCCCCTTTCCCCTGATGCGAGGGACGAGACAGGGTTGTCCCCTATCTCCACTTCTATTTGCTTTAAGCATTGAACCTCTAGAACATAGGATTTAGGGTAATGAAGAGATTCGGGGGATGAGTTTTGGCTCAGATGATCATAAGATATCGTTATTCGCCGATGACGTGCTCCTTCTGGTGACGGTACCCCAGGTCTCCGTTCCGGCTATACAAGCGGAGCTGAAAGCATTAGAACGGATGGCAGGCTTTAAGGTTAACATGACAAAGACCTACCTCCTGAACCTGACAATTCCCAAAGACGAATGGTGGAGGATCGAAAGGATGTCGCCTTTTCGTTGCACCTCGAGGGACATTACCTATCTGGGAATTAAGCTTACCCTTCGGGTGCAGGACCTGTATCAGGCTAATTTCTCTCCCCTCTTGCATCAACTGAAGAGCAATTTGGGCCAATGGAGCGCGGCCTACATCACCTGGCTAGGCAGGATTAATGCTATTAAGATGAATGTTCTTCCCCGGCTACTTTATTTTTTCCAGGGGCTTCCTATTTCAGTTGAAGGCGGGCTTTTTTTGGAATTGCGGACCATGCTGACAAAATGTATTTGGCTGGGGAAGAGGGCGAGACTTCCATATAAATTGCTCATCAGACCGCATAAGGAGGGCGGCCTAGTGCTACCGGATTGTCAATCCTACTACAGGGCAGCACAAATGCGTGTGATCACGGAATAGTCATTGAGGGAATCAGAGAAGCATTGCTTCATATAGATAGGCAGATAACTGGGTGCACCATTTGGGATCTCCTCTGGAAACCCAAGAGCGATAGGCCACCTAACACTTATATTAGCACTCCTACCTCCACTACACTCAAGGTATGGGATGCTCTCACTGCCAAACTTCAGCTCACGACCTTTCCACCCCCTCACACACCTATGCACTTTAACACTCCGTTGCCCCCTGCTTTACAGGATGGCCCCTTTGATGCATGGCGGGAGGGGGGTTGCCTTATGATTTCCCACTTGTTTGATAAGGGAAAACTCCTCACGTTCCAGGAATGCAAGGCACAGTATGCATTAACTGATAAAGAAGAATACCACTACTTGCAGATAAAACATTGGGTACAGCAGCCCCTGGTGCAGCAGGCTGCTACCAGGGAATTGCTTCCTATAGAGAGGTTCGCACAATCGGGGTCCTCTTCCAAGGGGTGTATCTCCTTCTTGTATGCTCTTATCCAAGCGTTGAGCCCCAGGTCAACGCTGTGCTTCAAACTTTTTTGGAACAATTTGAGGGATGCCCCGTTGGAAGATAAGCAGTGGGAATACTTGGGCAGGGATATAGCGGAATTCAATCGTTCCATGTATCTCAGGGAAGCCCACTATAAAATCATGTACGACTGGTACTTGTACCCTCAGAAGCTCCATATGATTTTTCCAGGATCATCTGATAGGTGCTGGAGGGGGTGTGGGCTTTTAGACGATTTCAGACATATTTGGTGAGATGGTCCTGTCATCAAGCCTTTTTGGAACGAGATCCTGTCACAAATAAAACTTATCTTGGGCTACCCCATTCCCGAATCTTTAGAACATGTTTTGCTGGGTGTTCGGGACCCACTCATTCGAAGAAAGACACAGAGTGACAAATCTGTTCTATAGCTATACTTGGGGGCTGCAAAAGTGGCAGTAGCTGCGGCTTGGAAGAGGCCGGAGGCCCCATCCCTAACCCAGAGGCATGCTCGATTGTGGCGGGCTTTGGCGTTGGAGCGCATGACTGACATCATTGAGGACACTAGGAAAGGGTTTGATTATATTATATACCTTTCGGAGGGGCTCCCATTGACAGCTTGTAATCCGAGGCTTAGGGCCCTTCATCTATTCCTAATCTAATTAATCACCATCGTAGAGAGCTAGCACTGCTGTGCTGCACATCGGGGTATAGACTTCGATTCCTCGCGCTCATTTCTTTTATCTTTTCATTTGTACCATGACATCTTAGTTCAAGTTATTCCTTTTTCCTTTCTTTTTTTCTCTTAGGTATAGGTAAGTTTCCTTTTCATGTTACTCTCAAGTGAGGGTGAAAGGTTTTCAGCTTCCAATACTGGTTTTGCGACCTGTCCAGTTGAAACTGTGTCATATATTTAATTTCATTCGTTTGGAAGTAAGGGATACATTGAAGCTCTTATGAGTGTTATGTATATCTGGACGGATGATACGTCTAAAATTTGTCGCATTTATACCGCTTTTGTTGCACTCTCTGAGGTAAAATTTCAATAAAAACATTTTGACACAAAAGTGGTGAGGTGCAGGTCCGTGGCCTGTTTCAGAATGTTTCCTGTTCTGAAGATGGAGATTGTGAGTTTCCATTTAAAGGGGAACTCTCGCGCCTCGGAGCTCCACTGCTTCCTGGCCCCAGCATACACTGGGACAGCAGCAGACTCACGAGCTCCTGCTGCAAGAGAGCAGCGTAGGGTTTGGTCGGAGCAGGCTGCTTTGACCTCCGCTCTGGTCAAGGAGTATGTGCTGTTTCTCCAACCTAGGTGTACAATACAGTAAGGTTGGAGAAACCTACCTGGGCATGTCTGTTTGGCCGGCCTCAGACAGACGACCAAACAGACATTCACAGGTAGTAGTGCACATCACTCCGCTCCCTACCATTGCCCATCCCACCCCACCTATCCCCACACACGCTGGCTCAGCCAGCAGCCCAAAAACAAAACAATATTGTTTAATTTTATTGCTGCTGGCTGAGGCAGTGGGGCGACGTGCCTACGCCATTGCAGAGGAACTGCCTCTATTAAAATGGTTTTAATTGCACTTCATGGCAGATCCGAGAGGATAAAAAAATATATATATATGCTCGTTTCTCAACACCGAGGGCCCTAGCTCAAATGGTTCCAGGGTTTAGCTTTCCTAGCTTGACCTTATTCAAACTTTATATACAACCCCTTGGAGTCCTGCTAAGAAAATCTGGCCTCCTTTATCATCCGTATGCTGATCATACTCAAGTGTACTTAAAATTCTCCTCTTCAAATGAGATCTTAAACCATGTAAACGGAAACACAGTTCAAGACTGGATGATTTCCCATCATTTAAAACTGAACGCATCCTAACCTGGTTTTCTTCTCATTTCCTCATTGAAATCACGCTACCAGTACAATCCTGGATGGACACACTCAACATACTTAAAAGTAAACCTACAATTGTCGACAATCCCACATCCCTAGGACTAATACTAGACAAAAGGCTCCATTTACAATCATAAATCAACACCATGGCCCGAAATTAGTTCTTTCAACTTCTTCGCTGGTGAATTTGCTACTTCATTCCAGATCAAGATCTCAAAACTCTTGTCCGTACACTAGTGATATCTAAATTTGACTACTGTAACTCTTTCCTGACTGGACTTCCCAAGAGTCATCTAACTTCTCTTAAATAAGTCCTGCATTCTGCAGCACATTCTATCTATTGAGCTAACAAGAATGACCATATTTCACCGACTCTGGTTTTGCTTCGCTATCTGCTCACTAAAACTAGGGCTATATAGAAGATGGCATCTATCACTTACAAGCCTTTACACACATGCACTACACATTACCTGAATGACAAGAGTGAGTTATTGGGTGGTGCTAGGCCATCACATATTGCCGAAGCACTGCAGCTAAAACCCTCAACCTTTAAAAAGGAATGATATATGGCTCAATCCTTTTCAGATAGCGTGACCAGAGTATGGAACAACTTACCTCCAAAACCATGCACCACTACCTTGAGAGCAAACTTTAAATCTGATTTGAAAACCCTTCCTTTTCCAAGATATTTCAATTAATCTCCCCTCTCCATTCTAGCACTTGCTGGTTTAGTCTCAGCAGTGATTGATGCCTTGAGGCTTACCTCTTTAACTTGATGTTATCTTGGCTTATTTAAAATGCCCCAACTTCTTTGTGTAATGCTGTATATGTGCATTATGTAATGACCTATAATTGTTATAAAGCATTCTAGCACCTTAGGCCAATGTCCATTCTATATAAAAATGCACAAAGAAATAACTAATGTATTAATTATTGGACACAGGGTCAAGTGGTTACAATTTGACGGTATTCTTCAAGGCGCTACCTGATAGAATAGCAGACAACACAGGGACCCATGTATTAAGCATTGAGGGAAGACAGCATTGCCGTGAAACGCTTACAAACTAATACAAACTCAATCGGTATCGTGTGAGAGGCTTTGTTCCTCTCACTGAAAGATGCCACATACAAAGTAATAAAAACATCCAGAAGGCACACTGTGTGTCAAATTAGAGAAATACATTTGGATTGGCTTACAGAACAAGCTCTAGCAAACTTCAAATACCCTCTGCTCCACATTATAATACCACCAATCCGAATGGAGACGGGTAGAGAGGTGCTGGTGATGTGATCATTTACTCAGGGCCTTAGTTTTATCTAGGACTACAGGTAACTAGACCACCTTATCACCTCGGCGAGCAATTCGTTCTAACGCTCCATTCATAATAGCTGCAGTCCAATGCAAACAATGCATCAGGTAGGATGAAAAAGGCGTGTCTGTAAAAGCACTGTGGCCATCTAAGAGTAATTAGAATTTTTTTCCAAGAGGTGTGGCTTTGTAATTAAAGGCATGGCCTAAAACAATTGAATTAAAATCCTGTGCTTCACTCAACATGCCACTTGAGCACTACTTGGGAGCCCCTGTTACTGCATCTACAAATATCACTCAACCAACACACTCCTAAAACGAGCAAGAGCAGAGGCTGCTGGCCTAGTTGGTGAGTAAGGTTCTTAATTCCAAATTTCATTACAGGGAGAGGGTGGAGTAGGTTCTTACTCGACTCAGTTCAAGCTCACTATGGTTTTACACAGCAAGGCTCCTAGGTGGAGGTGTGAAATTACACAAATGCAAGCACAAATCTGAGGCAGGACAACTGGTGTAGGTACCTCTCTATGCAATTCTGTAGACACAGCCTTTGTGTAGTGCGATGCACTCACAGCAGGGTAGTCTCCATTCTGGAGCACCCACAGCACAGGTACAAAGAGATGTGAACTATCTGCACCTGTCTATGAACATCGACAAGGACAGTGGGCAGGAAAGAGACACAAACTGTTTTTATCTAAAATACACTTTTCTCACTCTGAACAACAGCACTCTTCGCTCCCAGCCTCTGCCAAGTGGCAGTGGAAGTACCTAATTGAATTTCTATGAGGGACCTTGTCTCCTTTGTCCTAACTTCACTTTCTAACCCTCCTGCATGCTGGTACACTTCCACTGTCAACGAAAACATCATCTACACTTGTGTGCATCAATCTGCTTCGCTTGTACATACAATGCATACACTACAATAGTCATATACACAAACATGCACAACAGACACTTGGATGGGATTTGGTGACAAACTAGTTTATGTATGTGGCTGCACACTGGCCAGATACTCTTAGCGGTACCAAATAACATGGTTTCTGCAAGGGGTACTGTAAACAGCTTGGAGCCCGCCGATTATTATCATTAATTGTCATTGTTTTAAAGGTCTCCTAATTGGTTACCATATGAGTCACATCACTTCCTTTTCTTTCTCCAGAGCATGGACCAAGTGCTAATTGATTTTGTTTTATTTGTGTCCTTCCACTGTCCATTTGTGGCTCGCGCTGTGATTCGGGGTAATTTTGTTTCCATTTTTTCTGCCAGTATCTTTTTTTTTCTACAACTTTTTTTGTTGGAATTCAGTGATTCCTTTTACATCTATAAGCAAATGCCACAGATTCTTTAAGCAGTTTGTGACATTGTTTTGCAGTTCGGCGCATCCCTTTGCCAACAACTTCAGGCTGCTTTTTAAATACGTCCCATTCCTTGTATAGAGTTCAAGGTTTGATTGTTTTTGCCTAAATTTCTTTTGAAAGCCGGTGCTTAGTTTTACAGTAGCAAACAAATGCCACAGACTTTAAGGTGTCCGGGTGACAGCAAATGTTTGTAACCCGCATTACTTTGCTTTTTAAAATGGCTCAATATTGGCCAGTGTTGCAGTTAATCCATTTCTCCTTAAAACCTGTGTCCCCCAGTCTTGAATGTATTGCACCTGTTCTCTGTGCATACAAAGTATGTGTCTGTTTAAAGCGATTCAGTTTTGGCAGTGCAGCAACCACTCTATTTCTCCTTACAACCTCCTTAAAGTCCTTATTTTCAAAAGTATTCCACCAAAAGCGCTTTTTAGGTGCCCTAAATTTGTTTGCACTTAGGTGCAAGAGATGTAGCATAACAGCCACAGCTCCACTCCACTCCCCTCCCATCTACCCCAATCTATTTCACTCCACTTTACCCCAATCTACCCACCATGTTCCAATATACCCCACTCCACTCCAATCTACCTCAATCAAACGTACCCAAATAGAGCACACCCCACACCAATCTACCTCACTCCACTCCACACCAATCTATTCCATTGCACCACAGTCTTCGCTACTCCAATCTAATCTATCCAAATTTACCTTTCTAATCTACCTCACTGCAATCTACCCCACTCCACTCCAATCTACCTCAATCAAATGTACCCAAATCTACCACACCCCTCTCCAATCTACCCCACTCTACTCCACTTCAATCTATCCCACTGCACCCCAGTCTATGCTAGTCCAATCTAATCTATTACAATGTACCTCTCTCCACTTCAATCTACCCCTCTCATATCTACCCCAATATAACCAAGCCCAATCTACTACACTCCACTACAACTATCCCAACCTACCCCACTCAACCCTCCTCCACTCCAATGTACCCCAATCCACACCAATCTACCCCACTCTACTCTGTCCTAATCTACCCCCACTCTACTCCACTTCTATCTACACTACTCCACCATATTCTACCCCACTCCACTCCAATCTACACCACTCCACTGCAATCTAACCCACTCTACCACAATATGCCCCTCTCCACTCCACCCTAATCTACTCTACTGCACTCCACTCCAATCTACCCTACTTCATTCCAATCTACCCAACTCCACTCCAATCTACCCCAATCCACTCCACACTAACATACCCCACTCAGCTCCAATCTACCTTACTCCTCTTCAATTTACCATACTTCAATTTACCCCACTCTACTCTACCCCAGTATACCCCACTCCACTCTACTCCAATCTACCCCATCCCACTCGAGTACACCACCCTCCAATCTACCCTAATCTACCCTACTCCATTTCAACCTACCACACTTCACATCAATCTACCTCAAACTACCCCACTCCTCTTCAATCTATCCCATTACTCTCCAATTTACCCACTTCACTCCACCCCAATCTACCCCGCCACTCCAATCTATCCCACTCCTCTCCACGTCAATCTACCCACTCAAATCTTCCACAATCCACCTCACTCTACTCTATCCCACCCATACCCCACTCCGCTCCCCTGTACCCCAATTCACCCCCCACTCCAATCGAGTCCATTCTACTTCATTTACCCACTCCACTCCAATCTACCACACTGTACCCCACTCCAAGTTATATCAATTCACCCCACTACACTTCAATCCACTCAGTCCCAAACTACTCCACTCTACCCCACTCCACTGCACTCTACCCCACTCCACTGCAATCTACCCCACTCCACCCCACTACAGTCTACTCCACTCCAATCTATCCCACTCCATTCCAATACACACCCAATCTACCCTACTCCACTCTACTCAAACCTACCCCAATCTACCCTACTCTACTTCAATCTACCACACTCTACTTCAATCTACCCCTCCCCACTCCAATCTACTCCACTGCTCTCCAATTCAATCCATCCAAAACTACTCCATTCCACCACAATCTACGCCACTACTCTCCAATCTATCCCACTTCACTCCTCCCAAATAAACCCCAATCTATCCCACTCCTCTCCAATCTACCTCACTCTACACAATCACTAAACCATCACATAACCATCACTAAATAACATTTCGAACCCCACCACTCACTGATCATCACAAACCACCTCACACACACCAAACAGTCTGTTTATAAGTGCTCCCACGTAGATGTAGGTAGTAGCACGCCGCACCCCGTAGAGGGGTGCGAAGACCACCATTATGAAGCATGCCACCAAGGGTTCTTTTGGTGTGTGAGGGGTATTTTAAAAACACACTGTGCTCCCCACCATTGTAGGGACAACACCCACCCACCAGTGGATTCCACTTGTTTTTGAGATTATTACAATTAGTCATGTGCTCTCAAGAAAAATTGCATGTTACTTTGTGATATATTTAATACCAGGTAAGTGTGATCATTACTGTTGATATGTGGTTCCAGGTGAATGGTTGTTAAGAATGATAGGCTGGCTTACAGGGATAAGGTTTTAAAGGGGACCTATTGTAATGTTTGAAATTAGGTATCAGGCAATTTCAGAATTACAGTAGGAAGGATTGAGGCAGGCAGGCATGAGACTGAGAGGAGGCTATACTTAGAAATAGAAGGTGTGCAGAGGATGGAAGGTAAAAAGAGGGTCACTATGAGGAAATAAAGAATATCAAGGGCAGTTTTGTATGCAGGGTTTCAGGAGTATAGTGGGAGTCGTCTTCCTGAGATAGCAAGCCATTGGATCCTTTTGGTGTGTGAGGGGTATTTTAAAAACACTTTGTGCTCCCCACCATTGTAGGGACTACACCCACCCACCAGTGGATTCCACTTGTTTTTGAAATTCTGACCAGAGAGATTGAATCCACATCTTCTCTCTCTCCCTTAATGTTTTTTTCATAATTGTAATAATCAACAATAACCTCTAACCTTAGGTACCGGAGTAGCGAGCTTTGTCAGAAGTACTGAGCACTATGTAAATACAATTAGGATCTCCTAGACCCCCTGAGTAGATGACAACCACAAGTTCAGTTACCATGTGAAAGGATTGGCTAGGGAAGGGGAATCATACTGTACCCGTCTGAGAATCCTTAATAACCAATATTTTTTTAAAAATCACAGCATTTTTGAAAGTTATAAAACATTCGGGGCAATATTTCCTGCTTTCCGAGGTGAGATGTCACAGAGAAAAATGAGTAATTGTTAGATGGATTGTCTGCATTAATTCCAGGCATTTATTCCAGTCTTACGGTTTTTGCTCACTGCGCCACAGACAGAGATCCACCATCTACAAATGAGTCATAGTCCAGCAACAAATGGAACTGTCCATCATCAACGGCTGGGCGATTACTTGTGAATGGAGTCACAAGTAATCCCATACAGGTTTTGGCCTTATTAAGCTTTCTCAATAAGGTGCAGTTTGAGCCCTATAGCACAATGAGCTGTGGAACAAACATCTGTGCTTACTCATGCCACTTAGGGCATCTTGGTGAGAAAAACAAGAAAGAGATGGGGAAATGCGTGATTTAATCTCAGCCACAGGAATTTCATCTAGGCCATATTCCAGTACATTGTTTTTTTATCACAATGCCACTACAGAGAGAGACCAACCACACACAAATCAATTTTGGTGTTACTTCAGTAGGAGCAGCCCAACCCACACTGTTAGCACAAGTGGATCAATGTGAGCATTTGGATTTGTAATTTTGTTGTTACATGAATCGCCCTACGTATTGTGGGTGTGACGTGGGACCATTATTCACTGTGTCAAAGTGACCCAAGCAGCATCTCACTGAGGAGGCTCAGCAAGGGCCACAACAGGTGTGGGGTTGCTTGTGGGGACGTAGGACTGGACTATTCTGAAGGACCAAGGCTGATTTGCATGTGATTCATTTGCTTCTGTAATGACACGGATGAGCTAAAAGTATGGTACTGATTACAGCCATAGTAGTTAACAAAGGCTTGGATTATTTCAAGCATTGTTCATGCATCACTGTTTAACTGCCCAAGGTGAGGTCACACCTCATTTAGTATGGACTGTGACTAGTATGACTTGGACTCAAGAGTAATAAAGGTTACTAGGAATCAAGCCATTTCATAAGTTGTCATTCTTTCTACAAAAATTAAAAGCAATGGCACAAGGGCAGAGGACTGTGATTTGTGACCGGAGGTAAAATTATGTAGAGTGTATAATTACATTGTACAGGACAAAGCTCTTGCTAATACCCAAGGCAATAACAAATGAAATCTTAAAATATGTCAAGCGCAAGCCAAAAATGTGTCAAGTAATGTTTATTTAAAAAAAGAAAAAAACAAGGTCAGTTAAGAACAGCGGAGACAACAGAAATGACTGATTGTTCCGGATTTAAAATTAAAAGTAATAACCAGTTTGTTATCTCAGCCTCTACTTGCTGCCAACTTCATATTAGGTTGCAGCATGTGGGTTTTGGCCTATACACAATTTTTCCAATGGTAAAAAAGTGGCAGGGATATTTTATCATATAAATTTAAATAATAAATACCTACTGAAGCCAACAGACACCAACAAGTTTCAAGATGCACTTTATATAAACTGGACATTTCTTCGTAGCAGTTTGATATAAGGAACAATCTGATAGTCAAGACCGGAGGCTAGCATTATGCATTAATCGTTTATTGCTACTCCATGCACCACTTTAAAGCAAACTTTTAACAATACTTAAAATTCTAGAATTAGAACCATTACTATAGTCAATATGAATCCAAACCCAGCAGTCCTCCTTCACTTTTGTTTGTTGTTCCTTGTCAATTAAGTAGCTGTTAGCACTATTTAGAGATTGTTCAATATATTTATTTTTAAATAATATGTATTACTGTACCATAGTATAGATTTGTTTCAGTTTAGACTGTTTACAGAGGTTAATAAGTGTATCTGTTGGTATCTGTTCTAGAAGATTCCCAATTTACAGGATTATTAAGCATTTTGGATGTTTCTCAAATTCAGTATAATTTATAAGTACCACTTTTGTATGCATTTTTAAAGTAATAAATAACTTTTTTCAAAAAACTTGCCTGTTTTGCAATAATTCAACAAAAGGAGGGCCATTTTTTAACGGGGTCCAGTGTATAAGCCCTAGAACTATAACAACAAAGAAGGATACACTGTTCCCTAGGGAGGAAACAAATATGTGAACCAAGCATACAGAGGATAACAAGGAAAGGGGGGGAATTTCCCTTTCGGAACTAAAACCCTCACACACCCAGCAAGCTAGGTGTCATGCTTCATCATCTGGGTTTTGCTCCTTGTCAGACTGGCGCTGCAATGTCTGACGGGCACCCATAAAGGGGCTCTTTACCGGAGATCTTTTGTTCCTGCCAGTTGGTGCATGTGGGTATGAGGGCTCTAGTGAAAGTGTAGACGTGAGGGGTGGGTGAACGTTAAAAAAGGTTAGATAATCCACTGGAGTTTTAATGGTGTGGTTATCTACCTAAATAAAAACAGAGAGGTGAAGATGCACCCTGGTGCAATGATCCAGGCGTGTAAATTCTACCTACAGGTCGACATGTTTCATGCTCTTCTAGCAATTCGTCAGGACCAGGTGAGAAATTATTAAATAGTGCTACACGCTGTGGTAGGAGACAATACTACCTTCCACAGGAAAATCAAGTACAGGCTGATAAGTCCTGCTTCATCCTAAGGGGACCTAGATAAGGAGACAAAAAGATGAGGACAATGCCCCAGTAAATGTGAGGCTCAACTAGGTCGCCAGTGAGTGGTTCAATATTCTATACACATACATTAAAATTAAATTAAAAAGCGTAGCAGAAGCTATGCGTTGCAGGACTATGTACATCAAGGAACAATCGAAGGTTTACTGTGTGCAAACTCAATAATAATCCATAGGAGTGATGGAAGGATGGCTCAAGAAACAATACTCTGTGCAAAACCCAGCTTGTGCTGGGTGTTATACTTCCTTAACTAACTGGGTCTGTTTATTGAAAACTGCCCGCTCTAATAAATGTGCCATGTATGGCAGCAGTGAAACTATTCTGTAATTTTCCACACTTTCAGGGTCCATTGTGGCTTTTTTCAGTAAGTGTCAAATGCAAGTTTTTTTTCAATTTATCAGGAACTATACCAGATAGCAGCGAGGCATTCCTAAAATCCTACTACATAGCAATAGCAATGTCGAGAGATTCATACAGACTCTCAAAAAGACAGTAAAAAAGCAGAAGCTGAAGGGACAGCATTAAAACAATACATTGAAAGTATATAGAAACACCCTCACACTCAACAATGTGAGAACGCCTAGCCACCCTCACATCTGGGAGACTGGTAGGCACCAAGCTACTGCAGTGGCTACAACCCATTGACGACCTGTAGTAATGAATCACTACTGTTGAGGGTTCCAACATTAAGTTTATTTGTCATAAGTATAACAGGTGCTCCCAGCTTGGCGGCAGTCTCTCACAACGAACATTCTAACACGCTCTCGCAGAGGCAGAGTGGACTGTACCAGGAGGGGAGAGGGGAGAGGGGTGGTTTGGGAGAAAGAGGGAGGTTACAACACACCTTCCCCTCTAAGGAGAACAGAAGGAAAGGGAAAGCGGCGCCCCAGGAGGGGGGGGGGGTAAGGGGGGGAGAAAAACGAGAGTGAGAAGAGAGGGATGAGAGGAGAGGGAACATGGGGACAGGAAAAGAAGTGGGAGAGAGAGAACATGAAAGCTGGGGCTACATCAAGGAACACATTAAACATCGAACTATAAAACCACCACGTTAACCTCAGTGTAGGACTGACAAGAAGTAGTCCTGAGCATTAGGTTCCTTAAGTCCTATAGGATCCGTAAGGAGTCCTGGCCTTTCTCCCAAAGGATGAGCACCCTGGGTGCTACCATAAGTGTAGCCGGTTATGCCGATCCTTAGAAGTCCACTCCTGCCACCCCGCCAAAGCGTTTCTATCAACTGCATGATAAGTCTCAAGGCATGGGTAAAGGGCAGGAAAGAGTGCAACCTGACTTTTTTCCCTTAGGGTCCTCTAAGTGTGAACAAGATATACAGTTTATTCCCACCTGGAGTTGAGCACTCTTACACTATTCTTTCCATACCCCTCAGGGAGGGTGTATAGGCAGTAACGCTGTTTTCTTCCTTGGGCAGTAGCTGGGGCCCGAACACACCCCGCCTGCTCCCTCTGACAAGACAAGACTCTCTCTCAATGTCGTCCTCGATGACTGGTCTGGTCCCTCTTCTACCCTCCTTACCTTGGCCGTAAGCAGAGTCCAGACCTTTATCGAACTCCATATCAACAGCTCCGGAACATTAGCATCAGTCTCTGCTGACCTTAGTCTGTCATTCTGCTCCCTTCCTTGACTCCCCTGGAAGAACTCCGTAGTGTTTCTTGGGCCATGACACTCCTGCCTGCTCCAAAAATTATCGAGTGGACCCTTCTTCCCTGACAGGCCTCTTAGTGGGAGACCTTTTGACATTTTCAGCATTTCCCCACTCTCACTCTCCATCTTACCACTGTAAGGCCTTTGAAAGTATTTAGCTTTCTCCTCACCCTTATCCTCCGACAAACTTAAGTCCCTTTCTCTTTTCTGCCCACCATAGTCCACATATTCTTCCCTTGTTTCAGTCCTGAACTCAACCGGTGTGGTACTTTGCCTCGTCTCCCTGCAATTAAAGAGGTTACTCCTACATTTCATTTTTTCTCGCTCATTTCTTGCGTTTACTATGCGCTCCTCCTTTCTCTCGAATTCTCCGTTTTTCACAACTTCACTTCCTCTGGCTTTTCTCTCGCATTTCTTACGTAATTCTCTTTCATCCACCCAACTTTGGTACATTTCAAGTTTTTTCCTTATTTTGTCCTTTGCTATTTTTTCCCCTCGTCCTTTATTGTTTGCAGCTTCTTGAAAAACTACCGATCCTTTTGACGGGAACGTGCGAGCGATCCATGTTTCGCCCTTGGTTGCATCCGTGCCGGTTGCTCTCCCTTTAAGAGCTTCCTCTCGCCCCGGTCTGTGGAGATCTGTATCTCTTTCCTGTTCATGTTTGTCTTCATATTCCTCCATCATTTTGGTCTTGGGCTCAGACGATGTGGTTCTTCTCCACGTCCCTTTGTGATTGAATTGGTTACTCTTACATTTTATCCTCTGCCGCTCCTTAGCTGTAATAATTATGCTTTCTCCCTTTCTCTCGAATTCTCTTTTTCCTTCACTTTTTCCTTCACTGTTTTTTTTCACATGTTTCTTAACTTCTTTTCTATACTCTTTATTACTTGCAGCTCCTTCAATAACACCCAAATCCTTTGATGTCAACGCACGAGTCTTCCATGCTTCACTGTTTGTTCCCTGCATGCCTTGGATCTGTGCCAGCTCACTCACGTGTTCTTTTCTTCATCCATAACTTGATGTTTCCAATTTCTTTTGATCCTTCCACCCTGACCTGGTGGATCCTCTTTCCGTTATATATCTGGTACTCCAAGTATTATTTTCCTTGTGCATTAAATCCATTACTTTGTAACCTATAGCGTTGATGTCCTCCCCTGTGTACATTTTTAGGGATATGTTGGCCTCTTTGAATTCATCTCCATTCTTTTTTTAGCAAAGTCTCTATTCCATTCGCTCTTGTTTACCAACTCATAGCGTGATCCTGAAACTAAGATCATATCCGTCCCTACTCCACCTATGAGGATGGTACACTCCGGGTTTATTTTTCTAGTATTATCTTTCTCTTGGCTAACCATTCTTTCCTTGCTCACTTCTTCCTTTTGTACCTTTACCAACGAGGCTTGTTTTTTATATTCCTCCCACGCACTCACGATGTCTTCATTCACATTTCTGACTGACCCTTTCGTGAATACTTTTCCCATTTCGTGGTACTTTTTCCGTCCTTCAGTACCTAAGCTGTGAAGTAATACTTCAGCCTTTTCCTCCGGTATAAGGGATACTTCCTCTTCCTCGACGACTGTTATGTACTCTTTCCACTCACTCCATTCTGCAGTGTTTATTTCATCCACCTCCATAGACAGCACTGGTGGCGGAAAATTATACCTTAGACACCACTCCATGTTGAATGCACCGCTATCTCTAGGAATTCACGTGAAGATGTGATATCCACCACACCCGAAAGGTGGCGGTGCAAGTGCGCTTTGTAGAGTTCTCTGTCGCCCCGAGCAGATTAAAAGTAATGCGCAGGATGTGGGCACTAGTGTTCTAAATGTGAAGGAAACATTCCTACTCCACCTACTGTTATCACTTCTTGGCTCCCTGAAATCACTAAATATGCCTTGCTCGTGCCGTTTGTAGGTTTAAGGCCCTTGTAAATCCACTGACACAGATACAAAGAGGTTACGTGTCCCTCCAAAGGCGGGCTGCCTAAAATCTGTAATGACTCCGCAACAGGGGTTCCTTGAACTCCCTGCCCCTTTGCAATCTTCTCACACCGCTTCCCAGCGCTGCCTCCGTTCCGTTTCACGCGTGGCCACCAGGGTTAACTCCCTTCCTTGATCACCTCAGTTGATTTATCCAGCTAGACGTGCTGCCACAGTTAATCTTCAATAACTGGAACGAAAGCTCGCTACACTCTCTGTTCCTCTGATATTTCCTCACACAGCTCAGTTCACTGCTGTTCCTCCGATTTTTCCTCACACAGCTCAGTTCACTGCTGCCGTACCGTTTCATAGAATTACAACACTGTTCCGTTTCACTCGTGGCAACAGGGGTTATCTCCCTCCCTTGATCACCTCAGTTAATTTATACAGCTAAACGTGCTGCCACCTTTAATCTTCACTAACTGGAACGAAAGTTTGCTAAACTCTCTCTGTTCCTCTGATATTTCCTTACACAGCTCAGTTCACTGCTGCCGTTCAATTTCATAAGATTACAGCCCGCTGTGTTACACTCCACGCTCCTCACAATGTTACTTAAGCTCGACGATCCCGGATAGAAACGAGCGTGCGTTGATGAGTATGGCCCACAAGGTGGCAGTGCGATGTGGCGCCCGCTCAGCTTAAAAGCTGTGGTAACTGACACTCGCGCCTGTCAAACTTTAAAATTAGCCTCACTCCACTTCTCCTCCAGATCAATTTCATAGGTGCACACCCTTGAATTCTGCCAAAAAGTCACTGTACTACCAACAGGGTAATTCTTTCATCCAATGTTTCACACACTAGTCCTTCCTACGTTATGCAGAAAATTACTTGAATTATTAAGTAACCTCTCAGTTCAAGGAGATTCGTAAACTACTCGCAGAATTTCACCTTAAGACTGTTGTCTCATATGTTCCTCTAGTGAAAGACACCCACCTCAAGATGTCGTACCTCAACTTCCTCCGGGGTGTGTTATCCAGCCGACTGCTTCCCTGGTTGGGACGGCTTATCAGCTCAGCCTTGGCTTCCAATCAGTAACCCTTCTGGTAGAAGACTGTCTCACGTTTGTCACCAGGTCGGTAGTGGTAGAAAACCCAGCTACTGTCGGAGCCCAACTGACATTGAAAGAAGACCGTGCCTGAACCACGCTGCACTGGCCGTCCGGCTATATTCTTCCACAGCAACAACAGCAGGTATAACTCCTCACCCGCTTTCCCTCAGCGTCTTCTTTCACAGTGGTGACAGATCCGTTTCCCGCTACCGGACAACTTCTTCACTGTCGCGTCCCAACCAACTGTCCCGGCGATACCTCCCGCTGCTTCCTGAAACGCTACTTCCACCACCGCGGGATACCGCCAAGGGACACTGGTTACCAGATCCACCGTCGCCAGTCAGACCTTATACAAGGAGGGAACGTTCCTCTTTTCCACACGGCACCGGCTCACCTTCTCTGAGGCCTCACACCCGACTCCCTTTTATGTTCCGGAATCGGGAATCTCACGTCCCCCCAAGGGAACACCTCGATGATTACCGCCTGGATTGCCGATACGTCTGCTGACCAGTGATCTTCAGTCATCAACTGGTGAGTCTCTCTTTTCAATTCAAAGCTCCGCACAAGCATCACATATCCAGGGGGGAAAGCACCTAACTGACCCTGGCTCAGCTCCTTGTCCTCGTCGCCAGAAATGTAGTAATGAATCACTACTGTTGAGGGTTCCAACATTAAGTTTATTTGTCATAAGTATAACAGGTGCTCCCAGCTTGGCGGCAGTCTCTCACAACGAACATTCTAACACGCTCTCGCAGAGGCAGAGTGGACTGTACCAGGAGGGGAGAGGGGAGAGGGGTGGTTTGGGAGAAAGAGGGAGGTTACAACACGACCCTAATGTCAAACCCACAGAAGAGGAAGACCAGAAGTAAATAAAATCTTTATGGCTGATTGAATATGTGCCTACGAAAAAAGCCACATCGGAAGGTGACTGGGTACTGGTCAAGCAACCTCAACGGAGAAAAACACACACTTTGACCAAAAACCATTAAAAGTATTGCAGAGAAAAGGAAATATAATAGTTGGCTCTCGCATAGGCAAGACCTGGAATATATCTCACTCAAAGCACCTCTAACCTTGTGAGACGCTGGGGGGAAATGCAGAGGAGAATAGCAAAAGAATGCTTCCTCTCACAAGGAATAATGAAAACTGAGACCTTTGCAGAAGCTGAGGAATCATTCGTCCAGGCATTTTATGAACAACAACGATCGGAGACGATAACTATGGATAAATAAATAATTTGGAAAAGAGAGATCCTACGAGGGCGTTTTCATTCCTGAAGAGGAGGTGTGGACGATTGAATTCGGCGGGGCTCTGCCGAGGAATTCTGCACCGATGTGAGATTCGCCAGGGGTCAACCAAAACGAGCCAAGTTGTTGGGGATATATATATATATATATATATATATATATATATATATATATATATATATATGGTAAGAGTAAGCACAACAACAACTTGAGGTACATAAAGGGTACATCAAAGTAAATATAGTGATATAAAGTGCAAACGGTATACAACAGGATATGGAACAAAATAGCAGCACACACCGGGGTTACATAAAGCGCCAAACAAAATACACAGCAACAATTGCATAGAAGAGGGTCTGAAGGAAAGTTGATGTATAGATTCGCCCAAAGTAGTGAAGGTATATGACATCTTAGGACTAATGTTCCAGACAACTTGGCGCTACACAAAGAAGGAAAGATATCAGTAACACGAGGTACATAGAGAGAAAATAAAAATATATATAGTACACCAGGAATAGTGGGATATATAAGCAGAATAGCAGCAGTGACCGAGTGACATAAAAGTGTAAACAGCCGTGCAGGTTGGCCCACAAAAGAAAGAAGAGTACGAACAACAGAGTGCATAAAAGTACCGAGGTAGTTATGGAGGGAGGATATCTTTAAAAGCCCCTGGTTTAAAACGTTGTGACAAAATAGTACATTTGGCAAAGGCGTACAGTAGAAGGTAATCCCAAGCAGGAAGCCAATTAAATAGAAAATATTTTAATTAAAGAATCCAGATTCATAACTAGAATTTACGACTTGGGAGGAAATTAGTTCAAATAATATAAGAACAATAAGTTCAACTCTCTTCCGCTTTCAACTAGCTTGTTCCAGGAATAAACAATTAAACCAGAGCAAGGGAATGAGACACCGGGGCTTCTCCTTCAGAAACCTCTGGCTTTTTCTAGAGGGTGCAAACTTTTCATTTCATGTATGTCTTCCGCTTTATGAAGAAGTTAAGATGTTATGAACTAAATAAGCATAAACTGCAGTGCCTGGATAATGGAGGGGATTGGATATGGACTGCTGTGGACAGCGAGAGAAGATATGAGGAGGACTGTTTACAAATAAGATTGGAAACACTGGACTCCACGGACTGATGTTGTTGCAAAAGGCACCATTCCTTCCAATCTGAGGAGGGGTGGGGGGTGGATGGTGGGATGGAGGGTGCCCACACAAGATGGCCGTGCCTATTGTGAGGCTCCTGCGGCTCGGTCAGATAAAAAGCATCATACTGTCCCAATCAACTGCCACGACCCCCACATAGTGAGAGCCGGTGATATCTGAGGGGCCGTGAACCCCCACAATCCTTTGCTGGCTCACCTCTTGCACTGGATAGCAGCGGGGGACCTCCCAGCGCGGAGAACCTGGCGGCCTGACGTTGTGGATTAAGGTGGCAGAGTTGCAGTTAAGTTGGGTTCGTGCTTCTGGCCCAGACGGCCTCCCAGCTGACTTTTATAAAGCACATATCGGACAATTGGCCCCCATTCTTAAGGCGGTATACGAGGAAGCCAAGGAAACTGAAGTTCTGCCTCCGACTATGCCCGAGACGTTAATTATTTCCTTATTGAAGCCTGGAAAGCCAGGAGACAAGTGCGAATTGTATAGACAGTTGTCCTTGATAAATTGCGATGTAAAAATTCTGGTCACGGTGTTGGCTATTCGGTTGAGCCTCGTCATGGAATTCCTCGTACAGCTAGATCAGTTGGGTTTTATACCTGGACGTGCAACATTGCATAATCTCTGCAGCCTCTTCTCACTGTTACAAGATGTGGGCCTTTGGCAGTCTTTTTTAGGTAGCACCAAGGCTTTAGACTCTGTGGAGTGGTATTACCTCAGGCGGGTCCTGAGCCGAATAGGAAGGCTTCTAACTTTCTCTCCTGGATAGAATTGTTATCCGACCAGCCACAGGCAAAGGTACTAATCAAAGGCATGCACTCCCCCCCCCCCCCTTCCAATGTTGCGGGCCAGAGGCAGGGCTGCCCCATGTCCCCCTTTTATGTGTGCTGGCCACTGAACCGCTTGCGGCCAAGCTACGTCCGCATCACTGGGAGTGTGCACTCCGCTATGCTACTAGGCGTCTTTTAGTGTCCCTCTATATGGATGACACTATATGTTTGGGACGCCTGCGTTAGCCTCAACCCCATTCTAAGGGAGTTCATTACTTTTGGAGCGCTTTCAGGGGTCAATAATATTTGGGCTAAGTCCCAGATGTTCCCCCTCACGGAGGCTGTCACCCCTATGCCATATATTACTGGCTAAAATGGTACTTTGCCGAAGTTAAATACCTGGGGATAAATGTCACTAGAGAAAAAGTAGAATTAATGTGCAGTAACTATGGTAGAGCAGTGGAGGCCATAATAGAATCGATCTCATGCTGGATTGCCATGCCCTTGTTGATGGAAGAGAGAATATCCCTGACTAAAATGGTTATCCTAACCAAACTCTTGTATCTTTTCAGAAATATACCATATAATTCAGGAAAACATTATTTTAAAATCTTGAAGCCATAACTAATATGATTGACGTGGAGTGGGAAACAGCCCAGATTGAAATGGGAGGTATGGATGCTGCCCTTCTCAGAGGGCCGTTTTAAAGCTCCAGACATGGAGTTATATTGCCTATATTACCTATGCGCCCAAGCAAACTTCGCAGCATATAGATTTTGTCCCGCCCCCTATATGCCACACCTTTCCACACATTTTTCTGCGTTCATTGCAACACACTCCTGAGGTAAAGACGCGGACCCCTCTGTGGTTGCATGTACTTCTGCAGCTTGGTGGGGCATGGCTAAATGGCTGAGTGTTCTGATGCTTTATTTTGCTGCTGCACCCCCCCCCCCACTCAGATCTCGGGGTGACACAGGAATTAGACTGCCACCAATTACTACGAAAAGTTAAGATAACGACTTGGGGGGAATTCTATGCTAATGGGACCGTCCACGACTGAGATCCCCTCTTTCAGGGAATTAACCCTACGTCAATTAAACTGTTTCTATATTTTAGGCTGAGACAAAGCGTTAAGGTAATCACTCCTGCGTTTCCTAATAAGCCCCATACCTTAGCATGGCTACACACTTTACTTCAGTGCACTACTCCAGTGCATGTAGTTTCTTTGCTGTAGCATAATACACAGGCATCACACAGGGGTATCTTGAGGAGTTCGTACTCGCACTGAGAGACTGACTTGGGTAAATCTCTATCTGATAAACAATGGAGATATTGTTGTCAATAAACTGGTCGGATTTTGGCTAGTAGCCGCTTACGTATCATATGTTTCAAATATATCCACTGGTTATATTATACTCCGGTCAAAATGTATCAATTTCACCTGCGGGACAATTACAGAATTTTATAGCGCAAACTAGACCCAAAGGGAATAGAGCACTTTACATGAGCACCAGTTGTGTTTCAGACGGACACATTCCTTTTTAGGTCTCGCCTAGTGAACGCAGCGCATGAGCTGCTTCGCCTTGGCAAGACTCTATTGTCATCGCTTTGGGGAACGAAGGGAGACAAATCATGTGCGCACCCGGACAGGAGATGTGCACGCGTACGGACAGGAGATGTGCACTCCGTACGAGTGCACATCTCCAGTCCCCGTGTAGAGCTGGCGTCACACAGCGCGCGCATCGCGTGCTTTCACTTTGCCTCCCCCACTGTCGGCTACACGGAGACAGCTTGTTGCTCGTGGCTGCTGAAGACAAATGGGATGCTTGCCTCGGCCTCTCTATCTGAAGTAGTAATTAAGTTGTGCACTCACGTTTCATTCAAGTGATGTTTGTTCGCTATTATTAGCTGAAGGCAGGTTGGGGAAAGTAATTGCAGTGTGATCTCTTGAAGTACTCGCGGAATCTCTATCCAGTTAGGAGCTTAATTGAAGGAGCAGGCTTCCATGTACCGTCTACTTGTCTTGTAGACAATACTTGCATGAGTTGTTATAGCTTGTAATTCACTGGGCAAGCGCAACAGTGTAGGGGGTGTGCTTTTATGCCCTGTGTAACTCTTACCATGCGTGCCCATGTGATTTCAGTGATTTGCATGTCACACGGCACACCTGTATTTTGTGTGCGTTCTGCCTGACACATTAAGGTGTAGGGGACCTGTTGGTTGTGTGACGCATCTGAGCAACATAAGCGTCTTTTTGTTGCCTGGAACATTGTATGGGGTATGTATGACCTGTATGGTGTCTACCACAGAGGAGCCATGTATTACTCCTGGGTTGCCTAATAAGCCTTATGATTTAGTACCGTTGTGTGACCTGACATGTAGGATCTGCGTGGTCTTTGATTCACTTGTGTTATGCATGACCTCTGTGCTGTAATACTTCTGTGTATTATGTGTGACATGATACATCCGTGTTTATACAGCCTGTGTGCTGCCTGACATAATTTGTTCTTTAGGATATGTGTACTGCATGATAAAAACCGGTGTAATGCAACATCTGGCTATTGCCTGGTTCACTCTTGAATGTATGTCCAGCATTCTGTCTGCTGCAGTGGTCATGTATCATGAATGCGCTCCCTGACAAGCATGTGTAACCTAGAACCTGTGTGGTGCCTGAACGCACACTTTGTGTCCTATAATATTGCTGTGTTTTATACAACCAGTGTGCTGCCCAACATGCTCTGTTCTGTATGACAAGTGTTATGTTTGCTACAGGTGCGTTGACACGCCCATGTAACCTAGGACCTTTGATATATGACAGTTATGTGTATGTGCTTTCTGACACACAATGGTTTGTATGACCTGTGAGCTGTTTGCCAAAGCTGTGTAACCTAGATCTATGTGAAGCCGGATGCATCTGTTTGACACCCATACCGGACATGATCATGCCATTCAACCTTACTTGTTATAACTAGGCACTTGTTGCACAAATCATTCTAAAAATGGATAACGCAGAAGGCTGGTATAAATCAAGATTTGATTACCCACCGTAAGGTCAATACCACAAAGGCATAATCAGCAAGGACAGTTTAGAAAATCTGGTAGAAAAGGAAGTTTATGAGTCCACAAAATGGTGAAAATGGCATGTGGAGGACAAGTGGACACCAGCCAAATCCACACACAGAGTTGACTGCGGTGAATCCAGGCAGTTCAGACAGATGCATCATACCGGTTTGTGCCAATAGCGTTGGTGTATACAGATAACCAAGTGACCACCGCTTTCATGGTTGTATGGGGGACAAGATGACCCAGCTTAACAGAAGTGGCATACGAATTCTACAATTGGGCACTATCACTCTCCTGTCACAGGCTGCAACCTATGTGCCAAGCATAGAAAATCTGATAGAGACTGCCTCGTGTGAGAAACTCTTGTAAGTGTATTACAAGGTGCAACTGAAGTTCTTCATAGCAGTGGTCCCACACCGCAGTCATGGAGGAGGTGGGCATTTGGAATTTTTGTATGGCACCACAACGGTGGTGGTTTTGACTGTAGATTTGCAATCCTTCCTATCACAGAGGGACTGATTTACGTGCTCTCCCAACTCCCATGCTTATTTCTTTAGTTTGGGGGCATAGAGAAAGATTTTCGTGGTACTCAAGGGTCATACTCCGTCAGCAGCTAGCAGTAGCACACTTGTTTACACGGACTCTATTAGACTGTGCACGCACGATGGACTGAAAGTTGAGTAAGGGGGTGCAGAAGAAAGTATGCGCTTGTGAGCAGTCATATTTATTTTTTATACACTGTGAGATGAAGTGCTTTTTAGGGCTCACCTGCTGATGCGCTTGCGCATAGCTGGCGAAGCTCTATAGTGGCTTACACAGAGTTTAACCACTGGCGATTCCATGCAGTGCATGTGCTTTTTAGGTCATTGCGCAAGCGCAAGCCCTAAAAAGCGCGTGCACAATGCCACCAGCCACTTGTCTGCCTGCCTCGCATTACCACATCAAAGGCAGCCCAGCCTCCCTCCCACAAGCTTCTCAGCGTGCGCTCTACATTTCTCCTCCCAGCGCCGGCCGTACTTTCAGTTTCACGCCCGCCAAGCCGTGTCTCCTTTTATGCTCCCATCGAAAATATCCAAACGTTAACATGAATAGAGAGTTTGAAAAGTCCAAGTCTACTCACAAGGGCTTCGCCAGTTCGCCCCTTGTTTTCCTTTCATTGTGCCTGTGCTTGACAATGTTAGCAGCAGACCGTGAACTGCTCGCACCCACCCTCTTGTCTTATTCCAGAGCTCCAAGCAGATGAGGACAGCGAATGCCTCTTAATGTGTTTTACATCAAAGGCTGACGTTCGCCCCCAAGAGTCTTGATTTAGTCGAATTTAGTAACATTTATTTTTTTAGTTTCTGCGCATTTTCACACGCGCATTCGCATTCCTTGTTTTCCTTTCATTGTGCCTGTGCTTGGCCATGTTAGCAGCAGACCGTGAACTGCTCGCACCCACCCTCTTGTCTTATTCCAGAGATCCAAGCAGATGAGGACAGTGAATGCCTCTTAATGTGTTTTACATCAAAGGCTGACGGGAGTTCTGACAGTCCTCATGTCCGTCTTGTTCTATTTCGTATTTCACCCGGCCGTCTCTCCAGGGCAGAAGACGCTGCCTCAGAGCCCTGCCAGGGCTGCAGCTGCTCGGCATGGTGTGCCCGTGCAGACTCAACCCACCATACCCCGAGCTCTGGCTCTTCTTCCCCTCCCTCTCTCCCTCTACCCTCTCTCCTTTTCCCTCTCTCCCTTTCCCTCTCTTCCCTCTCCTTTCTCCCCGTCTCCGTCTCTCTCTCCCCCTCTCTCTCTCCCCCTCTCTCTCCTCTCTCCATCCCTTTACCCTCTCCCTCTCCCTGCTCTCCTTTTTTTCCTTCTCCCCATCTCCCACTCAGCACCACCACAGCATCACTCAGCACTACCACAGCATCACTCAGCATCACCCCAGCATCACTCAGCACCACCACAGCACCACTCAGCACCACCACAGTATCACTCAGCACCACCACAGCATCACTCAGCACCACCACAGCATCACTCAGCACCACCACAGCACCACTCAGCGCCACCACAGAACCACCACAGCACCACTCGGCACCACCACGGCACCACTCGGCACCACCACAGCATCACTCAGCAACACCACAGCATCACTCAGCACTACCCCAGCATCACTCAGCACCACTCACCCTCACCACATCATCACTCAGCATCACCCCAGCACCACTCCGCACCCCCACAGCACCACTCAGCATCACCACATCATCACTCAGCGCTACCCCAGCATCACTCAGCACCACCACATTATCACTCAGCACCACCACATTATCACTCAGCGCCACCCCAGCATCACTCAGCGCCACCACAGCATCACTCAGCGCCACCACAGCATCACTCAGCACCACCACAGCATCACTCAGCACCACCATAGCATCACTCAGCGCAACCACAGCATCACTCAGCACCACTCACCCTCACCACATCATCACTCAGCATCACCCCAGCACCACTCAGCACCCCCACAGCACCACTCAGCATCACCACATCATCACTCAGCATCACCCCAGCACCACTCAGCACCCCCACAGCACCACTCAGCATCACCACATCATCACTCAGCGCTACCCCAGCATCACTCAGCACCACCACATTATCACTCAGCACCACCACATTATCACTCAGCGCCACCCCAGCATCACTCAGCGCCACCACAGCATCACTCAGCGCCACCACAGCATCACTCAGTACCACCACAGCATCACTCAGCGCCACCACAGCATCACTCAGCGCAACCACAGCATCACTCAGCGCAACCACAGCATCACTCAGTGCAACCACAGCATCACTCAGCGCAACCACCGCATCACTCAGCCCAACCACAGCATCACTCAGCGCAACCACAGCGTCACTCAGCGCAACCACAGCGTCACTCAGCGCAACCACAGCGTCACTCAGCGCAACCACAGCGTCACTCAGCGCAACCACAGCGTCACTCAGTGCAACCACAGCATCACTCAGAGCAACCACAGCATCACTCAGCGCAACCACAACATCACTCAGCGAAACCACAGCAACACTCAGCACCACCACAGCATCACTGGTTCAAATATGTTCTTTCAATGTTTCAAGCTGTTTTCAAGCTTTCAAGCTTTATTACACATCACAAAAAGATGTTAATATTTCACTTCTGTTCTTGGATTTTCGTCACAATAAAAAACACTTAACATAATCTTCCCAAAAGTTATTTACAAAAGTTTAAGCTATTGCAATTACAAATTAAATACATTATTTAAGTATTAATTATTTAAAAAAATTAAAAGCCATTGTTATTTGTAATATTAATACATCTAAGTCCCGTAAATATAAAACATGTTGCATTACAAATGCTATAGGTGTCAAATTTGCGAAAGTTATAACTATTGGCATTGTAAATGACAAAGCTATTAATTTAGCTATTTTAAAAAATAACATATAAATAATAAAAATTTCATTTATAAGACTAATAGCTCAAACTTTCCTAATGCGAGCCCTATTGCATTTCCAATGCTTGTTTATGTTAGGTTAGGTGGCCGACTTTAGTGTAATTTCGTCATCTGAATCTACATCTTCTAAAAACTTGTATTAGTCCTGCTGAGTATATCATTGATGTGGCATCCGCCATGCTGGCGGTGTTACAGGGATGGGCGTTCAGTACACATGTTCAATGTTTTTAATATGTGCCTGTGCTCCTCTCTGTGTTGCTGCATGTTAGCATGCCACCCATTCAATATTGGGGAACCCTTTCTACCTTAGGTAACCTTCCCCAATCCCTGCGTGTGGGCTTACCTCCTTTCCTTCCAGGAATATATTCTACTATTTCTGTTAATCAGTTAAAACTGGTTGTATATTGCAGCTTTTAATTGCCTCCTTCCGCCCCCGAGTTCTCCACACCAGCATCTGGGAAGTATTTTCACTATAAAAGGGCTGGTACTTTTGCGCTTGTGGCATGGACAGCTGCTGCAGATGGGCATGTTTGGTCCGAAGGCTTCCTGTGCTGGGAGAGAATGTGGCATAATGGCCAGAGCTGGCGATAAAGGGACTGGGGAACCAGGTTTGAATCTCGGCGTCGTCTCAACATCCTGTGATTCTGGGCAAATCACTTAATCACTCTGTGCCTTTAAAAAAAAATTATTGCCTTGTTTGCAATAGGGCCCATTGTATATTTGTAACGCTGCTGAAACCAGCTTCACAGTGAAGCAGCACCCAGGCCCTCACGTCACAGCTATCCTAATTTTGAGCCTTTCATTCCCTTGGTTGCACCTGGTGCTTCCTGATCATAGTCGGAAGCGATCATCCTCGTTATACTGCCTGTCAGGTTCAATGTGCATTCAAACCAATCTGCTGACTTGAGGGAAAACAAACAAGCATTTGCAGTGCAATAGGTCTCGCATTTACACAAGTTTGATCTATCGGCACTGTAATGACAATGCCTTTTATTTTATGTTTTGGTTTTTAAAACATAAATAAAAGGCATTGTCATTTACAATGCCAATAGCTTAAACTTGTGTAAATGCGAGACCTATTGCATTGCAAATGCTTGTTTAGTAAGGCACGGGGAGATTAAGCGATTTGTCCAGAATCACAGGATGTTGAGCGTCCCTGCCAAGACTCGAACCCTGTGTCCCAGCTGCGAGGTTGGCCGCTCTAGACATTACGCCACATCCTCTCCCCACCGTGACAGCTGTGGGAGAGAGGGGGAGGACTTTTTACATGTAGCATGGGGATGCGAACCAATTAGACAGTATTGGCAGCAGATATTTGAGGCTATTGCACAAATTATAGGATCTCCACTTCCTGCAACCCTGATCACAGCACTGCTGGGATATACAGAAGAGGTTGAGCCGGCTTACAGGAAATATGTTTCTTCAGGGTTATTATAAGCCTAATGCAAGGTGGCCTGCAAAAGGGGTAGGGGGCGGGCCCCCAAATTCAACAGCTGGGTCTATGGCCTCACATTCTGGTTGGAACAATCACTCACCTATGCGGAGCTACTACCACTACAGACCTCCAGATACAGAGATATATGGGACCCCCTGCAAGCATACCTATTGAACAATCTGCTTCCCACAGTGGGGGAGGGGGACAGAGCATCCACGTGAAGAAGTGTAGAGGACTGGATGTGGAGTGGTTCCGACACAAGCCGCTTTATCTTTGCCTGGAGGCTGTGTGGGTGGGCTGAATGTCACCAAAAGGGCTAGTTGATTGGGCTTTTGTCGTTCGTATGTAATTCCCAAACTGGGGAATAGTACCAAGCTGTTCATGATTTATTCCATCTATAAGAAGCTTAATGCACATGAATGTAACAACTCACTAAAGCAAATAAGTTTATTTCTATGTTAATGTAATTAAAAACTTACTAAAAAGAATTTTAAAAAACACTTTTCTTCCAATCTGAGTTTTGAAATTTGCCATGCGTCTTTGCCTGCCAGCATGCAGAACCCTAGGGCATTGGTAAACCAGTTTAAAAGCGGCATTCACCATTACAGACCCTCTACTCACTGTCCCGGGGAGTCTCTCACTCTGAGGCAGGGAGAATTCTGGCAAGCTCCAGAGTCTGAGGTTACCTGGCACTTGCAGGCAGACTGGCACGGGGTATTATCAAGGAAGAGCTTCTTTACTCAAATAAATCTGCTCACTGTGTGGTCCAGTGTTGGTGGCGTCAAGGACCAGTGTCAGTAAGTAAGGGGAATGGAGAGGATCTATAACTGTCTGACCCACCAACCATCTTAAACCATAAAATATTCTTTATCGTGTGCATGTTCACACTCCTCCAACTTTTGACTGTCAGATCCAGAACACAGTCATACAAGTTAGAGACTAGTAGATTTCTATACTTTCCGTAGTCAAACACACCATTAATGGGAGACTGGTATGTGCCCTTAAGAACTTACATTGCTGTTTAGGCTGAATGCCCAAGGAACTTCATGGCTATGCCAGAGATGGGTGTGCCCACCCATCAACAGATGCTAATAAATCAAGTGTGGTCTCAGCACTTGGCTAACCCAGTCCCCAACTGTTGAAGTCCAAATTTCCCTTAATATCTCATTAGCCTCTAGGACCAACAAAACAGATCTTGAAAAAAATATGCACTCTTAAATCATCTCACTGCAACATTTTCCGCCTACTCTAACATTCTGTTCCTCCCCCCAAAAAACACCCATACGTGCTTAATTGGGATAAGTTTAGAGCTTAACAGTTTAGTAAGCCTCTGGATGATGGGCAGGTCCCACCTGGTGTGATTCCGCTGGGAACCTATAACCCTGAAATAATTGGGAGTTCAGCTATTCCAGACTGAGAGAAATTTAATAAAGGGGAACCTTCGTCCAGCGGTGGCTGGCCCAAGGAGCAGTATACAATTTTGGAAAATGTTTCCCCTGTACGTAAAGAGCAGAATAGCCATCGTCAAGATGTTTTTTGTATTATTTATTAACTTTATCCAATGTGATCTCCAGTGGTTGGATCAGAGAAATCCACTCACTCTTAGGGGACAACTTCATATGGGAGAGAGGCAGACAAAGAGTGGCATTGGCCAAACTGCAATCAACCACTTGTGAGGAATTAGTAGCAGTTCCAGAATTTTGTTGATCTCAGTTACAATGGTTAACCAGATGCTTTGATATTAGGATGAGATACCCTGAGGATATGAATAGGCTTGACTCACCCCTTAAAGATCTATTTAATACATTGCTTTGGCCGAGGAGGGGTAGTCATGGTGGAGGTTTAAATTGTCAGGCATTTAGAAATTATTGGGGAGGTGTCTTCAGAAGAGTGTAATGAAAGTACCAACAGAGATCCTTCAGATTCTCTATGCACAAGGTATGCAGCAGGAACTACACTTCTGGAAGGAGAAATAGGTGGAAATAGTAGATGGCTTATACATAGGGGAAATAATCAAGTTTGCAGTAATTTGCCAAAGGTTGCAGTAATTTGCCGGGAATTTGAATTAATGCAAGGTAATTTCTTATTGGAGTGCCAGTTGGTGCGTCCTTTGAAATCTGCTTTAAATAAAGGTAAGAATGACCCTCCTATTCATGTGGGTCTAACAATCATGCTAACCCTTCTCTATAAGGTGGTGTTGGGTATACTAAAATAAGCTTAACCAAGCTGATGGAGAAACAAGAAATTGAAATAAGTAGACAGCTTAAAGAGGAACACTAGAAATCTATACTGGGGAACACTCCAAAGAAATCCTGAACTAACCGATTCCAATTAATTCATTTTATGGCATACACAGAGCTTACATGTCCACACGCAGAATCAATAAGTCTATGTCGAGGGCTGTCTGAGGGTCCCCGATTCGGAGAAATTGGGGTGGAATTTTTGCAAATGATGTGGAAGCGCTACCTTTTGACAGAATTCTAGGGTGAGGTGGTTATGACAATCAGTAAGGCAACTAGAATGGAGACTGAGACTTTACCTTATTTGAGGCGTTGGTGATGGCTAAAACGCAACTGGCTATAAATTGAAAGGCGGTGGGTAAGCCCAGTGAGGGAGCCTGGAAAAAGAAAGGTTGTCAAACGGGCTGTATATGAAGGCGGAGATTGCTACGGCCTGAGAATTAGTCCTGAATGCTTTCCAAAACCTGAAAGATAAGTAGATAGCTTGATCTGTGCAGAGCCGCTTACCTCATGATTCCTGCCCCCTCTCATTTCTTCTGCTTCTCCCTCCTTCTTACACTAGGGAAGAAAGTGGACAAGGTGATGAATGTGAAAGATCCAGGACTCTGCAGGGGTCCTATGGGCTGATTGTGGCCTAGATCTATTACCCCGGAGATTGGAAACAATAGATTAGGGAGTCACCCTTAGGGATAGGATATGAACATGTCCAGTTCCCTAAAAGGGGATATGAGCGCGGGAGCAAGGCATTGACTGGTATTTGTGACATACAGTGCTGAGCTTGGCATGTATTGAAGGGTGCACTCATGCTTAAGTGGGCGAATGGGGTGTATTGGATGCACATATCCATACTAATATTATAAAGAGAGAGCCCAAACCTTTGAGGCGGGTAATCTCAGGAACCACAGCACCAATCGCAACACCCAATACAGCGTTGGAAAGGGCAGTTGCAGCAGAAGGACATAGGCTATGCAGACGCCCACCATATACATTTAAAAGGTAAAAGAACCGTGCCAGCAAAGTAGTCCCTTGTGTCTGCGTTGTGCTGTGGGCGTGTTCTGGGGGCGTGACAAATGCTGGGGGCGTGTGGTACGTTTCGCCCTTCCTGCCATGTCTCATATTGTGTGCTAATCCCACCCTGCTCCCTTTAAATACCCCTGCACCCCATAATCATAACCCACCCTTACTCCTTAAAATACCCCAACACCCTTAAACACTAACCCATCTTAACCCTATAAATACACCCTGTACCCCAAAACCCAAACCTATCCCTAAACCCTAAAAATACCCCTGTACCCCAAAACACAAACCTAGCCCTGAACCCTATTAAAACCCCGTACCTCAAAACCCAAACCTACCCCTGAACCCTAATAATACCCCTGTACCCCAAAACCCAAACCTAGCCCTGAACCCTAAAAATACCAATGTATCCCAAACCTACCCCTGAACTCTAAAATACCCCTGTACCCCAAAACCCAAACCTAGCCGTGAACCCTTAAAAACCCCTGTACCCCAAAACCCAAACCTACCCCTGAACCCTAAAAATACCCCTGTACCCCAAAACCCAAACATAGCCCTGAACCCTAAAAATAACCCTGTATCCCAAAACCCAAACCTACCCCTGAACCCTAAAATACCCCTGTACCCCAAAACCAAAACCTAGCCCTGAACCCTAAAAATACCCATGTACCCCAAAACCCAAACCTAGCCCTGAACCCTAAAAATACCCCTGTACCCCAAAACCCAAACCTAGCCCTGATACCTTAAAATACCCCTGTACCCCAAAACCCAAACCTACCCCTGAACCCTAAAAATAGCCCTATACCCCAAAACCCATACCTATCCCTAAACCCTAAAACTACCCCTGTACCCCATAACCCAAAACTATGTCTAAACCCTTAAAATACCCAAACACCCCTAAACATATACCTCAGTATCCCAAAACATATACCCCTATACCCATACTTACCTTATCCAAACATTAAAAAAGCATGCTTTTACCATTCATGCATTTACAACGAATTTCGTTGTAAATGTATGCGTGGTTAAAGCATATAAAATGTAATGCCATGCGTTATAATGGCATTGCGGAGTCATGGTACTTTCGTAATGAAAGTATGCGGAGTGCTGGTATGCGGGAAAAAAGTTGCAGAATAATGGGTGATTACCCTCGCCCGGTAAGTACAATGGTGGCTCGGCGGCCCACATCTCCAGCAACATACTCATATTTTTTTCACCACCCATTTGAAAAATGCACAGGTCTCTCTCATTGATGGCCAGCACTGACATACACTTTTAGACACACCTCCTGCCACAAGTTCTAAAATTGCGAACTTTAGAGCTGGGGAGCTACTTTCGATTCTCGGCATCAGCTCAACATCCTGTGATTCCAGGCAAATCGCTTTGTCTCTCCGTGCCTACCACAAATGAATGTGTTCTTCTGTAATGTAAATTGTGCTCATGCCATGTTGTCGAGTTTGCGCTATATAATATTGCAAGGAAAAATAAAGTAGGGAAACTCGAGTTCACACACTACTGAACGCGCAGTCTTAAGTGCATCAGCAGTGCACTGTGAATCGTAGCATTTCACAGGCCTGTCACAGATAAGAAATGCTATCAAAACGAAATCCTACAAAACAATATACTACTGGCCGGCAGCAATTCATACCCAGACAACGGCGGGACGGGCTGCTAGTAGAAAGTTAAGAAGAAATGATTCCCCTCTTAACTATAATAAGTAGGACTCTCTATTGTGTGCAACTGGTCGGGGCTTGGGCTCTTATGCCCTCAAGCTTATTTCCCTCCTTTTCTGTTTCCTCCTTTTTAGAAAACAATTGTGATAGCTTAAATGTATTTATGTGTTTTAGAGAGGATGTGTGATGGGGTTTCAGTGGATCCTTTGTTGGGGCCACTTATAGGTTTTTTCCTGTAGTATCTAGAATCTGCCTTGCTTGTTTATAGAAAATAAATAAGATTGTTTTTGTATCTAGTTGCTCTCTTCATTATTTTTCTACTTTAGTCATTTTTTTAAAAGTAATGTGAGAGTGCTTAACCTACGAATGACTGTGTAATATCCAAGGGGTAATCTCTTGATGTGTAAATTTTGCTGGCCACACCAGCCGCTTGTGACAAAAAAAAAGAGCAGCGTGCAGCCTAGTGCTTTTCCTCTTTGAAGAGCACCTCAGAAGAACTGCAACTAGACTATTTAATTCTAGATAAATGGAAGTTCTAAAAAACTAGTGGAATGAGTTCAATAGATGCAAAAAATATAGCTCTGTGACATTACCACTGGAATAACGAAGTATGTAAGTCAAGTCATTGCTTGCAGGAAAATCACTAGGGGCCTTATTACGATGCCGTCGGACGAGTGTCCGACAGACATCGTTTCTTCAGGAGTGGAACTGCCCAACAAGTAGTCGCAAGTTCCATTCCCAATATTATGTGTGACTGCCAGCAAGGCGGTTGGAAACACAGCCATTACCATTTCGGCTTGTGCTGCAGCCTGGAAAAGGACTGCAGCACAAGCTGCAATGGGAAATGGTACGTCTGGCACATAGTACATAGATGTTTGTGGGGGCACCACATATGCCCTCCAGGCCACACAGCAGAGGCCTAAGGAGAACCGGGCCCTGCTTGGGGCCACCAATGTCACTTTCCGACAGCCTTTCCATGTCGGAAAACTGAAATGGAAAGGCTGTCGGTAATGGACATCCTAATCCCTATGACAGTGCCTTTGCAGGCACCGCCTCCATTGTAGGGATTATGTCTCCGAGCGATACCCCGACAGTATCATTGATCCTGTTGGAGGCAGCAGTCGGTCCCTCCAATGAAATCGCTCCAACTGCCGTAATCTGGCGGTCGGACCGATACCTTGGATGTCGGAAGGTCCGCCACCGACTGACTATTGGTGGCGGTCTGTCCGGCATCCTAATAAGGCCCTAAGTCTCTGTATCTCAAATTCAAAAAGTTGTTTAACCCCTCCCCTGCTGGTGACGGAACCACTCCATCATCAGCCGCGGTCGCGCTGTGCTGATGACGGAGCGGTTCCATCACGGCCCGCTCGGCACGCTTGCGCTGAGCGTTCTATTGAGCGGGCGGGGCCATGACGGAACCGCTACGTCATGAGCACAGCGCAACCGCGGCTGGTGACGGAGCGGTTCCGTCACCAGCATGCGCCCACCGCTCGGCTGCCCTCCCCCCATAGCACTGCGGCGGAATAGCCGCCGCAGCGAAGGGGTTAATATAATAAAATATACACTGAGCCTGGTGGTATCTGGAATATACAAACTATGTATCCCACCATCATCGCTCCAACCCAAACACATTCAGACTCCTGCATTCTAATCTAAACAGGACCTAAAAACACCATTTTATTCTATGTAAACCACTTCATTTAGTTACACTCCTCAGACAATTAAAATGTTCTCAGTAAAATTGTTCTGCTGCTCTTTGCAGCAAGTAGGGTGCTATCGGAAACTCCTTAACTAATCTCCAAAGGTTTCTAGTCAAAGCTAAACTGCCTTCAATGATTTGACCATAATACACAAGATGATTTACAACAGGTCCACACCCTGCCTTTACTTCGGAATTTTAAAGCATATCCCAACTAGAGGCCTTTCACAATCTAACAAAAAACAATTTGCCAAGCCAATTACTCGCACCTATGCAAGAGTTATTGGCTTTGCCATTGTATTTCAGCAATATTGTTAACCAGCATTGCTGCTGTTCATCATGACTAAAGGTTGAGTGGAGTGTCAGAGTGGAGTGGCGTAGATTGGCCTGGAATGTTGTGGTGTGGAGTGGAGTGAAGTGAAGTAGCGTAGAGAAGCGTAACGTGGAGTTGAGTGTTGTAGGGTGGAGTTTAGTGTGGTAGAATAGAGGGAGTGGAGTAGAGTGTTGTAGAGTGGAGTGTGTAGAGTAGAGTGTCGTTGAGTGGAACAGAGTGTGGTAAGTGGAGTGGTGTAGAGTGGCGTGTAGTAGAGTGCAGTAGAGCGGAGGGTTCTAGAGTGTCAGAGTGGAGTGTTGCAAAGAGGAGTGTCGTAGAATGGAATGTAGTAGAGTGGAGTAGAATGTCATAGAGTGTAATGGCGTGGCATAGAGTGTTGTAGAGTGGAGTTGTGCCGACTGGATTACAGTGGCAAAGAGTGTAGTTGTGTGGATGGTCATAGATTGGAGGGGCATAGAGTGGAGTAGAGTGGTGTAGTTGGTCGTAGAGTAGATTGCCGTACAGAGGCGGCTGCTCACGAGAAGCAGTAGTGGGGCGGGGAAGGTGAAAAAGGGGAGGAGGTTTAAAAAATAGTTTACTTACCGGCCGGCCGACATCCTGCTTCCCTGGGTCCTTTTGTCCTCTTCCTGGTTTCTCCTGTGCAAACAGGAAGCAGTAGGCTCCTCACATCCAATCACAAAGCTGAGCGCCGTGGTTTGGCACTGAGCGAGGAAATAGGAGCCTGGGTGAGAACAAGCTACGTGCACATGAATGTTTGGCCGACCAAATATTCATGCGCACTTATGGGGAGAAAACCACTCTTCCCCCTCCACTATTCTGTCAACAGAGCAGATCTGCCACCAAGGCGCAGCAGCAGGAACAAATAAAATGATAATAGCCTTTATTTTTCCTTTTTTTTACACTGCGAAAAGCAGAGGAGCAACAAACCTCCGCATTAACTGATGAGCCGCCACCTGAGGCTTAGAGCGGAATGGAATGGAGTGTCATGAAGTGGAGTATGGAGGAGTTGAGTGGAGTATTGTAGAGTGGAGTGTTGTAGAGTAGAATGTCATAGAGGGGGGGGAGTGGCATAAAGTGGAATATGCAATGTGTGGGACCGCAATGCCATTAAAGTCAACACATTTTCAATTGAAATTATCATTACATTTGCACATTCAGTTTTCCAGATAAAAATATAAAGAGCACTATAATGATCATATTAAAATATTTGTTTCCAGCACACTTCAGAATTACAAAAAATATGCTCTAATTGTACCTTCCAGATTCTGATATATTCAGAAATATTTGCCCAGTTAATGTAACGACATTTAAATGTGATATTGTGATATGCTAGAGAAAGGCCATTCCTTTCCCACCCTCAATACTAAGCAAGATTGTCATATAAATTGCCCCCCCTGCCAACAAACAGGCGTAGACCTCTTACATATGCTGTGGTCTTGCACCTCTCTCCACACATATTGCAACGCAGTAGTGGAAGCCCTCACAAAGTGTACTAAGATACAACTGGCGCACACATGGGAGGTCTGCATTTTAGGATTATATGTTAGAACGAAGAAAACCTGAGTTACCTCCAGGTTCAGAGACAAAGGCTTGATAGTGGCAAAACTCCTCATAACCCAGAGATGGAAACATGCTATCCCCCCAACAATACATAGTTGAGTGAGGTCCCTCATGGTGTGGACACAGGCTGAAAGCACAGCATTACATAAGGAGGAAACTGCAGGACTGCGAAAATACCCGATCGCACAATCCTGTGATGATCTTCTTAGGACACGTTGCAGAGAAGCTGGCGCCGCTCCACAAGAACCCACAACGGCGGAGGCAGCTACTGACATGTAAAAGCGTTCCATTCCGTGCACTACCATACTGCTTTGCAATGGCAGCCGCTAGAGGCAGCCATCTCCGCACGCATTCAGCCTGAGATTATAGCTACACACTAGCTGATACGAGACCCCAAAATCATACATCACCAGCTTAAGAGGCCCAACAAGTTACCGGACACGGGACACACTAGCTATACCCATCCCGACCCAACAATATCACACTTTTGATTAGCAGTTCCTATGTTTCAGTTCAGTTTTCGTAATCATTATAAAATATCTTTCAGTACAACAAGGTTAGCAGACTTCTAGCTAGTTGGCAGATGCAACCCAAATACAAAGTGTTTCCCATGAGATAAATAACTGCAAATCATATGATACAGTGTAGCATCACTCCACTTCTGTGGAGGCATGTACTAATAAAGGGATACCAACTGTGGTGTATAGAGGTAAAATATAGTAAGACAGATATGGACAACACCTATCCACATCATGTTGTTGCAAAATTTGCTACAATGACTGTAATGTGAATATCACTAGAATGTCATACTTTGCAGGAGCACTGTTTATGTATGATACGATACACCAACATAATGCTCCTTGTATTTGTATGTCTGCAAAATTAAAAAAATACAATAAAGATATTTTTTTTTAAATAAAAATAAAAAATAAAAAAGATTGTCATATAAATCCTCTCACTTTGAAGTCAGGGAAAGAAAAGTTAACCCCAAGCTCTTGAGGAAGACAGAGCCTGACATTTGACCTCTGTCTTTAGATGCACAGCAAATGTTACAAGGTAAGAACAAAATGTATAATCCTGTTTACAGAATGCGTTAATTTGTGGAAGAATACAAGGAGTCAGGTAAACCGGCTATGCTCCACAAATAAAGCGAAAGCCAGCAAATAGAAAGCAAGCAACTGTGAGTTACAAAACACAAAGACAATGGTAAGCAATGAGCGGAATGCATTTCCAGGGAACCTTTCAGAATGTCTGCAAGTCTTTCGCATCCAGACAGATTTGCTGTCTGGTAGGCTTTGACCTAAAAAGGACTTGCTTATAGGGCCTAGCATCCACATAAAGACACCTGGAAAAACTGCCAGGCACCAAGAAATGGGACTCATCTTTTGCAAATTCCTAGTTACTAATTTCACGGTTTCCTCGCCTCATTCTACCCATCTAGTCTAGCACTCTAGTATGACAGAGTTTAAGTCCTTTCCAAATGTATAAAGACATGAACACAGCTGTGTGTGGCAGAGGTGTAACAGAGTAGTGTGGGTGATTTTGCTTATGTACTATGCCCCCTAACATAAATCTAAGCATTTTCAAATGTGTTTGTTCGAGGGGGACTTTTATAGAGTAAATGTGCATAACCGAAAAGGGTTAAAGGGAGCAGCAGGTACGATATACAATGCAGATTTGATTTTAGGGGTGATTTATTTACAATTTAAAGTTTTCTTGATTTCATTTTTTATCAATTAAGGTGGTATTTTATACTATTTTATTTTTATAGCGATTAATCGATGCATCTGCTCTGCCTTTCAGCTTCATCATTCTCTCCCAAAGATGCGAAATTATTTGTTAGTGTAAATGAAAATTGTGAGGCCAGAGCTTCATGCTTTTTGTGCTCTACTAGAATTTTTTTCCCATCAATCTGAAAATATTTAAAAAAGCAAATAAATATAAAGGACCGGACTAAGAGAACAAAGCACAGGTCTTCCCGTTTAATGTGAAGAGAAATAAATGACGAAAATTGATTGTGTTTGTTTTTTGTTGCAGTCTAAACACGAGTGTGAGATGTACTGCCTGTAGACAGCTTTCCTGTGAGAAAAAAAACATGAAAACGTTTGAGGTAAATATCCCGAGGCTTCCTTGCGGTCACTCGCTGGGAAGGAAATTGTTCGACATGAACCCTACACTGAAGGAGAAAAAAATCAATCTACCAAAGAAAGGCACATTTTTGTTTTTTCCCCAGTGGAGTCCAGCGGCTGACCTGTGGTGTCCTACAGCCGGATTCCAAATAGTACATATATTTTGAGCAGATGCCGGAAAAAGGAAACATTCCTCCCAGAAATGGAAAGCACATTGATTTATTCTCGGAGCTGGAAAGGAACGGGAGGGGAGAGAGGAAGTCGTCTGTCAGTAGCATAGTTCGCAGAGTAAGAAAGCAGGGAGAAGGGGCACCTGAGCGCGAGGACAGTGGTTATATAACTCCTGACGTAAGTGGGAGCTGTGGTTTGAAAGCTCTCCCTCCGCACAGTGCTGAAGCCTCAACCGGTATGCCTTGGCACTTCGTGTAACCTCATTTTATAAGAAAGAAAATAGAAAACGTGCTTAAACCTTTTAGTTTGGGGAGGGAGGACGTGGCATGGAGCTGGCCAATCAGCAAGATGGTCATAGGGATCCGAGGTTCCTGGCGGCATGAGCGGTGGAGTACCCTGTTTTCCACAATTACCACAAAGGGAGCTATAGAGGGAAAACCGATCAGGTCGCCCTCCACTCAAAGCAACCAACAATAATCCTACCTCAATTGTATCCTTATGTATGTATTTTAATTATTTTTACTCTTTTATGTTATGTTATGTTATGTTATATTTACTTTTGTATAGCGCACGGCTACTCAAAAAGAGTGTCCCGGCGCTTTGAGTAAGGAGGGCTACAGCACAATAACATAACACAGTTAAAAGAAAACTAAAGGCAGAGAGGGCAAACAACAAAGCGGCCTACTGGGTAAACAACCAGGTTTTGAGACCTTTTCTAAAAGCAAGTAGGCTGGTGGCTCCCCGGAGTGTGAGCGGCAGAGAGTTCCACAACTGTGGCGCCAGTAGTCCAAAGGAGCGACCTCCCAGGCGAGCTCTCTTCACTCGCGGGACAACCGCCAAAAACAGGGATTCTGACCTCAGAGAACGAGCCGGATGGTAAAAGGCAAGTCTCTTTTGGAGGTACTTTGCTCCCACCGTATGGAGAGCCTTATAGGCCAAAGTCAACGCCTTAAAGGCGATCCGTTTGCGGATTGGAAGCCAATGCAACGTCTGCAGCAAGCCCGCTGCACTGGCACGTCTGTTCAAACCAAAAATAGCTCTCGCGGCAGCATTCTGCACAACTTGGAGCCGCTGTAGCAGATACTCTGGCAGGCCCAGGTAAAGAACGTTCGAATAATCTAACCTAGAGCCAATCAGGGCCTGCACAGTCAGCTTCCTGTGCTCCTCGGACAAAAGGGGAAGAAACCTCCGCAGCATCCTAAGGAGGCCGAAGCAGGTGCCCGACACACCAAGGATCTGGGATTTCAACGTTAGCCCCTTGTCCATCTTGACCCCCAAGTTCTTAGCAGTTTGGGATGAACAAGACAGAGGGAACATATTGATGGGCCACCAAGCCTGCCAGTCTGGCTCCGTATCGCACCCAAAGAAGAGTAGCTCGGACTTATCGGAATTGCACTTGAGGCTGTTCAGTTGGAACCATTGAAAAACAGCCCCAAGGCAATCCCGGATACTCTCCCCATCAAAGTCTCCTCCTCTCTTACACGAGAAGAGGAGCTGGGTGTCGTCTGCGTAGGATACGATCTGGGCCCCAAACGACTCCGCCAGCGCCGCCAAAGGGGTCATGAAGATGTTAAAAAGGGTCGGGCTCAAAATAGAGCCCTGTGGGACCCCGACTCCCAGAGGCAGCATCACGGCGGAATCTGGCGAGGCCCAGACCGTTTGCCGGCGGCCAGCTAGAAAGGAGGAAAACCAGCTGAGCACCGTCCCCCGCAGTCCTATCTCATAGAGTCTTGCGAGAAGGCCATCATGGGGGACGGTGTCGAAAGCCGCCGACAAATCCAGCATCACCAGCATGGCTTTGCCCCCAGTGTCCAGAACCCCTTTAATGGTTTCTGAAACCTCAAGGAGCGCGGTCTCTGTGCTGAGATTTGGACGAAAGCCCGACTGGGTGCCGTGCAGAAGCTCATTTGTCTCTAGAAAATTGGAGAGCACCGTCTGAACATGCTTTTCCACAATTTTCGTGAGAGCCGGCAGCAGAGAGATAGGCCTGTAGTTGACTGGGGCCTTCGGGTCCAGACCAGGCTTCTTAGCAGAGGAATGACCATTGCCTGCTTCCAGGCCTGCGGAACCACTCCCTGGCTCAACGAGAGATTTAGTAGCGGGTTCGCCAGCGGATTAATCACCTCCGCAATTTTCGACAGAAATTTAGCCGGGCACGGGTCCAGAGGCGAGCCCGATTTGAGATTGCCCATGAGTGCTAAAGAGGCAGGGGCAGAGATAGGTGGAAACATGCCCAACGTCAAACCTGGCGAGGCCCGAGGGGACAAATTAGCCTCAAGGTTAATCGGCCCGCAGGTGCAACCGCTGGAAAAGAGTCCTGTATAAGTTTGATCTTGCTAGTGAAAAAATTAGCAAGGTCCGAAGCCCAGGAATCAGATAGCCTCTCATCCGAAGTATTGGACCGTGGAGATATAAATTCTCTCACTATGGAGAAAATCTCCTTACAGGAGTTGGAGGCGGCTTCTATCCTCCCTGCCAGGTAGGCTTTTTTACCCAGGCGGATGTCCCGGTGATAGGCCTTAACCGCCGTCTTATAGGTCAGCTTGGCCACAGTATCGTATTGTGCCCGCCAGGCTCTTACGGCCACCTTACACTGCTGCCGCGTAGCCAACAGTGCTGCGGTGAACCAAGGAGCGGAGACCTCTAATAAACTTATTGAACTAAAAAAAAAAGCAACCAACAATAACAATCAAACCTGATTAACACGGGCACTAAATTCTTTCAACTTCCTGAGTGGGAGTGGGAATTCATGTTATACCCCAACAACAACCCTTCATATTTCTTAGGTATTGTCCCTACTCATACTGGCCCTGTCTTTTCATTTATTACAGAAACCGACCTTCGAATTAACAGTCACTGTGTTATACACAAATACCCTCTACTTCAACAGGTATATATAAAATACAAACTTGTAAACAAAATTTGTACAGAAAATGTGAGAAAACGAGATAGCACCTAACGTGCGCAACACCACAGGCGCTTACTGGTTAATTATCACCAGTTCGGCCCACGTTTTTCATCATCGGTCGCTATCACGCTTGAAAAAAGTATATGAACATTGGTGTCCAAAAAACAGTGAAAAATAAATGTGTGTCCACTAACAACGAAAATAGACCCCGTGAGGCGTGGCTTGGATGCCGAGGGGAATGGCAGCGTGAGCCCGGAGCTCCGCGCCCGATATCCGATGATATCCTGACAACGGCATGAAATCCGGAGTGTGCGGAGGCATCCTAGCAGCACGGAACGTAGGAAGGGCGGTGGAACCCCAGGGACCGGGAATAACGCCACTCCGGCGATTGAAAACCTTGTTGGCGAGAACAAAAGAAAACCGGGACACTCTGGCCCAAAATGGCGGTCGTCCCTCAGAGCCGGCACAGCTGAGAACCGATGGTGCGCGGCAGCCCCCCCAGACGCATCAGGAAGTGAAGCGGAGCGACCCGGGCCCCCCTGATCATCACCAACAACGGGGGCCGTGACTTTGACCCCTGCAGGCGGAGGAAGATTCGACTGCTGGCCGACCGTCTCCATCACGAGAGCCTACAAGATGGCGGCCACCCCGCGAATCGGCGGATGAGGGGGTCATTGCGAGTCAAAGTGGAGCAAGAGGGCCAAGGATACGGCGGACAGGGGAAACCCTGCCCTGGGCCTGCCTGCGAGGAAGGCGGAACACCTGCCCAAATGAGGTGCGGATCTCCCGACGACTGGAAGCTGGAGTGTAGCGAGCCTAATAAAGCTATGGGCGGACGGGCAGAGGCCAGCAATAAGCGGGTGAGGAGCAACTTTCGCTGGCGTACCAGGATTGAGGGGGCACAGGAACCGGGTAGCGCTGCGACTGAACGCGCGGCCGAGAGCAGTGGAGGTGAGCGCTCTGGCCGGCATGGGGGTGTGGAGAGCCCTGTGGAGAGGACTGGACAGAGGCTGATTTGGGGCTTGGTCGCCGGCGGTGCTGGCAGCGTCTGTGCTGCCTAAGGTGCGGACAATTGGCAGAGAGCCTCCTGCGAGGACCCACCCTGAACAAGCGACACCAAAGGCAGCATTGGTTGCAGGGGGGCCCTGGGACTGCAAACGAGTGTCCTAAAGCGGTTTGTCACTGAGACCCAGGCTGAGAGAGCGATTGGAGGCCCAAGAGGCATGGGGCTCTACAAATAGAACAGTGGCAAGAGCTGGGACACAGTGATAGCCTGAGGCCACGTCACACACTAGAGGTGAGCGAAGCGGGGAATACGCGGTATTTGGGGATCCTCTGGACCCTGGTCGAGTGCTTGCCTGGAAAAGTTTGAAGGGATGAATGTTGCACCGGGGCTGGCTGGACCCAGAAGTGAAGAACTGCGTGAGCCTGATCTGTGAGTGACCCCTCGGAACTAGAAGCTGTTACGACAGGGCGTTGAACAGCTGTTGGGGTATTGGGCGCTGGCCGGCACCTATGAACTACAGTCCGAAGTGAACTGGAAACGGCTTAGAGAGCTCAGACTAGCGAATCTGTTGACCTGGAGGGTGCGTCTGCTGAGAACACACTGCTCGGAGCGGTGCAGAGAGAACCCCCCTCTGGAATTGCGGGGGAGACGCGGTCGGCTGGCGGACAGTACACGATGGGGACACCTAAGGGGAGAGTGGAGGGGGCTGCCAGCTCTGAGGCGCCGGATGGCTCGGTGCAGAGCCCTACGGATTTACAGCAGCTGCAAGACCGTATCCTGGAAGCTATTACGGCCATGAAAGACGCTCTGTGGCAGGATATAGCTCAGGTGGCGACAGGATTGGGGCTTCTGCGAGCGGACCACGATAAACTGAAAGACAGGGTCAAAAGCGCTGAGGATACCCTACAAGAGATGGTGCCAGGGCATAAATCCATGGAGGGGCGATTGGTGGATGCGCTTGATCGTATACAAGCACTGGAACGGCGGGCTGAGGACACTGAAAACCGCAGCAGGCGCAACAATGTACGCTTGGTGGGTCTGCTGGAGAAAAAAGAAGGCGATGACATGGTGGGATACCTTGACAACTGGTTGCGGACAGAAGTGGCGCCGGAGGGTATTTCACCTTTTTTTTCACCTTAGAATGAGCGCATCGGGTCCCGGCTAGACCCCCTAGGCTGGGCCAGCCACCCCGTCCAGTGGTGATAAAACTGTTGCACTATAAGGACAGAGACTGGCTGTTACAAAGGGCCAGAGATTTGGGCCCATTCCAAGTAGATAATTGCAACGTAACACTGTTCCCTGACTTTACATTTGAAACACAGAAACTGCGTGCCTCCAATTTTATCACACAAGAGGGAACTGCGAGCGAGGGCATAAAATACTCGCTTCTCTTCCCAGCCAAGCTTAGAGTGGTGGTGGATGACAAGACGCTCTTCTTTCCTACATCAGCGGATGCCTGGGCGTGGTGGGACACTTATAAGACTGGGACGGATGGGGCAAAATTCAGAGCCGAAGAGGAGAAGCGTAAACAGCCAGTACGAAAATCGCAAAGGCTCCGGAGGCATCGACAGAGAACTAGGAAACCAACGGAATCGCAAACGGAAGAGGAGAGAAGAGCAGCGCTGCAAGCAGTGGTGGATTTGTTGGGGACGGTGAGCACCCGATCACTTAGGAGCTCGGACTCAGAGGGCCATGCTACGAGCTCGGAAACGGACCTTGGTGGCGCCAGAGGCCCAGTGGTGACGCCGCAGACATCGGAGGAAATTATTGAAGCTTGAAGAAGGAGGCCAACAATGCTAACTATATATGATGCCCGGGGGGACCGGTGCCTGCCGATGCTGATGCATACAACAAGGCAGATTGGATGCTCGTGAGTGTTTATGGGGGGATTGCGGGGCGGGGGGTTGGCACTGTGGTAACCAAACTCGGAGTCGAGTTATGCCCTGTTAGCCCATAAGGCCACCGTAGTGAAGACTGCGGAATAGGTGGGTATCTGTGGGGGTTAGCTAGCCCTTTTCTAAAGTTTGGATGGGAGCTGCTTTAGCGAAGTTAGGTCCTGTTCTGGGGGGGAGGATGCCGAGAGTAGTTGGGGAGGCTCGAGGCGAGGGACATGGGGAAGGGGGACATTTGTTTTGGGGCTGGAGTTGGGTTGAGGGGGGGTTGCCACCACGTACGCCTGGATGCGGACTTATGCTAATTCATGTTGGTTAATATGGGACTATGGCTAATTATGGAACAGTGAAATGTGTAACCTGGAACGTGAGGGGACTACATACTATGACAAGGAGGCATAAGGTTCATGCGTATTTAGTCCGTAGAGGGGTTCAGATTGCGCTATTGCAGGAAACACATCTGACAAAACAGGAGGGCATTGCGCGGCAGGGAAGGTGGAGAGGGCAATTGTTCAACACCACGTACTCAGCATTTGCAAGGGGCGCGTTGATCTGGATTCGGGCGGGGACTCCCTTCCAAGTGGTTAGGCATGTAATAGACCCAGAGGGTAGATTTGTGGCAGTAGAGGGGAAACTTAAGGGCCGGGATATAGTGCTATGTAGCGTGTATGCACCCAATGTCGACCAATCGGCTTTCTTAACGAGGCTCTCCGGCGCGCTAGCGAGCTACTTAGCGGGCCCGTAGTCATAGGAGGAGACTTTAACTCAGTGGTAGACACTACTCTGGACAGGTCCCATCCACCGCTAGGTGCATCCCCGGTGCATCGACTGGCGAAGCGTAGGCTTCAGTGGCAGGAGAGATGGGAGTTGGAAGACGCTTGGAGAGCGCAACACCCAACTGTGAGAGACTACTCGTATTATTCTAGCCTGCACGACCTCCATGTCCGCCTTGACGCTTTTTTGTGCTCCCCGCTCGTGATCTCTGCTGTGGCGAATACTGAGTACTTAACTCGCACGCTGTCCGACCATAATCCCTTGTTAACAACGCTAAATTGGATGACTGAGATCTTGCGAGTCCCGACGTGGCAACTGCGGTCAGACACACTGGACGACCCACTGTTTCGGGAGGCGCTGGGAGAGAGGATTACACATTATTTTGAGGAAAACGATGGCACCACGGCATCCAGAGCGATGGAGTGGAACGACTTCAAGGTCGTTATCAGAGGCCACTGTATAGGGAAGTATACAGGAGTGCGCAAGGCTTTATTAGAAGATTTGGATAAGGCAGAAAGGACATTGCGGAAGGCTGAGTTGGCGCAACCTAATCATCCTGAGCTACAGGGTGCTGTCTGTGAGGCCAAGGAAGCAGTGGCAGTCGAAATGGAACGGCTTTGTAGCTTCGACCACAAAACTTATTTGACGAGGGCGCGCGCTGAGGGGGACAAGGCTGGGACGCTGCTTGCTTGGTTGGCTAACCCCACAAGACGCAGCGACCCGATCTTGGCCATCGAGGGGGAAGAGGGCCGCATATGCAACACCCAAATAGAAATATTGGACAGCTTCCAATCGTATTATAGTACGCTTTATGAAAGTGCATTGGAAGGACGAGAATGTGACATTGACACCTTCCTGGAGGGGCTGCAATTGCCGCAGCTAGACCAAGAAGCCCTGGGAAGGGACATTGCATTAGGGGAGATCGGGAATGCTGTGAAGCAGATGGCTCGGAACAAAACCCCGGGCTTGGACGGTTTGCCCATAGACTTTTACAGTAAATACCTAGGTCAACTTGCTCCGCGTCTCCAAACGGTATATAATGAAGCCAAGATTAGAGGCAGACTACCTCAATCCATGTGCGAAGCTCTGATGATCCCGTTGCTGAAGCTGGGGAGGGAGAGCGATAGTCCAGCATCCTATCGGCCGTTGTCCATGCTCACAACGGACTACAAAATCCTGAGTACCATATTGGCGACCAGACTGTTACAGCACATGACGGGGCTGATCCATAGTGACCAATCGGGCTTCATCCCCACGCGGAACACTACTAACAATATACGTAGGCTGATACGTTTGATGGGTGACCCAATGCCGAGTGTGCGAAAGCCCTTGGTATTATCAATCGATATCGAGAAGGCGTTTGATAGCTTAGAGTGGGAATATCTGTACAGGGTCATGAAGCACTTTGGCCTTGGAGACGGTTACATAGGCTGGACGAGAGTGTTGTATGCATCAGCGATGGCACGAGTGCGGGTGGGCTCCCTTACATCACACCAGTATCAGGTGTGCCGTGGCACTAGGCAGGGGTGCTCGTTATCCCCCCTGTTATTTGCTTTAGCTATAAAGTCATTTGCGGCGGAAGCCAGGACAGGACATTATTATAAGGGCCTAGTCTACAGGGGAAGCCCGCAGGTTATCTCGCTGTGTGCGGACGACCTCTTATTATTTCTAGAGGACGCAAGCGAGGCGCTGGAGGGCGCAGAAAGACTTCTCGCGCTCTTTGGTAAGTTGTCAGGTCTAAAAGTCAATTGGTCTAAATCCTGTTTATTTCCACTGCGGCGGGGGAGATACGACCTGTCACTCGCCCGCTGCTCAATTGGGAGCCTAATTGCTTGAAATATTTGGGGGAACTTGTGTATCACAAGGCTGCAGATAAGCTGGAGGGCAATGTGGGCCGCTGTATTCGGGCACTGAGGGGCAGCATGTCTTTTTGGGCCACCCTCCCGCTTTCGGTAACGGGACGCATTTCATTAGTGAAAATTATAGCTTTGCCATGTCTCCTTTACTACTTCCGCACACTGCCTGTGTGGATACCCGGTTCTGTCTTTCAACAGCTGAGGTCGATACTGATATCGTTACTTTGGGGCACGGGCAGGCGTAGAATAGCACTAGCTACGCTGATCCAACCGAAGGACGAGGGAGGCTTGGCGGTCGCGGATTTTGAGCTCTATTATCTAGCGGCTCAATTGCAGATTTTCACACAGGAAGTGGCGAGGGTGTACCGAGGTCCGGAGCATGAGAGGGACGGGGGCAACCCCCGCCATGTGCTGGTGTACATCACCCTACAGCAGAGGCTCACTCTCAGAGATTTTTCTCTGGAGGAGCAGACGTTTAGGCTCTGCTGGAATTGATCGAGACGACGAGCGGGGGTGCGGCGTATGTACGTACCCGAGATACCACTGGGAATGGCGACGGCACTCCCTCACGGTGGAGATTGGTCGCGATTACAGGGGTGGGAGGACGCAGGACTGCAAATGCTAGGGGACCTGTACGAAGATGGGGCGTTAATCCCTTTCCAAACCGTGCAAGATCGATTTGATCTCCCGAGAGGGGACTATTTGATGCACGCTGCTGTGACCAGAGCCATGCAGGCGCACTGGGGGAGGGGCTTCTGGAGCCCGCTACGACCATGGCTTGCCAATACACTATGATGGCAGCTGGTACTTATAAAGCGGTAACGTGCCTTTACTCTAGAATGCTGCGTGAAACTTTGCAACCTCTGACAACACTGAAGGCTAAATTGGAATTGGACCTCCAGATAGAGATCCCTGATACCACTTGGGCGCAAATAATGAGGCGTGCAAGGAAGAGCACGAGGAATGCACATTTCCAACTGATACATTTTTATATCCTCCATAGAGCCTACCTCACACCAGGGAAAATAGGGAAGTATTTTGGAGTCGAGAACGCGGCATGCCCCAGATGTAATACGGCAGAGGCGGACCTGGGCCATATGCTATGGGACTGCCCACGCCTACGGTGCTATTGGCGGGAGATTGGCGAGACATTAAAAGAAGTAACGGACAGAGAATTTCAATATAACAAGGCTGTTGGAGTATTGCATTGGTTTCGGCCCACACCCAAGAATAGGATCACGAGTACATTTATTGATATGAGTCTGATCCTGGTCAAGAGGGAAATAACTAGAAATTGGAAATCGAAAAAGGGTCCCACGCACAGGAGGTGGGTTAATGAGTTTCGCAAGTGGGCGGCGAGCGAAAGTACACTCAGGTTTCAACTGGCTCGCCGCAAATCCGACTACAGGGCACTGGAGGCGGCAACGGCATGGGAGACGTTGGTGCAGGCCTTGCGAGACAGCACGTTGGAGGAGGAAGGAATGTCCAACTCAGGTGCTGAAGCTCCCACAGACACACCAGGTGCACTTTCTCCATAGTTAATCAATCACTCCTGATAGCACTCATACACACACACCAACAGCGAGCTCAGGCGTAGGTGGGGGCACTTGGAGGTGGGCGGGGGAGGGAGTTAGGGAGTTAAGAAGTTGGGGGGGAGGAGGGGTTTGGGAGGTGGGGGACGAAAAAAGTAAAAGCAGACTGAAGACATCCTTGCATGGGAAAATACTAACATTCAGAGGTTGCTGTGAATGGTGATCCATCGCTTGACGCCGCCCGACCTCCGGGTTGTGGGCTTACAGGCCGTGTATGAGAAACAATCGAACAAGAAATACGCACTAGCGTTGGCAGTGCAAGGTGTTTATAAATGTATGCTATACATCTTGGTTCTGTAATAAAAACGGTTAAAAAAAAATAAAAAAAATAGACCCCCGTGAAGTTAAAATTGAGATAGGCCACACAGTCACCAAATAACCACTTTATTCTCAACTCGTGTGCCTATTCAAAATAAAAACAAACTGCATGCTTCCAGACCATTTAATGATGGGCCGACATGTTTCATTGCCTGTATAACGTAGTGGCAATTTCTTCAGGGCATGAGGTCTTGATCCACCTTTCTGGACCCTTGTTTCGTATACACAGTGACTGTTAAGCAAAAGGAAGGTTCATTAAAAGGACGTCCGACCAGTCAAATATCCATCTCACCTCTTCAACCACACACATCTAGTGAGTTTGCACTATTAGTTCCTATTTACCAGGTAGTAGCCACGGCCCCTCGTACCAGCTATCCACTTCGTCACACAGGAACTCAATTCTATTGTGAGCCCTGTCTCATTAGAAAGACACTTGTGTTGTCCCAACTCTAAAAAATACAAACAAGCATTAATGACTGCATGTGTTCAAATACTGCACCCCTGTGTCAATATTGCTAGTACGGCCCCAATTACGCATTGTTTGTAAATATTGGTCTTATCACTGTGACCTGCTCCTAGCCATGTCCTTTTATTATCATAATACTCAGGTGCAACTATCTATTATCTTCAATGTAGCCCCAATCACTACTTCGCTTTGCCGCTCATGGATGCCAATCTCGGACTGAATCACCCTCAAATAGCCAGACTTAGTCCCTCTCTTGATTACTGCTCTTGCGTTAGATATTTGCAAGTGTGGATGGTTTCTTGCCGATCATCTGCTACCATTTCACACTCCGATTCAAACGCTTAAACCTTACACCCACTGCCTGTTGCCAAAAGTACTTACTGCGTTTACCGCCGGACGAGCATTTTCTGTGTTCCCGTGTAAGTCGCGGGCGGGGTTCCTGATTTAAGTAAGGCGGTTCGTGTACCGGAAACCCACTAGTTTCCGTGTCACGTGATCAGCACTAGTCTATGGGCGCAATATTGGAATGGGGAAACTTTCATAATAAAACACTCCTAATGCATGCAACTCTAATTCTTTCCATAGCTGCCGATCCAAACCCAATTTTTAGTATTTTACATACAAATAGGCATTGGGAATAAAGCGCCCGTTTTTTTATATATATATAAGACAAAACCTACGAGAACCATACTCCTGCATCCCAGTATTGTATCTTACATATATTATGATCTCAGTGTGCTACCTTCAATACTATCTCGTAGGAGTGAAGAGCTAATTTCGATATTCAGCTGAATGCTCCAGGCCTTTTTTAGAGAAAGAACCCACAAGAATTTGTTGATAATTTCAATGTACAGCTAAATGCTCCAAAGCTTTTTTAGAAAAAGGACCCACAAGAAGATTATTGGGTGAAGGAACCTAAAGGAGTTTTAAGGTCCTTGCAGAGGTACCATCTACTGATCACAAGAGAGCAGTTATATGATCCGTATCAGAGCCCTGATACAGTCAATCACATGCTGACCTTATTCCACTCAATATAATCATTTAGACCAATCTGGTCTGCCTTCTCCAAAAACATCCAATGGGCCTCCCTTTTGGAAAGTATTTTATCAATATTGTGGGTGTCCCCTACCACTTTCTCAAGTACCACCCACGTCAGTGATCTAGCATCATGGTTCTTATTAGGTCTTGGCTAGCGAAGGCTGCGCTTGCGCAGTCTCGCTCGCGAGATCTTATGTCTCCTAGTAGTGGGGCTTGAACCCGCCCCTCTTCTCCATTGGCTGGCCTCCTAAACGGCGGACAGCCATTGGAGAAAAGGTCTCTCTGACGTTGTGTTTTCACTGTAAGCCCCGTCCTTTTCAGATTGAGGGGCGTGTTTTTTTCGTTTCTTTCTCAGACCTAAAAACACGCCTCCCAGTCTGAAAAGGACGGGGCTTACAGCGAAAACACAACGTCATAGTGAGTGCTTGCTCGTTTCTCCCGCAGACCCGTCCCTAAGCAAGCTTAAAATGGCGGCTGCTGCCACTTCAGTGCGCACCCACCTCCTTCACACAAGCAGCACGGGAATTTAAGGGGCGCTAGAGGGACCCGCTGTGGCCATGCAGGCGCCGCCGTTGCTGTTCCTGCTGCTCCTGCGCTGGCGGGCGCCCAGGGCGAGTACTGCCACGGCTGGATGGACAGCGGCGCCCGCTACCACGAGGGCTTCCAGTGCCCTGAGGCCTTTGACACCGCCGACGCCACCGTCTGCTGCGGCTCCTGTGTCCTGCGCTACTGCTGCGCCTCCGTCCAGGCCTGCCTGCAGCAGGGCGGCTGCACCAACAAGCGACCCCTGGGCGTGGAGGTGAGTCAAGCCGCACCCGTTGCTCGTTAGTACCTTGAGATGTCAGGCAGGTCCCATCACGGCATGGCAGCTTTTGAAACCTATCCATTTTTCGGGTCCCTCATGCGACAAGTCTGTTTCCCCTGGCAGGATAGTTGTAATGCGTGCTTTTCATTAGATCAGGCGAAACTACTGAGGTTTGCACCAGCTGGATCACAGAAAGGTATTGGGGAGGGGAATGGTCGGAATGTCTTTCTTCATATCTCAATTCACAACTATAGGTTTGCACTTTGATCCCAGGAACTGATGAATGTGTAGTGAGGCGCTCAGTATAGTGTGGACGCGAAGACCATTGATGTTAAAAAGGACACCCCTGTCACCTCTTATCGACTTAGTGTGCATGATTGACATCAGTGAGCGCGTACTCTGGACATGTGTGATAGCTGCATCCGATTAGATCTAATGTATATCTGACTGTGCTTAAGAATCCTTGGTTTGAGAAGTATTTTGTTCTTTAAATTCAAGAGTTTTGCTTTGGGGAAATAATATCTGAAACGTACATTCTCCGCCTCCCATATTTCACCTTCAGGGAAATGTCAAAGTTATTGATGTGAGCGCAGTTGGAGACATCCCCTAACATAAGTTTGTCCGGCAGGGTCTGTAAGTAGCATTCCATCTTGAGAGTTCAGCGTTGCTAGGATAAAGGGATGTCGGTGAGTTCGCCTGGCGTGGTTGCCGGGAGTGTGCTGCATGCTCATTCTTTACGGGTTGCTAGTCTACAAAGGTGTAGGCCTTTCGCCACAATTTTGCTTTCTATAAGAAAAGATTAGTCTAAAACCAGCTGTCATTACTGAGTGAAATTTTTTGTTTGAGTGCTCTGGTAGGCGCGAGGTCCGCGGTTGGCGTGCCTCGTGCGTATGATCATTTTGACACTGCTATCAAGTGTGGCGGTACACTGGCTAAAATCATAGTACTCTTCTTTTCCGAAAAAATGCTTGTGTTCATGATCCTGTCACATCTAAGTTGTATTTGCACCTTGAGCCTCTGCTCTGGCAGGAGTTGCTTTGAGGCAGGTCAGTGCCTGGTGCAGAGTATGAAGGGATCATTGACAGAGAATTGATATTGTCTTTGATCAGCCACTAGGAGTGCTAAGGTAGACTTTCTGCTCAAACATTTCTATTTACATACAAACAAAACACTCATGCACTCGCTCGACATTCCCCCGCTACTCCTGTGCATTATTCAACAAAATTGGGCCGTGTTCTTGGCATGCATGTTATAGAGGTGTAATTCCATGTGGATAAAATAATTTCTCTGCCAACTATTGTGATGACAAAGTAATACATGTACATCCGCCTGACTACCCCTACCAGCGTAGGTCCCACCACTGTGAGCTTGTATGTTGGTGATTTGTTATTCTATATTAGACATTACAAAAACACTATGTAATTCATGATGATAGTCGGGTACATGACTGGGGGTAAATGTCTGAAAAGTTTAGCGCTACGTCCATCATCTCCTTGGGTTTGCAATAGTTCGGTACAAACATAAAGGTGTGCACTACATTGTAGTTATCCATGAATAAAATAAAATGACATTATTGCTAGTTTGCATTGTCTACAGGACCGCCTTTACCGGATTATCTAAGACAGTGTACCAGATCCTTCACAAACCATCACAGTATACCAGTTTGTTTTGATTTAGAGGGTATGGCACAAGAAATTTTTTGCTATGTTACTCTATTTTAAGATATGTTTTGTTTGCCTAGAGCACACCTGCAACTAGCGTAGCACGGTTTTACACTAACTGTAATTGCAGGTGGATCTTTATGCTTGGTTGGAGAGCTGTGTGGCTGTAGTATGACCTGTGTGGGATTAGTTGGATCAGGTCCTGCCACGTGATCTGGTTATGCAATGCGAACCTGACACTACCGGCATTCTTGCCAGTGTTTATAGAGCCATCTGAGTAGCATATGGAAAGCTTCATCCAGCATTTATCATGCATACCTGATGGAAGAGTAATTGCATGGTTTTTCCCTACGAAGTACATGTACTTCAATGCGAGATATAAAAGAAAAACCAAAACTAGGAATAGAAGATCAGTACTTCACTTCAATTACTTTAGAGCTAGCGTGTGTGTGGCTCTGTGTGTGTGTGTGGCTCTGTGTGTGTGTGGGTAACTATGTGTGTGTGGCTCTGTGTGTGGGTGCAAATGCAATAGGTCTTGCATTTGCAAATGATTAAGCTATTGGCATTGTAAATGACAATGCCATTTATTTATATGTTTAAAAACAAAAACATAAATAAAAAAAATATCATGAGCAATGCCAATAACTCAAACTTTAACAATGTCGAGGACATTGCATTGTAAATGCTTGTTTTTAAAATGTTGTGCTAGCCTCGTCGTACGTTTCCCTGCTCGGATCGTAATCAAGTGCTCCTGAATACGAATCTTGATCTTTCGAGATGTGAGCCCTATATAGTGCAATCCACATAAACAGGTCAACCAGTAGATCACATTCACCGTGTTGCAGTTGTTACATTTCGTCAAATACCATATTTTCCCATTCAACAACTGTACATTTTTTGTTCTGTCCGTGACATCACATACTGAACACGACCCACATGAGTAATGTCCCGGGGAAGCATTGTCTCTTTAGGGCATGATTCTGGACGGGTATGCACCAATTTGTCCTTTAAATTGCAGGCTCTTCTAAACGCAAATCTCGGTTGGGGCATTTTAAAATCTGACATTGACAATAATGCCCAATGTTTGCGAATGGCCTGGCGGATTTTTGCTGCCAAAGGATTTAAGGTCATGACAACCGGCAGACAATCACTCTTAGTTATCACATTTTTCTCCAACAGAGCACTCCCTGCAGTGTTCAGAGCTCTTTTTCTGGCATGATTCACTATTTTCCTCAGATACTTCCTTTCCACCAGCTTTTACATAATATCTCTGACTGTTGTACGTAGTCATTTGTAGAGGAGCAGTTCCTGCGATGCCGCAGAAATTGACCTACAGGCAAACTGTCTCTTAGTGCCCGAGAGTGAAATGACTGGTAACGCAAAAGTGAATTCCTGCCAGTTGCTATTTGATGTACAGTGGTGCACAGCGTATCATTACTCACCACTATATCCAAATCTAGGTACACTGCACTTTCATTACTAAAAGACCAAGTGAGCCTCAAACTTGTGTCTAGACTATTCAGCCAGTTTAAAAATTCAAGCAACCCTTCCTCAGTTCCAGACCAGATACACAAAACCTCGTCTATATACCGCTTACAGAGGCGAATATTCCTCTGGAAGGGATTAGATGGGTGATCAATACAATGCTCCTCAAACTGGCCCACATAAATAAGGCCAGACTGGGTGCAAAAGTTGCGCCCATTGATGCCCCAGAGACTTGTAGATATAGATCATTTTTATAGCTAAAATAGTCCCTGGTTAAAGTTATTTCAATGCACTGTAATACGAAAGACTGTGGAGTATCATAAAACCATTCTTGTTCCCCAAGTTCCCGCGCTGCTGCCACCAGCGTGTTGTCTTGGGGTATACACGTATACAGTGACTCGATGTCAATCGTAACCAAGAACTCACAAGTTGAATCAAACTGTATGTCCTCCAAAATGTTAAGGATATCCCTAGGATCATGGAAATACGATGGTGGTTTTATTACCGACTCTGTTAAGAAACAAGCATTTGAAATGCAATAGGTCTCGCATTTACGCAAGTTTAAGCTATTGGCATTGTAAATGACAATGCCTTTTATTTATGTTTTTAAACTCGCGTAAATGTGAGACCTATTGCATTTACCAAAGCCCTTGTTGCAGTGGCACTGGACCATGCTCATCTAATGAGAACCCAGCCATTAAAAATCCTGTGCAACCCATTTGTCCTGTAAATGTGATTAATGCCCACAAAAACTCTGTTCAGAGCCCATAAAAACAGGAAATATGCAGCACCCTTGAAATGATGGAAGATTCTATTTAATAGAAGATCTCTGTCGACACACATTACTATACATTTAGATGGTGCTTGTGACTGCCTGTGCTAAAAAATGAAATTCCTGCATTTATCAATAGGGAAGATACAGCAGTGCTATCGCTTAAAACACTTAAATATTGATCGCCACGGAGGCTCTCCAATACTGTCCGTAGGTCAGCAACTATTTATGGTGTGCCAGAACATCTTTCACTTTTTATGCCCAGTCAATCCTTGCCACCGTTCATGACACTGGCAGGAAGAGAACAAGCCTTATATTTGCTTCAGTGATGTGTCCATCTGGTGCCTGATTGGATAAACTGCCTGGTGCTGCTAATTGGCATTGTGGAGCTATTTAGCACAGTGCTATGTATTGTTAATTTGTGCAGCTTGGCTCTATTCAGTCTTGCTGCAGTCACTGTCTTGAAGAAGTGCTGATGCCACAAACCAGAACGGTTAGGCCGGAGGAGCAGTCTCCCATGTGAGACATTCTGAAGCCCAACTGGAACAAACCAAAATGACCCAGTTGCAAATTCATGAGTGTTCAATTGGGCGCAATGCGCCATGGTGCGGTTTCGCCAAGTTTAAATGTGTAAAGCGGAATGCAAATATGAAAAGCACAGATTCTCATCATTATGTGGGGAAAGGCTCACAGCACATGAGCAAACTGTGCACAGTGAAAATGCTGATGGACATGTGTTTGCGCTCTTTTGCATTAAACACTTATATTGACTCCTGGTGACATTTTAATATTGATTAAAAGAATGGGAACGTTTTTTATTCTCATAAAAGGTTCATTCCAATCTTCCTTGAGCGAGCTTTGGTATTTCATATGCGCTGATTCTTTGCAGCAGAACTAGGTGCATTAAACATGTCTGCCAGTTTGCAAAAGCACCTGACAGACTCACACAGGATATCTATTATTTCCACAGAGTTACGGGTGCACATACATTCATCAGAGGATGTGGCGTAACGTCTAGAGCGATTGACCTCGAAGCTGGGGGTTCGAGTCTCGGCAAGGACGCTCAACATCTTGGGATTTAGGGCAAATCACCTAATCTCCCCGTGCCTACCAATACTTGTCATTAATAGTAGTAGCAGTAGTAGTAGCAGTAGTAGTAGTATTCCGGCAGCTCTTAATGTTTTTAATACAGTTGGTATCATCATTAGGCGCTAGGTTATTATTAATTGTATTTTCTTATAATGGCATTTATATAGCGCTTACTACCCCTGACGAAGCGTCAAAGAGCTTTTTCGGCGAGTAATGTTACTATTATTATCATTGTGAGTGCATGCATAGCCTTCATCAAAGACATTTTGTGTGCGGTTTAACAGGAAATCAGAAAAACAACCAGTGAATAGGCTTATAACAGAATATCTGTCAGGCCCAGTTTATGAAATAATGCTTTCCGGGTGAGGTCTCTAAAAACCAGCGACTAATAGGAGAACGCTGGGTACAGTACGGTCGTTTTCGTTGTTCCTTTTCAAAGATGAAATGCTCAATCAATCAATCAATCAATCATTTGTAAAGCGCACTACAACCTGCGAGGGTCTCAAGGCGCTGGGGGGCGCTATTGATCGAACAGCCAGGTCTTGAGTATCCTCCTGAAGGTCAGCAGGTCTTAAGTCTGTCGTAGGCTCAGTGGGAGGGTGTTCCATGTCTTGGCGGCAAGGTGGGAGAAGGATCTCCCATCGGTGGTTCTTCTTCGGATGCGCGGGTGGAGAGTGAGAGGTCGGCGGAGCGTAGCTGGCGGTTGAGGATGTAGAAGTAGAGCCGTCTGTTGAGGTATGTTGGGCCTGTTTTGTGGAGTTCCTTGTGTTCGTGGGTGAGGAGCTTGAAGGATATCCTCTTGTTGACCGGGAGCCAGTGCATGGGCTCCCACGTAGAGGGTGTTTCCGTGATCGAGTGTGCTGCTGACGAGGGCCTGGGTGACTGTCTTTCTTGTATCTGTCGGGATCTATCTGTAGATCTTGCGGAGCATGCGGAGGGTGTTGAAGCAAGAGGAGGAGATGGCGTTGACTTGCTTGGTCATTGAGAGCGTTGAGTCAAGGATGATTCCCAAGTTGCGTGCAAGTTCGGTGGCTGCCCCCAGTCCCATCAGCCACCAGGAGTCGTCCCAGGCTGAAGGGTTGGAGCCGAGGATGAGGGCCTCCGTCTTGTCCGAGTTCAGACGGCTGGTCTTCATCCAGTCGGCGATGTCCTTCATTCCTATGTGGAGGTTGGCTTTGGCGGTGAGGGGGTCCTTGGTGAGGGAGAGGAACAGCTGAGTGTCGTCGGCATAGGAGATTATGTTGAGGTCGTGCTGTCGGGCTACATGTGCGAGGGGAGCCATGTAAATGTTGAACAGCGTCGGGCTGAGGGAGGATGAGGTGATGCTGAGGTGATTGGGGAATAAATGCACACTACGATGGAGCGCAAGATGACCACCCTCCGTTCCACCACTCAGACACACGGCACAGTAAAATAATCCAATTAGCTCTCGGAAGGGCAATAAATCTCCTAACATGCCCCTCGACCGGCAGAATGTCACATGTCCTCGGTACGCTGCCCTACGTTAACCCTCGTGACAGCAGTACCAAAAGAGGTGAGTGGAGTGACGGCAGAGGACACGTGTGTTGTTTCATTCACAGCTCAGGTCAGAAGGGTTGAGACAACCCTCATGTCGCAATAAGAGAGCCCAGTGGCCCGACTCCACGCATCTGTGCGTGTGTTTATGTGCACGTGCAATTCACCAAAAACTCTGCCTCTTTATAGGTGATCCATTTCTTCTCCTTTGCCACTCCAACTATCCCTTTGATGATCTCCTGTCATTCACTTACTGGGTCAAAAGGCAGCGGACAATAATTCTAACGCACAACCAACAATCTCATGACTTCATTCTCGTAATCTGTGGTGTTCATAACAACCACTGCCCCACCTTTATCGGACGATTTTATAGTAATCAGTGGGGTCTCTTGTAGGCTCCTAATTGCCTGCCAGTCCTCACGACTCGTGTTGTTAAAAAACTGGTGCTGCACAGTTTGTTCTAAAGAGTTCATCTCATCCAGTACTTTTTGTTCAAAGACTAGGACCTCCGGGCCAACTGCAGAATTAGGAGGACAAAACTGTGAGGGTCGATGCAGATTAGTACTGAATAGTGACGGGGGTCCTGAGCACTGTTCCCTGCAAGGAGCGTGCATGCGTGCCTGCGCTCCTATCTCGCCTAGAGCGCGCAGTGGGGTGTGTGAAACGCGCACAGCAGCATGTAAATTCAGCAGCAAGTGCCTCCTGAACTTGCTGTCTTTCTTTTGTTAAAAGGGTACGGCTGCGTGGCAGATTGTATGCCTTTGTAAAGCTATTGTAGATCTGGCAACTTAAACAAAACAGCAACAAAAAAACGAACAAGCATTGGCATAGCCAATAGGTCTCGCTTGTTTATAAAGTAACGTTTTATATAGCGCAAACTAAATCCCATAAGATATCAGAGCACTTTACATTAGAAAGGAACGGAAGGACAATAATGCAAATACATCAACAGGTAGGGATAAAAACAAGCATGATCACATATTACACGACAAATGTCACAAGGAGGTTATATTATACAACTGTACAAGGGTAGTGAAAGAGGGGCATAATATGTCATAAAGAAACGTATTAGTAAATGATGGTACAATGGAAGTAGGTACAAAATCATCGGGAAGGAGAGCCTAGCCCTCTTACGGAAAGAATTTATTCATAAGGAATCTTTTGACTTCCAATTTGAAAACATGCCTGATTGGCCACACCATACCATGTGGCCGCATTGCCGATTGTTTACCACAACCGCGCATGCACGGGTTACTCTGTTTGCCCCAAGCCGCCGGCGAGAGAAATTGACAATGCGTCAAGCTGCATAACTAACGGTAAGACTTGTGACCACTCTTAGAGTATACCCTTTTTGGTCCTAGTAACAATGAGTCAAGTCAGTTATTCCTCCCCGTTCTCTTCGTAGGACACAGATTCTGGTCATTCATCTGATAGCGGTAACCACCTCCCGCCCATTTGACGTCACAAGTAAGCCAATTTTTCCTTTCTTCCGCGGCGCTAATTGGGTCGGAAATCAGTTTTGTTCCCTGGCTATTCTATTCACACGCCGTTTAACATTGCTTTTCAGATACATAAACAATATTCGACATTGGGAATAAAATCAGCTCGTTCATCGAGGTTATTTGGATGTATCGCCAGACCTATAGAATAAAGGTAAAATCATTAGATTCTCAATCCGCCCACAACTGTGGTTGCAGTCCATATTCTTGACACAGTACACTCAACGGTATCTCACTCTGTTGCAGGTTGATACCCACGGTAATTGATGACATTCTAAAAAGACCAGCAAACTCCTGGTCTCTTAAGGTATGCTGCATCTTTTGATGCGTTCTTTACAAGCACTCTTGATTGGATAGAGGACCATTTTCTAAAAGTATTCCCCCCCCCCCTTTTTCTTTTTATAAACTGTTCCTATGGATATGACTCATCCTGCCCTGATGAGAGTCCTGTGACTAATACAGTGAGACTCGAAACGCGTTGGCATCCATTTATTCATTAAAGGAATCGTGCCATCGGCATTTGTTACATTCCCTGTGTTAAACAATATCCAAATTCACTGAAAAAACCATAGGTTTCACACCAGTTATAGTTAGGAATTAGCATTTAAAAAACCTATTAAATTCACTGAAAAAAACATAGGTTTCATACCAGTTAGAGTTAGCTGGAAATTTTACTGACATAAAACCATTGAAATTCCCACGTTATAGTTAGTTGGACTCACTATAACTTGCGCGTGCAATGCACTGCTGATGACGTCACATATTACATCACTCATGACATGTCAGTGACATCACTCATGACATCACTGATGACACCATCCAGTGAATGTGTGTCTTTCTGAAAAATAAATATTAGTGAGTAATATTTAAATATTTAATTATATGTATTAGTGTTTCACTTTGTGTATATGTGGCTGCATGGGTTGGTGAGTAGCTACATGTGTATGTATATGGGTTATTAGATGTTTTTTTTAATATCAGTATGAGTATCTATATGGTTTGGTGGGGGTATTACTTAGCACATAGATGCATGAGTGACTGATTCTGTGTTTGTATGTGTTTTGAAGACAGCATATGTGCAGGACTGTATGGGTGGATGAGTGTGTATATGTTAGTGAGTGAATGACTGTCTCAGTAGTGTCTTTATCAAAAACTATATATGTTTTAATCTAGTATATGTGAATATTGATGTATATAAGTGAGTACATGTGAGAGTGAGGGATTGTAAGAGTTCCTGTTTAAATTAGTATTTGTTTCTATAAGTGATTGTTTAAGAGAGTAAGTATGTGTAAGTTTCCTTAGAAGTAAAGTGGTAGTGTGTGTATAGCTGTATATGCAAATTATTAGATGTTCAATAGTTTATTTGTATGTGTGAGTATGTGTGTGAGTAACTTTTGGGTGACTGTTGGTGTGTAACAGGATGTATAGGTGTATCACTACATATCATGAGTGAGTACATGTATGAGTGACTATATAGATCTGTTGGTGAATGAGTGGATGTGTATATAGATGCTGGAATTATTGATTTTGTTGTTGTAACTGGTATGGGTATCTGCATTGTTTTGAAAATTTTAGTTTGTATTTTTGAATATGTGTTTCAAGGGTTACATTACAGTGAAAGGAGGTCTGTCACTCTGTCACAAGGATGCTGTCATCAGTGATGTCACTGACCATGTCATGAGTGATGTAATATGTGACGTCATAAGCAGTGCATTGCACGCGCAAGTTATAGTGAGTCCAACTAACTATAACGTGGGAATTTCAATGGTTTTATGTCAGTAAAATTTCCAGCTAACTATAACTGGTATGAAACCTATGGTTTTTTCAGTGAATTTAATAGGTTTTTTAAATGCTAATTCCTAACTATAACTGGTGTGAAACCTATGGTTTTTTCAGTAAATTTCATAGGTTTTTTAAATGCTAATTCCCTTCTATATCGAGTTTCTAACCTACGATTTTTGTATTAATTTGCTGTTTTGTGTAAGTATTAATTATTATTTTTTTATTTATTTACTTTTTAATCATTTTTTCCTGGGGCGCTCTGGGTGCGCGCTCCGGTAAGCTCTCCGGAAAGCGCACCCAGAGGGCTACTTTCGTTCGTTAAAAAATATATGAATGAAAAGTAAATAATATCGCAAGACATTTAGTACCATACATATAAAAGCAGTTTTTTTTAAATAAGGAAATGAAAATGATTTTGCATTTCCGTGAAACTATCAAAACGTCACTTCAGCGCGCCGCGTAAGCGCCCCCGGAAGCGCCTACGTTCGCGCCGCGTATGCGCCCCGGAAGCGCCTACGTTCGCGCCGCGTATGCGCCTACGTTCGCGCCGCCTGTGCGCCCCCGGAAGTGCCTACGTTCGCGCCGCGTATGCGCACCCGGAAGCGCTCCGGTACGCGCAGCGTCAGCGCGCCAAGTCATGTGACCTTAAAATAACACTTTTCATTGGTTGCTAACAGTTTTTTTTTACAAAGAATGAAATCCCCACCCATTTCCTTCACTTCTTCTTTCACTTTTGTGACTGAAAGACCTGTTTTTTGCTCTTGGATCTTTCTTGGATTACCATGGCTGCCAGAGAATCCAGTAGTGATGATGAGCGTGAATTCATTGATGAAGAGCCTCCTCAGCCAAAGGTGAAGGAGCATTTAATTTGGAATTTTTTTTCAATACCAGCTGACCAGAAGAAGGTGATTGCTCCAAAAGTGGAGTGCAGGATCTGCAAACAAGTCCTGTCACGGGGTGACCCCCCCCAAAAAAAGCAACTGACGTTCAAAAATAAAACATTTGAAAACGGACCATTTTGACGTAGGGTGTTATCTCTTTTGGAAAAAATCAGCAGTTTTTGCTTGAGTGTCAGTACTAGGGTGACCAACTGGCATGGGTGCAAATTTAGGATGGGGAGTGTAAAATTTCAGGACAAAGGGTTAAAATTCAGAACAAACCTTCTGGACAAAAGGTACGTTTTACAGACCCATCAGAGGAGGTTGTGCATTATTATGTAAGTAAGTAAATAGACAACCATTTAAGCACTAGTCAAAATAAGTTTATATCAGGTTGAATCAATTGTGTACTTCACGTTTTTTCAGTATGCACGCAGCTTTGATCAACTGTGCAGGTCTTTTTGTGATATTTCATATGATAATAATCTATATATATGGTTACAGCACTGGGTTGTCCAGTCTGAAACTTTGCTTACAATTCATGGTTCTGAGCAGGCATGTTTGGTGAGAGAAATGGTCGGGAAGATCTGCTTGGATAGTCATTGTGAGATGTAAAGTGGCAAACATAAGATGCCGCTAATCCAGATCCAAACATTTTCAACCATTTGCAAACCTATCCATCATGTATTCTTCCATCCATCATTTCACTCATCCATCCCTCCATCCACCCTTTTACTCATCCACCCATTATCCACCCATTCATCCACTCTTCCACCCATCCATCCATTCACTCATCCATCCATTTACCCTTTCACCCATCCAGCCACCCTTTCACTTACTCATCCATCCACCCAGTCACTCACCCTTAGACACATTCACCCTTTCAGTCATCCTCACTTTTTCTCCCCATCCACCCTTTCACCCAATCCATCTCTTCACTCATCCATCTAGCCATTTGCCCTCTCACCCATACAGCCATCCTTTCACTTTCTTATCCATCCACCCAGTCACTCATCCTTCCACCTATTCACCCTTTCAGCCATCCATTCTCCCTTTCTCTCTCCATCGACCCTTTCACTTAGCCATCCATCCTTCCTTCCATCCACCCAACTATCCATCTACTCATCCACTCTTGCATCCATCCATTGACCCTATCACTCATCCATCCTTTCAATCATCCATCCATTTCTCTCATCCATCCTTTCACTCCTTCACTCATCTATCCAATCTTTTGCCCATGTACCCTCCCTTTCACTCACTCATCCATCCTTATGGCCACCCTTTCACACATCTGTTCATCCATTCACACTTTCACTTTTTTTTTTTAAAACTCTTTATTCGTGACTGTTACAGGATGGCATACATTTCTGTACATTTTCTTATCACAACATACATCAGTCTTTTCCGTGTTCAAACCCAGAAACTTGTGGGAGCAGTGCATTTCAGTTACAAATTGCTTATCAGAGCATCCCCAGGATGATTCCCATATGTACTCCGTACCCTCCAGAATCGTGTCCGTCATAAGTAGCATACCCCAACTGTCCCTTCCTCCCCAACCACCCACCCACCCCCTGTCTCCTGGTCGTTCTCACTCGTACACTCCACATCCCGGGTCAAGGTGGCACTATGTATGTCTGAAGTGGTAAAAACCGTAGGTCTGGTCTATCCCCTGTGAGTCACATTGGTGCCCTTTAAGCCTCGTCCCTCTCCCGCCACATTTGTGAGTTCATCCCACCGGGCCTCCCGAGCAGTCCAGGTCTATCTCCTCCAGATCTATCATCATTAAGTCCCAGTCCTGAGCTATAGGATATTTGCGCAGGCCCTTGCTCTCCTCGTCTCGCAGCGCCGCGGATTCTGCCTTGCCCCATTTCAGCAAGTCGCTGCGCCACATTTCTATCTGCGGGGCCCTGGGTGACTTCCATCTCATGGTGAGCACCCTGATCGCCAGCACCAGCACCAGGTCCGTAAATCTCAGCTGTGCCTTGCATGTCTTGGGCCGCTTCCTGTTCCCCAGTAGGCATGGTAACGCTCCCTCAGGGATTTGGAGTGTTGTTATGGAGTGTAGTGTATGTTTGATCGTTCCCCAGTAAGAGTGTAATTTCGGGCACGTCCATAGCATGTGGAGAATATGTGCCTCATCCTGGTGACACCTCGGGCAGCAGTGTGCGGTGGCAGGGAACATCCGATGCAGCCTCTGGGGTGTAAGGTAAGCTCTGTGGAGAACCATGGCCTGTATGAACTGAAACTTAACATTCCTAGACACCCGTCTATGATGGCCTAAAATAATTTTCCACTCCCCGTCCGTTATGTTTCCCCCCCGAGTCTGCAGTCCAGGACTCCCTGAGCGTAGCAATCGGTGAAGGTACATGTTCCCTGATGCCAGTATATAGCCATTTCACTAGGTGTCCCCCCGCTCCCATGTAGTATAAGAGATGCACTAATTCATGCTGTTCTGGTTTCGTCCTTTGCGGGGCCCAAGCCCGTCTGACATAGTGCGTCACCGAGGCGTGTAGTAGGTAGAAGCGTGAAGGTGCTCCCGTGGCCTGCACAAATGAGTCATGGTCCAGCATGGTGTCGTCGCCGAACAGGTCTCCCACCCTGTCCACTCCAGTCTCCGCCCAGGGTCGTAATCTGCGCCGAGTTAAAGTCCCCTGCGGTGTCGGGAGTCCCAGTAGTGGTATATTGTCCGCATATGGGGGGGTCCCATTCGAGTACGACAGTGCTTTCTTCCAGCAGGTCAAGGCCACGTGCAGGAGGGGGTGGCAGTCCCCAGGAATCCTAGCATTGGGCAAGAGGAGGGAGTGCAGGTCTCCCCGCGCCAGTTTGTCCTCCGTGTAAGCGATCTCATGCAAGTCCCTGCCCCCCACCCATCGGGTCAGCCATTGGAGTTGGCTGGCATAGTAGTAACTGCGCAGGTCCGGCACTCCCAGGCCGCCCTGCCTAGTATTCAGTTGCAGTTTTTTAAGGCTGATCCGCCTCCTCCCCGAACCCCATATGAGGGTGACCAATAATGTATTCAGTGTGGTAAATATCTGACGCGGCAGCAGAACCGGTAGGTTCACAAAATAATATAGAATGCGGGGAAGTAGGACCATCTTCGAGACCGCCACTCGTCCCATTACCGATAGGGGCAAGGACGTCCAGAAGCCCACGCTACCTCGTAAGCCAGTAATGGCCTTACGGATATTACCGTCAATCTGGGCCTCCGGGTCCCGGTAGACCTGTATTCCGAGATATTTGAACGTGGTCGGTGCCACTTGTATGTCATAGGTCCCGAACTGTATGAGGGGAGGTTGTTGGTCATCTCGGAAGAAGAAGCCCAGGGACTTCCCTGGATTTATAGCCAGCCCAGATATGTCCTCAAATCGTCTGAAGATATCCGCCAGAGACGAGTGGTCTCCTCACAGGTTTCGGAGGAACACCAGGATGTCGTCTGCATATATTGAAATCATGTGGTCGGTGCCTCCCACCGGTGCCGTCCTCCGCAGCTCTATTGCGAAGCGCAATAGCCAGGGGCTCCAGCGTCAACACAAACAGTAGTGGCGACAATGGGCAGCCCTATCGGGTGCCCCTGTGGACTTCATAACTGTCCGAAGTGTGTCTTCCTGTGCGCGCCCTGGCAGTCGGACCCGTGTATAATAAACGGATCCATTTGATCAGGGCTTCCGGGAAACCAAAGCGATGCAAGACTTCGAACATGAAATTCCACGTCAAAGAGTCAAACGCCTGACGGAGGTCTAGGGCTATACAGCCCGCGTGTGGCAGATTGTGGGGTGTAGTTGTCATGAGGGCGTGGAGTCGCCTCGAGTTCTGGGAGGTACTCCTCTCTGGGAGGAAGCCACATTGGTCAGTATGGATCAGGCCAGGGAGGTGATGTTGGATCCTCAAGGCAATAGCTTTACTGAGAATCTTATACTCCGTGGAGAGCATAGAAAGGGGCCTGTAGTTACCTACATCCTGAGGGTCCCTACCGGGTTTCGGGATCGAAATCACCAAGGCCTGCATGGTGGTAGCCGGGAGATGGCCAGCCTCATACGCAGTGAGGTATATTTTCTCCAGGACAGGGGCCAGCACATCAGTATATGATTGATAAAACTCCCCTGGTAGGCCATCCATACCCGGGGTTTTGCCCCGGTTAAGTGAGTGGATCGCAACCTTTATTTCCTGCTGTGTTATAGGCCCGGCTAGAGCTGCCTGGACTCCCGGGGCCAGCACTGGGAGCGTCAAGTCATCCAGGAATTCCGTCATTTCGTCCCTGTCCTCTACAGAGGGGGGAGCATAGAGGGTCTCCAGGTGTGTCTTAAACACAGTATTAATACCCATTTTAGTGTGTATCAAATCACCTGCCGCGTTCCGGATGGACGTTATTGTAGGGCTCTCAGGGGCATCCCGGACCAGCCGGGCGAGCAGAGCACCGGACCTATCTGCCTCTGACTGTTGCCGTTTCAGATAGGCTCCGTAGTCCATCACCCTCAGGGTCTCTAGCAGTTCAGCATGTTCGATATTACACTGCTGTAGATCTGGGCGGCGGTCAGGGTCCTGCCCCACCGCAGTTTCCAGGTCACTTAAGCGCGTCTCTACCTCGCACAGTTTACTATGGATCTCCTGTCTGGCTCCCACCAGGCGGCCTATAGCAGCCCCCCGAATTACGGTTTTCATTGCGTCCCACACCACTAAGTTCGAGGACGCAGAGTCCCAGTTTGTATCGAAGTAGCCAGTTAAGGCCTCAGCTATATGTGAGTGAAACGGGCCATCCGCAAGCAACGCAGGGTTAAGCCTCCAGGTAGGGACAGGCGAGGGTATTCTACCCCAGTGTAAGTCGAGCGCCAACGGCCGGTGGTCCGAGAACGTTTTAGCCAGATAATCTGCTGCGTCGCATCTGGCCGCGAGAGAGCTGGAGCATACAAATCTGTCCAGTCTGGTGTGCAGGTTGTGTACAGGGGAGTAGCATGAATATTCTTTATGTGTCGGGTGCAATGTGCGCCAGGTGTCAACCAATCCCCAGCCCCGAAGCCATGTCCCAAACAATTCAGATAGTTTATGTGTTCCCGCCGCCTGAAGGGGGGGGTGTGACCTATCAAGGGTCACATCTAAGATCATGTTCCAGTCACCTCCCAAGATCCAGGGGACGTCCGCCCAGTCCGCCAGAGCCCGGCCCACCTTAGCTAAGAACTTATCTTGGTCGAAATTCGGGGCGTAGATGCTACCCAGCACTACTACTTCCCCGTCTAGGGTACCTCTCACTAGTACGTAGCGTCCTTGGTCGTCAGTCCGTCTCTCCAGTTCCACAAAAGGAGTACCATGACGTACCCATATCGTGGCCCCTCTGGAGAATGCAGAGTATGTGGTAGAGAATACAGTGCCTCTCCATTTCTTCCGCAGCAGGAGTGCTTCGGAGTGTGTCAAGTGTGACTCCTGTAGGAACACTATATGTGCCTTTTGTCGCAGCAGGAAAGCATGCACCCTGTGTCTCTTCTGCACTGCCCCCAGCCCTCTCACATTCCAGGTGACCAGCCTATACCTACCCTGTACGTCAGCCATATCCCTGTGTAGGTGTCGCAATGAGTGTTCCCATATGTCCTAGTGAGTGACTCGCCCGTGTCAACCAGGAGACAGTACCCACCCTATCCCAAACCCCAACTGTGGAGGCGCAGCCTCTGAACTCCGCTGTGCCGAACAATAAACTGTGCAACATAATAAAACAGATAACGTTGCATACGCTAGTGGGGGGTCGGCCAATCTCTGGCCGTGTCCTTAGTGCCATGCCCGATCAAGCCGCCGGCTCAACGGCGCCGCTGGGAGAGTTCCATCGGAAGTATTCGACATGTGTAGCCACGTCTCGTGGAGGGGGGGGGGGGGGGGGGAAGAGGAAGGGGGCCGGGGCAGGGGGGGGGAAACAGGGGTGGCCCCATACTGGTACAGCCAGTGAACAGCTGCCAAGCGCCGTAGGATCCCGGGAGATACAGGAGTCACATCTCGCAGTCCTCACATCCGAGGCTCCCTCCCCACCCAAGGGTAGGGCACGTATTGTCCGCCATCAGAGAAGGGCCACACATATTGTCAGCGCAAACACATTTCACCTCGCTCCCCCCCCCCCGATTCACACATAAAAGGATATTGTGGTGTACTCAAGCTTCAGGTCCAGTCCACAGGAGGTATTACTCTTGGGCATTGTCCATAAGTTCGTCCGCGGTTCTAGGTGTCACCGTCGGAAACAGGACCATACTATTGTCCGAGTCCGAGTGGACTGTGCTATCCTCGGTGTCCGTATGAATTGCCTCCCGGTCCTCCCTGAAGGTGCCCACGGCTGCCACTGCATCCATCTGTCCCTGCTTTTGCTGATGGGCAGTCAGTTTACGCTGTCATGGGTGAGTGCGTCGGACGCCGTCCCCGTTGACCTCCTGATTCTGGCCGTCTTTGGACCCAGCATCCGTAGAATCCTGTGTCGGGTCCAGCCGTTCCTCAATGTCCATCACCTCCATCCACTCTTCCACATCTGTGGGGCTTTCGAAAAAGTGAGTTTTCTTGTCATGGATCACCTTCAGGCGCGCAGGGAACAGTAAGGCATAACGCAACTTCGCCTTTTGGAGTTTCTGTTTCACCTCATAGTATGATGACCGTTGTTTTTGCACTTGAGTGGTGTAGTCTGGGTATAATGATATTCTTTTATTCTCCCACGGTATGACCGATTTTATTCTGGCCTGGTTCAGCAGCATGTCTCTGTCCCGGTCATTCAGGATCCGGACAATGAGCGGTCTTGGCGGTTGGCCCGGTTTGGGTTGTCCTGTTGGGATCCTATGGGCTCTCTCGACACAAAAGAATGGTGAAAGACCTTCAGGGGCGACGTTATCCCGGAACCATTGTTCCATGAACTCCGCCGGACGGGATCCCTCGCTTCTTTCCGGCAGGCCAATAACGCGGATGTTATTGCGTCGATTACGCCCTTCCGCATCCTCCACGCGTTCCATCAGGGTTTTGACTTGACGCTGAATCAGCTGGATGGAGTCCGTGTGCTCCGCCACCGCCGGGGCAATTTCAGCCAGCGATAGACCTTGATCCTCAACTTTGTCCGCTAATTTCTCATGGTCCGCCTTAAGCACGGAAAGATTAGTGGTGAGGGTACCCATCTGCGTCTCCATCACAGCTCTGGAGTCTCTGATCTCTTTGAGTATAAGGTCCAGCTTAGCACCTTGCTGACTCTCTGAAAGGGTGGAAGCCAGCGTCAGCGGCGCAGAGCCCCCGGGGTTCGCATCTGGAGTAGGGCCCACGCCTGGCCCCTCTTTGCCCTCCGTGTTCTTCATGCCTTTGCGCACCATGTTAAGCGCCCGGTGTTCAGACGGCGGTAGGGTCGCGTCCGCAGGCGATCACCAGCCGTCCGAGGTTCGTCTGTTGCCCCCTCGCAGGTCGCACCAAGCATCCACTACCTGGGGTAGCCGTCGAAGGTCGCCGTGGCCCTGCTAAGGGGGGGGGGGGGCGCTTAGCTTATAGGGGTGTCGGGGCCCACCGTAGCGCCGTTCACCCTGAGGCGCTATTTCTTTCTTCCCTTTCGGCTTACATCAAGGGCCCAAGAACAGCAGCAGGATCTAGTGGGTGCCACCCCGTCCGAATCAGCCACACCGGTCCGGTGCCTCGTGACTAGGGCCCAGCCGGCAATGGAACAGTTATGGCGCTCCAGGGGTAGTATCAGCTCCACTCCAGGCGCCCCGGTCTCTAGATCGCCCCGGGAGGAGGCCCAGACACCCCCAGCACCACCTCGTTGCAGCCGGGCTATCAGGGCGCCCCGGCCGGACCCGGTCCTCAGTCCAGGGGTCCCTGCCGAATTTAGTCCGCCCTCAGCTGGATGTGGGGAAGCATCGCCACACCAGGCCCCTCCGCACTTCCTCGGACCTCTCACCTTCGGCCCTCGGGGCCCTCCCGTCAGTGGTCGCCAACAGCGGCAGGAACACACGGGTCACAGCATCCGCGCTCCGGCGCCTCAGTCCACCGCTCAAGGCCGTCCGCTGTCTCCGTCCTTTCCCCCGGCACCCGGGGTCGTAGGGTGTCGCCTGCCCCTCTCGGCTGTCGCGGGGTCGGGGTTCCTGATCCAGGGGTGCACTTCCGGTCACGGGGCCCCCGGCGCGCCGCCACCTTTCAGCCCTCGTCCTCCGGGTACCGCTGCTACTCGAGTCCCCGGTCCGCAGCGTGACACCAGGCCTCACCCCCGGCCACGGCGTAACTCCGGGGCACCGGCCGCCAGAGCTCCAGGATTTTCAGCGAGGCAGGCGGGGTGCAGGAGCTACAGGATACAGCCGTGTTCGGTCGGATACGGCCCCTCAGCGTGGGCGACAGGATCGTTCCTCCCCCAGCGGCACCGGAGCACTAGCAAACTCCGTCCGCCATGTTGGCCAGCTAGCCACGCCCCCCCCCCATTCACACTTTCACTTATCAATTAATCAATCCATCCATCATTTCACTCATCCATCCACCCATTCTCTCTCATCATCCATCCATTCACCGTTTCATTCATCCATTCACCCTTTCACTGATCCATCCAGCCATCCCTTCACTTACTCTCTCACCCACCTTTTCACAATAATTGTGGGCTGAGCCTTTGTACGCAGAGTTGCAGACAGAAGAGACTCATCGGGAACTCACCCCTCGCTGTAGTTCCTAAAGCAAAGGGAGGCGTTCAAGATGCCCCTGCACATAGTCAATCTGAAATCTTGGAAGTCATGAGTCATGCATGATGCACAGTGCCAGGCCCTGAGGTGTCTGTGACATGGTGTTGTTTCCAGGGCTTTAAGTGGGATGACAAAACTGAGGGGTCTCTCCAAAGGGGGTGTTCAATGTAATTATGGGCGTAGCTTAAAACACCTAAGCTACAAATCTGTGCTTAGCATAGTGTGCCGCCCGACTGGTATTTTGCTGCTTCTGTCATTGTGTTCAGATATATAATACAGCAAGTAATGTTACACCTACAACAAGCCAGAACTATAGGTTTTGTCAATGGTTGTTAGTTGCATAAAATAGAAAAGCTGCAACCATGACTTCCTTGAATGTAATATTGAAAATGCATCAGTTCTAAAATGATGACACCAAGAAAGAACTAAAACCCTTTTTTTTTTTTAAACTTCTTGCACAGGGAGGGGGGAGGGGGGGGGCTATGGTGAAGATTGTGTGCTTTCAAAACATCACCTGGCCCCCACAGCCAGACCCATTCTTCCTCGCCCACTGTGCCCTGAATGTGAGGGGCTGTGGGCGAGGTGTTAAGACTATCACTGTTTCCCCGGCGGCTAGGGCCCCAGGGGGGCCATGGTGAAAATGGCTCAAAAGGCCTGAGAAACACCTGGCCCCCAGGGAGGCCGATTCTTGTGAACAATCACCCCCTCCCCAGCCACCCTCAGCGTGATTGCTTTGCAGGGCAGGGGGTGCAGTAGAGGCCACAGCTGATAATCGCTGTGTGGCCTGCACAGTGAAGCGCTTTCATTTCTGTCTCTGTCTCCGTGCTGTGGGCCGTTTTTTTTCTCCCATTTCCCAGTCGACAGAGAGCAGACAGCAGAGAGCACTCTCTGTGGTCTGGGAAAGGGGAGAAAAAAAACGGCCCACAGAGGGCACTGAAACAGCGGCCCTTCGGCCGATTCCCGAATGCCCGCAGTGCCAATCCGCCCCTGCAAATAGACCCACCTGGGGGATGCAGCACAAAGCAAAAATGAAATGTTCCACATCCGGATGGAGATGCCACTCGAAATTGGCAAGACGTTGCTGCTAGACGGAGTCTGTTTCTTGCCACAGATACATGTGTAACTCACAGTAATATTCAATAAAAAGTTTTCATTTTTAAAAAAGGTGATGATTCTGCCAGAGGCTGTGGGTTCATTCAGAGAGCTTGCCAGATGGCTTGCGACAATTCAAAGCTCATGCTGGTGTGTCCAGGCCCAAAGGCTTAATGCTTCTCAACAGTGAAGGGGAGATCCCAGCTCCCCATGGGAGGGTTGATGTACAACTTTGCAGTCACGCTGTCGGTTAAGATCCAGACAGATTGACTACAAATGGAAGGGAGGAAAGTCTTGAGCATCAATTAAATTGTTCTCAGTTCGAGCAGGATGATGTGTAAAATCTGCTCCTCTGGAAACTAAACGCCCCTGATCTCCAGATGCTCCAGGCGAGCATCCACCCAAGGAGGGATTCATTCATAACCACCTACAAAACAGCTAAGGAAGGTAGTATTGCATCCTTTGAGACAGATTTTTCTCCACCAACCACCAAGTCAGCTTCCTAGGAGATTACAATGGTGTCCGCCAGATCTTTTCCTGTGCTGAAACCAGTGCCTGTGGCTGCAGCAATGGAGAGCCCTCATGTCCCATGAAGACGTGACCAGACAGATGCCAGAAGACAACAGACCCAGCAGGTGGATATCCATCAGGACTGAAATCTGGCCCCACGCCACCTCCTCGAACAAGCATAGCATTCATCCCACAAATGTCCAGGATTCTCTGGGAGGAGGGAAGGCTCGAAGTGATGCCATGTCCTGTAGTGCTCTATTAACAGGAGGCACTGAGAGGCCTCTATGTGAGACTTGGGAATGGTGATGGAAAAGAGAAAGTCGAACAGCAGGGATGCTGTTGCCTGCACGCACTGCAACACTATCTGCAGTGAATTGGCTTTGAGCAACCAGTCGTCCATGTACAGGAAACAAAGATCCCTGACCTTCTGAGATGTCCCGCAACCACAGCCATCACATCTGGAAACACCTGAAGCGCTGATGTCATTCGAACTGTAGGATCCCAAACCTGTGCACATGCAGAATTGTTGCGTGGAAATACGCATCCTTCAAATCGAAAGACGCCATACAGTTTTCCACTTCCAGCGTCAGAACAGCCCAAACCAAGGAGAGGATCTTGAACTTTTTGTTTGTAAAGGTTAAGGTTCAAGGGCCTTAGGTCTGGGTTGAACAAAAACGCCCCCCTCGTTCTTAGAAACCAGGAAGTACTGAGAGTAGCACCCTTGCTCTGGCGCTAACTCCACCACACCTTTCTGCAGCAGGGCTGCCACCTCCTGCTGTAATATCTCCATGCTTCGTCTTGTATTTGAGGTTTTTTTTCTTACAGGATTTTGAAGAAAGAGAGACTCTAGATGAAAACCTTGACCTGGAACATTAATAGCGTCTAGACCAATGCTCGCCATGGACATGGGCCATACAGAGTTCAGTCTGGTACTCTTTCATGGCCTTTCAGTGCATGAGGCTGCACTTGTCACATAAAGCCTCAACCCCACACACCACAGACTAGGTTTATGCGCATGCAAAATAGACATTCGTTCACTACAGCTTTGAGAGTGCTTAAACTCTGACTTTCTAGGAGAAATCCCTGAGCATAGCACTATTTGGAAAAGTTGATAGTCTAGAGAGGCCATTCAAGAGCTTTATGGCTACAGTGATGTCATTCATGGCATCATTTTCATTACTGAGATGGAGCCAGTGCTTTCTACCGGAGCAGGAGAGCTATGAAAGTTTCCAGATCTAGTTGGATGCCTGCAAGGAACTTGTGGGCAGCAATATCCATCAAAATAGCTTTGACACAGAAGTTTCACAATTCCTAATGAAGGAGCTACCGGCACGAGTGTCCTGTGATCATTTCTCCTGCATCTCAGTACCTAGAAGTGCAGTGAGTGAGTCATAGCTCTGAAAGTTTTCTAAGAGATCAGAGAATGGCAGCTGTGTTAGGAAAGTCTGCCCACCCAAGAACAAAGAATGGAACAGAACCAAGCAAAGTGGCCATCTAAGGGTGCCCATCACCGATCAGGAACATTACAAAGGATACCTTGTATCTCACTCAGTGGGAAAGACATGCTGTATATACTACCGAAAAAAACTGGAAGTACAGGAAAGTGCATTTGACCAGGAAGAATTACTGTGGTACTAGCAAACCTCTAACTTTGCTATTTATCAATCTGTGATCAACAGAATCTTGTATATGCAAACTAAAGACAAGCATTGGCATAGCCAATAGCTCTAGCCTTTGGGACCTTATGTGTTTAGCCAGAACTTTTGGCTATGTTGTAGAGCACTGTGGCTGCTGTGCATTATGTTGAAAACGTATAATAAAAAGTGTTACACATTTTTGTTACCTTTATACAAAGCAACATTATATGCAACTGAAACACCTGATTAGAAAAAGATTTAACATAAAAATTGTCTTCTACTTTTGTTGTGCTTGCACTGCTGGCAACTACTTCCTGCCTGTTCTCATGCTTGTTTTAATTTTATTTGTTATGGAGGACCGGGACATAAATAACGGGGGATTGGATGTTTGAAAACAGTAATTTACTTAGAACTCGAGCAGCGGACAGACACAAGGGTAGAATCAACACATGCCAGATTCCAAGGGCAGACTGACGTGATGCTTAGGTGGTGCGCTGATGCAAAATGGTGGTTGTGAATGATGTTTGGTGCTCAGATGATGACACTAGATGGTGTGGATTGGAGGTACGTTGTGGATTGTGGAGTTTTGGAGTTGAAATATGTTGTTTGGTGTGTAATTATGCGGTGTGTATGGAAATGTGTGGAGTTGAATTGTGTGGCCTGGAACAGTGGTGTTCTGTGAAATTATGCTTAGTGAAATTGTGTCATGGTGTGGAGTGCATTTTGTATTAAGTGCAGTGTAATTGTGTAGCATATAATTATGTGGCACTGAGTGGTATTGTGTGGAGTGTGTGTTGCATTCAGTAGAGTGTAATGATGGGGCACTGAGTGCTATTTGGAGCGTATGTTGCATTGAGTGCAGTGTAATTATGTAGCATATAATTAATTATGTGCCACTGAGTGGTACCGTGTTGCATTCAGTAGAGTGTAATTATGTGCTGTGAAATTATGTGGCAATGAGTGGTATTTGGAGTGTATGTTGCATTGAGTGCAGTGTAATTATGTAACATATAATTATGTGGCACTGAGTGGTATTGTGTGGAGTGTATGTTGCATTCAGTAGAGTGTAATTATGTGGCGTGTAATGATATGGCACTGAGTGGTATTTTGTGGGGTGTATTTATGTTGCATTGAGTAGAGTATAATTATGTGCTGTGTAATTATGTGGCACTGAGTGGTATGGGGAGTGTATGTTGTATTCAGTAGAGTGTAATTGTGTGGCGTGTAATTATGTGGCACTGAGTGGTATTATTGGGAGTGTATGTTGCATGGAGTGCAGTGTAAGTATGTAACATATAATTATGTGTCACTGAGTGGTATTGTTTGGAGTGTATGTTGCATTCAGTAGAGTGTAATTATGTGGTGTGTAATTATGTGGTTCTGAGTGGTACTTGGAGTGTATCTTACATTGAGTGCAGTGTAATTATGTAGCATAAGTATGTGGCACTGTGTGGTATTATGTGGAATGTATTTATGTTGAATTGAGTAGAGTGTAAGTATGAGGTATGTAATTATATGGCACTGAGTGGTATTATGTGGAGTGCATTTATGTTGCATTGAGTATAGTATAATTATGTGGCGTGTAATTATGTGGCACTGAGTGGTATTATCGGGAGTGTATGTTGTATTCATTAGAGTATAATTGTGTGGCAAGTAATTATGTAGCACTGAGCGGTATTATTCGGAGTGTATGTTGCATGGAGTGTAGTGTAATTATGTAGCATATAATTTTCTGGCACTGTGTGGTATTATGTGGAGTGTATTAATGTTGCATTGAGTGCTGTGTAATTATGTGGCGTGTAATTATGTGGCACTGAGTGATATTTGGAGTGTATGTTGCATTGAATGCTGTGTAATTATGTGGCGTGTAATTATGGGGCATTGAGTGGGATTTGGAGTGTATGTTGTATGGAGTGCAGTGTAATTATGTGTCGTGTAAGGAATTAGTTACTTACCTGTACACTATAGTTCTCCAGTATTATCTTTCATAGATTCACATGCTTGTATCTTCCCCGTCGTCATGGTGGGAGTCTCACGGTAACAGAATGACCAAGCAGTATCATAGAGAAGAAAAACTGCATAGAAAATCCCCATAGGGGCTGTATTATTTGGTAACCAGACCATTTCTTTGTTTGGTCCAAAAGCCAGCCAATCAGCATTGCTGCCCTGCCCTCACACTCCCCAGCAGAAGCTTCCTGCCTCAGATTTCCGTCCCCGAGTGAGAGACATGGATAAATACCGAGAAACAGGTTCTGTCTGAGAAACGGGGAGGCGGGCGGGCGCATGTGAATCTATGAAAGATAATACTGGAGAACTATAGTGTACAGGTAAGTAACTAATTCCTTCTCCAGTATTACATCTTTCATAGATTCACATGCTTGTATCAGAGTAGTAAGCAGTGCTCACCATATTCGTAGCGTTTCCAGGACAGAACTCAGAAGGAAGCTCTGCCGCAAAGCAATGATATAACAGTACATATGAATACATCAGTAATGCGATAAATGCATGTTTAAATATAAATCAAAGCACTGTATAGAAAATACATCATGCCAGTAGAACATACCTTACTGAAAAAGACGCTTCAGAACAGCCTGTCCCACTGCCGTGTCCTCCTTCCACGCAGTGTCTAGACAGTAGTGTCTTGTAAATGAATGCACACTCTTCCACGTTGCTGCTCTGCAGATGTCTGGCAGCGCCACTCCTGCGAACAAGGCCATCGAAGTTGCCATCGTCCTCGTGGAATGTGCATGTACCTTAGAACATAGCGGCTTCCCCGCTTTTTCGTGACATTTCAGGATAGCTGAGGAGATCCATCTGGCAATACTCAGTCTTGATAAAGGAAGACCTTTCCTTTGTCCTTCGAATGCAATGAACAATTGCTTGGACTTGCGGAACGCTTTTGTCCGTTCAATGTAGAACTTTAGACATCTAGAAATGTCTAGAGAGTGTAAGGCTCTTTCTGCTTCCGATGAAGGATTGCTGAAAAAAGTAGGCAAAATAATGGGTTCATTGAGGTGAAAAGACGTTGCCACCTTGGGAATAAAGGTAGGATTTGTTCTTAATATAACCCTGTCCTGGCGAAATTGTAAGAAGGGTTCCTCCACTGAAAAGGCCTGGATTTCGCTAACCCTCCTTGCTGATGTTAAGGCGAGAAGGAGGGCTGTTTTCCATGACAGGAACTGTAAGTCTGTTTTGTGTATGGGCTCGAAAGGTGGCCTCATAAGCTGCGATAGGACTGTATTGAGGTGCCACGGCACAGGTGGACGTTGGACGGGTGGGAAAACTCTAAAAAGCCCTTTGATAAATTCCTTTATTATTCTGGAGGACCAGAGAGATGGTTCATTTGGCTTCCGCCGGAAGCGTGAGATTGCTGCCAAGTGCACTTTGACCGAAGCATGCGACAGACCTGCCTTGGAGAGTGACAGCAGGTAAGGCAGGATACCTTCAGGTTGTACCTCAAACGGATGCAGGTTTTGTCTGTTGCACCAGTGGCAGAAACGGGTCCACTTCGCTGCATATGTCTTGTTTGTTGATATAGCTCTAGCTTGTGAAAGAATATGCCTGCATTCTTGTGAAATATCTAGATCTTGAAATTCCCGCTCATGAGGTTCCATGCTGACAATTTTAGTGATTGCAGATCCGGATGCAGAATCTGCCCTTCTTTCATGGAGATGAGGTCTTGAAATGTCGGAAGCTGGATCTTGTCGCCCCTCGACAATTGAAGTAGGTCTGAAAACCACGCCTGTCTTGGCCAGGCTGGTGCTATCAATATGATCCGGCACGGTTCCAATCTCATCTTGCGCAGGATTCGCGGTATCAACGGGAACGGAGGGAACGCGTATGCAAACCTTCCTGTCCAGTCCATGAGGAATGCATTTCCCTTGGAGCCCTGTTGATGGTACCTGGACGCAAATTGAACGCACTTTGAGTTGTTTTGTGTTGCGAACAAATCTAATGTGGGAGTGCCCCACCTTTGGAACAAGATGCGTATCTGAGTGTCGTGTAGTTCCCACTCGTGCGTCGCATTGTGAGTGCGGCTCAGGGCGTCCGCCTTTGTGTTGAGGACTCCCTGTATATGCTGAACCTGAATTGAAATTCCGTTGGTTATGAGCCATTTCCAGATCCTTTCCGCCAATGTCGACAGCTGTTTGGATCTCGTTCCGCCCTGTTTCAGCAGGTAAAACATGGTCGTGGTGCTGTCCGTTTGGATAAGTACTGACGAATGGCGTATTCTGGGAAGGAATGCTTGAAGCCCTAGGAACACCGCTTTGAGCTCCAACATGTTTATGTGAAGCTGAGCTTCCCAATCTGACCAAAGGCCCTGAATTTCCAGCTCCTGAAGATGCGCACCCCATCCTTTCAGCGAAGCGTCCGTTGTCATCACGAAGTCGTGATCTCGAGGAATAAAGCTCAAGCCTTGGTCCAGGTTCTTTAGAATCTTCCACCATGACATGGCCACCTTCATATGGTTCATGATGGCAATGCGATCCTCGAAGGTTCCTCTGGCCTGGACCCACTGTTCGTCCAGTTGTTCCTGCAAAGGTCTCATTCGAAGACGACAGTTTGGTACCAGTGGGATGCAGGATGACATCATCCCCAACATGGACTTGTATATTCTCACGGAAGTGGACATGATCTTTCTCATTCGTTCTTCGGAAGGATAGGCTTTCCCTGCTGTGGTGCATATCCATGCCCCCAGGAATTGGATGCCTTGGGCCGGAGTCAGCGAGGATTTCTCTAAGTTGGTCCTCAGGCCCAAGCGCTGAAACAGCCGGATGCAGCTCTTAAGAGCTCTTGCTGCGTCCCTTAAAGATGGACCTATCACCAACCAGTCGTCCAGATATGGATAAATGTAATGCCCCTGCAGTCTTCAGTGGGCTGCCACCAGGGCCATGCATTTGGTGTATACCCTCGGGGCTGATTTGAGTCGGAATGGCAGGACTTTGAACTGGAAGTGGCGACTCTCCACAACAAATCTTAAATACTTCCTGTGCTTCCGATGAATGGGAATATGGAAGTACGCATCCATGAGATCCAAGGACGCCATGTAGTCCTTTTGCTTTATCATGAGTAGGATCTCTTGCAACGATAACATTCTGAAGGGTATCTTTTTTATGTATTGATTGAGATCCCTCAAGTCCAATACCTGTCTCCATTTCTGCGCTTGTTTCTTTTTGATGAGGAAGAAATGCGAATAGAAGCCTCTCCCTCTGAGATGTTGTGGCACTTCCTCTATGGCTCCCTTTTGCAGAAGCGAGTGTACTTCTTTCTGCAGTTCCTTGCGATGTTGGTTGAGCCTGAGTACTGGGGGGTGGTCCGGTGGTATTTCCACAAATTCCAGCGTATGACCCCTGCTTATGACATCTAGAACCCATTTGTCCGATGTTATGGACATCCAGTTGGTGTAGTATTGAGACAGATAGTGGTCGTTGTCCGGGATCTGTTGTGTGGGGAGCGCCGGCCTGAAATCATTGACGTCTATTAGACTGCTGAGATTTCCCCCTGGCGTTCGGTTTACCTCTGGACTGTTGCTGGTAAGAGGAGTTGGAGGACCTGAACTGGTTGTTAGTATTATACTGTCGATATCCCTGCTGATTATACGGTTGATATCGGTTGGATTGAAAAGAGGGTCTTTGATTAAATTGACCTCTTGCACCCCTCTTTCGAAAGGACTGAAACCTTCCCTGCTGAAGAGATCCCAGCGCTCTCGCTGTATCCGTGTCCGACTTTATGCCTTGCAACGCCTCATCAATATGTTTCCCAAATAAATTCTCACCGTCAAAAGGCATATCGACAATTTTCGCCTGCACCTCTTGACGAAAAGAAGTCGCCTTGAGCCAGCCCTGCCTGCGAAGCGAAACCGCTCCAGCCATTTGTCTGAAGGCCATAGACGAGACATCCATGGCGATGTCGATAGATTCGGCAGCAGATTTTGCTCCTTCTTTGAGGAGGGCTGCCGTTTCTTCCTTTCTATCTTCCGGCAGTGCAGAGAGTATGGGAGCCAGATCGGACCATATTTGTCTGTTGTAACGGCCAAGTAGTGCCATAGCATTTGCCGCTTTAATGGTAGAGGCTGCCATGACCGCAAACCTCTTACCTGCCCCATCCATTCTCCTTCCTTCTTTGTCTGGTGGCACTAGGGAAGTAGCCACCGGGTTCTTAGAATTTCTTTGCGCCGCCTGCGTCACAACTGATTCCGGCCTGGGATGCCCAATGAGGCAGGCTGCTGTGGATTCTGGAGCTCTGTATTTTTTCTCAATTCTGGGAACTGAAACCGCTATAGACGCCGGTGTTTTCAGAATCTTTAGACCCTCCTCCCAGATGTGAGGGATAATCGGAATTGAGCGAAGTGACCTTTTGTTATCATCCTTGAAATCGTACAAGATACAATCCGTCTCTTGCACCTCCACATCCATACTGAATCTCTTGGCCGCCCTTTCCATGATATCATGGAAGCCTCCGATGTCTTGAGGAGGGGAGGTAGATTTGAGTGGGTCCGGTGATGCAGCCGATGGTAAAACGTATTCGTCCCATTCCTGCCCCGAAGCATCATGAACAAGCTCTCCTTCTTCGGGCTGTTCATCTTCGTCACAGTCCGTTAGGTCGTCCCTTATAGTAACCACCTGCGGAGATTTCACCCCTTGTTCTTGAGAAGCAGGTGCTTTAGGTGTCTGCGAGGAAGGCGTCTGCGTAGCTGGTTGCGAGGAATTCGCCTCTGGGAAACGACGGTAGTAGTCGTTTAGCATCAACCTAAGATCAGACACAAGGTTGAGGGGTATAGAAACCGTCTCTTGACGTTCCTCCTCCCGTGAGTCCACATGCTGCTCCTCCTCCTCGTCATAATCACCAGATTCCTGAAATGACTCATATCTGGAAGATTGTGGTCTGTCCCTGAAGGAATAAACTTCCTCCTCGTCCGTGTCTTGGCTCTTTATCTGAAGCTGAGAAGGACTGTAGGCGGCACCTGAGGACTCCTCTCCATCTGAGTCCTGCTCCAGCAATGAGGATGGTGGCAAAGGGGAAATCTTTGTCCATGAGGTGAACTCTGCAGATTTACTTATAGTAGCCGAACCTCTTGTCGACTGAAAAGACCGGATCGAGATCATGGTCTTCGACTGCGGAGAATTGAACGCTTTTGCAGATGATAGAACGATTTTCGTCGACGGAACCATCGTCGACGGGACCATCGTCGACGGAACCATCGTCGACGGGACCTTCGTCGACGGGACCACCGTCGACTGGACCTTCGTCGACGGAACCTTCGTCGACGGGACCTTCGTCGACGGGACCTTCGTCGACGGGACCATCGTCGACGGGACCTTCGTCGACGGGACCTTCGTCGACGGGACCCCCGTCGACATCCTCAACATCGAACCTGTCGTCGACGGAGTCGTCGTCACCGTCGTCGACGGTCTTTTTGCCGACAGTGAAATCTTACTCGTCGATGTTGTTGTCGTAAACGTCGTAGTCGTCGACGCAGCTTTAGATCCTACCGTCGACGAAGCCGTAGTCGTTGACGAAGTCGTCGTCGACGGAGCTGAAGTCTTTACCACAGGCTTAGTAGCAGAAGCTAGGGAGCTGGTAGAAGGTGCAGACCCAGGTCCTTTAAGACTTGACTGCTTCTCCAGAGGAGTAATAGGAAGAGATGAGGTTGATTTTTCCTTAGATTTACTCCTCTTAGACTCCACCTTCTCCACAGAAACAGAGGCCTTTCTTTTCTTGGGAGTGGAATGAGAAGATCCCTCCTCAGAATCTGAGACTGATGTGGCCTTCTTCTTCTGAAGCCATAACAGTAATCTAGCCTCTCTGTCTCTTTTAGTTTTGTCAGAAAATTTTCTACAGAGCTTACAGTCTTTCACCAGGTGTTTAGGGTAGAGACAGTAGAGGCAGTCCTCATGTGGGTCCTCAGAGAAAAGTCTGGCGTTCCCACAGGACTTGCATGGCCTGAACAGCCTCTTTTTAGAGCTTTCAGCCATCATGAGAAAAATAAGTACACACAATACCTCAATATAGTAGAAACAAGATTCCAAAGGGTCAAAAGTTCACTCAGGAACAGAAGAACTGAGCAGAGCTCAGGGAGACTCCTTTCTCACACGAAGGCGGTTGGAAATCTGAGGCAGGAAGCTTCTGCTGGGGAGTGTGAGGGCAGGGCAGCAATGCTGATTGGCTGGCTTTTGGACCAAACAAAGAAATGGTCTGGTTACCAAATAATACAGCCCCTATGGGGATTTTCTATGCAGTTTTTCTTCTCTATGATACTGCTTGGTCATTCTGTTACCGTGAGACTTCCACCATGACGACGGGGAAGATACAAGCATGTGAATCTATGAAAGATGTAATACTGGAGAATTATGTGGCACTGAGTGGTATTTGGAGTGTATGTTACATTGAGTGCAGTGTAATTGTGTGGCGTGTCATTATGTGGCACCGAATGGTATTTGGAGTGTATGTTGCATTGAGTGCAGTGTAATTATGTGGCGTTTAATTATGTGGCACTGAGTGGTAATTGGAGTGTATGCTGCATTGAGAGCAGTGTAATTATGTGGCGTGTAATTATGTGGCACTGAGTGGTATTTGGAGTGTATGTTGCGTTGAGCGAATTATGTTTATGTAGCATATAATTATGTGACACTGAGTGGTATTGGGTGGAGTGTAAGATAGAGAAAGCCAGAGACAGAGATCATGGGAGGCTGCGAGTGTCAGTCTGTCAGTTGCTGGTAGGATGAAGGGGGTAGATTGGGACAGGGATAGATACTGATGTGCAGGGATGAGCTGGTAAGAGAGACCATGGGATGACGAGGGTACCAGACACTGGTAGGGTGAAAGAGGTAGATTGGAACAGGGATAGATATTGATGGGCAGAGATAGGCGGGAGGGGGTTTCGGAGGCCGGGAGTGGAGGGCAGGGACATGATTTTCTGGCTAAATCTCATGATTCAATGAGCACTGACTAGGAGCTCCTTACTTTGGACAGGCCATGTGCCAAAAGTGCAAACAGAGCTGATCACTTTCATGATTAATCAAGATTTGCAATAAGTTGCCGATGAAAAAACAAGAGCTTCTGAGAGCTCACAGTTCTTATACACTCCCCAAAACAAGGCAATATTCGTGTGAAATTGAACAAAGGATCACACAACACCTGAGCAATTGAAATTGAATGAATTACTTTATTTACAAAACATATTACAACGAGTTTAATAAACAGTGTTGAATAGCATTTATACTGTGGATCAGTTAAAGCAATTTTTATATATACATCACAATTTTGTATAAAAGAAGTAACGGGGTCGTTCCAAACTCCACCCCCAACACCGGCCCCTCCCCCATCACCACCACCCTGTAGTAAGCATTCCACAGCTCCAAGGTGCAATATATGGACCACAAACCACTGCAAATTCAGGCAAAGCATTGTTATATTGTAGTACATCCCCCAGTCCACGAAAGGCAGAAGTAGAAAACACGTACAGTGGGGAGAGGGCCATGGCAATGTGCACCTTTCTACATGGGCCAAAGGTACTTCCAACAAGTGGCAGGCACATACTTTATTACCAGTTTAGGGACGGGGGAGCTGTCCTGCTACACGCCGTGGACAGCATGATCAGAGAGAGACCGGTGTGTGTACTCAGCTAATATTACTTGTTCTCTGCTCTCAGAGAAGCAGTACTCTACTCGGGAGCAGAGGACACGCCGTAAATGCCCTGCAAGCTTCCAATCAAGTGCAGAACTTCCAAAAACACACACCATGGCTACAACTTCTCAAACAAAGGAGGTCTGAAAGGAAACCATGCCTCCCTGCCGGCCTTGTCGCAGCTTCAATCCAGTACATGCAGAGATTAAAAAAATATTTTCAATGCACTTACCTAATTCAGCCCAGTGCACACTCTGGTGATTAAACAACTGACATTTCTTTTTCACTGATGACTGAGGCATGCACGCACTTATGTTGTTTGTGCATGTGCAGCTGAGGCTGAAGTCCTGAGGTACCCCCGGGACACAAGCAGTCATCCACTTCTGTCATTACAGCTGATTGCAGCAAAAAGACAGAAGTGGATGCCTGCTTGTGCCCCGGGGTGACTGGCATAAAAAAATAAGAGTGTTGCGCCTCGGGCTGGCAACATGGGGGAGGGAGAGGAGGGGGCCTGGTCCTGCTTCATCTTCATAATTACTATTACTGTAAGCATTCAAGTGTGAAGACTGGATGTATGAATATACTGATTTCAGTGAGACTTTAAGAGACAATAATGATACTTTGGGAAATTACTAACTGTAATAAACTGGCCGGAAGGGTTTTCAATGTTTTGAGAATGAGTGATCAATGTAGAAAACAGATTCACACAATTGGTAAGAGATGCATTAAACAAAAATAGTTTACACTGGAGAACATAGATTTAGAGAGAAATATTTATACCAGCTGTTCAAGAGGAAGAGGAATTGATGGATGACTTCTGATGATTGGTTGAATAATCTAGTAGAACACTTGTGGCTCAACTGTATCTCAAATCAAGAAAGAATCTGGCTTCAGGATTTTAAGGGCTGTTAGTCAGAGGCAATGTACCAGTGACTCCTGCAGAAGAATGTTTTGCTAGAGGTCAACCTGGGGATGTACAGATTTTGATAAGGTGAACCTCAATCAAAAATACCGAAAGCATTTAAGGGTGAACTGGTGCAAGCCTTTGGGGGTTCCTAGCAACAAATCAAATTCAGATGAGAAAAGCCAGACATGTCAATATAAAAAAAATGGCCTCAGAGGTCAAGGAGAATTTGTTGCAATTGAAGACAGACATGAATAAATGCCTTTGACATGTTATTAGGAAAACGGAACCTTCTAGCAATGAATACATGTGTTCGCTTCCCCCAGGAGAAGCCACTGTTGCTGACAAACCCATCAATGGTCATCCTTGGGGTATATGACATTGCGCATCTAAGATGTAGTCAAGACAGACAGTGGACCTCCATTACCATGTCTTTGCCAAGTCCGCAAGTCACTTGACTTAAAACATCAGAAAAGACTGGCTCAACAGTTTATGTAGACCCTTAAAAAGGCCATAGAGGATGCAGAGGCAGTTCATAGGCTGTCAAGTTCCGAAACATGCTCCATAAGCATCGCTGACCAGTACCCAGGCATGCTTAGGTTCGGCATAGAGGTTCAAATGTGTGTACAAAGATCAACAACAGAATTTTTTTTTAAAGCGTTAAACCACCTAAGAGAGTGGTCAGATGCAAAAAGAATAGATTTTTTTTTTATTTCCAGTTTTGTATAGAGCAAACTTTGCACAAAGGTATCAGAGCGCTTTTCAGAGCTAGAACAGCAGCAATTACACAAGTTACATATGGAGTAAATAAAAATACATAGTAACAGTATATAAAAGAAGTCTACGACAGACTGTAGGTTATGTGGACGATATAGTTCATAGGTAGTTATGGTCAGGTGTTGAGGAGGTGGGGAGAGTAGAAGTTCAGTTTTTTCTCCGAGGTAGTGATGCTCAGAATTATTTGGAGGTAGAAGCATCAGGCCAATCAGAAGGGTTTGGGGGGGGGGGGGAGGGGGATTGGTATTTTCCCGAAGTGACGGAATAATTGTATCGTAGATCATGAGGCAGAGAGTTCCAGATTCTAGGAGTGTTCCCGGAGAAAGAGTGGGTGCGAGATTTTTCTTTTTTAAATTTGGGTGAAAGCAGGAGTAGTGTTAGAGGTTTGAAGAAGTCTCTTTTGGCAGGTTTTTGATAGTTTGTTTGCAAGGTAGATTGTTGTTTCCGTGTAGAATGCTTTGTGGGTTGTGCAGGCAGATTTCAGTATAGATCTTGCCATAATGGTAGCCAGTTTGGTTTCTTGAAAGTGGGAGAGATGTGGACAAAACGACTCTCCCTGGACAGTAGCCTTGCCGCTGCGTGGAGTGTATCTTTCAAAGGGGTGAGGTGTGTTTTGTGGCGCAAGGGATCATTGCGTTACCGCAATCCAGCTTAGCGAGGACAAAGGATTGCACCACAGTCTTTAGGTCTTCGAGGGAGATGAAGTGTTTGATTTTTTTAAGGTGCTTCAACTTCAAAGAAAATTGTGTTTAATCATTGTTTTTGCAGGTTGACGCATGTGTTTATCTTGCCTGTAAATATCAGTATTTCTCCCTCCCATTTATCAGCACACTTCACAGTGGTTGAGGCGGACCACACACAATGCACCGCCGTGCATACTAAGACAATTAAAGATCTACTAGATTGATCAAATAAATGCAAGGCTATCCAATGTGTGTCAAATGTAGGTAATTATAGGCAACTGCCATCCCGAACACAAAGGTTATGGAGAGTATTATTACACAATGTAGGGACGCTAAATTTGGTTTTGACCAGGGCGCAAAGGCTAGCCCTTGTTTTTGGCACAGATGTAGATAAATCAAATGCTGGAGGTTGTGAAACAATATTAATTCCACTGTTCAAAGGTAAAGCACATGACAAAGAAAAACAAAGAGAATGATGTTGGGACGAACAAGTGGCAAGCCAATCAGCAAAAAGGGAGGTTTTCTTTATCAAGTGTGGTGTCTGGGCTAGATTAACAATAGGTACATATTATTTTTCTGTCGGAAGTAGGTAGGGTGAAGTTGCCTGTTTTGAGGGCTCTTTTCCACTTAAAACACTGGTAAAAAACACAAACAGGAGACAACAGACAATAACAGTACAGTCAGCTGTGAGATGGCTGACCAACAAATGAGTCAAGGGATAGCATGTGCCACAGCTGGTTGAAAGGATGACCGATAGGATTGCTGAAACAACAATAATATTGTACACCCTTTCAACCAATCAGAAGAGCTGTTAGGACCATTCTATTTGGCTACTGGAGGCAGCCCATGCCTTTCTACAGGGTATTTTGAGCTCTGTGGATGCAAAATCAGTCTGAACACAGGTTATTCCCTCTACTGAGGCACACAATCTACTCTCTGTTGTAGACTGTCTGCAGAGCTGTGCAGGTTTATCAAACCAAATTCCACTGTGCAGGACGACTAAAAAACACAAAATTTGATGAGAACAGGAAAATAAAGGGCTAAAGGTTAAGCTAGATCAAAGCAGAGCAAGGACTGTACAGTAGTAGACAAACCCCTCTAGAAGGAGAGAAACTGTTGTAACAGAAAGGATATCTAAATTATAGGCGGAACAGACATCTATATGCCATCTTCATTGTGGCAACAACTCAAGAGATGTAGGTGATGACACGTGGGTGAATGGCCGTTGGAAATAGGGGCGCAGGGCATTGGAAGTAAAGGTGCAGGACACTAAAATTAAAAAATCGCCAATTAGGATTATAAATATACTAAGCATCCTACCTTTAAAATTACGACCCGCTCCTTTACATTTCCTGCAGTCATAGGCAGCACATTTCCCCCACTTGCAATAAAATTGATTTCACCTAACACCAAAGTTTACCACAAATGTAATCACGGCCCGGGGCGCTACAAATAACATAAATTAACAAGTTGCTGTGACAAGGCTTCAGAGCAACCACACCAGCGATGCCATATGAACAGCAGGCAGCCACAACACATCTCCCCCAACTTTGAGAGGAGGAACGGGGTTACAACTTCAGTGTGCGCTTCTTCGCAGCCATGCTTTTAGGGCAAAGTTTCTGGGCGCGCAGGGCCCATCTGTTATTAAAAAATGCTTTAAGTGCAACAGAAAACTTCTACCGGGGTCCTTATGTTATCGCGTTCAGTGGCCTTACATGCTATCACATGCTGTGGCATTATATTAAGCTACTGTTAAACACTGGCTACTACTGCATATCAACTTTGCGAGGGTCATAGTGTTAGAGTTTGCGCTCTCGGGGCCCGGTATAACGAGAGGAGGGCATGTTCTCCACTGTTAAAGTAAATTGTTGTGGGGCTCACATTTGATCTTAAATGTGGTTCACAAAGAACAGACTGGTCCGTACTTTTAAATGCGAATGAGATTAACCGTAGGGAGAAACCACATGTACATTTGACTCAAGCTACTCGGTGTGTGTAAGCCTAATTTTATTTTCTGCTTCTGAAAACTGGTACTCAGTGTCACCAGGAGGGCTCCGAGATTCTGAAAACTGAGCTATACAATTTAATACCTCTGTGCGTTACTTATGTTCCTTCAACAAAGAGTGGTTTGTATTTGGGTTTTGTTGGTTAACAAAACTGTTTTTTAGGAGATAGATTATAAGTTATACCTGCCGTTTCTTCGGTGCCTTTTTTAGGTCTCGCCTGAGCCAGCACTTTCTTTGCAAGCCCTTCTTTGCCCTGGAATGATCTGCTAATGTGCATTTCTCTGTAAATCTCTTGGTTATGTTGTGTGTTACCTCTGTTTCTTTACTATTGCATCATGCTTTGCTGATTGTGAATCACTGTCATGTTATTTATCTAAGGCACATTGATGAATACAAAAAACAACAAACATTTCACACACCCTCACTCACCCTCACCCCCCCACACCCCCTCACGCTCACACCCCTCACAAGCCCACACCCTCACCACCCACACCCTCCCCCTCACACACCCTCACACCCCCTCACCCCCACACCCGTGCACCCCTCACACACCCCCTCACCCTCACTTACCCTCACACATACTCACACCTCACCAGCATAGCATAACAAAACATAGCATAATAAAACACAGCATAGCATAGCATAACAAAAAGCATAGGATAGCAAAACATAACATAGCATAACAAAACATAGCATAGCAAAACACAACAAAGCATAGCATAACATAACACAACAAAGCATAGCATAGCATAATATAACACAACAAAGCATAGCATAGCATAACAAAACGTAGCATAGCGTAACATAGCAAAACAAAACATAGCATAGTATAACAAAACATATAGCATAACAAAACACAACAAAACATAGCAGAACAAAACATAGCATAACATAACAAAACATAGCATAACAAAACATAGCAAAACACAACAAAACAGCATAGCATAACAAAACATAGCATTGCAAAGCATAACAGAAAATAGCATAGCATAACAAAACACAAAAAAACAGCATAACAAAACACAACATGGCATAACAAAACAAAGCTTAACATAACAAAACGTTGCATAACAAAGCATAGCATAGCATAACAAAACATAGAATAACAAAACAGCATAGCAAAACAAAACAGCATAACAAAACACAGCATAGCAAAACAAAGCATAGCATAATAAAACACAACAAAACATAGCCTAGCATAACAAAACATAGCATAGCATAACAAAACAAAGCATAGGATAGCAAAACTAAACATAGCATAGCAAAACATAACATAGCATAACAAAACACAACAAAACATAGCATAGCATAACAAAACAAAGCATAGGATAGCAAAACTAAACATAGCATAGCATAACAAATCAAAGCATAGGATAGCAAAACATAGTATAGCATAACAAAACAAAACATAGCATAGCAAAACAAAATATAGCATAGCATACAGCATCACTCCGCACCACAACAGCATCACTCAGGGGCACCACAACATCACTATGCGCTACCACAGCATCACTGAAGGCCACAGCATCACTCGTTCGCCATCACAACATCACTCAGCACAACATCACTCAGCGCCACCACAGCATCAATCTGTGCAACCATTCAACAACACCAAGTTTGCACATGTTCTCTCAATGTTTCAAGCTTTATTACAAATGTAACAAACATATGTTAATATTTCACTTCTGTCCTTGGATTTTCGTCACAATAAAATACACTGAACATAATCTTCACAAAAGTTATTTACAAAACTTTAAGCTATTGCCATTATAAATTACAATAACTTTCATTTAAGTATTAATTACTGAAAAAAAATTAAAAGCCATTGTTATTTGTAATATCAATACATGTAAGTCACGTAAATACAACACATATTGCATTACAAAT